>NW_027361727.1:13708000-14427500 GCF_039654945.1 Dendrobates tinctorius | reverse complement strand
TTGATCGCGGTGTGCAAGGGGTTAACGTGTCGGGGGCGGTCCGTGACCGCCCCTGACACATTGTGCCGGGTGTCAGCTGTGATAATCAGCTGACACCCGGCCGCGATCAGCGGCGCTCACCACGTGGGTGCCGCTGATCGCAGTAGACGTATTATCCCGTCCATGGGCATAGGGGCCCAGGTCCCATGGATGGGATAGTACGTCGGATGGCAGGAAGGGGTTAAATAGTCTCACTTATAATGTATATTGCCATCCCTTATACAGTGCCCACTCTTGCTATGTACAGTACCGTCCCTTACATATTGGATTATATAGAGACCTGTTTTTTATTACATACTGTCCTCTCTTGCTAGCTGTATAATGCAATGCTGGCTGATGGAGCATGGGAACGCTTCTTTTCTAATGGAGGAGATAATGGACTCATAGTCTGGTCACCGGTTCCTCCATCAGCAGTCATTTTATATCTAACAAGAGAGCGGACTATGTAATAAAAGAAGGCGCTGTGAATAACAAAAATAACAAGAATACACTATGCAAGAAACAGCACTGTATATAACAGCAGAGGAAGCTATATAATAAGGGACGGCACTATATATAACTAGAGAGGATGGTATGTAATAAGGGACAGTGTTATACATAACAAAAGATGAAACTACAGTATAACTAAGGATGGCGCTATAGATAATAAGCGAGTACACTATATACTAAGGAACTGTGCTATACATAATGTGTGAGTACACTATACACTAAGGGGCTGTGTTATGCATAATAAATGAGTACACTATATACTAAGGAACTGTGATACACATTATGTGTGAGTACACTATATACTAAGGGGCTGTGTTATGCATAATAAGTGAGTACACTATATAATAAGGGACTGTGTTAAACATAATAAGCAATAATGTCTTCCTCCACCTCCCCCTGTTCCTAAATCCATTATAAATCTCCCTTCACAATCTCCCACACCCCTCATGGTCCTCCTCCCCCCGCATCCCATTATTGTCCTCTCCCCCACCCCATCATTGATTTCTCCCCACCACCAAATCATTGCCAATTCCACCACTTCCATCATTTCCTCCTCCCCTAGCACTCCCATCATTGCCTTTTCCACCATCATTGTCCTTTCTGCTACAACCATCATTGCCCTTTCCACCACCTCCATCATTTCCTCCTTCACTACACCCCATTATTGCCCTTTCCACCACGATCATCATTGTCCTTTCCACCACCCCCATCATTGCCCTTTCCACCACCTCCATCATTGCTTTCTCCCCATCATCCCATCATTGCCTTGTTCCCCACCACCTCCATCATTGCCTCTTTCCCCACCACCCCATCATTGTCCTTTCCACTGCCACCATCATTGCCTTCTTCCCCACCATGCCCATCATTGCCCATTCCACCAGCATTTCCTCCTCCCCCAACACCCCCATCATTGCCCTTTCCACCACCCGCATCATTATCCTTTCCACCACATCCATCATTGCTTTCTCCCCCACCACCCCATCATTGCCTTCTCCATTACCCCATCATTGCCTTCTCCCCATTACACCCATCATTGCCTTCTTCTCTACCCACACAAACACAGACACACAGCACCATTCATCTCTCTGCACGTTCCCCCACAGCGCCACACACACACACACACACACAGCACCTCTCCGCATGCTCTCCCGCAGCAGCAGCATCACCGTCAGCTTCCTCTCACTGGTACAGCTGTGGCGGCGGCGCTGAATGATGATGTCATCCACCCGTGCCTCTGACTGCTGTGCGAGACAGGAAGCAGGATGGATCCCTGCAGCTCCGCTGCCATTTTCTCTTGTAGGCAGTGGAGCTGCAGGGATCTTTCCCTGCCTACCGCACATGAGAGCAATCTGACTAGGGGCCCCCCGACACCTCGGGGCCGGATAAAAGGCCTGATTGCCCTCACAATTAACAGTCCTGCAGGGGCCCCCGGAGCCTTTGGGTCCCGGGTGCAGTCACCCCAGCTGCACATGCGGTATGTCCGCCCCTGCCACTGATGTTAAACTTTCTAGACAATAGTTGCACAGATCTACCACATCAGTCAGCCTCCAATCATGTGGCCCTGTTATAAGAGAGTCTAAGAAGTTGCAATGCAGTGATCTGTCAATTACTGAGCTTAACTACCCACACTCATCCCCTCCACCCAAAAAAAGAGAGAGTGTTAAAAAGGAACTGTACTTTCATCAAATTTTGAATACAATCAATAAAACAGAACCTGCAAGGCACAAATCAGATTATCTAAAGCTGACAATGAATTGAGGCTTGCAAGAGATGTCAAAAGCAATAATAAAGGATTTTGGGGATATGTCAAAAGTAAAAGAAAAAAGAAAAGTCAAAGATGCTATAGGATTTTTACAGGATGAAAATGATGAAATGGTAAGACAGGATGTTGAGAAGGCTGAACTTTTAAATTCCTATTTTGCATCTGTTTTCTCTCAGAAAGGAAATGTAACATCAACTGTTCTTCACTGTCCTATTAAGGGAATAGAAGAATCCAGGATATCTATAAACAGAAAGATAGTGAGGAAACACTTAGCTAACCTAAATGAATTCAAGTCTCCAGGTCCAGATGAATTACACCCCAGAGTACTGAAGGAGATAGCAGAAGAAATTTTTGAACCCCTCTCCATAATCTTTGAAAATTCTTGGAGAACAGGAGAAGTCCCAGAAGACTGGAGAAGAGCAAATGTTGTTCCTATCTTCAAAAAGGGGAAGAAGGTGGACCCAGGCAACTATAGGTCGGTGAGTCTGACTTCTATACCAGGAAAGATCTTTGAACAAATTATTAAACAACATGTATGTCAGTACCTGGATAAGAATGAAGTGATTAAACAGAGTCAGCATGGGTTTGTAACTAATAAGTCATGTCAGACTAACTTAATTTCTTTTTATGACGGAATCACTGATTGGGTGGATCAAGGAAATGCTGTAGATATAGTATATCTTGACTTCAGCAAAGCACTTGACAAAGTATCTCATACAATCCTTATTGAAAAAATGACTAAGTATGGAATGGACAAGGCAACTGTTAGGTGGATTCATAACTGGCTTAGTGATCGGACCCAAAGAGTGGTCGTAAATGGCTGCACATCCAGTTGGAAGAATGTCTCAAGTGGGGTACCACAGGGCTCTGTCCTGGGCCCTGTATTGTTCAACATCTTTATCAACGATTTAGATGAAGGAATTGAGGGTAAACTGATTAAATTTGCTGATGACACTAAGCTAGGAGGGATAGCTAATACTAGAGAAGAGAGAGAGAGGATTCAAAAAGATATAAATAAACTGGAGAAGTGGGCAGCAACTAACAGAATGGTTTTTAACAGGGAAAAATGCAAACTACTACATCTGGGCAATAAAAATGAAAAAGCATATACAGAATGGGGGAATAGGGCTAAGCAACAGCACATGTGAAATAGACTTGGGTAGGAGTCTGAGAGGAGACTTAATAGCTGTCTACAAATATCTAAAGGGCTGTCACATTGTAGAAGGATCAACTTTATTCTCATTTGCACAAGGAAAGACTAGAAGCAATGGGATGAAACTGAATGGGAGGAGACACAGATTAGATATTAGAAAAAACTTTTTGACAGTTACAGTGATCAATGAGTGGAACAAGCTGCCATGAGAAGTGGTGAGTTCTCCTTCAATAGAAGTCTTCAAATTAAGGCTGGACAGACATCTGACTGGGATGATTTAGCGAATCCTGCTTTGAGCAGGGGGTTGGACCAGATGGCCCAGGAGGTCCCTTCCAACTCTACGATTCTATGATTCTATGATTCTATGAACAGGGGATTATAAGAAACTTTGTAATGCATCTTATCAGAGAAATCAGCTTACTTCACAACCGTTAAAAATACTTCTTGCTATCTCTTCTGCTCATTAAATATGCCATCCACTTAAAATGAAGCTCAAGTCTGTCCTACTCAGAGGAAGCTGTTGTGACTCAGAACTTTATCCTTTATGGAGAGGGAATGGGAGGAGGTGTGACTAGCAGGGAAGAGAGCAGACAGAAAAAAAAATCTTGCCGAATTATGCAACAAGTTATTTATTCAGATCAAGACGGCTGAGTTCTGCTGTATATTATCCCTCATGTTGCTACAGCTTGTTTCTGTGAGCTGAAAAAGGAATGAAGAACAGGCATGCCCCTCTGTGCATGGAGAAATCACGGCAGCACATCACGTCCTACAGCAAACAGTGGATTGCAAATTACAAATAGAGTATGCAAAGGGGAAAACTGGTAAGAATGCAGGAGATAACTTACATAATGGCTAGATATCATGTATTACTCAAGTACACAAACACACACAACAGCATATTCTGAAAAGTTACATGAAAACACAGTTAGGTTACCGTTACACCTAGCGATGCACCAGCGATCCCGACTAGCGATATGACCCGGTCAGGATCGCTGGTGCATCGCTAAGTGGTCGCTAGTGAGCTGCCACACAGGCAGATCTCACCAGCGACATCGCTGGGGACGGGGGTCGCTACTTACCTGTCAGACGCTGCGATCCTGCGTCCTCCCGCCCGGCTCCACGCGTCGCTCGTCGGCACCACAGGAAACGCCACAGGAAGTGACTGACGAGGAATGATCCAGCAGCTTCTCGCGCGATCAGCGATAACCAGCGGGGGAGCCGGTCGGAGGTAAGTATCACATGCAGCGATATCGCTAGCAATATCGCTGCAACGTCACAAAATCGGTGACTTTACAGCGATATTGCTAGCGATATTGCAGTGTGCAATGGGGGCTTAACCCTTTAAAGATTAGCTATATGTTTTTTAAACTAAATTTTCCCTAACTTTTCCTGCCGATCAGAGAGAGCTCTGTTAAGCTCTGCTCAGCAGGCAGAAGCACTTAGCTCCTTCATAAGTGGGTGATCAGAACAGAGTACCTTCTCTTGACCCCCAATGGTTTGTGGGACAGGTTAGTTAGGGTAAAGCAGTTAAAAAAAAAGTTAGGGTAAGAATATTAATTCCAAGATGTTTTGATTGAAAGGTCAAACTAAGATGCCAAGAAAGAGTATAATCATACAATACAGGAGTCAAATCCAAAAGGGAATCCAAAGTGAAAAACAAAAGACATATGATGGTAAGGTGCCATGGATATTTACCCCCACCGCCTCAGTGTAAAAATAGCAGCCGCCCAGAAAAGGCGCATCTATTAGATGCACCAATTCTGGTGTTTTGCCCTTTGGTGGTGACAAGTGGAGGTCATATTTTTGGGGTTGATTTCACCTTTGTATTGGGTGAATACAAAGTGTAATTGGGCATTAGGGGAGTATAACAGTGTTTATTTTTTTATATAAAAGAGTAAAAGTGTGGGGGGTTATTTCAAATAAATAACTTTATTCTGGCTGAGTCTTTATTTGCAATACAACTAAAGGATAGTAATGGATCGGTGTCTTATAGACGCCTCTCCATAACTAAGCCGCGGGCTTGATGTCATCGGACAATACAAAGATGACATCAACCCCACAAATATTAATCCCACTTGCCCCCACCACAGGTAAAGTGGGAAGAGCCGGGCAAAGCATCCGAATTGGCGCATCTACTAGATGCCTCTTTTTTGGGCGGTGGCGGGTTTCTACTTTTAGGCTGAGGGAGACTAATATCCATGGCCCCTTAGCAGCCGGGGGTCCGGGTACTGCTCTGGTACCAGAACTGAACTTTTTTTTTTTTTTTTTTTTTAAACTGTTCAGCCATAACAATTTATTATTCATGGCCATGAATACCTTTTCTTTCCAGAGTACTGGATGGTAGAGCATGCTAGGTGGGTAGTGAGTTTCCCAGCAACGATGGGACCACCATTTCTCTAGCCCACAGTGCAGCAGTGTGTAACAGCAGTGACTTCCAGTTCCAGTGTGGGGACTGGTAAGTTGATAAAACATTTTTACTTTTTGTAATACTATTTTCCAATTGTATTGTTCTATAAAGTCCATTCTAATGTCTGCATGTCTGCTGATCCGGGCATCTGGGCTCAATGTACCTACTGTTCTATATACTTAAAATAAAATAGAAACTGTCTGATTCAAAACCAAAGAACTAAAGAGTTTGGTAAGTGCAATCCACACCATGATGGTGAACTTTTTGAGCTTTCTTTTTCCTCTGAAGCATATTATTTGAAAATGTATTGTCATTCTATTAGATTAACATGAAAGAATAAATTGTTACATAACCTAATACACTTAAATGTATACTTTGTCTTCACATAAAAGTTCTAGAAGGATTTTGTTTTTTCTGTACTTCAATAGTCACTTTCATATCAAAATTACCTAAAATTATTTTAGAGCGTGCTACAAAACAAAGACAGTTCGGCAATCAGTAAATTATTTTTATGAACATATAAGCATATGTAATGATCACAACTGTGACTGGGCCCATGCTGGATAGCGGCCCGCCAACGACAGCAGCTATTTCAGCTGGATGTGCATCGTCAAATGTTTGTCCGCAATACACGTTACCGGCTAATTCGAAACCGGCAACTGACGTCAGCAGGCAGCGCATAGCAGTGACATCATATGCCACCCATAGCAGGCACGCTAATGTCACCTGCTGGCCTCTGTGTCGGCTACAGAAGAGGATGCCATGTGACGTAGGAGCGGGGGAAGGTGAGCAGAATTTTTTATATATGTTAGAG
Source organism: Dendrobates tinctorius (assembly GCF_039654945.1). Lineage (NCBI taxonomy): Eukaryota > Metazoa > Chordata > Amphibia > Anura > Dendrobatidae > Dendrobates > Dendrobates tinctorius. The sequence goes on along the minus strand of NW_027361727.1, from coordinate 14,420,836 downwards.
AACAACGACAGAACGATGGACATATATTTACCAGGAAGGAACCCATGGTGGGATGAGCAACATGTGCACCAGGAATATGCCAAGGATGGGGGCTATAAACCAGGATGGGGTCATATATACTAGGAAGGGGCCCAGGATGGAAGACATTAGTACAGGATGAGGGAAACTACCACATAATAGGTGGGAGACATAAATGTTCTTATAGGATTTACAACACTACAAGGGACCATAAATTTGAACAACATGCAGGGGAGGGTAAGGCAGGTCCCAATTTTTCACCAGGGCCCTTTGGACTCTAGTTACACCACTGAGTATATACAGGTGTGGCTGATAGGGAGAGGGTTAAATTAACCCTTCACGGTTGATCCAGTGATTTCCAAATTATTCCACAGAGTGTTGCTAGCAACCCAAATGACCAAACGGAGACGTGCCTCTGTATGGGACGATCCAAAGAGATCGCTAAACCCGTTTATTTTAGTCACGTCTTTTATAATATTTTGCTTAATTATGCAAAGTTCTCAACTACCAATAGCATCATTTCACTTTATAAGCCTATAATATTGCAAGAAAACCGGAAACTACATATACACTCACTGGCCACTTTATTAGGTACACCTGTCCAACTGTGTGTTAAGACTTAATTTCTAATCAGCCAATCACATGGCGGCAACTCAGTGCATTTAGGCATGTAGACATGGTCAAGACAATCTCCTGCAGTTCAAACCGAGCATCAGTATGGGGAAGAAAGGTGATTTGAGTGCCTTTGAACGTGGCATGATTGTTGGTGCCAGAAGGGCTGGTCTGAGAATTTCAGAAACTGCTGATCTACTGGGATTTTCACGCACAACCATCTCTAGGGTTTACAGAGAATGGTCCGAAAAAGAAAAAAAATCCAGTGAGCGGCAGTTCTGTGGCCGGAAATGCCATGTTGATGCCAGAGGTCAGAGGAGAATGGGCAGACTGGTTCGAGCTGATAGAAAGGCAACAGTGACTCAAATTGCCACCCGTTACAACCAAGGTAGGCAGAAGAGCATCTCTGAACGCACAGTGCGTCGATCTTTGAGGCAGATGGGATACAGCAGCAGAAGACTACACTGGGTACCACTCCTCTCAGCTAAGAACAGGAAACTGAGGCTACAATTTGCACAAGCTCATCGAAATTGGACAGTAGAAGATTGGAAAAACGTTGCCTGGTCTGATGAGTCTCGATTTCTGCTGCGACATTCGGATGGTAGGGTCAGAATTTGGCGTAAACAACATGAAAGCATGGATCCATCCTGCCTTGTATCAACGGTTCAGGCTGGTGGTGGTGGTGTCATGGTGTGGGGAATTTTTTCTGGGCACTCTTTGGGCCCCTTGGTACCAATTGAGCATCGTTGCAACGCCACAGCCTACCTGAGTATTGTTGCTGACCATGTCCATCCCTTTATGACCACAATGTACCCAACATCTGATGGCTACTTTCAGCAGGATAATGCGCCATGTCATAAAGCTCGAATCATCTCAGATTGGTTTCTTGAACATGACAATGAGTTTACTGTACTCAAATGGCCTCCTCAGTCACCAGATCTCAATCCAATAGAGCATCTTTGGGATGTGGTGGAACGGGAGATTCGCATCAGGGATGTGCAGCCGACAAATCTGCGCCAACTGTGTGATGCCATCATGTCAATATGGTCCAAAATCTCTGAGGAATGCTTCCAGCACCTTGTTGAATCTCTGCCACGAAGAATTGAGGCAGTTCTGAAGGCAAAAGGGGGTCCAACCCCTTACTAGCATGGTGTACCTAATAAAGTGGCCAGTGAGTGTATGTCCATCATAGAAAGTAGTATAATGGCATATTCTTCAGAGTAATACACCCCCGGGTCCCTTATCTTGCACCTGATGAGGAACAGTCTGGTTTCATGACAGCCTGAACTTTTTTCCCAATTACAAAAATTTATCTTAAAGCAACAAAAATGGAGAAATGAAACCATCAGAGAATGGAGAAAATGAAACTTCAGCTCTGATTTTAGTTTTAACCCGTCACATCGCTTACAAAATTGGAATATCATTAAAAAGTTTATTTATTTCAGTTCTTCAAAAGTGAAACTCATATTATAAGGAGTCATTACAGAATGATCTATTTCACATGTTTATTTCTGTTAATGTTGATGATTATGGCTTACAGCCAATGAAAACCCAAAAGTCATTATCTCAGTAAATTAGAATACTTTATAACACCAGCTTGAAAAATCATTTTTAAATCTGAAATGCTGGCCTTCTGAAATGTATGTTCAGTAAATGCACTCAATACTTGGTCGGGGCTCCTTTTGCATCAATTACTGCATCAATGCGGCGTGGCATGGAGGCGATCAGCCTGTGGCACGGCTAAGGTGTTATGGAAGTCCAGGTTGCTTTGATAGCAGCTTTCAACTCATCTGCATTGTTGGGCTGGTGTCTCATCTTCCCCTTGACAATACCCAATAGATTCTGTACGGGGTTAAGGTCAGGCGAGTTTGCTCGCCAATCAAGCACAGTGATACTGCTGTTTGTTAACCAGGTCTTGGTACTTTTGGCAGTGTGGACAGGGCCAAGTCCTGCTGGAGAATGACATTTCCATCTCCAAAAAGCTTGTCGGCAGAGGGAAGCATGAAGAGCTCTGAAATTTCCTGGTAGACGGCTGCACTGACTTTGGTCTTGATAAAACACAGTGGACCTACACCAGCAGATGACATGGCTCCCCAAACCATCTCTGATTGTAGACACTTCACACTAGACCTCCAGCAGCTTTGATTGTGGCCTCTCCACTCTTCCTCCAGACTCTGGGACCTTGATTTCCAATTGAAATGCAAAATTTACTTTCATCTGAAAACAACACCTTGGACCACTGACAACAGTCCAGTTCTTTTTCTCCTTGGCCCAGGTAAGACGCTTCTGGCATTGTCTATTGGTCATGAGTGGCTTGACACAAGGAATGCGACACTTGCAGACCATGTCCTGGATACGTCTGTGTGTGGTGGCTCTTGAAACAATGACTCCAGCAACAGTCCACTCCTTGTGAATCTCCCCCAAATTTTTGAATGGCCTTTTCTAAACAATCCTTCAAGGCTGCGGTTATCCCGGTTGCTTGTGCACCTTTTTCTACCACAATTTTTCCTTCCAGTCAAATTTCCATTAATATGCTTGGATGCAGCACTCTGTGGACAGACAGTGTGAGGTTCTGAGCCATGTTTCTGTTCTGCTTGACTTTGCCCTTAATTTTGCCCTTATCAAAGATGGAGTGAGTAGCTTCACAAGGGGCCATCTTGTTCCTGTTTGACTTTTTCCTGTTTCCTGCCTGCTGTGTACTAAAGGGACTCTGCACATTATACCTGTGCTTGTGTATCTGGATCTTCACCTGCTGCCAAGCTTGGAGAGCTTGCATTGTGCCTGCTTCTTCTAAACCTCGGAATTCCCCGTTTCTTACTTACCTGCCTGACCGCCTCTCCTGTCCGGATCTGCTCTGCTTCTGTCATCTCTGCGGCCTGCTCTCTGCTTGGAGCCCGGTCCAGTCTCAGGACCTTAGGACTGTGTGCACCTGGACCTCAGACTCTCGCCAGTTGGTTCGTACAGACTTTACCTGTTGCCAGAACTTATATCTACGTACCGTGCAATACTGAAGCCTGTTTACAGTAATACCCTGAACTACATCTGCATATTACTGAGACCTGTTGCTACAATACAACACTGAACCTTTGAACATATACTGTGTTTGTCTTCTCTGACCCATGCCACCAAGTTCCATAGAACCTATAGTACTAATTTGACAGACAGCTTCTTTAGCAATGACCTTTTGTGGCTTATCCTCCTTGATGAGTGTGTCAATGACTGGACATCAGTCAAGTCAGCAGTCTTCCCCATGATTGTGGAGCCTACTGACACAGACTAAGCGACCTTTTTAAACACTTAGGAAGCCTTTGCAGGTGTTTTTTGTTAATTATTCTAATTTACTGAGATAATGACTTTTGGGTTTTCATTGGCTGTAAGACACAATCATCAACATTACCAGAAATAAACACGTGAAATAGATTACTCTGTGTGTAATGACTCTATTTAATATAGGAGTTTCACTTTTGTATTGAAGAACTGAAATAAATTAACTTTTTGATGATATTCTAATTTAGTGAAAATCACTTCTATGTAGTAACCCGAAAATCATAATATGAATAAATTGTTATGTTTCTGTCGAATATGAAAACCTCAAAAAGAGGAAAAAAAAATCCTCTAAAAAATTCAGTTACAAACCAGACAGGCCCAAATGCATCTGCACTAAACCAGGGTGCAGCGGACCCAAGTAAAATGGCAGCTGCACAGGTGCATAAATACCAAATGAGACAGCCAGCCTACAATCAGGGATTGGCCGTGTGGTACACCAGTGCAGAAAAAATAATCCGCATGTGGCAGTGTTCACACAGGGAATGCAGAGCTTCTGGCTCACAACCTCTTAGTAACACCATATAGGGGGGCTGCCCAGTGATAACTAGAATGCATTCCGTGTGAACAGAGGCCACAAGTTTGCAGAACCATTTGGGCCCAACTGCACCCTGGAAAAATTATAAAAAGTGCACAAAAAACATAGCAATATATGTAAGGTATTGGTTGATATTAAGGCCTTAATACGGAAGCTGACAAACTGCGTCAAAGTTCCTTACACTTGTCAGTCCCTACTCTAATATGAAAACCTCAAAAAGAGGAAAAACAATCCTCCAACAAATTCAATCAATACCTTAAATATATTGCTATGTTTTTTTTTGTGCACTCTTTATATTTTTTCCAGGGTGCAGTTGGGCCCAAATGGTTCTGCAAACTTGTGGCTAGAGTTGAGCGAAACGGGTCGAAAAATTTCAAAAGTCGCCGACTTTTGGCAAAGTCGGGTTTCATGAAATGTGACCCGACCCTAGGATGAGGTCGGCCACGAGGTCGGCGACTTACGCGCCAAAGTCGCGTTTCAAAAGTTTGTTTTGCGCTCTTTTTCAGCCAATCAGGATCCACGGACACTGTGGGCAACATGATGACATAGGCAGGGGTCACCACCATCTTTCAGAAGGGCATGCAAGTGATTGGCTTGCTTTGGTGGGCGTCACAGGGGGTATAAAAGGGCGTGCACGCCGACCGCCATCTTACTTCTGCCGATCTCAGTATAGGGAGAGGTTGCTGCTGATTCTGTAGGGAGAGCGTTAGGCAGGGAAGAAGACAAAAAAACTGCTTCTGCTGCTAGCGATTTGGCCTGCACAACACACCAGTCACTGTGTGTGCAGTGCAAGGGGAGGCTATATAGTGGTGTATCAGTGGTGTTGGTTGTTGGGCTGCCTTCTAAGGCTTCCTGACATTCCTGCATTGCTGTTTACCCACTGCTCCGCAAACTGCTTTTTTAAAAGCAATCCCAATTTTTTTTTTTTGTCCTGCTGAGAAGAAAAAAAAACTGCTTCTGCTGCTAGCGATTTGGCCTGTACAACACACCAGTCACTGTGTGTACAGTGCAAGGGGAGGCTATATAGTGGTGTATCAGTGCTGTTGGTTGTTGGGCTGCCTTCTAAGGCTTCTTGACATTCCTGCATTGCTGTTTACCCACTGCTCCGCAAACTGCTTTTTTAAAAGCAATCCAATCTCCCTTATCCTCTAGTCACTTTTGTCACAGCTGTGCCATCGAGCCTGTGACATAGCGCTCAGATATCAGTGGGCCTCACACAATCCAAAAGTGTCCAGTGTTCACAAGTGTCTGCAGAAATTCAAAATCTCCCTTATCCTCTCGTCACTTTTGTCACAGCTGTGCCATCGAGCCTGTGACATAGCGCTCAGATATCAGTGGCCCTCACACAATCCAAAAGTGTCCAGTGTTCACAAGTGTCTGCAGAAATTCAAAATCTCCCTTATCCTCTAGTCACTTTGGTCACAGCTGTGCCATCGAGCCTGTGACATAGCGCTCAGATATCAGTGGGCCTCACACAATCCAAAAGTGTCCAGTGTCCACAAGTGTCTACAGAAATTCAAAATCTCCCTTATCCTCTGGTCACTTTGGTCACAGCTGTGCCATCGAGCCCGTCACATAGCGCTCAGATATTCATTGGGCCTCACACAATCCAAAAGTGTCCAGTGTCCACAAGTGTGTGCAGAAATTCAAAATCTCCCTTATCCTCTAGTCACTTTGGTCACAGCTGTGCCATCGAGCCTGTCACATAGCGCTCAGATATTCATTGGGCCTCACACAATCCAAAAGTGTCCAGTGTCCACAAGTGTGTGTAGAAATTCAAAATCTCCCTTATCCTCTAGTCACTTTGGTCACAGCTGTGCCATCGAGCCTGTCACATAGCGCTCAGATATTCATTGGGCCTCACACAATCCAAAAGTGTCCAGTGTTCACAAGTTTGTGCAGAAATTCAAAATCTCCCTTATCCTCTAGTCACTTTGGTCACAGCTGTGCCATTGAGCCTGTCACATAGCTCTCAGATATTCATTGGGTCTCACACAATCCAAAAGTGTCCAGTGTCCACAAGTGTGTGCAGAAATTCAAAATCTCCCTTATCCTCTCGTCACTTTTGTCACAGCTGTGCCATCGAGCCTGTGACATAACGCTCAGATATCAGTGGCCCTCACACAATCCAAAAGTGTCCAGTGTCCACAAGTGTCTGCAGAAATTCAAAATCTCCCTTATCCTCTCGTCACTTTTGTCACAGCTGTGCCATCGAGCCTGTGACATAGCGCTCAGATATCAGTGGGCCTCACACAATTCAAAAGTGTCCAGTGTCCACAAGTGTCTGCAGAAATTCAAAATCTCCCCTGTCCTATAGACACCTTGTACCTTGTTTTACATTACTATATAGTTTGTTGGATTTTGTCTACATTTCTACCAAAAATGAGGAAGGCTGGTGGAAGAGGCCGTGGAATTGGGCGGGGGTTGGCGGCTGGTAATGATGGTGTTGGTGGTGGATCTGATGGTAGTGGCAAGAGCAAAATAGGACCGAATGCAGGAGGTGTTGAGCCTGCGTCATTGTCTGGCTACATAAGGCCTCGAACGCTTAGTTTTCTAGGAGTTGGCAAACCGCTTTTAATGCCAGAGCATCAGGAAAAAGTTTTGTCTTACAATGCTGACTCAGCCTCCAGCTCTATCGCCTCCTCTTCTTCAGTTGTAAAAAGTAAAAGCACTGAGTCGTCATTGGAGGCTCATGTTCATGAACCACACCTTTCCTTGTGTCCTTCACCCCAACCAAGATTGAAGGATGACACAGGCCATACTACTGATTACTCCATGGAGCTGTTTTCACATACCATGCCTGGATTATCAAGTCAAATGGTGAATTACCCAGGCCAAGATGAATCTGACATGGAGTGCACTGATGCACAGCCGCTGATGGATGATTCTGCTGGTACATTCACTCAGAGCACTACATTGTCCTCGCAGTGTACAGAGCCAGATTCTGACCCCGGGGATACGGTACCCTTTCTAACCTTTGTGCAATCACGTGCAATCCATACTGTGCCTGACACCGTCTGAGCCTGCCTCCTGATGTACAGACATATATTTTGAATGTGTACGCTATCCATACATGTTATCCGGGGAAACGGTACCCTTTCTAACCTTTGTGCAATAACGTGCAATCCATACTGGGCCTAACACCGTCTTCCTGCCTCCTGATGTATAGACATATATTTTGAATGTGTACGCTATCCATACATGTTATCTGGGGATACGGTACCCTTTCTAACCTTTGTGCAATCACGTGCAATCCATACTGGGCCTAACACCGTCTGAGCCTGCCTCCTGATGTATAGACATATATTTTGAATGTGTACGCTATCCATACATGTTATCTGGGGATACGGTACCCTTTCTAACCTTTGTGCAATCACGTGTAATCCATACTGGGCATGAGAACGGCTGGCGAGCTGTTAAGCAAGCTACAGCACCTGTGGTTTGCACACGTAAGTTTTTCATTTTTTCAGGAATGACGGTTAGGCCTAATTCCGGAACTGCGGTTGACCTGCACTTACTGGGAAATCATTGTTCGCGGGTAATAATTGTAATCAGTGATCCCCATCACTAACGTTGTTCAGCGGGTTATCTGCACCTGTAAGCGACAAACGCTGGCCTTTCCAGTGTAGCGCACATGCAGCCACGGACATGTAAGGGCATGACACACCAGTTATTGGCCAATCTCATGTGCCAGAGCCTCACGTGTCCCTCTAGTAAGCCGGACTCGGACCGCGGGGCATGACGGAGTCTCGTTCGTTAACGGAATTAAGCTTGCAATGTGTGCATCTGTTCTGTAGCTGGCATGGTTGAGGTTTCCCAGGTGGAGTCGAATTTAACCGTAGGCTCCACTCCTGGTGGTGCCCTTCTGGACATTCCTTTAAGGTTCAGCTTTGCAACCATACTGCCCACTTAAAAAAAACACTTTGCCTTCATGAACGCTGTTTGGAGGGTCATGACTCGTGGGAATAACGCCGCCCAATCAGTTAACCTGCTAGAGAGATCGTTCGTTGCTCCCAAGCATGACATCACACTCCCTAGGAAGAAGGTAATGCCACTGTGGCGACCGTATTCCTGGGGGCGACACAAGTGCACTGATGCCCAGCCACTGCTCGATGAATCTGCTGGTACATTGACCCAGACCACTACATTCCCCTCGCACGCTACACGGCCTGAATCTGACCCTGATGAAACTCAGGTTACCCTTCCCATATACAGTTCCATCTTACACGGTGACAAAGAGGAAGCTGCAAATGAAAGTGCAGGTTCGGCCCACCCGCCATCAGACACACCACCGTACTATCAGGGGCCCTGTGCCAGTGCCGTCACCAACGAGTGGGCCCCCCCTGCTTGCTCAGGATCACAGCACTTGCAAAGTTGAAATACTGTGCAGTGAGATGGAAGATGGGGACGACGAGGAGTCCAGACAAGTACAGGGATTCCCTAGCGAGGAGACTTATTTGATTGTTTTCAATGTTGGGACAGCAATTTTTGGGGAGCACTATACTCTGGAGAATGATAGATGGGGCCCTCCATACACTGGAACATTCCAAAGGTGGACATCAGACACTGGAGCAGCATTTACAGGGCCCATTATACACTAGAGCATTAGAAATGGGGCCCATTATGTTTGGAGCATCATTTGGGCCCATAAGACAGTGGAGCTTCATCCATGGGGACCAACATATACTGTAGCATTATGTGGAGCTCATCATATACTGTTTCAAACATTATATGGGACCAATGATTTTGTATGGAGAAATAGATGGGCCTCGTCATGAGATGTAAAAAGTGAGGTATTTTTCATTGTACTATACCGCTATTTCTCTGCCGTATCGGAGCATGATGAGTTGTGGTATGTGTTAAAGGGGCGCTCTTTCGCCCAGGGCACATGAAAACCTGCAGCCAGCCCCCCCCCCCACAACTTTAGCCAAATAACCCCCATTTTTCAGTGCGTAACTTGTATTATGAAGTTAATTAAGGTTGACAAGCTTAAGTAAGAAGAATTGATGCTTTTGGCATTCAAATGGGCACTGTAGGTGTGTTTCCTGTCCTCCTCTCACTGCCGACTTTTATTCCCCATTGACTTACATTGGGTTTCGTGTTTCGGGACGACCCCGACTTTTCCCTATAATCGGACGATCTTGCTCGACCCGACTTTTGGAAAAGTCGGGTTTCACGAAACGAAACGCGACCCTAAAAAAACCAAAAGTCGCTCAACTCTAGTCGTCATCGTTCATCATTTTGGCAATGCGTGGGTCCCTTTTTAGGATCTGCAAGGCATAATCTGACATGTGGGCCAATGTTCCCGGTGTCAATGATGCACTGCGAGTGCTGGTTGGAGGAGCACTTTCTGGCAAATCCACATCCCTCCAGTCACGCACAAACCCTGTACCAGACCTTGCCACGCCAACGTTTTCACTTGCCCCACGAGATGCATCCTCCTCCCCTAAGTAATCATCCCCATCATCCTCCTCCTCCTCCTCTTCTTCCTCCACCTCTTCCAGGAGAGGTCCCTGAGCAGACAATGGCTGAATGTCATCAAGGATTCCCTCCTCCTCTTCCTCCTCATCAACATTGGCTGCAGACGCCTGCTCCTTAAGGTGTGTCAAAGTTTGCATGAGCAGGCGCATAAGTGGGATGCTCATGCTTAGGATGGCGTCGTCTGCGCTTACCAGCCGTGTGCATTCCTCAAAACACTGAAGGACTTTACAGAGGTCTTTCAGCTTCGACCACTGCACACCTGTCAACTCCATGTCTGCTCTCAAAGTGCCTGGCCGTGTATCCTCCCACAAATGCATTATGGCCTGCCTCTGCTCGCACAGCCGCTCCACCATGTGCAGGGTGGAGTTCCACCTTGTTGCAATGTCGATAATGAGTCGGTGGTTGGGAAGGTGGAGCAATCGCTGCAGCTTCTGCATACGAACGGAGTGTACAGGCGACCGGCGGATGTGCGCGCACAGTCTTCGTACCTTCTGGAGCAGGGCTGTTAACTCCGGATAATTTTTGAGGAAGCACTGCACCACCAGGTTCAAGGTGTGACCCAAGCAAGGTATATGGCTGAGTTTTGAAAGGGCTATGGCTGCCACAAAATTACGGCCGTTATCACTAACTACCTTGCCTGCCTCAAGATGTACACTGCCCAGCCATGACTCAGTTTGTCGCTTCAAGTACTCGGCCAGCACCTCGGCGGTGTGTCTGTTGCCCAAACACATCATCTGCAACACAGCCTGCTGACGCTTTCCACTAGCTGCTCGATAGGGGGACACATCATGTGCAACAGTGGCAGCTGCAGATGGGGTGCTCGTACGACTGCGCTCTGTGGACGAGCTTTCGCTTCTGGAGGAGGAGGAGGAGGAGGGTCGAACGCCTACAGCCAACTGTTTCCTATACCGTGGGCTAGGCAGCACTGTCCCATCACCGCTGTCCCCTGTGGACCCTGCATCCACCACATTAACCCAGTGCGCAGTGATGGACACGTAACGGCCCTGGCCATGCCGACTGGACCATGCATCAGTTGTGAGGTGTACCTTTCCGCTCACTGACTGCTTGAGTGCATGGACAATGCGGTCTTTCACATGATGGTGGAAGGCTGGGATGGCTTTGCGAGAGAAGAAGTGGCGACTGGGTAGGTCATAGCGTGGTACTGCATAGGCCATGAGTTCGCGGAAAGCTGTGCTTTCCACCAACCGAAAGGGCATCATCTCAAACGAGATTAGTTTGGCAATGTGGGCGTTCAAACCCAGTGTACGCGGATGAGAGACTGAGTACTTTCTTGACCTACTTATAGTGTCTGGGAGGGTGAGCTGGACTTGAGAGCTGCATATGGTGGAAGTAGCGGTGGACAGGGCGGACTGAGAGAGTGTTGATGATGGTGATGGAGTTGGTGTTCTTTCTGATGGCCTAGAATCAGTCTTTCGTTGATATAACAGTGGGATTCCCTGACTGCTGTTGCCTTGCAACGACACCTCAACATTTGCTGCTGTCAGATTCTGGCTCTGTACACTGCGAGGACAATGTAGTGCTCTGAGTGAATGTACCAGCAGAATCATCCATCAGCGGCTGTGCATCAGTGCACTCCATGTCAGATTCATCTTGGCCTGGGTAATTCACCATTTGACTTGATAATCCAGGCATGGTATGTGAAAACAGCTCCATGGAGTAATCAGTAGTATGGCCTGCGTCATCCTTCAATCTTGGTTGGGGTGAAGGACACAAGGAAAGGTGTGGTTCATGAACATGAGCCTCCAATGACGACTCAGTGCTTTTACTTTTTACAACTGAAGAAGAGGAGGCGATAGAGCTGGAGGCTGAGTCAGCAATGTAAGACAAAACTTTTTCCTGATGCGCTGGCTTTAAAAGCGGTTTGCCAACTCCTAGAAAACTAAGCGTTCGAGGCCTTATGTAGCCAGACGATGACGCAGCCTCAACACCTCCTGCATTCGGTCCTATTTTGCTCTTGCCACTACCATCAGATCCACCACCAACACCATCATTACCAGCTGCCAACCCCCGCCCAATTCCACGGCCTCTTCCACCAGCCTTCCTCATTTTTGGTAGAAATGTAGACAAAATCCAACAAACTATATAGTAATGTAAAACAAGGTACAAGGTGTCTATAGGACAGGGGAGATTTTGAATTTCTGCAGACACTTGTGGACACTGGACACTTTTGGATTGTGTGAGGCCCACTGATATCTGAGCGCTATGTCACAGGCTCGATGGCACAGCTGTGACAAAAGTGACGAGAGGATAAGGGAGATTTTGATTTTCTGCAGACACTTGTGGACACTGGACACTTTTGGATTGTGTGAGGGCCACTGATATCTGAGCGCTATGTCACAGGCTCGATGGCACAGCTGTGACAAAAGTGACGAGAGGATAAGGGAGATTTTGAATTTCTGCACACACTTGTGGACACTGGACACTTTTGGATTGTGTGAGACCCAATGAATATCTGAGCGCTATGTGACAGGCTCGATGGCACAGCTGTGACCAAAGTGACTAGAGGATAAGGGAGATTTTGAATTTCTGCACACACTTGTGGACACTGGACACTTTTGGATTGTGTGAGGCCCAATGAATATCTGAGCGCTATGTGACAGGCTCGATGGCACAGCTGTGACCAAAGTGACTAGAGGATAAGGGAGATTTTGAATTTCTGCAGACACTTGTGGACACTGGACACTTTTGGATTGTGTGAGGCCCACTGATATCTGAGCGCTATGTCACAGGCTCGATGGCACAGCTGTGACAAAAGTGACGAGAGGATAAGGGAGATTTTGAATTTCTGCACACACTTGTGGACACTGGACACTTTTGGATTGTGTGAGGGCCACTGATATCTGAGCGCTATGTCACAGGCTCGATGGCACAGCTGTGACAAAAGTGACGAGAGGATAAGGGAGATTTTGAATTTCTGCAGACACTTGTGGACACTGGACACTTTTGGATTGTGTGAGGGCCACTGATATCTGAGCGCTATGTCACAGGCTCGATGGCACAGCTGTGACAAAAGTGACGAGAGGATAAGGGAGATTTTGAATTTCTGCAGACACTTGTGGACACTGGACACTTTTGGATTGTGTGAGGCCCAATGAATATCTGAGCGCTATGTGACAGGCTCGATGGCACAGCTGTGACCAAAGTGACTAGAGGATAAGGGAGATTTTGAATTTCTGCAGACACTTGTGGACACTGGACACTTTTGGATTGTGTGAGGCCCACTGATATCTGAGCGCTATGTCACAGGCTCGATGGCACAGCTGTGACAAAAGTGACGAGAGGTTAAGGGAGATTTTGAAATTCTGCAGACACTTGTGGACACTGGACACTTTTGGATTGTGTGAGGGCCACTGATATCTGAGCGCTATGTCACAGGCTCGATGGCACAGCTGTGACAAAAGTCACGAGAGGATAAGGGAGATTTTGAATTTCTGCACACACTTGTGGACACTGGACACTTTTGGATTGTGTGAGGCCCACTGATATCTGAGTGCTATGTCACAGGCTCGATGGCACAGCTGTGACAAAAGTGACGAGAGGATAAGGGAGATTTTGAATTTCTGCAGACACTTGTGGACACTGGACACTTTTGGATTGTGTGAGGCCCAATGAATATCTGAGCGCTATGTGACAGGCTCGATGGCACAGCTGTGACCAAAGTGACTAGAGGATAAGGGAGATTTTGAATTTCTGCACACACTTTTGGACACTGGACACTTTTGGATTGTGTGAGGCCCAATGAATATCTGAGCGCTATGTGACAGGCTCGATGGCACAGCTGTGACCAAAGTGACTAGAGGATAAGGGAGATTTTGAATTTCTGCACACACTTGTGGACACTGGACACTTTTGGATTGTGTGAGGCCCAATGAATATCTGAGCGCTATGTGACAGGCTCGATGGCACAGCTGTGACCAAAGTGACTAGAGGATAAGGGAGATTTTGAATTTCTGCAGACACTTGTGGACACTGGACACTTTTGGATTGTGTGAGGCCCACTGATATCTGAGCGCTATGTCACAGGCTCGATGGCACAGCTGTGACAAAAGTGACGAGAGGATAAGGGAGATTTTGAATTTCTGCACACACTTGTGGACACTGGACACTTTTGGATTGTGTGAGACCCAATGAATGTCTGAGCGCTATGTGACAGGCTTGATGGCACAGCTGTGACCAAAGTGACTAGAGGATAAGGGAGATTTTGAATTTCTGCACACACTTGTGGACACTGGACACTTTTGAATTGTGTGAGGCCCAATGAATATCTGAGCGCTATGTGACAGGCTTGATGGCACAGCTGTGACCAAAGTGACTAGAGGATAAGGGAGATTTTGAATTTCTGCACACACTTGTGGACACTGGACACTTTTGGATTGTGTGAGGCCCAATGAATATCTGAGCGCTATGTGACAGGCTCGATGGCACAGCTGTGACCAAAGTGACTAGAGGATAAGGGAGATTTTGAATTTCTGCAGACACTTGTGGACACTGGACACTTTTGGATTGTGTGAGGCCCAATGAATATCTGAGCGCTATGTGACAGGCTCGATGGCACAGCTGTGACCAAAGTGACGAGAGGATAAGGGAGATTTTGAATTTCTGCAGACACTTGTGGACACTGGACACTTTTGGATTGTGTGAGGCCCACTGATATCTGAGCGCTATGTCACAGGCTCGATGGCACAGCTGTGACAAAAGTGACTAGAGGATAAGGGAGATTGGATGGCTTTTAAAAAAGCAGTTTGCAGAGCAGTGGGTAAACAGCAATGCCAGCCTGTCAGGAAGCCTTAAAAGGCAGCCCAACAACCAACACCACTGATACACCACAATATAGCCTCCCCTTGCACTGCACACACAGTGACTGGTGTGTTGTGCAGGCCAAATCACTAGCAGCAGAAGCAGTTTTTTTTTCTTCTCAGCAGGACAAAAAAAAAAAATTGGGATTGCTTTTAAAAAAGCAGTTTGCGGAGCAGTGGGTAAACAGCAATGCAGGAATGTCAGGAAGCCTTAGAAGGCAGCCCAACAACCAACACCACTGATACACCACTATATAGCCTCCCCTTGCACTGCACACACAGTGACTGGTGTGTTGTGCAGGCCAAATCGCTAGCAGCAGAAGCAGTTTTTTTGTCTTCTTCCCTGCCTAACGCTCTCCCTACAGAATCAGCAGCAACCTCTCCCTATACTGAGATCGGCAGAAGTAAGATGGCGGTCGGCGTGCACGCCCTTTTATACCCCCTGTGACGCCCACCAAAGCAAGCCAATCACTTGCATGCCCTTCTGAAAGATGGTGGTGACCCCTGCCTATGTCATCACGTTGCCCACAGTGTCCGTGGATCCTGATTGGCTGAAAAAGAGCGCAAAACAAACTTTTGAAACGCGACTTTGGCGCGTAAGTCGCCGACCTCGTGGCCGACCTCATCCTAGGGTCGGGTTTCGTTTCATGAAACCCGACTTTGCTAAAAGTCGGCGACTTTTGAAATTTTTCGACCCGTTTCGCCCAACTCTAATGACGACTACTGGTTGCCCAGCATCCTGGATCCACGCTATAAAGGCAAATTACAAAACATCATGCCACAGGAGAACCTTGACCTAATATTGGCTAATAAACAAGCAACTCTGGTAAATCGGTTGCTTGAGGCATTCCCAGCACACAGCAGCGTTGATGGTTCTCACACGAGCCGTACAGGCCGGGGGCAGCTTGGCAGAGGTGTTCGTGGTGCACACAGCAGAAGTGGCGTTGGAGACAGGGGTTTCATGACAATGTTGTGGACTGATTTTTCAAGTACCGCTCACACAACTGGTAATACTGCATCGATGGAAAGTGACAGGAGACAGCAGTTGTCAACTATGGTTACAAACTACTTTTCCTCCCATATCGATGTTCTCCCACACAGGTCATTCCCCTTTGACTATTGGGCCGCTAAACTGGACACCTGGCCTGAATTGGCCCAATATGCCTTACAGGAGCTCGCTTGCCCAGCTGCAAGTGTGCTATCGGAAAGAGTCTTCAGTGCAGCTGGATCAATCCTGACAGAAAAAAGGACCCATCTGTCAACCCAAAATGTGGATGATCTAACCTTCATTAAAATGAACCACGCATGGGTTTCCAAGGATTTTGTCCCACCTTCCCCTGATGACACATAGGGTGACAGAAAAATGGCTTGCTTTGGTCCACCTCTTCCTGGGACTTGACCTATTTCACCTTTTGCATCAGCTGAATGTCCAACATCAACATATGCCACTTTCTAAAACTCCCTAACTGTGCTGCCTCCCCCCCCATGGCCGGGGTCACCACCTAGCGCACGACACCGTGCGAGTGCCGTTGCCCTGGACAGGTGGGTAGGCCGACTCTTGGGTGCGGGCACTGGCACAGGGTCCTTCATAGTGCAATCAAGTGTCTCTGACGGTGGTGGTGCACACCCGCCGTCAGACACACCGTCGTACTATGAGGGGCCCAGTGCCAGTACCGACGCCCACGAGTGGGTCCCCCTTGCTTGGGCAGGGCCCCAGCATTTGCAATCTTTACCTCTCCCTGCTCCTCCGCTGTGTAGTCTGGGCCGTCAAATCCATACTGTGCCTGACACCGTCTGAGCCTGCCTCCTGATGTATAGACATATATTTTGAATGTGTACGCTATCCATACATGTTATCTGGGGATACGGTACCCTTTCTAACCTTTGTGCAATCACGTGCAATCCATACTGGGCCTAACACCGTCTGAGCCTGCCTCCTGATGTATAGACATATATTTTGAATGTGTACGCTATCCATACATGTTATCCGGGGAAACGGTACCCTTTCTAACCTTTGTGCAATCACGTGCAATCCATACTGGGCCTAACACCGTCTGAGCCTGCCTCCTGATGTATAGACATATATTTTGAATGTGTACGCTATCCATACATGTTATCTGGGGATACGGTACCCTTTCTAACCTTTGTGCAATCACGTGCAATCCATACTGGGCCTAACACCGTCTGAGCCTGCCTCCTGATGTATAGACATATATTTTGAATGTGTACGCTATCCATAAATGTTATCTGTGCATACGGTACCCTTTCTAACCTTTGTGCAATCACGTGCAATCCATACTGGGCCTAACACCGTCTGAGCCTGCCTCCTGATGTATAGACATATATTTTGAATGTGTACGCTATCCATACATGTTATCCAGGGAAACGGTACCCTTTCTAACCTTTGTGCAATCACGTGCAATCCATACTGGGCCTAACACCGTCTGAGCCTGCCTCCTGATGTATAGACATATATTTTGAATGTGTACGCTATCCATACATGTTATCTGGGGATACGGTACCCTTTCTAACCTTTGTGCAATCACGTGTAATCCATACTGGGAGTGAGAACGGCTGGCGAGCTGTTAAGCAAGCTACAGCACCTGTGGTTTGCACACGTAAGTTTTTCATTTTTTCAGGAATGACGGTTAGGCCTAATTCCGGAACTGCGGTTGACCTGCACTTACTGGGAAATCATTGTTCGCGGGTAATAATTGTAATCAGTGATCCCCATCACTAACGTTGTTCAGCGGGTTATCTGCACCTGTAAGCGACAAACGCTGGCCTTTTCAGTGTAGCGCACATGCAGCCACGGACATGTAAGGGCATGACACACCAGTTATTGGCCAATCTCATGTGCCAGAGCCTCACGTGTCCCTCTAGTAAGCCGGACTCGGACCGCGGGGCATGACGGAGTCTCGTTCGTTAACGGAATTAAGCTTGCAATGTGTGCATCTGTTCTGTAGCTGGCATGGTTGAGGTTTCCCAGGTGGAGTCGAATTTAACCGTAGGCTCCACTCCTGGTGGTGCCCTTCTGGACATTCCTTTAAGGTTCAGCTTTGCAACCATACTGCCCACGTAAAACAAACACTTTGCCTTCATGAACGCTGTTTGGAGGGTCATGACTCGTGGGAATAACGCCGCCCAATCAGTTAACCTGCTAGAGAGATCGTTCGTTGCTCCCAAGAATGACATCACACTCCCTAGGAAGAAGGTAATGCCACTGTGGCGACCGTACTCCTGGGGGCGACACAAGTGCACTGATGCCCAGCCACTGCTTGATGAATCTGCTGGTACATTGACCCAGACCACTACATTCCCCTCGCACGCTACACGACCTGAATCTGACCCTGATGAAACTCAGGTTACCCTTCCCATATACAGTCCCATCTTACACGGTGACAAAGAGGAAGCTGCAGATGAAAGTGCAGGTTCGGCCCACCCGCCATCAGACACACCACCGTACTATCAGGGGCCCTGTGCCAGTGCCGTCGCCAATGAGTGGGCCCCCCCTGCTTGCTCAGGATCACAGCACTTGCAAAGTTGAAATACTGTGCAGTGAGTTGGAAGATGGGGACGACGAGGAGTCCAGACAAGTACAGGGATTCCCTAGCGAGGAGACTTATTTGATTGTTTTCAATGTTGGGACAGCAATTTTTGGGGAGCACTATACTCTGGAGAATGATAGATGAGGCCCACCATACACTGGAACATTCCAAAGGTGGACATCAGACACTGGAGCAGCATTTACAGGGCCCATTATACACTAGAGCATTAGAAATGGGGCCCATTATGTTTGGAGCATTATTTGGGCCCATAAGACAGTGGAGCTTCATCCATGGGGACCAACATATACTGTAGCGTTATGTGGAGCTCATCATATACTGTTTCAAACATTATATGGGACCAATGATTCTGTATGGAGAAATAGATGGGCCTCGTCATGAGATGTAAAAAGTGAGGTATTTTTCATTGTACTATACCGCTATTTCTCTGCCGTATCGGAGCATGATGAGTTGTGGTATGTGTTAAAGGGGCGCTCTTTCGCCCAGGGCACATGAAAACCTGCAGCCAGCCCTCCCCCCCACAACTTTAGCCAAATAACCCCCATTTTTCAGTGCGTAACTTGTATTATGAAGTTAATTAAGGTTGACAAGCTTAAGCAAGAAGAATTGATGCTTTTGGCATTCAAATGGGCACTGTAGGTGTGTTTCCTGTCCTCCTCTCACTGCCGACTTTTATTCCCCATTGACTTACATTGGGTTTCGTGTTTCGGGACGACCCCGACTTTTCCCTATAATCGGACGATCTTGCCCGACCCGACTTTTGGAAAAGTCGGGTTTCACGAAACGAAACGCGACCCTAAAAAAACAAAAGTCGCTCAACTCTACTTGTGGCCTCTGTTCACACGGGATGCATTCTAGTTGGCACTGGGCAGCCCCCCTATATGGTGTTACTAAGAGGTTGTGAGCCAGAAGCCCTGCATTCCCTGTGTGAACACTGCCACATGCAGATTATTTTTTCTGCACTGGTGTACCACACGGCCAATCCCTGATTGTAGGCTGGCTGTCTCATTTGGTATTTATGCACCTGTGCAGCTGCCATTTTACTTGGGTCCGCTGCACCCTGGATTAGTGCAGATGCATTTGGGCCTGTCTGGTTTGTATATGTTTCTGTCGAAACTATATCTTTACTTTTTATGAATGATATTATTCAGAATTGTACATCAATTAGTCAAAGCCTTAATAGATGAAGTGAATCATATCGATTACCTTGTTACAATGGTCCCCTTAAGAGGTGAGACATATTGCATTAGTCAGCAAGTGAACAACTAGTTCTTGAAGCCAGTGTGTTGAAAGTAGAAAGAAGGGCTAGTATATACCCAAGTAAGTTTGATCTTCAGCAGGACAGACCTCATGGGATAATCCCAGTTATGCAGTCGTTAGTTCCTCCCCAAAGCGGTCCAACGTGTGAGCACCTGGCTAGAAGAAGAGATGAGCGAATCTGCCAAAATTTTAATTCGACAGATTTGCTTGAATTTGTCCAGAAAATTTAATTCTCATCAAATTTAATTAATGCAAATTAATTGCACCTTAATTACTGCCAAAATGTATTTTATTCTCCAGACCACAGAGCATTATAAACTAGGTTAAAAAATGTAAAAATATTATAGTCACTACGTGCATCCTGATATCATGACACCACTATCTCCTACTCTCTAGGCTCCAGTCACTAGGCATTAAGGACGCTGCTCTCTCCTGGTTCTTTTCCTATCTTCCTGACCGCTCCTTCAGTGTTTTGTTCTCTGGCTCCACTTCATCTCCTCTTCCTCTCACTATTGGGGTACCTCAGGGCTCACTCCTTTGCCCCCTTCTCTTCTCTGTACACGGCCCCAATTGGACAGACCATCAGCAGATTTGGCTTTCAGTGCCATCTTTATGCTGATGACACACAACTATATACGTCACCCCCTAACCTTACCCCCGCTGTACTACAGAATGGCAGTGACTGTCTGTCCGTGTTCTCCAACATCATGTCCACCCTCTATCTGAAACTCAACCTCTCCAAAACTGAACTTTTTCTGCTCCCGCCATCCACTATCCTCCTTAAATCTGACATTTCCCTCTCCGTGGGTGGCACCATAATAACACCCCGGCAGCAGGCGCGCTGTCCGGGTGTTATGTTTGACACAATCTCTCCTTCACCTCCCATATACAATCTCTTGCCCGCTATTGCCGCTTACACCTAAAGAACATCTCAAGAATCCGCCCTTTTCTCACCATGGAAACAGAAAACCTCACTGTCACCTTGATACACTACCATGTGGACTACTGCAATGCTCTATTAATTGGCCTCCCCCTCACTTGACTTTCCAGTCCATCTTTAATGCAGCAGCCAGGGTCATCCATCTGGCTAATCGGTATTCAGACATGTTCGCTCTTCGCCAATTGTTACACTGGCTGCCCATTTATTATAGGATCCAATTCAAAGTACTTGTTCTCACCCACAAAGCTCTCCACAGTGCAGCACCCCCTACATCTCCTCCCTCATTTCTGTCTATCGGCCTAGCCGATTGCTGTGCTCTGCAAATGACTTTCGACTAGGGATGAGCGAGTATACTCATTAGGATTCGGTCCTCGACGAGTAATGCGGTACTCGAATCCTAGCGAGTGTTTCACTACTCGCCTCGCAATATTCGGATCTACTGCCGGCATGTGTCAGCCAATCACAGTAAAGCCACCTCCTATGTTGTGGCATTACTGTGATTGGCTGGCCACACAGCGTCCTATGTGTGTGTGGGGCTCTGTGCGGGCTGTGCCGGGCCGATCGGGGGTCTGTGTGGGCTGTGCCAGGCCAATCGGGAGTCTGTGCGGGCTGTGACAGGCCGATCGGGGGTCTGTGAGGGCTGTGACGGGCTGATCAGGGGTCTGTGTGGGCTATGCCGGGCCGATCAGGGGTCTGTGTGGGCTCTGCCGGGCCCGTGCGGGTTCTATGGGGCTCTGTGTGGGCTCTGTGGGACCCTCAATATTAGTGGACTACGGCACAGACCTCCAATCGGCCTGGCACAGCCCGCACAGGCCTCTAATCGGCCCAGCACAGCCCTCCAATCGGCCCGGCACAGCCCTCCAATCGGCCTGGCACAGACCTCCAATCGGCCCGGCACAGCCCGCACAGACCTCCAATCGGCCCTGCACAGCCCGCACAGACCTCCAATCGGCCCGGCACAGCCCGCACAGATCCCTGATCAGCCCAGCAGAGCCCGCTCACACACAGCCCCACAGACCCCCGCACTCATTCTCCGCCCGCACACAGTCTCCGCCCATTACTCGCATTTCCCATAGAAATACATTGGACTCGTTACGAGTACCCGAGTATTAGGAGCTAATCGTAACGAGTACAGCGAGTCTGAGTATTTCACTACTCGCTCATCCCTACTTTCGACTAATCTCTGCACTAATCTGTACTTCCCACTCTCGACTCCAAGACTTCTCCCGCGCTGCGCCAATCCTTTGGAAAATATTAGCATATAGCTAATTAAAAAAACCTATTGAATACTTTAAAGAATAATGGGAATAAAAAAGAAAATCCTACAAAACCTTTACATTTATCTTATTATATTTTGGAATATATTGTTAAGGAACTAAAGAATACATATAACAAATAATTCCATTAAAAAATTATTTTAATTGATGAATGATGACAAAATATTTTGTGATCACAAAATATAAAAATGTCAATTGATTTTTTTTATTACAATTAATAAAGTTGTTACTTTTTATTATTATATGCCATACATTTTTATTAGATTATTGGTTATAAGTAGTGGAAATAAAATATGAGCAAAAACTGTCCCATTTTGACCTGGTGGCAAGATCGCTTTAAAATAAATTGTCCTTGAACTCCACAGACTTGACAAATCTTCCAACTAGGTCTAGACGTGCCACATTGGAAGAAATATTAACCCCTTCATGACCTTGGATGTATGTGTTAGTCCAAGGTCACTACCCTGCCTTTGATGTACAGTCAAGGCCAAAAGTTTTGAGAATGACACAAACATTATATTTTCACATGATCTGCTGGCCTATGATTTTTATGTGTGTTTGTCAGATGTTTTTATCACATACAGAAATATAATTGCAATCATATTATGAGTAGCAAAAGGTTATATTGACAGTTAGAATGAGTTAATGCAGCAAGTCAATATTTGCAGTGTTGACCCTTCTTCTTCAGGACCTCAGCAATTCTCCCTGGCATGCTCTCAATCAACTTCTGGATCAAATCCTGACTGATAGCAGTCCATTCTTGCAAAATCAATGGTTTTATTTTGTCTGAATTTGAAGGTTTTTGTTTGTTCACCCTTCTCTTGATGATTGACCACAAGTTCTCAATGGGATTAAGATCTGGGGAGTTTCCAGGCCATGGTCCCAAAATCTCTACGTTTTGTTCCCTGAGCCATTTAGTTATCACCTTTGCTTTATGGCAAGGTGCTCCATCATGTTGAAAAAGGCATTGTTGATCGCCAAACTGCTCTTGGACGGTTGGGAGAAGTTGCTCTTGGAGGACATTCTGGTACCATTCTTTATTCATGGCTGTGTTTTTAGGCAAGACTGAGAGAGAGCCCATTCCCTTGGCTGAGAAGCAACCCCACACATGAATGGTTTCAGGATGCTTGACAGTTGGCATGGGACAAGACTGGTGGTAGCGCTCACCTGGTCTTCTCCGAATAAGCCGTTTTCCAGATGTCCCAAACAATCGAAAAGGGGATTCATCAGAGAAAATGACTTTACCCCAGTCCTCAGCAGTCCACTTCCTGTACCTCTTGCAGAATATCAGTCTGTCCATGATGTTTTTCCTGGAGAGAAGTGGCTTCTTTGCTGCCCTCCTTGAGACCAGGCCTTGCTCCAAGAGTCTCCGCCTCACAGTGCGTGCAGATGCACTCACACCTGCCTGCTGCCATTCCCGAGCAAGCTCTGCACTGCTAGTAGCCCAATCCGCAGCTGAAACACTTTTAAGAGACGGTCCTGGCGCTTGCTGGTCTTTCTTGGGTGCCCTGGAGCCTTTTTGGCAACAAGGGAACCTCTCTCCTTGAAGTTCTTGATGATGCGATAGATTGTTGACTGAGTTGCAATGTTTCTAGCTGCAATACTCTTCCCTGTTAGGCCATTTTTGTGCAGTGCAATGATGACTGCACGTGTTTCTTTAGAGTTAACCATGGTTAACAGAAGAGAAACAATGATGCCAAGCACCAGCCTCCTTTTAAAGTGTCCAGTGGTGTCAATCTTACTTAATCATGACAGATTGATCTCCAGCCCTGTCCTCATCAACACCCACATCTGTGTTAATGGAGCAATCACTGAAATGATGTTAGCTGGTCCTTTTAAGGCAGGGCTGCAATGATGTTGAAATGTGTTTTGGGGGATAAAGTTCATTTTCTAGGCAAATATTGACTTTGCAAGCAATTGCTGTTAAGCTGATCACTCTTTATAACATTCTGGAGTATATGCAAATTGTCATTAGAAAAAATGAAGCAGTAGACTTTGTAAAAATTAATATTTGTGTCATTCTCAAAACTTTTGGCCATGACTGTAGGCTCCAAAGCAGAGTCCGAATTTTTGCCCGTACCTGATAGCTGATCTAATCAGCTGTTATGTGCTTCTAACAGCCGCAGGTGGATCCGACATCCACCAGCGGCTGTTAACCAATTAAATGCCATTGTCAATCACCGACAGCGGCATTCAACACATGCCGACCAGAAGTGCATCGTGCCAATGGGTTGTCATTAGTGATGAGCGAGTATACTTGTTACTCGAGATTTCCTAAGCATGCTCGGGTGATCTCCGAATGTTTGTATGTGCTTGTAGATTTAGTTCCTGTCACCGCAGCTGCATGATTTGTGGCTGCTAGACAGGCTGAATACATGTGAGGAATGCCTGTTTGTTAGGCAATCCCCTCTTGTATTCAGGCTGTCCAGCAGCTACGGCGATAGAAACAAAATCTACGAGCACGCCAAAATACTCAGAGATCACCCGAGCATGCTCGGGAAATCTCGAGTAACGAGTATACTCGCTCATCACTATAATAATAATAATAATAATAATCTTTATTTATATAGCACCAACATATTCCACAGCGCTTTACAGTTTAACAGTTTCAAAACACAAGTCATAAGTAACAACGTTAACAATAAAATAATTAAAGTAAAATAAGACGACCCTGCTCGTGAGAGCTTATAATCTACAATGAGGTGGGGGAGATACAAAGCACAGGTGTGTATTCACAATGATGCATTTACAATGAAGGTCCAGCCATCTTGAGAAGGTGGGGGACAGAGATAGTGAATGTGCTACATACTCACACTTACACATAGAATAACTGTGATTAGTGAACGTGATAGGCCGCTCTGAATATATGTGTTTTGAGAGAGCACCTAAAACTGTGCAAAGTGTGGATAGTCCTAATTTCTGGTGGTAGAGCATTCCAGGGGATTGGCGCAGCGCTGGAAAAGTCTTGGAGTCGGGAGTTGGAGGTGCGGATTAGTGCAGAGGTTAGCCGAAAGTCTTTTGCAGAGCGCAGTGGTCGGCTAGGCCAATAGACAGAAATGAGGGAGGAGATGTAAGGGGGTGCTGCACTGTGGAGAGCTTTGTGGGTGAGAACAAATACTTTGAATTGGACCCTATAATGAATGGGCAGCCAATGTAATTACTGGCGAAGAGCGGACGCGTCCAAGTACCGATTAGCCAGGTAGATGACCCTGGCTGCTGCATTAAGTATGGACTGGAGAGGGGAAAGTCGAGTAGCGGGGAGGCCAATTAATAGAGCGTTGCAGTAATCCAGGCGGTAGTTGCAGTAATGAGGGTTTTTGTTGTTTCCATGTGAGAAAAGGGCGAATTCTGGAGATGTTCTTTAGGTGTAGGCGGCAAGAGCGGGCAAGACATTGTATATGGGATGTGAAGGAGAGGTTGGTGTCAAACATAGCACCCAGACAGCGCGCCTGCTGCCGGGGTGTTATTATGGTGCCACCCACGGAGAGGGAAATGTCAGATTTAGGGAGGTTAGTAGATGGCGGGAGCAGAAGAAGTTCAGTTTTTGAGAGGTTAAGTTTCAGATAGAGAGCGGACATGACGTTGGAGACTGCGGACAGACAGTCACTGGCGTTCTGTAGTACAGGGGGGGTAAGGTCGGGGGATGACGTATATAGTTGTGTATCATCAGCATAAAGATGGTACTGAAAGCCAAATCTGCTGATGGCCTGTCCAATTGGGGCCGTGTAGAGAGAGAAGAGAAGGGGCCAAGGACTGAGCCCTGAGGTACCCCGACAGCGAGAGGAAGAGGAGATGACGTGGAGCCAGCGAACAAAACACTAGTTGTCATCAAAGCCGGAGGTCAGTGCGCCACATGGTAAAATGAGTGGTGTCATTCAAAAGTACAACTTGTCCGGCAAGAAACAAACTGTCATACGGCTACATTGACAGAAAAATATTAAAAAAAAGTTATGGTTCTGGGAAGTGTGAAGTAGAGAATGGCTAATTAAATGAATTATTAACCTTATATAAGCTAGTAATAAATGTGGTGTGGCAAGATGGTGTCTACATCCTGGAACTACGCCCTGGGATCCTTGGAATGTGAAGTGGATACACTGAAGACCATATATAGAACAGACCTAATATGGACCTATCACAGACTGACATGATGGCTGCTCAGAAGCTGTGCAACACTCTTCCTGTCTGATACATGATCTTTTGTTTGTACTAATAAAGGCAGAGGGGCACACATCTGATTTTGTGTCTGATGTATTTCTTCTATGCATGCACTCGGTTCATATTTATTAGGTCAGGGGCAGGCAGTCACTAAGATCTTACCTTAAGAGATCACCCCAGAAGAAAAAGGGGAGTAGAAAAATGAAAACACAAAAATGGAAAGTTGCAAGGAGGAGAAGGGGTGAAAAAGTTGGCGATACTTAGAGGTTGAACTCAACTAGACTTCTCATCTCAGTTAAATGGAGATTGATGTCCCAGGTGCCAGGGTTTGGAGACATGGTAGATAACAGATGATTAATTATAAAATTTTTAATTTTAAATATTTTACATAATTAAGCTCTATCCTAAAGACATGACCAAGGTTGTCTACAGTTTAGCGAAGGTCCAGGCGAAATTGGTGATGGGAGAAGTAGATAGTGGAGGGTGGAGGTTTGATTACGCCATCACTGGGTCACACATTTGCAGCAAAATGTAAAGATATCACATTACTCAATACACAAAATTAGAAGTCACCTTAAAATGCTTGTTTATTAAAGCCAGAAGTCTGGCAAAATGGATGAGCTTAAAGTCTCGGTGCTGGAGGAAAACAATGATAAGGTTGCAGAAGCATGACTAGAGTCTTCACATGATTCGCCTGTCAATTTTCACGGCTATACAATCATTCAGAGAGAGCAGATAGAAAAGGTGGTGGAGTATGTCGGTGATGTATGTGTATCCAATTTGTGTTATTTCCGCGTTACTTCATGTTTTGGCTGCTGATCTAATGTTTGTTCACCAGGCTTATGTACACCATTGATGTATAAATCAATTTGCATCGAGTGCCCATTTTTACTTGATGGGGACTTTTTATGTGGTTAATATTCTAAAGTAGGCTGATACTAAGGTGTTGCATAGGTTCTTCCTGTGTCTTCGGCATGCTCAAAAAATATGTTTGAGTCCCCACGGCTGCATGTCTCACGGCTGTTTGACACACACAACACATGAAGGGATAGGCTGTTTGTTAGACTCAACACATGCAGGGACTGCCTAACAGTTATTGATGGGGGTAATGTTTTTACGAAGAAAGAAAGCACTTCTCAATTGTCTTTCCCAATAGGGAGGCACAATTCTTGAAAGCTGTAAATTGCAGGTTACCGATCAGTGGAGTGAACCTGAAATGAGACTGTCAGGGAACACTGTCAGTATAAGTCTAGAACACTTAAAAGTGCTTCCATGGACAGGATTTGCAATAGCCTCAACATATAGAAAATCACAAGAAAACCCTCACCTTCACCCTTTAACCATAATACAGGGATCTGACCGAGCGCAAGGTCCCCTGGGTTGAGTCCATGGAGCAGCTGCTGGCCGGTGAAACAGACTGGCAGAGCTTGGTCAAAAAGCTGAATCAATATCAAGAGGTCATGACCAGGAAGAGTAAAATAGTCAAAATGTAGGGGGGGGGTCGATGAGGCAGAGGGTACCTGTATGCTGGGTCTGGAACTAGAGAGGCTGCATCCACTGTTCCCGTGGGGGAAGCCTGAGTGAGGCGCACCGCCCCCTGTTGCCTGGGGGAAGCTCTAGAGAGGAGGGGCTTCCTGCTGTCGGAGGGGGGTGGAAGAGTAAAAAGAAAAAGAGTGCAAAGGAAGGCAGTTTGGCTCCAGGGCAAAGCAGCGCGGAGTCAGGTGAGCGGTGCGCTCCACTTCCCAGCCTGACACAGAGTACCGGCGCTGCGACAGGCAGTGCTGCAGTCAACCAGAAGGGCAGGGACAGCTGTGCTGAGGGAAGCAGTGTGCCCAGCAGTATTCCAGAGACAGCAGAGCCATGCAGAGCAGAGCCATGTGGAGCAGAGAGAGAGCAGAGACGTGCACACAGAGCAGAGCCCAGCTGGGTGTTGCAGAAGCCACAGAGAGAAGTGCTCCATCTTGGGAACACCAGTACCACGCAGACCAGCGTCCGCCGTCGCCCAATGCCAACAGCGGGAACCAGGAAGAGCGGGACGTGCAGTGTGTGTTCAGTGACTGCCACAGAATTGGGTGCTCTACGCTATGTGACCGTGAGTACCACACAGGCGCTGCCCAAGAGACCACATACGAGACTGATGCTTGTGCCCTGATGTTGTCAGCAGATAGTTGCCCTGACACTTGCACCCTGACGTCAGCAAATAGCTGCCCTGACATTTGTGACCGGACTTCTCCAGTGAAGATAGTTTAGGAGCCACGCTGGGCTCATACAGGACTGTGGCCCGTGCCTTTGTTAACCACTGCAGTATATGGACTAGGGGCAGTGGAAGGTACCGGAGACCGACCACTGCCGCCAGAAGATGGACCGTTGACTACAGCATAAACCTGGAAAATACACTGCTCCCACTGTTGCCAGCGTTATTGAGTTTGCAACAGGAGCTGCAGTTTAAGGGATTCCTGACGCATGTGCTAACGAACTGCCGTTGTCTGTAACTTTGTTTTTTCCACTTCACCATACCCTTTGCCTTTAAACTGTGAATTTCTTGTTTAACCCTCTACCTCCCTGTGTGGAGTATTCTCCTGTAAATAAACCTGTTTACCCTGCTCTGCCTCCCCTGCGTCACTGCATCCCGCGTTCCTGCAAATTCTACAAAAACATGAACTGAGGTCGGAAACAGCAATCAAATTAGCTACGCAGGAGCAGAATAATGTGAGTGAACCAGGGTAAAACAACTTAACTGGCTACAGGAGGCAGGGAGGTAGAGCTGCATATAGTGTAATGAGCCACACAAAGTTCACAGGAAGAAGTTAATGAGAAAATCTGGGTAGAATTAACTTGGTAGAAAGGCAAATGAGCAATTGTAAGTACACAGTGCTATATAATATGATGACTGTAATATACTAAGAGGATAAAAACTTTGATTCAAGGAGGAGGAGGAGTGCTTCTTTATTAGACTTATTTTGTTGTAGCCCATTAGCCAAGTAAGGCCGGTTTCACATTTGCGTTTCAGGGCGCAGCGACGGCCTGCGCATGGCCGCCGCTAAGCCCCGCCCCTGCCGCGCCTCCGCCGGTAGCTCCGCCTCCGGGTGCATGACACTGCATGCGTCATGCGTCCCCTATCTTTATCACTGAGGACGCAGGCCGTGCGCAGTATGCGTTTGGCGGTGCCTGCGTCCTTTTGACGGTGCGCCGAGCGCAACCAAATTGCAACAGGTTGCGTTTGGCGCTGGTCGGCGCACCGTCAAAAGGACGCAAGCGCTGCCAAAACGCATACTGCGCACGGTCTGCGTCCTCAGTGATAAAGATAGGGGACGCATGACGCATGCAGCGTCATGCGCCCGGAGGCGGAGCTACCGGCGGAGGCGCGGCAGAGGTGGGGCTTAGTGGTGGCCATGTGCAGGCCGTCGCTGTGCCCTGAAACGCAAATGTGAAACCGGCCTTACTTACCAGTCTTGGCTCAGGCACTACAGGACTTGTTTCCTTATCATACGGCTGCTTCCCTTTGTGCAAGTTCATGCCTGGTTACTGTGGTAAGCTGTCGAACAACTTTGACATCACCCAAAGCTTTGTAAGACTGACTCAGAAAGCGATCTGTCCTCTGAGTACTTAGAAAGCATAGCATTTAGCTACCACGTGTAATAGGCATTTATTTACCTCATTATCCACGTCTCTCAGCTCTCTAACACACACCTGCCTGCTATTCAACAATCTGAAATTCCATCCTAGCTTAGACCTGTCAATCCTGGTGAAATTGCATTCTCAACTCTGCTGCAAAAGATACCTGATCGCAGACTCTCCTCTGTTAATATTGGTGTTGTTCACACTAACAACTCTGTTACTCTGTTGCACCAGTGTGAGAATTTTTCCGCAAGCAAGTATCTCACTTCCTCTGGTGTCTCCTGCTCACCTTGCCTGTCTGCCAAACTGCATATTCCACTGACCTAGTCCTTGCTGGTCCACGTACCATTCAGCAAGATTCACTCCACTGTGGCATCGCCTCTAGTCCGTGCTGCTCCCCTTTACCAACAGCTTAAAGAATCCACCTCAGCAGGTGAGCCAGATCACAAATATTCAATAACTAAAACATGGAATGAAAAAATATAGAGGCAATGAAAACAAATAGTGGGGTTATTCATAAAAATCACAATGTTTTATGGGCTAGTCCCCCCCCTAGCTAGTCCCAATGTTAATATGAAAGGAAACAAACTGAGACCAGTTGAAGGGGTTGTCCACTACTAGGACAACCCCCTCTTGAACTAAATATTTGACCCCCCCTGTAGCATTAAAAAAAAACTTCACCACCAGTTCCGGCACTGTTCCCGCGGTGTCAGCACTCGTTCTCCCCGAGGCTCACGTGCGGTTTTGTGATATATGAGCTCAGCACCCAATCAGAGCTGGCGTCCCTGTCCTCACCTACGTACGAATTGAACATGAAAAGGAAGTCAGAGATCAGCTGTAGTCTAGGCTTCCTCTTCATGTTTAATCATAAGTAGGCAGGGACAGCGCCGCCAGCGCCTATTGGGTGCCGGGGTCACGTGTCACAACATTGCACAAGAGCAAGTGCCAACACTGAGGGAATGGTGCCAGTACGGGAGGAGAGTATAGATTTTTTTTAATTTTATTGGGGCCAAACATTTAGTTCAAGAAGGGGTTGTCCTAGTTGTGGGCAACCTCTAACTTTCACTCTTTCATGTTAGCGCCCAATCTAATTTTCCGGAGGGTGGCCTCCAGGGAACCACCAGTGCACTCTGATGAATGTTTTATCCTCGTCATCTATTAGTAAGTAAAAGGGGTTCCTACAAAAACAACTTGGCTATCAGCAATGTAGTATCGATGGTGTTCCACTGTTGGGACTCGGACTTTTAAAGAGTTTAAGATTTTTTTTTATCCCTGCTAAAAATTCTATATGTAAGAAATCCTGTCCAAGAACTGCCCTTCCTCCACTTCCACAAGTCAACTAATTTTAAAAATGCCAGATCTCCCCTAACAGTGAGCCAGCAAAGCTCCGAAATGGAGACAGATGACTCACCCATGGATGAAACCAACGAAGGCTCAAGGAATAAGTTAATAGTTTACATTTCATTGCTTATGTTTTTGAGCACTTAGTCATCAGCCTCCACATTTAAAGCAAGGTATTTTATACAAACCTCTGTCTGGAATGTGAACGTTATTCAAGGACTCAGTTACGGGTCTGACTATTTCATGTAATTGTTAGTTTTTTTAAAGGGTTATTTTACTCACTTATATAGCACCATGAATTCTGACAGAGCTCTACAGCTTTCATCATCACTGTCCTGACTGGAGCTCACAATCTAAATTCCCTATCGGTTTGTCTTTGGAGTGTGGGAGGAAACCGGGGAATCCGGAGGAAACCCACGCAAACACGGGGAGAACATACAAACCTCTTGCAGATGTTGTCCTTGGTGGGATTTGAGTTATATATCCTAAAAAGCAAGTTATCCCCAATACATTCACATTTAATAGAGTTGACAGTGGCGTATCTGGATATGAATGGAGGGCATGACCGGCACTATTCCATACCGCATATTGGGGATCATATGTCTGTTGATATTAATGCGTGGTAGCACACTGAGAGGACATCATACCTTGTGGAGGCCATGAAAAGAGCAGCTTAATGTGGAGGTTTTATTAAAAGGGGGCACCATTTCTGGGTGCACAAACAGCCTGAGAGGTTGACATGTGTGTGTATGTGGAAGAAAACCCGACTATCGGTGAATAGGCATTAACCAGAGGTTGTCTACCTTCCTACAGAGGCAGCAGTTTGTGATCCTGTGGGGCTCCTTTAGTCAGTTTAAAGGCAATATGTCACCAGGTTTTTGCACCAAAGCTGAGCAGCATAATATAGAGACAAAGACACTGATGAGGTTTCTCTTCCTAAAGTATTGATAAAATCAGTGTTTTATTAGCAGGAGATTATCACTAGAGGACTGTGCCTACAGCACAGTACTTATTTTATTTCAGAACTGGAAAGTATAAAGTTGATGTTGAGAGAAAAAAATGTTTAGGAGAAGATACAATTATTTTACTAGTGATCTGGTTAGAACATAGGTGCTGCTAGATCGTGGACCGGGGCTGACGAGAACGGTGACGATCTCTGTACAGCACTGTGGTATATAAGGAACTGATAACATATATATAAGTAATAGAGATTGAGAAGCATAAACCCTTATGAAGTTGTAATTTCCAATATTCACACTGGATGTCACTGCTGTGTAGGTATAAACTTGATTTTTACATTGCAATTTGGCATTTAGTCCACAAGATGTCTCCGTACCTCTTGCTTGGTTCTACACGTTGGCTTCGGACAATTCACCTGAAGGTTGCAGCCTGTGGAGACGGAACGTACTAAAGACTTCTCTTTTTCAGTATTAGGAATCCATTGTGGATGTTTGGAAGGATGTAATATGGAAGAATAATCTAAATGAGATTTTAGTTATTTGCAAAAAAATATATATTTATAAGCACAATACCCAAGCCCATTATCCCATCAAAGGAGCGGGCTGCACTCTGTAAACTTATATATCACAAAGGTCATGTCACTCTTAAGTGACACAAACCAAGAGTGTCACTCATCTCATAAAATTAGAAAAATCTTTTCATTTCCCAATTTTAGACAAACAAAGATGAAAATTAAAACACGTTGCCTCAAACCAATTGATACATCAGCAGGGAAAACAGCTTTAAAAAGGATGCAATACTTGTTATACAATATATCAAAATTTTGTGTAAATTTATAAAGTATCCACAATACTATGTCCATTCATATACTTAATCACCATGTTAGCAACAACTATATTAAACACAGGACTATATGATTTTTATTCCAAAGAATTAATTAGCACCAGGACTAGATAGCTATATATAATCCTATATCAAAATTTAAAGGGTG
The DNA here is from genome assembly GCF_039654945.1 of Dendrobates tinctorius. NCBI lineage: Eukaryota > Metazoa > Chordata > Amphibia > Anura > Dendrobatidae > Dendrobates > Dendrobates tinctorius. The sequence continues at coordinate 14,387,938 of NW_027361727.1, read as the reverse complement.
ATAGATAAACCTGAATAAGGAAAAAGGCTATTAATAAAGTGCCAAGTGCGAAGATTCCAGATCTACACATGTATAGAATATACCATGATTGCCCAAAGATTCACATTGCAGAGACCAGATCCTTCAGATATTAAACACCACCAAGATTCATAAAAGTTAGTAGAGATATCCATCAAACATTAATCAAAGAACAGGCAGACCCAGCTGCCACTATGCTACCATAGCCTCTCATTTCTAAGAAAATATATAGTCACCATGAACAAAGGAGTAAGGAAACAGGCAAATACATATTACCTGAGCCGAGAGCACAATTGAGCTGGACATGAAATGACATGCGGTTTCCCCACACCCCGACGCACGTTTCGCCCGTGCTTCTTCCTGGGGGTGTAACACAAACAAAAAGCACAGAATGACAAATGTGCAAAAATACCTTGCAATAAGACATATAACAGTAGTCAGCAAGTGCTGATAAAAGGTAATAACAAACACAGGGTATTTAGTCTATACGTTTTTTTGCAAAAAAATGTATAACAAGCTGCCTCACCAACGTCAAGGTAACCCGTATTGAAGCAGTCCCTATCTAATGTATTTAATACCTGAACATATGAACTGTATCTAAATGAGCAGGATTAAGACAGGCGCTTTCTGGTATGGGCACGTGATGCAAGACAGCTCCTTATGTGCATGTCACACAAGAGAGGGGTGGGGTCTCTCAAATCATGCATAAGCATGTGTGTTTTTATTCCTGGGGGTGTGTGGAATCTTCGCACTTGGCACTTTATTAATAGCCTTTTTCCTTACTCAGGTTTATTTATCATTCTTTAAATTTGGAGTGCCGAGCATCTGTGGAAAAAAATCACGTACAGCAGAAGACTTCAGCCACTTTAAGTAAATGCTCAAAATGTATAACTCTGCTCTACATCTCGTCAAACAAGTCTACTTTATATCAGACCCATCACATCACTAGCCAAGAATCCAAAACGACTCTTCAAAATCTTCCACTTCCTCTTGAGCCCTAAAGTACAGTCCCTAGTCACCAACCTCAGTACTCACAATCTGTCCGTTTCATAAGAAAGTAAAAAAATCAACCACATCAATCAGGATATTTTTGCACAATCCCCTCAGAGCCTGGATCCCCTTCCCTTCCGGACTTCAAGCTCAAATTTCCATCTTCAAGCCTGTAACAAAAGGAAAAATGACCAGGCTTCTGCTTGCTTCTTCTGACCCTACAACCTGCACCAGTGACCCCATTGCCACATACTTCCTCCTCCAGTCCCTCTCTCTACTGTCACTACCTACCTAACAAAAATATTTAAACTTCTCTTTCTTTAAGTATCTTTCCCTCTTCATTCAAACACACCATCATAACCCATTTACTAAAAAAAAAGTCATGGTAGTGGATTATGGACGCAATGTACCACAGACAAGGGATGGCCTGTCGGGGCGTAACTAAGTATCCACCTGGGTGATCACTAGAGCCTCTTATGGTTTGGTTAAACTTGAGTTACAGGTGGATGCCAGGTACCACTCCAGGACAGGTCCCCGTACCGCAGCAGCTCACCTCAAGTGTCAGGACAGCAGACAGGGACTCTGAATCCAAGGTAGGACCAGATTCTGGCAGAACAGATATTAGAGCTGGTTCATTCGAGACTGGGTTGCAATAGCAGGTACTGGTCCCAATGCCATAGAAGAAATTTCTGGTTACAGTACCTCCAGTGCAGTTTCAAGCTAAGGTACTGCAGGAGCAGTTTTAGATTCAGGTACCATCAGAGTGATTTCATGGTCAGCAGTCAGATACCTCTGGAGAGGCTTCAGGCACGAGGTACAGATTTTTACTAGACTGGAACAAGTATTTATAACTGGTACAGGTTCAGAAACCTGACAAGGGGATAGCAGCTTGCAGACTTACTAAACACAATTATTGCTCAGGCACCTGCCAACAGGGGAAGGTCCCTTAAGTACCCAGTGTCTCCTAGCTATTTGCTAGGGACCAATCAAGAGTACACGAGCTACCCCTTTAAAAGGCAGTTATGCTGCTAGGAGACCTTTACGGTGTGTGCAGGTCTCAAGACAAAGGAGCTACAGCGGGAGCCGGAGATGACCAGGGTGGTGAGTAAGCTGAAATCCCTGCTGAGAGGAAGGAGAGGCACCATGCAGGGACACTGACACTGGTACTGTTCCATCCCTCGACCATAAATGTGCTGCCAACTACAGACTGGTCTCTAATCTTCCATTTATCTCAACTCCTGGAAAGCTTGGGTCAACTCATCTGATCCACTATGTCTCAGATCACTCTCTTCTTGACCCTTACATACTAGTTTCATTCTTCACACTCTACTGAAACTGCCCTTAATAAAGTCTGTAATGACCTATTAAGAGCTAAATCCAATGGCCACTCCTCCCTGCTGCTTCTCCTGGATCTCTCTGCTTCTATTGGCACTGTGGATCACCAGCTCCTCCTCTATTGAACTCAAGAACACTCTTTTGGTTCTCCTCCTACCTCTCTGACCGCTCCTTCACTATATCTTTTGCCAGCTCTTATTGCTCTCCTCTTCACCTTACTATCATGGTTCCTCAAGGCTCAGTACTAGGCCTCCTCCTTTTCTCGCTCTCCTTTAACTCTATATTGGATAAAGCATCAGCAGATTTGGTTTCCAGTATCATCTCTATGCTGATGACACCCAATTACACACCTCTTCTCCTGACATCAACCACACCATAATGCAAGGGATTGTCAGTCTGCTGTCTCTAACACCATGTCCTCCCTCTATCTAAAACTGAATTTCTCCAAAACTGATCTTCTCGTGTCTCCTTCTACTAACCTACCTATACTCGATATTGCAATTATGTTGGGTTATTTAACCATAATTCCTAAAGGGCACGCTCGTTGTCTTGGGGTCATATTTGACACAGAACTTTACTTTATTCCCTATATCCAGTTGCTCACTCACTCATGTCACCTGCATGTTAAAAACATCTCAAGAATCTGACCTTTTCTCACCTTTGAAACTACAAAAACACTTACTGTCACTTTATTCATTCTCATCTGGACTTCCACAATTCTTTAATGATCTGGCTATCTCTAAACAAACTTTCTCCACTTCAGTCTTTTGTGAATGGCAGCAGCCAGGGTTGTATTTCTGCCCAGCCTCTTCACTGATGCCTCCACCTTGTGCCAGTCATTGCACTGGTTACCCATCTGTTACAGAATTCAATACAAACTTATCTCTCTCTCCACAGTTCTGCACCACCCTATATGTCATCCCCCATTTCTATCTATGACCCTACTCATGCCCTCCATTCTGCATCTGAACTAAGACTAACTTTCTCCATAATCTGAAGCTTGTGCCTCCGTCTCCAAGACTTCTCTCGTGCTGCACCAGTCTTCTCGTAAGCACTACCCCTAATAATCCCACTAATATCTCACCTCCATGTTTTTATGAATCCTTATGGATAAAGTAACTTTCTCAGACTTACTGTGCGCTGCTAGACAAAGTTCAATTCAACACTGCATGTGAAGTTTTAACTGTTTAATTCCCAACGCGTTTCAAAGTATATAATACTTCTTCAGGGGATGACATAAAGTGAACGGATACAACCATCTCCAGTTATATACATACATTATTTGAAATTTGGCGCCAAGCGCACATGTGATGGTAGGACAGATGTCAAAGTTCACAAGATCTAAATTGCACAAAATATATTAATGAATCTGAACTAATTAAAATCATTAATTGTTTCAAATTATATTACAGGGAAAACAAGGTTATATTACAGAAAAAAGAAAAAGAAAAAAGAAGGAAAAAGAAGAAAGCGAACCCGTGACATCAAAAAAGGGGGAAAGGAACCAAGGTCCAAAGTCAGAACCGCTATACTAGAGGGGGACCCGTATTGAAGAAGAGGACAATTTTCATATGGGATCATAAAAACGTTTGGGTTGTTTAATAAAAATGTTGAATAAAAAGGTTGAATAAAAACATATATTAATAAAGTTAAATAAAAACATGAATATATGCATAAAAATAAAATTTAAAAATATATATGTGTGTATGTCTCAAAGTAAAAATATAAATATATCTCTATGAAAATTTCGGAAGAATCCAATAGTACCAGGTAGAAAGCTCGTACCTACGATGGGATCATCAAAAGAGAAACGTGTAGGAGCAGGATCGTTTTCCGAGTAAAGAAGAAAAGAAAAAAGAAAAGAAGAATTGTTATTGAAGAAAGAAATAAATCTTTAGGAAAGAAAAATATACATATATATGCTCAGTGTTTATATCATTTTTAGAAGGAACAAAAAGAAATTAAAACCATAATCGACATAAAAATTTGCATATTGGCGCATAATATTATGAGTAACGCTTGAATATAAAGTAAAAGAAATATAAAAAACAAACCATCAGAGAATATACTAAAAAATTATTAGGAGGGAAATATGATAATAGGAGGTCAAATTATAAAAAAACTTCCGTGATTTCGTTAAGTCCATTTGGTTTAAGTGTATTCAACCTATAGATCCAGAAGACCTCTTTGTGATTTAATTGTCCTATTCTATCCGGATGATTAATGGGAATGTACTCAATGAGACTAATTCTAAATCCATTCTGGTTCTTATCATGTTTTATAGCAAAGTGTCTAGAGAGACCATGCTGTAGAAAACCTATTTTGATGTTGTGTCTATGGGAATTAACCCTCAAGTGCAGTGGTTGCGTGGTCCTCCCTACATATTGTTTATTACACTCACATTCAATTATATATATAACAAAATCTGTAGTACAATTAAAGAAATTTCTGATCGGAAAACATTCATTGGTGAAGGTTGATTTAAAGGTTCTTGCTTGATGTGTAATGATTTTACAACATAGGCAATTTCTTCTGCCACATTTATATATACCTTTTAAGGGACTGTGCAGGGAAGAAAAATGATCGGCTTTTGATTAGGCTTTTTTTATAATTTGACCTCCTATTATCATATTTCCCTCCTAATAATTTTTTAGTATATTCTCTGATGGTTTGTTTTTTATATTTCTTTTACTTTATATTCAAGCGTTACTCATAATATTATGCGCCAATATGCAAATTTTTATGTTGATTATGGTTTTAATTTCTTTTTGTTCCTTCTCCTAAAAATGATATAAACACTGAGCATATATATATATATTTTTCTTTCCTAAAGATTTTTTTCTTTCTTCAATAACAATTCTTCTTTTCTTCTTTACTCGGAAAACGATCCTGCTCCTACACGTTTCTCTTTTGATGATCCCATCGTAGGTACGAGCTTTCTACCTGGTACTATTGGATTCTTCCGAAATTTTCATAGAGATATATTTATATTTTTACTTTGAGACATACACACATATATATTTTTAAATTTTATTTTTATGCATATATTCATGTTTTTATTTAACTTTATTAATATATGTTTTTATTCAACCTTTTTATTCAACATTTTTATTAAACAACCCAAACGTTTTTATGATCCCATATGAAAATTGTCCTCTTCTTCAATACGGGTCCCCCTCTAGTATAGCGGTTCTGACTTTGGACCTTGGTTCCTTTCCCCCTTTTTTGATGTCACGGGTTCGCTTTCTTCTTTTTCCTTCTTTTTTCTTTTTCTTTTTTCTGTAATATAACCTTGTTTTCCCTGTAATATAATTTGAAACAATTAATGATTTTAATTAGTTCAGATTCATTAATATATTTTGTGCAATTTAGATCTTGTGAACTTTGACATCTGTCCTACCATAACATGTGCGCTTGGCGCCAAATTTCAAATAATGTATGTATATAACTGGAGATGGTTGTATCCGTTCACTTTATGTCATCCCCTGAAGAAGAAGTATTATATACTTTGAAACGCGTTGGGAATTAAACAGTTAAAACTTCACATGCAGTGTTGAATTGAACTTTGTCTAGCAGCGCACAGTAAGTCTGAGAAAGTTACTTTATCCATAAGGATTCATATTGGCGGTCACGGAGTGGACCTTCGGGCGTGCAGCAGACTGACATTTGGTTCTTATGCCTTTACTTCTCCTGGATCAGGTGAGTGGATTTCTTACATTTATTTGATTCACCACCCGGATAAGACCCTATTGCGCCTTCTTTTTCCTTAGCTTTTACAATACTCCATGTTTTTAAGCATGCTTTAAAAACACATCTCTTTAGACAGGCCTGTCCCCTCGACTCACTAATCTAGTTCTCCCTTGTTCAATCTTTCTAAATGTTAATCCGGTCCCTCCTATTCATCTCTCTCCACATCCTCCATGCAAACACTAGAACAGGGTAACTGCACTTAGATAATGGCTGATGACCGGATCATTCAGCTTTATATGAAAGCCCTTATTTATAGCGATGGCAGACAGTACATAACAAGCATGTTATAGCTATTATGTCCCCCCTTTTTCCTTGTAGATTGTAAGCTTTTGAGCAGGGTCCTCACTCCGCCTGTAACTGGTGAACTATGTCTTACTTCATATTGTTTTTGTTGCCTGTACAGGTCCCCACATAATTGAAAAGTGATAGAGAATATATTGGCGCTATATAAATAAATTATTTGCAAAATCATAGAATAGAGAATGAAGACTCACAGACTGAGCTACAGCTGTTTTGCATCTAATTATGCTTCATCAGGACTAGTCTGATCACTATTCAGGTCTGTTCTTGTTTCTAGTCATGCCATCAGATTATTTTTCAGATCCTTTGTCAGGTTCTGTATTTGCAGTTTCTTGATACTTTCTACATGTCTGTGACCCAGTTGTCAATGATATGTGTGAATATAATCATTGTTTCCATGTGTGCAGAGTCTCACCTGCTCCCTTGCTGTACTGATGCTGATCTTCTGTGGCATTAGCCATCGCCCGCTTTCTCTTCGGAATAGGACACTTGTCAACTTAAGGTACCGTTACACTTAGCGATGCACCAGCGATCCCGACAACGATATGGATCACTGGTGCATCGCTAACTGGTCGCTAGTGAGCTGCCACACAGGCAGATCTCACCAGCGACATAGCAGCGGTCGGGGGTCGCTACTTACCTGTCAGACGAGGCGATCCTGATGTCCTCCCGCCCGCGTCCACGCGTCACTCATCGGCGCCACAGGAAGCCCAGCAGGAAGCTGACGACGAGAAACGGCCCAGGACGTTCTCGCACGATCAGCGATAACCAGTGGGGAGTCGGTCGGAGGTAAGTATCACACATAGCGATATCGCTGCTGCATCACAAAACCAGTGACGTTACAGTGATATTGCTAGCGATATCACTTAGTGTGATGGGGCCTTTAGTCAACCAATTTTACGAAGAGTTTTTTAGCTGTCAAACGCTTTATGAGCACTAGTTCTCTTTCTAGATTAGGAACATACAACACATGTTTTCCTGGTATACAAAGTTTCTTATTTTCGTATGCACTATTGATTTATGAAAAAAAAATAGATTAAAGAGGACCTGGCACCAGGTCAAAAATGGTACATTTTTATATTATGCCAGATGCTCTCCTGAATATTCAATTTTTCTTGTTTTTTTTAGAATTTTTCATATGGTCTTTACCAATTATGTGGTGCTTAGAGGGGTAAATGCAGAGCACCCTAAAAACACAACCCCAAAGTATCCTCTGGATCACACCCCATTGGTAGACACCATTCAAATTTGTATTAAAAAAGTGTCATACCACTGGAACCATATGGTGGATTTAGAAGAAAAAAGTACTCAAGGGAGCAGCGGTAACGAAATAAGAGCAACATTTGGGACTTTAAATGACACACAGGTCCTCAATAAATGGCAGTTACACTGTAGCAATGCATTCCACTTACCTTACACAGTGTTCTTGTGTCTTACGTGGATCGGTTGGTTTTCCTCTACTAATAACCCATCACTGCAGAAGATCGAATCAATTTTATACGAGCTAAATTTGAAATCAAATTTTATGAAATTTGCAGATCTCGGCAAATTCGAAAAATTCGCTAAGTGACTAGCCAGCATCACAACATGTAATGGTATGTTCACACGTGGAGTTTTTTTTTCCCAGTGGCCATCCTACTAACAAATTCAATGCAAAAATCTCACGGTCACACACGCATTTTTTAAAAATCTGCTGCATGATCTAATCAATGGGGAAAAAAAAACCACACCTATTGTACACAACATTTTACCTGCCACCACATAAAACACTGCAAAAACAACATGTGCGCATACCCTAGGTATATTTTACTCTGAAAATGTAAAACTGTTTTACTCTGAAAAGATCTAGTCGAGGACCATAGCGAGAGACAAGTCTAGACTGGCGCTGCCCCTGACCAGCTTTTCTCAACACCATTGAAAATGATTGACAGGTCTCTTCTATAGTGTGACACCTGTCAATCACCTAGAACAGCATTTGGAAAAGCAAGCCAAGTGGGAAGTGCTTTCATTGGATTTTTTAAAAAGTTTATCTTATCTTTATTTTTTCATACACCGGAGAAAAAAAAAGGGACTGAACTCATTACATTCTCTTTAATGCACACACATACAGTATAAAGCTGGTGAAATACATATTGAACACATCACCAATTTTCTAATTAAATGTATTTCTAATTAAATATATTTCTAAAGGTACAATTAACAAGAAATTCTCACCATTCAATAGAAGGAGTCCACGGAGCCTTGAGGATTTGAAAAGTGTTTGTATTGAAGAATGAGCTAAAATTGCACCTGAGCATGCCTGCGACTAGTTTCTCCAAACATGAGGCATCTTAAAGGTATCATCACCAACAAAGGCTTTTGTACAAAGTATAAATAAAATTTCAGTAAGCTTGTTCAATGCTTTTTCCCAGTGTCATTTCTCATTATTACACATAACTTTATGGACATCTTTGGTTTGATTTGCTTGTGTGAATTGGGTGGGTTGTTACCAATATCTGGTGAGAATTTCATGTCGATAGCACCTATAGAAATATATTTACTTAGAAAATTGGTGAAGTGTTAAATACTTATTTAACCAGCTGTATACAGTGGGGAAAATAAGTATTTGATACACTGATGATTTTGCAAGTTTTCCCCATCTACAAAGAATGGAGAGATCTGTAATTTTTATTGTAGGTACACTACCATTCAAAGTTTAGGGTCACTTAGAAATTTCCTTATTTTTTAAAGAAAAGCACAATTTTTTCCAATGAAACTAACATTAAATGATTCAGAAATACACTCTATACATTGTTAATGAGGTAAATGACTATTCTAGCTGCAAACGTCTCGTTTGTAGTGCAATATGTTCATAGGTGTATAGAGGCCCATTTCCAGCAACCATCACTCCAGTGTTCTTATAGTACTTTGTGTTTGCTAACTGTGTAAGAAGGCTAATGGATGGTTAGAATACCCTTGAAAACCCTTGTGCAAGTATGTTAGCACAGCTTAAAATAGTTTGGCTGATTACAGAAGCTATAAACCTGACCTTCGTTTGAGCTAGTTGAGAATCTGGAGCATTACATTTGTTGGTTCCATTAAACTCTCAAACTGGCCAGAAAAAAAAGAACTTTCATGTGAAACTCGACAGTGTATTCTTGTTCTTAGAAATGAAAGCTATTCCATGCGAGAAATTACCAAGCATCTGAAGATTTCCTACAACGGTGTGTACTACTTCCTTCAGAGGAGAGCACAAACAGGCTCTAACCAGAGTAGAAAGAGAAGTGGGAAGCCCCACTGCACAACTGAGCAACAAGACAAGTACATTAGAGTCTGTAGTTTGAGAAATCGACGCCTCACAGGTCCTCAACTGACAGCTTCATTAAATAGTACAAGCAAAACGCCAGTGTCAATGTCTACAGTGAAGAGGCGACTCCAGGATGCTGGCCTTCAGGGCAGAGTGGCAAAGAAAAAGCCATATCTGAGACTGGCTAATAAAAGGAAAAGATTAATATGGACAAAAGAGCACACGCTTGATAGAGGAGAGGAAGATTGGAAAAAAGTGTTATGTACAGACGAATCCACGTTTAAGTTTGAGATGTTTGGATCACACAGAAGAACATTTGTGAGATGCAGAACAATTGAAAAGATGCTGGAAGAGTACCTGACGCCATCTGTCAAGCATGGTGGAGGTAATGTGATGGTCTGGGGTTGCTTTGGTGCTGGTAAAGTGGGAGATTTGTACAAGGTAAATGGGACTTTGAATAAGGAAGGCTATCACTCCATTTTGCAACACCATGCCATACCCTGTGGACAGCGCTTGATTGGAGCCAATTTCATCCTACAACAGGACAATGACCCAAAGCACACCTCCAAATTATGCAAGAACTATTTAGGGAAGAAGCAGGCAGCTGGTATTCTATCTGTAATGGAGTGGCCAGCGCAGTCATCAAGTCTCAACCCCATTTAGCTGTTGTGGGTGCATCTTGCCTGAATGGTACGCAAAAAGTGCCCATCAAGCCAAACCAACTTGTGGGAGGGGCTTCTGGAAGCATGGGGTGAAATTTCTCCAGATTACCTCAGCAAATTAACTACTAGAATGCCAAAGGTCTGCAATGCTGGAATTGCTGCAAAGGGAGCATTCTTTGACGAAAGCAAAGTTTGAAGGAGAAAATTATTTCAAATAAAAATCTTTTTTTCGAACCTTGTCAATGTCAGGACTAGATCTTAAATTCATTTGGCATCTCATTTGATTAATAAAAGTATGAGTTTTCATGGAAAACACAAAATTTCCTGGGTAACCCCAAATTTTTGAACAATAGTGTACACTTCAAATGAGAGACAAAATCTAAAAATAACAACCCAAAAATTGCTTTGTATGATTTTTAAATAATTAATTTGCATTTTATTGCATGAAATATGTATTTTATCACCTACCAACCAGCAAGAATTCTCAATTGTTAGTTTTTCTTTAAGAAACCCTCCTACTCATACTTATTACCTATTTTAATTGCACCTCTTTGAACTTGTTACCTATATAAAACATACCTGTCCACACACTCAATCACACTCCAAACTCTCCACCATGGCCAAGAGCTGTCTAAGGACACCAGGGGAAAATTTGTAGACTTGCACAAGCTGGGCTGGGCTACAGGACAATAGGCAAGCAACATGGTAAGAAGGCAACAACTGTTCACACAATTATTAGAAAATGGAAGAAACACAAGGTGACTGTCAATCTTCCTTATTCTGAGGCTTCATGCAAGATCTCGTTGGGTTAGACTGATTCTCAGAAAGGTCAGGTATCAGCCCAGAACTACATGGGAGGATCTGGTCAATGACCTGAGGAAAGCTGTGACCAAAGTCTCAAACATTACCGTTAATAACACACTACGCCGTCATGGATTAAAATCCTGCAGGGCACGCAAGGTCCCCCTGCTCATGCCACCACATGTCCATGCCCATTTGAAGTTCATCAATGACTATCTTGATGATCCAGAGGAGACATGGGAGAAGGTTGTGTAGTCAGATGAGATCAAAATAGAACTTTTTGGTATCAATGCCACTCGCCGTGTTTAGAGGAAGAAGGATGAACACAACCCCCAAGAGCACTGTCCCAACCATGAAGCATGGTGAGGAAAACATCATACTTTAGGTGGTGCTTTTCTGCAGAGGGGACAGAATGACTGCACCATATTGAAAGGAGGATGGATGGATGGGGCCATGTATCACATGATTTTGGCCACCTACCTCCTTTCTTCAGTAAGAGCATTGAAAATGGGTCGTGGCTGGGTCTTCCAGCATGACAATGACCCGAAACACAGACCCAGGGAAACTAAAGGATGACTCTGTAAGAAGCATTTCAAGGTCCTTATGTGGCCTAGCCAGTCTCCAGACCTGAACCCAATACAAAATATTTGGAGGGAGCTGAAACTCAATGTTGTCCAGCGACAGCCCCGAAACCTGGAAGATCTGGAGAAGATCTGTATGGAGGAGTGGGGCAAAATCCCTGCGGCAGTGTGTGCAAACTTGGTCAAGAACTGCAGGAAATGTCTGACCTCTGTAATTGCAAACAAAGCGTTATGTACCAAATATTACTTTCTTTTTTTCTTCTGTATCAAATACTTCATGTAATAAAATGCTAATAAATTATTTATGCAAAAATCATACAATGTGATTTTCCGGATTTTTTTTCTTAGATTTTGTCTCTCACAGGCGAAGTGTACCTATCATGAATATTACAGGCGTCTGCATTCTTTGTAGGTGGGAAAACTTGCAAAATCGTGCATTAAATACTTATTTTCCGCACTGTAAGTGGCTGGACAAAAACAAAAGATGACACAAGACTTGGCTACAAATTAATATACGGTAATATGAAGGTCCATAGATGAATCCTGTACAGACATTTTTGTTAAAATTAAAAATGCATTTTTTTAACTTGCATTTTGTCTATGCCAAGGTACTTTATATTATATCAAGTCTTATTCTACCACTGTTCTCAAAACTTACTTAGATTGTCGAATCAAATAAATGTTTATCAAATATTTATTTCCCCCACTGTATATAGCCATCAGCTTTTGTTTTGGCCAAAAGATTTTTTAAGCCTGCCTCCACGACAAGGGGTATATTTTTATTTATTTTTCTCTAAGGGAATGTGTCACATACATTTTTTATAATTATGAGTAATACCACATACAAGGGACAAATACGTCACACCATGGCGGACCACATATTACCACCACATAGTGACCGGCTACTATAATACTGATCATTAAAAAAACACAATACTAATATTACCATAAATGCCATTATACACAGGAGCTCTGTACATAGTATATAGTGTATAGGTAACATATTGAATCATCAGTGACATTATACACAGTAGCTCTGTACATAGTATATAGTGTACAGGCAATATAGTGATCACTGGTGACATTATACACAGGAGCTCTGTATATAATGTATAGTGTACAGATAATACAGGAATTATTAGTGACATTATACATAGGAGCTCTGTATATAGTGGCAGCTAATATAGTAATCACAGGAGCTGTGTAAATATTATAAAGTGTACAGGTAATACAGTGATCACCAGTGACATTATACAAAGAAGCTATGTATAGTATGTAGAACATAGTGTACAGGTAATATAGTGATCACGAGTGACATTATACACAGGAGCTCTGTATATACTATGTAGTGCATAGTGTCAGTGTACAGGTAACACACTGACTCACCAGTGACGGCTCTAGTCGAAGATATTCATCTTCGCTTTTCTTCTTCATTCAGTGCAGACCACCTTCACTTCCAGCCAGGACTCATCTCTGCAGAAAAACAGTTATCCAGAGCATATTCCCCACTTTCTACACTACGCCAAGTTAAGAAAAAAAGTGACAAAGTGCTGCCCTCCACATTAACAGGACCTCCGACCTCCCCCCACTGAAAGCAATATCCTCAAAAAAAATACATTGCAGAAGTAACAATATACTTTAATTAGCCCCTAAGGTAATAATGTCCCACATCGTGGTCCCCACGTGTCTCATTCCTGGCCACCCATGTGTCTCATTCCTGACCACACTAGTTTCTCATTCTGGGCCCTCATATCTGTTCCCCATATTGCGGCTCTTCATTTCAAGCAAATTTTTTTCTAAAAGTTTTTTCTTTCCTGGCCACAGCCCTGCTGTGTCCTCTTCCTTTTTCATATGTGGCGCACATGGCATTGGAGTCATACTCTGACAACATGTGTGCCAACATCAGCCACCGGCCCCTGACTGCCTGGCGGCTGTTAACTATTTATTTAATATACAATATGTTTCAAATGAACGTGCATCCTCGGACGCACACTCAATTGAATAATGAACCGGCCCAACGCACCGCTGCCCCTGGGGCCAGTGAGCAGAAACAAAAGAGGGGCAGACCGGACTGGGCGAGTCATGCTGCATGTCTCACCAAATTTGGGCCCCTCTATTTGCTTCTGCTCATATATCTTCAGTACTTTTTCCACTTAGAAAAAAAGTGTGTTGAAGCAGCGCCATGTACGACCAGTCGTTCATTAGAATTGCCTTACATTTCAAGTTTGTAGTCATAAACTTTCTGTAAAATCCCTCCACTATGCCTTAGTTTCCTTCCCTTTATATGATAAGCCTGCTACAGGAGGCCGGGTGGGTCACAAAGCCTCCCTTTGCTGGTTGCTGCCTTTGCTCAGATCAGCCCTTTAGCTTGTCCCTCGTTCCCTCACACAATGAGACATGTGCAAATTGCCCCTCGGGCCGCAGCGACTGCCGGCAGCGTGGTGAAGCAAGGCACGGTGAGGGGGCATCCTCACGCTAGGGTTGTTGGAGCGCATAAGATGCGATTCCCTGAGAGAGAGGTCACAGTAGCCAGATCCAAGATGATGAGTGCTCTCAATCTCCAACCTCAAGAGCACCAGGCTTTCTGCAGGCTCCTAGAAAATGAGCTTATACGACAGTTCTTGTCTATGGATGCCTGCTTAAGAATCTTGCAATGGTTTTGATGTATTTTAAACGTGCAGGCCTCTACGACAGTGAATATTCCACCATGGACTTCTTCATTGCTCTCTACTTGGCTAATGACATGGAGGAAGATCGTGAGAACTATAAACATGAAATCTTTCCATGGGCGCTTGTTGAATCTTGACGGGAATTCTACCTTCAGTTCTGGGCAAAAATGAACTACAGAGTTGTTGTGAGTCATAGATTTTGTGATCCCACTCACTGGGCTTGGTCCCGTGATTGCCCTATCCACCATAGTGGGGCACTAAGGAGTTATCTCAGAAACGAGGACTACTTGTTTCCGTGTGGGTCGGGTGTCACTCTTCCCAGCTGTGTACTTTGCTGCAGGATCAGTAATGATGGATCTGAAACGGGAACCAACAGCTGTTCCTCACCGGAGCAGGAGACCATTTCTTTCTGTAATGCACAGTGGTCCCGGGACCTTCTCGTGTCCACTTATGACATCCACATGTTTCAGGATCCATTGGTTGGACTGAACTCTGGAGGTGCAGCTCTAGGCTGGCATCTTTAGCACCTAATGTCTGAAAAGTATATATAGTTGCACCTGAAAGATGATAGGGCAGACAAATGAAAACTCCTTTTAAGCTAAGAAGACTAAGGCAAGGATAGCAGACAATAAATATCCAGAGAAAAAATGTAAGTGCTGTGGCTCAGCAGATAGAGAAGGCAAGCAAAAAGTACAGGATCAAGGGTTTGAACCCAGACCCATGACAGAAGTGCAGATTTCACATGACCATTGCAACAAGGAAAAGTATTAAGTTACGTACCGGTAACGGTATTTTTCGGAAGCCCATGACAGCACCACGAGAAAGGGGATCCGCCCTTCAGGAACAGGAAACCTACAGACAAAAAGGGCAGCACTTCTCCCACACATCAGTTGGATTACAGACCTTGAGAGGCTACCATGGTTAGTGGCACAATATATATATACAATCTATATACAATCTTTACTCCAAATTAAGGCACGCCCATGAAACAAACTTCTAAGAAGAAGGAGTGCACCTCCACACATGAACAAGGGAGGGAACTAAGGGTGCTGTCATGGGCTTCCAAAAAATACTGTTACCGGTACATAACTTAATACTTTATTCGGACTCCCATGACAGCACCACAAGAGAATTAGAGATGTAAACTAACTTAGGGAGGAACTACAGCCTGCAGCACCCTTAGCCCAAAGGTGAGATCCGAGGAGGCACCCATATCTTACCGATAGTGGTTAAAAAACGTGGAAGGAGATGACCAGGTGGCCGCCTTAAATATCTGGTCAATTGACTCTCCAGATCTCTACACCCAAGATGAAGCCATGGCACGAGTGGAATGCGCCCTCAGGTTCTGCGGAGCCGGACTGCCGCCTGCTGTATAAGCCAGAGAGATAACCTCCCTAATCCACTTTGCTAATGTGCGTTTTGATACCCTAAACCCTTTCTTAGGACCTTGGAAGGATAAAAATAATGAGTTCTCTTTCCTCCAAGGATCAGTAGCCGATATATATTCTAGTAGGCATCTTTTAACATCTAACGCATGAAGCTTCTCCTCCTTAGGGTTGGTAGGATTAGTGAGGAAGGAAGGGAGAACTATCTCTTGTGTCCTGTGAAAGTGTGATGCTACCTTGGGCAAGTATGCTGGGTCCGGTTTTAGGATTACTCTATCATGTAAAAACTCTGTATAAGGGGGCAGTCTGGAAAGTTCCTGTATGTCACTTATCCTACGTGCCGATGTTATTGCTACCAAAAAAGCTGTCTTAAGAGATATAATCTTTAACGAGGCCGAATCCAGAGGTTTGAATGGCTTCTCTGTCATAGCTGTAAGGACTAAATTTAAGTCCCATGGTATACATTTATCCATGTGTATGGGTCTGGATCTACTAGCAGCTCTGATGACTCTAGTAACCCAGTAGTTGCTGGCAATATCACAGGTAAATAGGGCCCCAAGGCTGAAATCTGTACTTTTAAGGTACTCGTGGATAGACCCAACTCGAGACCCCTCTGAAGGAATTCTAGAATCTGTCTTGTGGGTATTCCATCCCTGAGATTAAACTCTGAGATAGACAAGAATCGCCTCCAGGTTCTAGCATAGATATTTGTAGTAGTCTGCTTCCTGCTCTTGAGAAGGGTAATAATTAAATTTTAGGAAAAACCTCTATCCCTCAACAGTGTCCTCTCAAACTCCACGCCGTAAAATGGAGCCCCATTACTTGCGGGTGGTTGACTGGCCCCTGGTAGAGTGGATTCGGAAGGTTCGGCAGTACCCATGGATCGCATACTGACATGGTCCTTAGCCATGCGAACCAGGTCCTCCTGGGCCAGAATGGGCAATTAGTATGACTCTTGCTTGATCTTCCCTGATCTTTCTCACCACCAGAGGTAAGAGGGCTAATGGTGGAAAGGCATATGCCAGGGAGAAATCCCATTTTATTAGGAAAGCGCCCACTGCCAGTGGATTTTCCCTGGGATTCAGAGAGCAGAACTTTTTTACTTTCCTGTTTTCTTTGCTGGCAAAGAGGTCTACCTCCGGCTGATCCCATCTGCGGACAATCTGATTGTAAACGTCCTTGTTTAAAGCCCATTATCCTTGCCTTAGCGCCCTGCGGCTTAGAATGTCTGCTTTTGTGTTGTCTTTCCCGCTGATATGGAGCGCTGTTAAAGATTGAAAATTTCTCTCGGCTATTTGAAATAGACGTTCTGTTATCTGCATCAGGGCCCCGGAGCGCGTTCCACCTTGGTGGTTGATATAGGCTACTGCTACCTGGTTGTCCGAGAGGATCCTCACATGATAACCCTGTAGGCACATAATGAGTTTTTTAACTGCCAGCTCAATCGCCAACAGCTCCCTCTGGTTAGACGAGGTCTCAGTTTTGGAGTCCCATTGTCCCTGGACCACTATGTCCCCCATATAGGCCCCCCAACCCGAGGGGCTAGCATCTGTGGTTATTATGCGGGTTATCTGCATTACCCAGGGCACCCCTGAAGATAAGTTGTTTTTGTCCAGCCACCATCTAAGAGATGTAAGGGTCAAAGGGCTCAATGATATCTGACCTTGTAGAGACCCCTCTAAGGCCCTGTCGCTAACTAGGATGTCCTTCTGAAGGGATCTGTTAGGCGTCAGATTCCTGCGTTGGCTCTGCAGGAAACCAGACCCTCACATTCTGCAGTCTCCTGCTGTTTATCTACTGCAGAGGAGATTGCAGAGGAGATTGCCTTGCAGCAAATCTCTCCAGAGGCTAAGTCCTTCTGTCCATCTTCTGAGCATGCTCATGAGATGATCTCCCGTTGGAGATCGGGAGTCATGTGCTCAGGTCCTATTTCAGATCTCATTGGTCCAGCTCGGAGATCTGGAGGCTTCCGGAAGGTCCCGGCTGCAATAAAAAGCGCGCATGGCCATTCCACCATGCGCTAGCATAGTCATACTTGCTGCTGTGTGAATGAGGATTGATGCATGATTCTGGTGAATGACTCATTTGAAACCCCTACCCTCTGATATTACGTTTGTGGTTAGGGATTGAGTTTAGTACCAGCGCGCCTCTGCTTCATCATCCACAGTTGCTAGCGTCCGACATTGCACTTGCGTACTAGCATTGTCGTGTAGCGGCAGTGTCCCACGCCGCGCTGCAGTAGCAGCACTCCTTAGCGTCCGCAGTTGTGACGTCGCACACATGGTAGGTCTAGAGGGACGCAGTCCCACTGTCCTTGGCTCTGCTCCTGTGATCTGATACCGTGTGTGCAACTATTCTGAGCACTGTGACTTTAATAGGCTCAGCCCTATTGTATTTGTCTTGTGTTTGGCATCTCTGTGACTCAACAGAGATTGCTCTGCGCACCTGGGTGAAGTTTAACCCCGTGCGCACCTCCGCCATATTTCTCCTGCCACCACTTAGCAGCAGTTATTTCACCTACTGCACGGTGGACCCTGAGCGGCGAACGCACTATATTTATATTTTTATTTAGTACATTCTGCCGTTACTAACATACTAGCGCCAGGGTCTGGCTAGTGATGGCAGAACAGCAGCAACTGTTAGTGTATTCGGCAGCTTGAGGGCCGGTTGGCCACTCTTGAGAGGGCTCTCTCAGCTGCGCAATCCACCGAAGCTGCTGTACAGGCAATTACAGACGCAGTTTCACGTATGTCCGCGTCCTCCCTCGCACCGACAGTTACCCGCCTCCCGTTGCCCGATAAATTTTCTGGCGATGGCGCCTCCTGTAGAGGTTTCATCAGCCAGTGCTCTATTCAGCTGAAGCTACTGGCTGCGCGATTCCCTGCGGAGCGGGCCAAGGTGGGGTTTATTGTTTCCCTTCCGTCGGGCAAGGCGTTGGAGTGGGCTACGCCACTGTGGGAGCGTGGTGTCCCAGAGGTCCGGACTGCTGCTCAGTTTTTAACAGCTATTACGCAGGTCTTCCTCGGTACACGGGTCACGCACGACACCTCTCTTCAGCTTCTTGCTTTAACTCAGGTCTCTCTCGGTTAGTCAGTATGCCGTCCGTTTTCGGACACTGGCTTCCGAGCTGGAGTCGTCTGACAAAGCCCTCATCCCTGTGTTTTGGAGAGGTTTGGCGGAGCATGTTAAAGATGCTCTCTCCACCAGAGAGGTTCCTGCAAGTTTGGAAGAGCTGATTGCCATTGCCACCCGCATTGACCTCCGTTTTTCGGAGCGCGGTATGGAGCGTGCTCAATCCAAGCCGAAGGTTACCTAAGCTCCCAATTTTTTTGAGCCTCTGGAACAACCCGAGCCAGAGATTCCACTCCCGTAGCCCATGGAGGTGTCTCGCGCCATTCTCGATGCACGTCCGGCACAAAACTCCATTTGCGGTTGCCACCATCAACACGCTGTTTCCCAGGACAACAATGCCCCGCAATGGCCAAATTCTGTGCCGCCGGGCAAGACTTTTGTTCCTCCCCGCCATCGGCCGAGGGTTCTCGCGTGGGCACACACATCCAGGATGGGTGGTCATTGCGGCCATATGCAGACCACAAAACTCCTGGCAAGGTTTTACTGGTGGCCGCATAGGGCTCGGGATGTTAAAAAATATATTCGGGCCTGTGCCTTTTGTTCCCGGAGTAGCCTCCTTAAACGGAGAGTGGCGACATCCGCAGACACACGGCGGCGTTCCACTTTAACTTCCGCTCCCATTGTCTCCCACGTGTCCCTTCTCAAACCTGACGATCTTGCCGCCCCTGTTGCCTTCCACGTGTCCCGGGTTTCTCTGTCACCTACCGGGACATCAGACTTGCCTTTGGGCAAGTCTGAAGCCTATACCTCTGATGGGCACAAGCTGGTGGATCGGAAGGCTCAGGGAGGAGGGGGCCCTAGGAGGGGGGGTAATGTTAGGCATCAGATTCCTGCGTTGGCTCTGCAGGAATCCAGACCCTCACATTCTGCAGTGTCCTGCTGTTTATCTACTGCAGAGGAGATTGCAGAGGAGATTGCCTTGCAGCAAATCTCTCCAGAGGCTAAGTCCTTCTGTCCATCTTCTGAGCATGCTCATGAGACGATCTCCCATTGGAGATCGGGAGTCATGTGCTCAGGTCCTGTTTCAGATCTCATTGGTCCAGCTCGGAGATCTGGAGGCTTCAGGAAGGTCCCGGCTGCTATAAAAGGCATGCATGGCTGTTCCGCCATGCGCTAGTATAGTCATACTTGCTGCTGTGTGAATGAGGATGGATGCATGATTCTGGTGAATGACTCATTTGAAACCCCTACCCTCTGATATTACGTTTGTGGTTAGGGATTGAGTTTAGTACCAGTGCGCCTCTGCTTCATCATCCACAGTTGCTAGCGTCCGACATTGCACTTGCGTACTAGCATTGTCGTGTAGCGGCAGTGTCCCACGCCGCGCTGCAGTAGCAGCACTCCTTAGCGTCCGCAGTTGTGACGTCGCACACATGGTAGGTCTAGAGGGACGCAGTCCCGCTGTCCTTGGCTCTGCTCCTGTGATCTGATACCGTGTGTGCAACTATTCTGAGCACTGTGACTTTAATAGGCTCAGCCCTATTGTATTTGTCTTGTGTTTGGCATCTCTGTGACTCAACAGAGATTGCTCTGCGCACCTGGGTGAAGTTTAACCCCGTGCGCACCTCCGCCATATTTCTCCTGCCACCACTTAGCAGCAGTTATTTCACCTACTGCACGGTGGACCCTGAGCGGCGAACGCACTATATTTATATTTTTATTTAGTACATTCTGCCGTTACTAACATACTAGCGCCAGGGTCTGGCTAGTGATGGCAGAACAGCAGCAACTGTTAGTGTATTCGGCAGCTTGAGGGCCGGTTGGCCACTCTTGAGAGGGCTCTCTCAGCTGCGCAATCCACCGAAGCTGCTGTACAGGCAATTACAGACGCAGTTTCACGTATGTCCGCGTCCTCCCTCGCACCGACAGTTACCCGCCTCCCGTTGCCCGATAAATTTTCTGGCGATGGCGCCTCCTGTAGAGGTTTCATCAGCCAGTGCTCTATTCAGCTGAAGCTACTGGCTGCGCGATTCCCTGCGGAGCGGGCCAAGGTGGGGTTTATTGTTTCCCTTCCGTCGGGCAAGGCGTTGGAGTGGGCTACGCCACTGTGGGAGCGTGGTGTCCCAGAGGTCCGGACTGCTGCTCAGTTTTTAACAGCTATTACGCAGGTCTTCCTCGGTACACGGGTCACGCACGACACCTCTCTTCAGCTTCTTGCTTTAACTCAGGTCTCTCTCGGTTAGTCAGTATGCCGTCCGTTTTCGGACACTGGCTTCCGAGCTGGAGTCGTCTGACAAAGCCCTCATCCCTGTGTTTTGGAGAGGTTTGGCGGAGCATGTTAAAGATGCTCTCTCCACCAGAGAGGTTCCTGCAAGTTTGGAAGAGCTGATTGCCATTGCCACCCGCATTGACCTCCGTTTTTCGGAGCGCGGTATGGAGCGTGCTCAATCCAAGCCGAAGGTTACCTCAGCTCCCAATTTTTTTGAGCCTCTGGAACAACCCGAGCCAGAGATTCCACTCCCGTAGCCCATGGAGGTGTCTCGCGCCATTCTCGATGCACGTCCGGCACAAAACTCCATTTGCGGTTGCCACCATCAACACGCTGTTTCCCAGGACAACAATGCCCCGCAATGGCCAAATTCTGTGCCGCCGGGCAAGACTTTTGTTCCTCCCCGCCATCGGCCGAGGGTTCTCGCGTGGGCACACACATCCAGGATGGGTGGTCATTGCGGCCATATGCAGACCACAAAACTCCTGGCAAGGTTTTACTGGTGGCCGCATAGGGCTCGGGATGTTAAAAAATATATTCGGGCCTGTGCCTTTTGTTCCCGGAGTAGCCTCCTTAAACGGAGAGTGGCGACATCCGCAGACACACGGCGGCATTCCACTTTAACTTCCGCTCCCATTGTCTCCCACGTGTCCCTTCTCAAACCTGACGATCTTGCCGCCCCTGTTGCCTTCCACGTGTCCCGGGTTTCTCTGTCACCTACCGGGACATCAGACTTGCCTTCGGGCAAGTCTGAAGCCTATACCTCTGATGGGCACAAGCTGGTGGATCGGAAGGCTCAGGGAGGAGGGGGCCCTAGGAGGGGGGGTAATGTTAGGCATCAGATTCCTGCGTTGGCTCTGCAGGAATCCAGACCCTCACATTCTGCAGTGTCCTGCTGTTTATCTACTGCAGAGGAGATTGCAGAGGAGATTGCCTTGCAGCAAATCTCTCCAGAGGCTAAGTCCTTCTGTCCATCTTCTGAGCATGCTCATGAGACGATCTCCCATTGGAGATCGGGAGTCATGTGCTCAGGTCCTGTTTCAGATCTCATTGGTCCAGCTCGGAGATCTGGAGGCTTCAGGAAGGTCCCGGCTGCTATAAAAGGCATGCATGGCTGTTCCGCCATGCGCTAGTATAGTCATACTTGCTGCTGTGTGAATGAGGATGGATGCATGATTCTGGTGAATGACTCATTTGAAACCCCTACCCTCTGATATTACGTTTGTGGTTAGGGATTGAGTTTAGTATCAGCGCCAGCGTGCCTCTCCTTCATCATCCACAGTTGCTAGCGTCCGACATTGCGCTTGCATACTAGCATTGTTGTGTAGCGGCAGTGTCCCACCCCACGCTGCAGTAGCAGCACTCCTTGGCATCCGCAGTTGAGACGTCGCACACACGGTAGGTCTAGAGGGACGCTGTCCTTGGCTCTGCTCCTGTGACCTGATACCGTGTGTGCAACTATTTGAGCACTGTGACTTTAACAGGCTCAGCCCTTTTGTATTTGTCTTTTGTTTTGCATCTTTGTGGCTCAACAGAGATTGCTCTGCATACCTGGGTGAAGTTTAACCCCGTGCGCACCTCCGCCATATTGCTCCTGCCACCACTTAGCAGCGGTTATTTCACCTACTGCACGGTGGAACCCGAGCGGCGAGCGTACTTTATTTGTATTTTTATTTAGTACGCTCCGCCGTTCCTAACAGGATCTAGTGTGACAATGCGCCCACCTGACTGCTGGCATACATGACGTCAGGGAACCCAACAGTGACATGGCTTGCCTGAGGGTCATGGAGGGTTTATTAATTACCCGAAGTACCTGCTGTTGTATGTGTACTAACTTATCTGATGATAGAAGACACTGCTGTGTTTCTGAATTTAACACTAAACCTAGGAATTTTTGGACTCTTAAGGGCTGAAATCGGGAATTTTCATAATTTATTATCCACCTGAGGTGCTCTAGTCTGGACTTAGTCCTTTCTATCTGAAATAGACAATGGTCCACCGAATTACCCACAATCAAAAAATCGTCTAAGTACGGGACAATAAGGATATCAGCCTCCTGTAGATGAGCCATGACTTCGGCCACTATCTTCGTGAATACCCGGGGGGGCCGCTGAGAGACCAAAGGGGAGAGCCCTAAACTGAAAATGACGGATTAAACCGCCCATTGAAACTGCCACTCTCAGGAATTGCTGGAAGTCTGCATGGATAGGCACATGATAGTACGCGTCTTTCAAATCCACGACTGCCATGAAACAGTTTTTAAACAACATCTTTATTGCTGAACTGATAGACTCCATCTTAAAGGTTCGGTTAATCAAGAACTCATTAAGGGAACGTAAATTACTAATGGTCCTGAATGATTTATCTGGCTTTTGGATCAGGAACAGGGGAGAGTAGAAGCCTCTACCTCTCTCAGATTCCGGAACCTCTACCAGGACATTTTTTAGGCATAGACTGAAGACTTCTGCTTCTAAAGCAGATTGTTCAAGTGGCGAAGACCGTAAGGGAGTTAGTTTAAAGGTATCTCGGGGAACATAACAAAACTCCAGCTTGAGACTGGTGGCTATTACGCTCCTCACCCAGTCACTATTTGCGATCTGTAGCCATGCTGGAAGGAAGGCTGACAGTCTACCCCCCACGGGAATCGCTAGTCATTGGGCAGGTTTCTTTTGTTCGCTTGAAGAACGCCTGAACATAAAGCCCGTACCTCTCCTTCTTCTATCCTCCCATCTGGGACAGTCTCTAGTAGGCGATGGGTTGCGCCTTCTTCCCTGACCGAACTTCCTTCTATTGAATGAACGCCGGTAGCATGCCGACCATATATTAGGGAACTTCTTCTTGTCGTCCCCCACTTTATCAAGCAACTCATCCAGGACTGTCCCAAACAATTATTCTCCTTCGCACGGGATAGTGCAGAGTTTTGACCTGGATTGGATGTCCCCCGGCCAGCACTTTAGCCACAGGGCTCTGCGAGCTGCATTGGAAAGTCCTGCTGCTCTAGCGGCCATTCTAACAGCATCCACTGAGGCATCCGATAGGAAGGCTGAGGCCCCCTGGATTACTGGTAGGGCACCCAAAATTGTCTCTCTAGGAGCCCCCTGTTTTAATTAAGACTCCAATTGGTCTAACCAGACCATCATGGACCTGGCCGTGCATGTTGTCGCTACTGCTGGTCTTAGGGAACCAGCCGCCATCTCCCAGGTTCCTTTAAGGAAGGTATCTGCCTTCCTGTCTAGGGGGTCTTTAAGGGTCCCCATGTCCTCGAAGGGTAGTGAGGCTCTTTTTGATGCCTTGGCGACTGCCGCATCAAATTTAGGGGCTTTGTCCCAAGTATTAACTGCCGGATCATCAAAGGGATATCTGCGTTTGAGGGCTGGTGGTAACAAACCCCTCTTTTCTGGTTTCTTCCATTCCCTACGAATTAGTTCTTGAATCTTTTCGTTTAAAGGGAAGACCCTTCGCTTTTTCTGATCCAGCCCCCCGAACATGACATCCTGCATAGATAACTGTGGTTTGGGCTCCTCTACCTCCATTGTTCCCCTCACCGCCTTTACCAGCTTGTCAACCCGGTCTAGGGACAGACAGAACCGACCGGAGTCCTCTTCCTCCGAGGAGGACGAGGGGGATGAATCAGAGGAGTCCTTATTTCTCCTCCATTCCACCGAGGAGTCTGAATCCAAAGGGTCCAGAAACTTTGAGCTCCCCGCTTGGGACAGGGATTTTAGGGTTTCTCTCATTTCTGCCCTGACTATGTCTTTAATGCTTGCAGCGATATTAGGCGATTCCTCCGCCACCGTCTGTTGGATACAGGGGGACATAACTTTTTTGGGCATGAATCCGGTAGTGGGCATCCACAGAGCGCACATTCCCTGTGTTTTGCCTTACCTGTGGACTTCTTCCCCTGAAAATAAAAGCATAGGTGGAAGCTCTGTCACTGAGTGAACATTCACGTAGATCACTTACCAGTGCAGCAAATAGGTACCAGAGTATGAAGAGAATTTCTCTCAGCCGATGCTCCCGTCCGTCTGGAGGAGCTCTTACGGCTGGGTTGGTCACTCCTTACTGTCCCGTGATTTCTGCATGACGTGCTGATGTTCCTCTAAGGGCGGCGGTGATGGTTGTTGCTGCTGCTCCTGCTCTTCTTGTTCGCTCCCCATCATTGCGTGCAATAATGTGGCCAGAAGCATGGAACCCCCCCTTGAGCCCTGCTTAAATACCCCTCCTCCGGTCAGCAGACATGCCGCGCCCCCCCTGATTGGTCCCCCCCAGCTGGCGCAGCTATCGCCAGGCGAGTCGGCGTTTACCGGGTGCTTGTTCCGATGGGCGCCGCCAGCTTGGTTTCTTCGCGCCTGCGCAGTGGCGCCGCTGACCCGGAAGTGCCCGCGGCTCCACCCCTGACGTCACTGCGGCCCCGAAGGCACTTCCTGTGTATCAGGGAGCAACGCGGGATGCCCGGGCATCCTCCTGCAGCGCCTCCAGGTCGTCCAACACCAACCCCAGCCACCGCGCCGCTGGAGCAGGGAGACCCAGGGGCCACACTTACCGGTGGCGGCTTTTTCTCCACGGAGGCGGACATCCTCCTGACTCCGTTCCCTACTGCAAACGCCACTGCCGTGCAGCCCAGCAAGGACCACCATGGTGTCTCCAGGAGCTCCACACCTGGCCAAGGTAGGAGACTCCCCGCTACCTGTCGGCCGGCCGGCCTGGGATCCATTCGGACTTCCATCTGTAGGATCCCGTCCCCTCAGGAACAGGAAACCAACTGATGCATGGGAGAGGTGCCGCCCTTTTTGTCTGTAGGTTTCTTGTTGCTGAAGGGCGGATGCCCTCTCTCGTGGTGCTGTCATGGGAGTCCGAATAAAATAGGGTTTGCTGGACTCACCGCATATTGTAGCATACTCTCCACTTGTTAAATGTATGGGTGCTGTTTGTCTTCTGGCCCACAGTATTAAAAGGAAAAACAAAAAGCTGGCACACCAAGGAGACATAAAAACAAAATTTACTTTATTTGTAACTTCATTAAAAAAATAACATGTACTGATCCATATTGTGGTTGAATATGTTTTTATGTCTCCTGGGTTTGCCAGCTTTTTCTTTGTGTTTTCCCTATAATTGACCATTTTATCTGTTTTTTATGGACAAACATGAATACAGCAATAGCTTGGTTAAATTGGATATATGAATAAGGTCTGTGAACTGTGTAAACCTTCTAATAGGAGACTTTTGTGTAGATTTTAAACAAAAAAGTTGAGTAAATTTCACAAAATTCTATTCGGGCACATTTTCTCAATTCAGGAGGGAGATTTGATTTGCATTGAAAATAATTGTTCCAAATTGAATTGCCTAGGAAAGGAAGGAAAAAAATTTGCTTTGACACTCCCCATACCTGTCATGCTGCCGCCAATCAATTGTTCTATCATCCTTCAGGGATATTTCATTTACTAGTCCCCACAAAACCACATGGGGCATGGTGGACATTAGTAATATATCATGTGCATGCGGTCACGTGGGGCATGTGAGCATCGCTGAATTGTATTGCCCCCCCAAAGGACAGGATGGGGCCCTGACCGTGAAAGACCCCACAATGGAACAAACAAGATATAAGAGTTGATGACCGAGGAGGGAAGAGTAACATTTTTAATACCTTCCTGGCCCTTTATAATCCAGCAAAACAGCAGCTGTCTGCCCTACATTTTGCTGGATTCACCCAAAACAAATCGCAAAAAATAAAAAAAAAATTTAGATTGTGATGAATCCAAACTTTTTGTAAATTTCAAGTTAAATTTGATTCACTTTTAAATTGATTTGCTTATCTCTGTTAATTACCTCATTTTGAAATGCTTGAGTTTCTTCACTCTTCTAGCTTTGATGAATGAATCTCATTTATATACTGTAGGTAGTCTTCTAACTCATAAACCAGGAGGCCTCTTTTTTTCTGACATGAACAGGACCCACCTGATAGAAAAATATAGACTACCAAAAACTTATACATAAAGAACAGATATGGGACAAAAGGGGTGATTTATTGCCCTCCACTGATGTCAATTTAGAGAGGCGTCTCACACAGCCAAACCAGATCTCACACTTTGCACTGATGAGGGGCAGTACCCCGAAACACAGCGTCTGCAAATTGAGATTCTGGTTTGGCTTTTATCCTAAGTCATGTGACAAGGCTCGTTAAAGGGTCGACATTAACTTTTAGGATTGCTACTTCTAATAAGTGGCTCTTGCGTTCTAGTCCTCTTCCTCTCTGAAGAGACAATTTGCTTATTTCCCAGAGGAGCATTGCGACTTTAAGTCTCCTCATGTCAGCATACTTAGCATGTCAATCTCCGCAGCGAGAAACGATACTTCTTGGATTGCTGGATGGAAAAAAAAAAGATGCAGTGTGAACTTACCCCGAGACCTTACCCAGATGTCTGATTTTCTCATAAGTTTTCTGAGTTTTTCACAGATTATTTTTATTTTACCTATATAATGCCATTTTATTTCACAGCTCTTTATAGATATTTTGTCCGTAAAGAGCATTTAGTTAGTGAGCCCCGACTAGTATGTCTTTGGCGTACTCTGAGGAAATCCACATAATGATGGGGAGAACATATGGACAAATAGAAAACCTGTTGGAATATGTTTGGTGCAACAACTCCATACCTGTCTATGAGTGTTTAGCTGCTAGATTTGTATGCTGTTTATAAAGTTAAAAAAAAAACTCCCAGAGGTTCACACAGGAAGAACATGGGACTGTATTTCCTGTGTCTGTGTATGAGAGAAGCAGCCTGCTGCAGATGCTGCACAGATAGAGATATACAAATGATTTATTCCTGATCTATGAAGCTTATCATATATTGTTCCTGTTTGTTCCTGAATAAAGAAGCTCTGTTGTCACACGCTTGGAGAGTATCCTGAATAATCCGCAGCCAGCAATACCTATGATACTGTTCACATGCCCATGTTTTTTTACAAAGCTTGTGATTAGAAAAAACATCCTAGACCAATGTCCAAGTCACGGATCAAAATTATTTATACACGTAGAAGCCATCTATGTGCAATCCGTGTATTTTGTGATTTCAACATTGTAACGAGTAGGATAACTTAGCAATTTTTATCATTCAGCTCCACTCTGGCAGAACAAGGATTGTATGTCTACCCCAGAAACAGGAAATGACACTGAGGGGCATGGAGAGGTTCTGCCTTTTTAATCTGCAAATATCCTGTTCCTATGGATTGGATTTTCTATGGTGCAGTCAGGGTGTAGGGAAAAAAACCTGATACATCACACAACTGGAAATCTTTCCTTTTTTCAGATAAGAGAAGAAAAAAAAAGCACAGACTTCTAAATGAGGCCTTAGAGATAGTAGCAAGGAGAGAGTTATGCACAGATCAGAGACTACAGAAAAAGAGTAAAGCCCATGAGAAATTTAGTGCAGGATAGAAGCTGTGCTGATACAGGAGCTGCTAAATACATGAGACCTGGATAGACAGACATCATAACCAGACTATATTTCTAGGAGAGACACTCTCATAAGAGAAAAATGTTTCTGTCCCTTTTTGGTGTTGTTATGTTTTAACCCCTTAACGACCGGAGGTATTTTTGTTTTTGCATTTTCGTTTTTTGCTCCCCCTTCTTCCCAGAGCCATACCTTTTTTTATTTTTTGTCAAAATAGCCTTGTGAGGGCTTGTTTTTTATGGGACAAGTTGTACTTTTTAACCCCTTTCTGACATCAGACGTACTATCCCGTCCATGGGACCTGGGCCCCTATGCCCATGGACGGGATAGTACGTCTAGCGCGATCAGCGGCGCTCACGTGGTGACTGCCGCTGATCGCGGCCAGGTGTCAGCTGATTATCACAGCTGACACCCGGCACAATGTGTCAGGGGTGGTCACGGACCGCCCCCAACACGTTAACCCCTTGCTCACCGCGATCAAACATGATCGCGGTGTACCAGGGGTTAAAGGTAAGCATCGGCAGGGAGGGGGCTTCCTCCGTGCTTCCCTGAGCCCCCCACAGCAGCGCAATGTGCAGCGCTGCTGCGGGGGGCTCCATCCCTGCAGGTCCCCGAATCCAAGATGGCGACGGGGGCCTGCAAGGAGCTGGCTTCCTCAGTGCCTCTAAAGCGCAGGCACGAGGAAGCCTTGTGCAGTGCCTGTGACAGATCGCTGATCTGTCACAGCATGTCCCACCTGGGACAATGCAATAAGGTTAATAAAAAAAATGTGTAAAAATAATTTTTTTTAAAAATCGCTCAATAAATTAATTAAAAACAAAATATTCCCTAATAAATTCATTTTTTGGAAATTAAAAAAAAAACAATAAAAGTACACATATTTGGTATCGCCGCATCCGTAACAACCCACCCTATAAAACTGTCCCATTAGTTAACCCCTTTAGCGAACCCCTTACAAAATAAAAATAAAAATAAAAAACGAAGCAAAAAATAATGATTTATCATCATACTGCCGAACAAGAAGTGCAATAACACGCGATCAAAAAGACGTATATAAATAACCATGGTACCGCTGAAAATGTCATCTCGTCCCGCAAAAAACGAGCTACCACACAGCATCATCCGCAAAAAAATAAAAAAGTTTTAGCTCGTAGAATTAAGCGATGCAAAAATAATTATTTTTTATATAAAATTGTTTTCATTGCATAAAAGCATCAAAACATAAAAAAAGACCTAAATGAGGTATCGCTGTAACCGTACTGACCCGAAGAATAAAACCGCTTTATCAATTTTACCGCAGGCGGAACGGTGTAAACGCACCCCCCAAAAGAAATTCATGAAATGCTGGTTTTTGTTCATTCTGCGTCACAAAAATCGGAATAAAAAGTGATCAAAAAATGTCACATGCCAGAAAAAGGTACCAATAAAAACATCAACTCGTCCTGCAAAAAATAAGACCTCACATGACTCTGTGCGTCAAAATATGGAAAAATTATAGCTCTCAATATGGGGTGATGCAAAAACTATTTTTGTGGAAAAAAAATGTTTTTTTTATTTTCAATCCCTGGCATTATAAACTTCTGTGAAGCACTTGGGGGATCAAAGTGCTCACCACACAACTAGATAAGTTCCGTTGGGGGTCTAGTTTCCAAAATGGGGTCACTTGTGGGGGGTTTCCACTGTTTAGGTACATGAGGGGCTCTCCAAACATGACATGGCGTCCGATCTGAATTCCAGCCAATTTTGCATTGAAAAAGTCAAACGGCGCTCCTTCTTTTCTGAGCTCTGCCATGTGCCGAAACAGTGGTTCCCCCCCCCACATATCAGGTATCAGCGTACTCAGGACAAATTCCACAATAACTTTTGCAGTCCAATTTCTCCTGTTACCCTTGGTAAAACAAAAAAAATTGAACCTGAATTATTTTTTTTAAATATTCAAAAAATTCCTGTGAAGCACCTGAAGGGTTAATAAACTTCTTGAATGTGGTTTTGAGCATCTTAAGGGGTGCAGTTTTTAGAATGGTGTCACTTTTGGGTATTTTGTATCATATAGACCCCTCAAAGTGGCTTCAAATGTGATGTGGTCCTTAAAAATAAAATTGTGTTGCAAAAATAAGAAATCGCTGGTCAACTTTTAACCCTTATAACTTCCTAACAAAAAAAAATTTTGGTTCCAAAATTGTGCTGATGTAAAGTAAACATGTGGGAAATGTTACTTAAGTTTTTTGTGTGTCACATCTCTGTGATTTAAGGGCATAAAAATTCAAAGTTGGAAAATTGCGAAATTTTCAACAATTTCGCCAAATTTCCGTTTTTTTCACAAATAAACGCAAGTTATTTGAATGAAATTTTACCACTAACATGAAGTACAATATGTCACAAGAAAACAATGTCAGAATCACCGGGATCCATGAAAGCGTTTCAGAGTTATTACCTCATAAAGGGACAGTGGTCAGAATTGTAAAAATTGGCCCGGTCATGAACGTGCAAACCACCCTTGGGGGTGAAGGGGTTAATGACAGCATTGGTTTTAACATATTTGTACTGGAAAAAGGCAAACAAAAATTCCAAGTGCAGTGAAATTTCAAAAAAGTGCAATTCCACAGCTGTTTTTTTATTTTTACCAAGTTCATTAAATTGAAAAACTGACCTGCAATTATGATTCTCCAGGTCATTACGAGTTCATAGACACCAGACATGTCTAGG
Organism: Dendrobates tinctorius; assembly: GCF_039654945.1. Taxonomy (NCBI): domain Eukaryota; kingdom Metazoa; phylum Chordata; class Amphibia; order Anura; family Dendrobatidae; genus Dendrobates; species Dendrobates tinctorius. Next base: position 14,356,666 of record NW_027361727.1, on the reverse strand, counting down.
TTCTTTTTTATTTAAGTGGTGAAAAAAAAATCCAAACTTTGGAAAAAAAATGGCGCCATTTTCCGAGACCTTTAGCGTCTCCATTTTTTGTGATTTGGAGTTGGGTGAGGGCTTATATTTTGCACGCCGAGCTGAATTTTTATTGATACCATATTGGTGTAGATATGATGTATTGATTGCCCGTTATTGCATTTTATTGCAATGTAGCATTGACCAAAAAAAAAAATTGTAATTCTGGCATTTTTAATTTTTTTCTCGTTACACCATTTAGCGATCGGGTTAATTATTTTCTAATATTAATAGATCGGGCGATTCTGAATGCAGTGGTACCAATTATGTGCATGTTTGATTTTTTTAATGGTTTTATTTTAAATGAGGCGAAAGGGGGGATTTGAACTTTTATATTTTGGTTATCTTTTTAATATTTAAAAACTTTTTCACTTTTTGCATGCTTCACTAGGAGACTAGAAGCTGCAGTTGTCTGATCACTTGTGCCACACACAGTCAATGATCAGATTGCCAGTGTATAGCAGAAATGCTCACTTGCTATGAGCGGCGACGACCGGGCGGCGTTCATAGCAATCCAGCTATGACAACAATAGAGGTCTGCTGGAGACCTCTGGTTGTCATGCCGACCCATCATTGACCCGCGATCACGTGACGGGTCTCCGATGGGCGGGATTTCCAGTGCGCTTCAGGTAAGCGCGAGTTAAATGCCGCGGTAAGAGATTGACAGGTTAAAAGCCACGGGTGGATCGTGATTCCACCCACAGCTGTTAGAGGCACATGTCAGCTGTTCAAAACAGCTGACATGTGCCGGAGCCCACATCAAAGGGAGGGATTGTGATGTAGGCGTACTATTGCGCTCAACGTTGGAAAGAGGTTAAATTAAGCTTCTTTGATTTTGATTCTTTCTGTTATTTGGCTTTGGCGAAACTTTATAGATACCGTTATGCAGTGTTGGACTGCGGTGCCAAGGGCCCACCAGTAACATTGACTTTGAGGGGCCCACTTTTCACCTGCATACAAATATTACACTACCCTCATTCACAATTGTACCTATATCTCTAATTAATAATACGCTAGATAGCTTGGTTAATGAATGACAAGATGCTGCTTTTTTTCTGTACAGAGTAAATCAAGTGAATTATGGCAAGTATTATCCATATAGTGGGGTTGGGGGACCAGATCTGCACAGGGGCCCACCGGAGGATTCCCCTGTTACCCTGTGGGCCAGTCCGAGTCTGCCGTTATGTGTGGATTGCATGTGGTTTTTACCTGTGGATTTTCTGCAACTAATGCAAGTCTATGAAGAAAAGCAGCACATAAAACTCAGCATACACACAAGAAAAGCGGATGATGTGGATCTCTGAGGGTATGTGCACACGTTGCGGATTCCTGTGCAGATTTTTCCATGCAGAGTCCGTAGGTAAAATGACCTGCGTTTTACCTGCGGATTTCCTGCAGATTTTGTGCGGATTTCCCCTGCGTTTTTACACCTGCGGATTCCGATAATGCAATAGGTGTAAAAACGCTGCAGAATCCGCACAAAGAATTGACATGCTGCAGTAAATAAACCGCTGCGTTTCCGCAGCATGAGCACAGCGGTTTTCGTTTTCCATAGGTTTACATGGTACTGTACACCGCAGGGACAAATCTGCTGCCGATCCGCAGCCAAATCCACAACATGTGCACACACCCTAAGGCTACATGCACATGGCTTTTTTTTATTAAGTTGCAATTCATACATTTAGCCCTAACCTCTCTTGCATATCTAATCATACCCACTTTTAAAAAGTGACCGAAAACCCAAAAAGTTAGGGTTTTTTTGCATAAAAATTGGAGAGCCGCAAAATTAGGAACTTTTGAAACCATCTTAAAAAACTTGTAAAGAGGTCACCTAAAGTGTTTAAAACCCTGTAAATATGGCACGTGGCTAGAATTCTGGTGCGTTATATTTAGAAAATGTGATGAAAAATTGTAAAAATGGAAACAATAGTAAAAAAAAAAAAACTTACTTGATTTGACTAGCTTCTAAAAGGAAAGGAAACCATGAGGACGAGCTGATCAGCTCTTTGACAGGTGTATACCTGGAGCACCTGCACTTTCACTTGTGCTTATTTTGGAGCCAAATTCAGGAATGGATACGGAGAGGAAACAATGGTCAATATTTCCTCTGTGTATAGTATCCAGTCCAGGTTTTAGAAAAATTACTACCCAAATCTGATGTGTGCATCCAACCTACAAGCCAAACCAAGATTGGATGAGATGTTTGGATGAGATTTCAAGAAATTCCATCTACAATAATGGTACTGGGTGGAAAAATTAACCCAATATCCTCTCCATATCGATGTGTTTAGGTCTGTGTTCACATGTTGCTGCCATGATCCTTTTTTTTTTCATTGCTTTTTTATTGCAAATGTCTGCACTAAGAAACCCAACAGCAATTTGCTTTTTTTATTCGTTTGTGCAGATTTAGTGCATCTTTTTTAATGCATTTTAGAACAGTAACATCTTGAGTTCTGCACTTAAAAACGCAAATGTGATAGTTTAGTTTCTTTGTTTGTTTTTTTCACATTCCCCATAGAAGAATATGGGGAGAAAAAAAAAATAAAATAAAAAAAATACCGTTCCATCACACCTTTTAAGTGTACAGTGTCCATAACTCACATCCACTGTGAAAACTGTTCAACAAAATAAATTTTATGAGCAAAAAAAGCAGAAGGGGGGAAGAAAGCAACAACTACACTATGCAATCTTAGGCCATGTTCACACATGCAGAAATGTTTTTTTTTCTGCACCAAAATAAGCAATAAAAATCTGTGCTGACTGCTGCATTTTCCCCCTTTTTTATGCAGTTTTGGTCCACACTCGAAGCAGCATTTTTAATGCATTTTTAGAGCAGAAAATCTTTGTTTCTGCACTTAAAAATGCACCGTTCTACAGCGTCTATACATGCGCATAGAGCGTCTATACATGCACAGTGGGCATGAGTTTTGATTAAATCACTTTGCTTCAACTGTGAATGCAGTAGATTTTAAAGGGATCCTGACATGTGAAAAAAACACTATTAGGCCGGAATCACACCACCATGTGTGATGCTAGAAACTCGCACAAGTCTCTCGCATCAACACCCAGCACTGCTGCCGGCACTCAGGACCGGAGCTGTGGCTGCATGTGTTTCTATGCAGCTCTGATCCTGAGTGCCAGCGGTAGCGCCAGGTGTTGATTCGAGAGACTCGTGTGAGTTTCTCGCCTCACACACGGTAATGTGATCCCAGCCTTAACCTGTAGATATTGAGTTAGTCTTCAGGTTCATAGTGTTCTGAACCTGCCCAGCATCAGCACTTAGCTCTCCGCTAGCTACCGGGAGGAAACTAATTTTATTACCTCTGGCAGCATTTGGCTTCCAGTCATAGAGTGGCACCGGGGCAGGTTCATTGTTCTGTATGTAGGGAGCGGCGGCTGTAACCGCGCCACCATTCCTGACTGACAGCAGGCTCAACCTCTGCACCAGTGCACCTTACTTTCTGGGCACTCTTACAACCATACCATTCAACTCATAAGAAAAGGAGGTCAGCCTCCAAATTCCCTTTTGTATAACATTTTGAGTATGTTACTTTAAGGCCACAATCAGTATTTGGTCAGTATTTTATATCAGTACTAACGCATCGGGTATTCTAGAATATGTATGTAGTATTTTTCTCTCTCTCTGCGCCACAGATCTCCCGACGGAGGCGTGCGTCGTTCGAATGCGCTGATTGGTCACGGCCGGCTGGGCGTGACCAATCAGCGCCGCGGGATTTCCATTACAGACAGACAGAATTAGACGATTATCATATAGGATTTGTTAGCCAAAATCAGGAGTGGGTGATAAATACAGAAGTGGTGACATGTTTCTATTACACTTTTCTCCTAATCGTTCCAGTCCTGGATTTCCCTTACAAATACTGAACAAGGGAACCTGACCTGTCAGCAAAATGTTCGTGCCAAGCACAGATTCTTGGTACACTCTTACCATGACCAAAGCATCAAGCCTCCTATCTACATGTTTTACATTAATAGAAAAAGTAATCGATACAGCTATTGATGAATCAAAAGTTGTCAATATGTGATATTACTTGTTACATGTCACCTATATACCAGCTTTATAAAATAATGTTTTGTTTCAGCTAAAAGAAGCCCAGGCTAGGCCTGCAGAAATTGTCAGAATGTTCGGTAAGATGCTGTTGCATTAATTTGATATTCTAACAAAAATCAGGCGCCTCCAAGTCTTTCGAAAGAACGATTCTTGAAAAGTAATAATTGTTTGTTTTGCTTTTCATTGTTTAATTATTACCGATGTTCAACATTCTTTGGTCTGGGTGTGTGCAGAGACTCCATGGCCATGTAAGCCAGAATTCTGATTTTAATATTTCACCCTTTTGCAACAGGTCAGACCCCTCCATGATAGGGTGCATTCAAGCATCCATATAAATCTGTCTGAGTTCGGACCACAATGCATGAACTGGCCAGGGATCTCCAGATACGAGCGTGATGGGAGAGCCGCCAGCTGTGTCGGACTGGGGTGTCAAGGGCCCACCATAAACCAATTCAAGGGCCCCACTTTTTAGCTACATGATAATGTGACATTATCCTCAATCACAAATTTATATAACAATGAACGGGGTGCCATCTTCCTCTGTACATAGTGATTTCAAGTATATTGTGCCAAGTACTGCTCATATAGGAGGGGTGTGGCCTATTCTTGCACAGGGGCCCACCAGAGGATTTTACTGTTCTCCAGTGGACCAGTCCAAGCCTGGCTGCCAGCCAGTCAGTGCATTGCGGTCTGATCTCACACTGGTTAATACGGACTTCTGAATCCGCCCATACTCATAGGGGTTTCTGTATATGCCTTTTTATATCTTCTCTTTATCTCTTTTTAATTGTAACTTTTATTCTAAACAAACTTCTTTGTGTTGACCACTTGCTGTTCACCCTTCACATACTGTATGCCTCTGAAGCCGCAAACAAATGCCTACCTCAACCATCTAAATATACATATACAAGGCCGATATTGTATATTCTCTTAAACGTCTAAAGAAACATTTAGTGAGTAACACATAGAAACCTCAAAAAAAAAAACCAGAATCCAAACATGTAAATGAAACGGTTTATTTTTATTTCTGTAAAGAAATTATTAGAGCTGCGGTCCATTAATTGGCAGCAAGAATCTGGTCCACCCAGTCACGGAGTACAGTGACGCGGGCATAGACACCTGGGTATGAGGTTGAGCATGTGCTGCTTCCCCAGGACACAATACCGACAAGTGTCCAGGCGCCATCTTTTTGGCACACAAGGGGTCCACCAGAATCGCCCTATATTAAAAAACAAATTTATAATAAAATTGTTAAGTTTCAAAGATACTGAAATAGAAGCAACTAACCAATCACTTCCCATCTATACAGAGTATGTATGTGTACAAATATTTTTCATCTTCCTAACGCCTCTTCTTCCACTTAAATTAAAAAAAATAATAATAATCCAAAGAATTCCATAGCCTCTGATTACTAAAGATGTAAAAAGAAGAATGGAGAAGAAAAAGGAGGAAGAATTTGATAGTCTGGAAGGAAAACGAAAGGGAATGTGCAATGATTTTTAGTTTTAATCTAATTATGTAATCATTTATTTTTTAAACATAGTAAAATTTACAGTTTTTAATATTTTTTTCTGCAGCCCTTGGAGGATGCCATTTTTATTTGCTGGTAAGTATCAAAACATGACAGCGCAAATACAGGAACTACAAGGACATAGGAAACTGCAGTCAGACCATAATCTCCTATACTGTGGCAGGATCAGCTATGAAATGGGCACTCACCATTAGTCTGCTGAACCGTGTATCTAATCCTATCATGTGTAATATAGTCCTTGTATCTAATCCCTACATATGTGATACAATCCATGCATCTAATCCTATCATGTGTGAAACAGACCGCTGAGTTGAGTATCTAATACTGTCATGCATCTGGATTCGAACCCTTGATCCTGTGTTCTGAGGTCGGTGTCGTTTTCCAAGGAGCCACAGAAAATGCACCTTTTTTTTGTGTTTTAGTTCTGTTTTCTTTTTTTCTGTCAACTTTGGGTAACAGGTGTTTTTTATTTACTCTTTTTGTCTCCACTATCACCTTTCGGGTGCAACTTTATATGCCTTCCCCTGCTGATGTTTTCTGTTGGTGGCAGTTTTTGTTGAATGCATTCATTCTGCTGTATTTAAAGATGGTTGCAGATGTTTCGTGTGTGTGGTTCCTTTATTCCTTAGGGTATTGCTACTCTGGCGATACTAGGAGCTGCTGAGGACATTCAGGGTAAGCTGCCGACTGAGGGCGCCAGTGCATTTTCTTCGAGTGCAAATCTCCACGGTCAGGCATGGACAGACCAGGGCTTCTCCTAGTTTGAACAGGGTTCTGTCAGGTTCATGTAGTTGTCTCCCTGGTTTGTACACTACCTGTGTGCATGTGCTATAGCAGTCATAACAAATACTTTGATGTTTGATAGTGACTGGTGAACTTTTTAATTACTGTGATCTGAGCACTGCAGACACGATGATATGACTGCTCCACTCAGATCTCTGAAAAAACTAGTGACCAGCACAGCACTAACAGAATTGTCACTGCCACCATCCTCGATGACACTATCCACATGTTGGTATCACTTTGCAGTCACCAACAATATGTCTCTGCGCTTTGATCCTAAACTTCATCCTCCCTTATCCTTTTGCAAACACCCAGGAGGTGAGTGGAGCAGTGACGTCAGACACATGGAGCAGACCATAGCGAATGTTGAGAGGTGCAGAGCCACTGATTGAGTTCAGGTCTGTCAATCGAGAGATATCAATCACTGGCTCTTCACCTCGTTGTGGACACTGCAAATGCCCTCACATACTGTCATTGACAGCTCTCGTCACAGGCTCTGATCTGCTTCCACTGCAGTAGTCCTTTTTCCTCCTCCCGCTGCACTCCAAACCTATGGTGCAGGTGGGGGTAGCAATCAATGTTTTCGTAAAGAAAATAAGAGGTTAAGTGCACAAAAACACTAGTGCACACCATTATCTCCCGCCTCGACTACTGCAACCTCCTACTCTCTGGCCTTCCCACCAGCACTCTGGAACCACTCCAATCCATCCTGCACTCTGCTGCCCGATTAATCCACCTGCCTCACCGTTATTCCCCAGCCTCTCCTCTCTGCCAAGCCCTTCATTGGCTTCCTATCGTCCAGAGGCTCCAGTTCAAACCCTAACTATGACATACAAAGCCATCCACAACCTGTCTCCTCCATACATCTGTGATGTGGTCTCCCGGTACTCACCCACACGCAACCTTCGATCCTCTCAAGATCTCCTTCTCTACTCCCCTCTTATCTCTTCTTCCCACAACCGCATACAAGACTTCTCCCGTGCTTCCCCCATACTTTTGAACTCTCTACCCCAACACATCAGACTCTCGCCTACCACGGAAACCTTCAAAAAGAACCTGAAGACCCACCTCTTCTGACAAGCCTTGAACCTGCAGTGATGCTCAGTCTACTGGACCGTAGCATGACCAGCTGTACCCTTTCCTAGTGTATCCTCACCCATCCCCTGTAGACTGTGAACCCTTGAGGGCAGGGTCCTCTCTCCTTCTGTTCTTGTGTGTGTCTTGTATTGCTCATGTTTATTGTACTTGTCTATATTTGCCCCTTTTCACATGTAAAGCGCCATGGAATAAATGGCGCTATAAAAATGTATAATAATAATAATAACAACGTGCACCCCTTAACAAACTAAAGAGAAAGCAGGGATTCATTCATCTGATGATACAAACCATGCAGGACGAGGATCCGGCAGCTCCAGCGCAGATCATGGAATCAAGGATGTTGCTTCCCCAGTGGTTCTTACACTGAGCATTGGACAACACGGGCAAGGCGGTCTGCTGCAGTTTGCTGGGAGTGTTTAGGGCTGTTCAGAAAATAAAGTATTGAGCATATTAACAAGTTTTATTTTGTTTTGTGACTTTTATATAAGTATTTTCAAAATGTTCATTCATTTTAATACTGATTAAACTGTAAATATATCAGCCCTAATATATGTAGGATTCATTAGGTATTTTTTTTTGTTTAGTAATCCAAAAAGAAATCAGGAGCATAACTATAATAAGTGCAGGAGTTGCAATTGCACTTGGACCCTGTAGCCTAGAGGGCCCAAAGGGTTTAGCTCATATGAAAAGACTTAATATTACAAGAGTTGTAATAATTAGGGGCCACATTGGAGCTTTTGCATTGGAGATCACAAGATTCAACTTACATCACTGCCAGAATCTGTCTCCTACGATAAGTCTATGATCCCATATACCATATATGCTATAGTTTGGAAGTGGTATAGTTTACTAAATGTGTATATCAGCTGCCTTTAGTGGATGGATGTCATTAGAGGTGCTAATCTGGTGCTATATAAGGAACACTATCATAGAATACATCTTGTAGATCGTTTAACCCATGGATTGTAAACTTCTTGATTATGGTGTGCACCGTGGACAAAGGAACACCAAGATCTCCGGAGATTAGATTGATTTGTAACCTTGAGATTGTTGATATTTTTCAACAATTTGGGTTCTCAAGTCCTCAGACAGTTCTCTTCTCCTCTTTCTGTTCTCCGTGCTTAGTGTGGCACACACAGACACACAATGCAAAGATTGAATCAACTTCTCCCCTTTTTATCAGGTTTCAGGTGTGATTTTCATATTGCTCACAGCTGTTACTAGCCACAGGTGAGTCTGAACGAGCATCACGTGCTTGAAACAAAGTTGTTTACCCACAATTTTGGAAAGGTGCCAACAATTTTGTCTGGCCCATTTTGGGGGTTTTGTGTGAAATTATGTCCAATTTGCCTTTTTCTCTCTGCTTTTTTTTCTAGTGTTGTTCCAATACACACAAAGGAAATAAATATGTGTATAAGAAAACATATAATTGCAATAATTTTCTGAGAGTAATACTTAATTCTCTGGAATACTTTCAAGGGTGCCAACACTTTCGGTCATTTTAGCATTCCAAAATGTGCAGGCATATTCGATGTTATTTTTTTTTCTATATGGTTTTGGCAGCATTCTATAGGGTAATGTGATGAGGCAGACATAATGCCATACTTAGAGCTTGCGGCATTCCAAAAAAAACACCACTGCCCTACCAAAAAACAAGTTTACACTTTTCAGGATTTTCCTAAAAGCAATTTCCAAAACTGTGTCAACTTTTCACTAATTCTCGTCATACCGTTATATCTTGTCAATCCCCATCCACTTGTAACACAGAGACGGCCATCATCATATACTTCACCGGGGTTAGCCAAGCACACTGGGGAGATTCTGCTGCCCAAAACAGCGGAACTGGCGAGTTTTAGCAAGGAAATGTCGTTACTGATGGTGTTGGAGTTCCAATTTGGATGAGTAAAAACCTTAAAAAGAAAACAAATTACTATAAAATCTGTCTCCGTTTTGTATTACTTATTATATTTCACTGCAAATCAAACTATTAAAGCCAAATATTGTCCAATGCTAAAAACCTGTTCACACTTGCATTAGGAGCCATCACCTAAAATATTTTCAAAAAATAACGCTACAGGCCCGTCAGACTCCTGAACGGAACCCAACAAATGCCATTGTAAGTCAATGAGTTTCTATCTGTTGTATCCGTTTTAAACAGAAACCATTAGACAATATAGCATATGCAAATTGCCTCTTCAGAGAGAAAGAGGACTTTTACTCTACAGCGCCACCTATTGGTAGTATCGATCCTACAAGTCCCAATCAACCCTTTAACGAGTCTTGTAATATGACTTAGGATAAAAGCCAAATCAGAATCTCAATTTGCAGACATGGTGTTTCGAGCTATAGGCTCTCGTCAGTGCAAAGTATGAGATCTGATTTGGCTAGGTGAGAGGCAATATAGCAGAATTCTAAAAATATAGAAATATAATAAATGGCATTGAACTGTCATGACTGTAAATGTAATTATACACCAAAAATAAAACTACATAGGAACTCACTTTTGAAACTGACAGAGTCTGGATCGCTTCAGCAGAGGAACTTCTGTCGTGTTCTCCGACAACCACGCGGTCAGATAAACTACAGATAACACATCATGGAACCAATATGTCATTTTTTTACATCTTATTATAAAATAAACCCTAAAAAAAAAATTAATATTATATGTGGTGCATCTGAAAACCACCCAAATCTAGTAAAAATCGAGTTATATTATAGTCATCCAGGGGCGGTCCGGTCCGGGTCCAATGGGTGTCGCGGTCCTGGTCCGGCACCTCCCATCTTCTAGCGATGACGTCCTCTTCTTTGCTTCCCGTCATGGCTCCAGCGCAGGCGTACTATATCTGCCCTGTTGAGGGCAGAGCAGAGTACTGCAGTGCGCAGGGGCCGGGAAAGGTCAAAGAGGTCTGGCGCCTGCGCTCTGCAGGACTCTGCTCTGCGTGCACCTGCGCAGGAGCTGTGACAGGAAGCAAAGAAAAGGACATCATTGTTAGAAGAAGGGAGGCGCCAGACCGGACCGCGACACCCATCGAACCAAGACCACACCCGACCACGCCCCCAGTGAGTATAATATAACTCATCTTTCTTCTCTTTCAGGTTACATCAGGGGATTATCTACAGCATTACAGAATGCTGTAGATAAGCCCCTGATGGCAGTGCCGACAGCTGATAGTCGAAAAAATAGGTGAAAGATTCCCTTCAAGATAAAGTTGAGTGCTTTCACATTGGGTTTAGTTACACACTCGGTGGCCCCGTCGAAGAGTGGACCACCAAGTTATTTCTTTCTTTTTCCCACTTCAGATTTTGAAAAAATGTTCGGTGGGAAAAAGAGAAAATCTTTTAACCTAATCCTGTTACAATCTGGTCCAAAATGGGCACCGTCAAATCAGAAGGCTGCAAAAATCATTTTAGGGAAAAAAAAAGTTACAGAACCCTTCAAAAACTCTGAAATACGCCATGAGGAAAAGAAAAAATTGTTCAAAAATTCCACCCAAAAAAGGAGTGTTTCTTGTAGTGAAAATAAAACCCATCTGCACATCGCCTAAAGGGTCAAAATGTTGGGATCTGAGCGAGCTGGAAATGGTGTTAGCTCCATAAGCCTGCTCCATGCAACTCCTAAGAAATACTGCTATATATGTGTCATAAGGTGGATGTTGGGAAAGAGTAAAATAAAAGTGTTTATTAAAAATTCAACAATTTTAGGCTGCTGTTAACGAATGTACCGTACTTACAGGACTCCGCAGTGAGCTGCTGTTACCACCCAACCGCTGTTAATCAGTGAACCCCCACAGAAATGCCATCCAGTCCTGTCCTGTAACATATAAAGCAACAATCTAGGAAATATTGAAGGATAAATCTATGAAAAATAAGCAGAGCAATACAAAGCATATCATGTCTGCAGCTACACAGGCCATGTAAATTGGGGAGGGCTTACAACCACCTTAATAGCAGGTCGCAGCTTCCAAAATTGCAAGTAAGGGACTAGCATTGGCATTGTGAGAATCATTATCATATACACCATTCTCACATAGGTTCCTCTGGATTGTGTCTCTGCGGTATCATTATATGGCATAAAAGTGTTATTACAACTGACAGGGATTTTATACTGTATCACCGTTTTCGAAATTACTTCCATAATGTTCTCCTATGAAATATATCTCCAGTAGAAACATTCTAGAATATCAGGGAATCTGTAGACACCTGTGACGAGGAATCTTTTGGAGCATATATGTAAAGTGTTCGAGAGCGGTAGTCTCGACCGAGCTGCTGTTCTGGCACTTTACGGGAAAATTGTGTGGGTCCTGGCTGGGTGTTGAGCGGAGGTCGTTTTTAGCCGATGGTATTGGCTGGCCGGGACCACGACCATTAGCAGATTTTTTTTTGCTAAATAATTCGAAAGCAGCATGATGTAGGGGCAGAAACCCTGATTCCAGCGATGTATCACTTAGTTTACTGGGTACAGAATCTGTGATACAATCAGAGTTTTCTCTGATGCAGATCTGTGCACTGTATATAGACAGAAAGCTGCTAATCAGTCATGGGGGCGGGGTTGGACCAGGAAGCACCAGGCACCTAGTCCTGTAGTGATAATCTCCTGAAGATTAAACACTGATTACCTAAACACAGCTGGAATCGGGGTTCCTGTTCCTACATCATGCTGCTCACAGATTACATAGCAAAAAGCTGCTGACATATTCCCGATAGTTGTATGTAGTAGCGTCGATTTGGTAAGTGCTACAAAGTTTTCTTCTTCGGCTTGAGACTTTTAGCCCCTTGTCAACACACATTCATTTATTTTTACAAACCTGGTCCTGTCTAACATTAAATTCGGAAATGTGAGGACCATCAAAATATTTCATACATATAGATCCCCAAAAAAATGATTTATAGAGACAAGGACCTTTGGGGTGGTCTAGTGTGAGCCGTCAGTGAGTGGAGGCAGCATATTTGTCTATCATTTAGTGTGCCAACCTACGCAGTCAGGTAGTACCAATAATAGGGTTTGTTTGTAGGGTATTGTCAGTGTCCATTTCTTTGTGTAGTATTAGATAGGGCTTATTATTTAAGTGCCCTTTTCTATGCCCTCTACAGGGCTTTTATTATTTCTTGTCTGTCTTTGTTGCTTTTTTTGTTTATAGGGTATAGGTTTTTAATGGACAGTATATGTGATCAATTTTTTTTTTTTTTTTTTTAGGGGATTTATATGTAAGAATTACAGTCCTTGTACTCAAAGATGATTGAGAAGACAGTTTGCAAAGAAGTGAAATACTTTAAAAAAAAACAAAACACTTCTTTGCAGATTAAATTTTAGCCTTTTCTTTTTTTTAATTAATATCTATTGTTACCTGAAGAGAGACTTGCCAGGGCCAAGATCCTGAAACTGCCTCCTCACCATTGACTATCCTGGCATAGCCGGAGACCACAGGGTTGATGGCGGGAACACCGCAGCCTGGTAAAAAAAAAAAGAAAAAAAAAAGGATTTTATTATTAGAAGATGTGAAAATATGTTTATTCAGCGAAACGTAAAATATTTCATATCTAGAAATTTCATCTTAGCTTCTGGCTTATGTAATAAGACGCATAAAATACATTGATTTTTTTGTGTGACAAAGATGACGATGCAAAATAAATTTTTATAATTAGATGTAAATCTAAAAAATAAAATGTCATGCGACAGTTAAATTTACCATAAGCTGCGCTGGCCAAAGCCAAACAGGAGACGAGCAGTAGGAAACCCATAGCGAATACTTTCCTTAGTCACTTGGGCAACTTTTATAGGAAAGGGAACCGAGCTGTAAGATATGGATTTGCTTAATGATTGGCTAAAATGTACAATGCAAGGTGAACAAATACTGCGGTTCTAATTTAGAACCTTCAATGTTGTGACCTTTTGCTTCCTAAATTTGACATCTGCAAATATTTAAAATAGTGGCTATCTATTGGGACCACAGGACTGCTACCTAGCATTTGCTGTTCCATTGGACCCTATGTTCTAGTATTTAAAAATCGCCCCCATAGTTTTTTTTTTTGGTTTCAAGAATAAAATAATGTTTTGGAAGCTAATCATTTACAAAAGAATAACACTATTTCAGACCAATGTATGACTCGTATACTGCATTTAAAATAAGTTTGCCCTTCTGCAGGCGCTATGTCTGATTTTCAGTTGTCTCTGAGCTAGTTAGTGGAGACTAGCACACAGCACAGACAGACACAAGAGGGATTTCTACTCTTCTGTCTCTAGGTAACACATGTTCAAAAGCAGCAGTATGATAGAGGACATTATACACAAGTACTGAGCAATGTAGCTGTGAAACCAACGCTGTGGTAAGATAAAACACTTACCAGAAAGCAGCAGCACAGATGCGTGTGTCTGTATTTATCTACATAGACTTTGGTAGGCATCTACAGATGTAGCCATTCTTTTACTAACACACAAGAAAGAGATCATGGCACAGAAAGTTAACAGAAACAAATTACGCTGAATTTGTAAGGTGTCGAATTTCACTCTTTTACATCTGGATATCTTTCTGCATGGAGATATTTTTGTCATTTTAAGAATGGATACTACTGTATCATCTGATCCCTCGTTGACCTGGCAGTTAGTCTCGTCTTGAGCACGCTGAATTTTTGCTGTTTTTCAAAGTAATGGAAAAGTTCAGGAGGTGGGAAGAAGGGCTCATAAGTGGAGAAAGAATATAAAACAAAAGTTTCTTGTACTGAACACACAAAAACACAAAGTTAGATACTGAATATAGATATAAATTGTTTAAGTGATAAAACAAAATATAAAATATTAGTAATAACATTCTGGATCACTGCTATAACATAGGTGCCCTTCTGTATGGATGCATATTCAGATAATTTATTTTTCAGCTCTTTAACAATATATAAACTCACTGGAGTGGTGAGATAATCAGATTCTGGATGTCAGATTTTTAAAATAGCTTTGTGTCAAGACTTCTATATGATCAATGCTATAATGGATGTACATATTCAAACCTCGTGGAGATTGAGTGTGGCCTCTTTGGTCATAGTCATACCTGGGGTCAGTCAGGATGCTTAGTGTATTGACAGTGACATACCTTTTGGTGATATTAAAGATAATGTATTGTAACTATGCAACACTTGCATTAGACTTGTGGGCATAAAGGGTTGATTCAAAGTTATAATTATCAGGGCGGGTGTCAGCATCCGGCACACCCGGGCAAGAGCCAGGACCCTGAGCAGGCGGGGTGCCCACTCGCCGTCGGGGACACTGGCGCGCTATGTGGGCCCTGTGCCTGGGCTAATTCTGGCGCCCATTAATGGTCCATCTCACCACTTGCTCAGGGTCCCAGCACTTGCGATACTTACCTCTCCCCAGTCCTCCGCTGCGGCTTCTTCAGTACCTACTAACTGTAACGATTAGGTCAGAGGGCGCTATGATGTCATGTCTGTGTGCCCTCTGACGGACTAGTCACAGCGCAGAGCTGGAAGACGGCGACGCTGAGGAGTATGGAGCAGAGCAGCGACCAGTGACGAGAGATGAGTATTTCATTTTTTTATATTATGCTTGAAGCAATATATGGGGCCCATCATACACTGGAGCATCATATATGGAGTCCGTTATATATGGAGCATTATATGGGTCCATTATGTACTGGAGCATCATATATGGAGCAATATATGGGGCCCATCATACACTAGAGCATTATATATGGGGTCCATTATATATGGAGAATTATATGTGCCCATCATACACTGGAGCATCATTTATGGGACCCATTATATATGAAGCATTATATTAGGCCTGTCATACACTGGAGCATCATATATGGAGCCCGTTATATATGGAGCATTATATGGGTCCATTATATACTGGAGCATCATATATGGAGCCCATCATACACTAGAGCATCATATATGGGGTCCATTATATATGGAGCATTATATGGGCCCATCATACACTGGAGCATCATTTATGGGACCCATTATATATGAAGCATTATATGGGGCCTGTCATACACTGGAGCATCATATATGGAGCCCGTTATATATGGAGCATTATATGGGTCCATTATATACTGGAGCATCATATATGGAGCCCATCATACACTAGAGCATCATATATGGGGTCCATTATATATGGAGCATTATATGGGCCCATCATACACTGGAGCATCATTTATGGGACCCATTATATATGAAGCATTATATGGGGCCTGTCAGACACTGGAGCATCATATACGGGGTCCATTCTGTATGGAACATTAAATGGGACCCATTATATACTGGAGCATCATATATGGAGCCCATCATACACTAGAGCATCATATATGGGGTCCATTATATATGGAGCATTATATGGGCCCATCATACACTGGAGCATCATTTATGGGACCCATTATATATGAAGCATTATATGGGGCCTGTCATACACTGGAGCATCATATATGGAGCCCGTTATATATGGAGCATTATATGGGTCCATTATATACTGGAGCATCATATATGGAGCCCATCATACACTAGAGCATCATATATGGGGTCCATTATATATGGAGCATTATATGGGCCCATCATACACTGGAGCATCATTTATGGGACCCATTATATATGAAGCATTATATGGGGCCTGTCAGACACAGGAGCATCATATACGGGGTCCATTCTGTATGGAACATTAAATGGGACCCATTATGTATGGGGCTCATTATACTATATGGAGCTCATTCTACTGTATGGAGCATTATATGGGGCTCATTATACTGTATGGAGCAATATATAAGGCTCATTATTCTTTATGGAGAAATATATGTGGCTCATTATACTGAATGGAGCAATATATGGAGCCTATTATATATTGTATGGAGCAATATATGGGGCTTATTACACTGTATGGAGCAATATTTAGGGATCATTATACTGTATGGAACATCATATGGGGTAAATTATTCTATATGGAACAATACATGAGGCTCTTTGTCTTCTGCGGTCTCCTATTTAGTCCCGGCCGCAGAGGAGCCTGCTCAGCAAAGACGTCGGTCCCGGCACCTTGCTCAAGCTAGTGCTGTTGGGTTGGTTGCTGTTGCCATCCCTGGTTCAGCTATAGCAGCCTGCAGTAGCCAGCGGCGACTGTCTCTCTTTCACTCCACTGAGCATGCCCATGGCTCAACCTCTCATTTGAGCTCAGCGGTCACATGCTCAGGTCCGGTGCCTGTTCCGATTGGACACTGACAGCTTGGGGCCCCTGTGCAAGAAATGTGTCTGGGCCCCCCTCCTTTTTATGGTGACAAAGCTACATATATATATAATATATAAAGCTCAAAGTGTGTATGTGTGTGTGTGTGTGCGCGTATGTTTGTATGTCCGGGATAGGCATCCGCACCGTCGCAGCTACAGCCACAAAATTTGGCACAGTCACACGTCTGGACCCCGAGAGCGTCCTAAGCTATGTTGTGAGGCGAAATTTTAACCCCGCGTGTTCCAATTCACCAAACAATTTTGCCCCTATCTACATACTGGGGGAAAAAGTGTGTGCGCGTCAAGCCCCACCCCTCATTGTGATGTCACAATGTCCCTATTTGCATACTGGGGAAGCAGTGTGTGCGTATCAAGCCCCGCCCCTCATTATGATGTCACAACGGTTTCCATGGCGACGCTGATGTCATCAAAGGTCGCAAGCCCCGCCGCCGCTCATTATGATGTCATAATGGTTGACTATGGGATGGAGGATGTCTGATGGGTATATGGGTAATGGACTATGGGATGGAGGATATGTATGACTGGTATATGGGCACGGGACTATGGGATGGAGGATATGTATGACGGGTATATGGGCACGGGACTATGGGATGGCGGTTATGTATATGGGCACAGGACTAAGGGATGGAGGATGTGTGATGGGTATATGGGCACTTGACTATGGGATGGAGGATGTGTGACGGGTACATGGGCACGGGACTATGGGATGGAGGATATGTATGATGGGTATATGGGCACGGGACTATCGGATGGAGGATGTGTGATGGGTATATGGGCATTGGACTATGGGATGGAGGATATGTATGACGGGTATATGGGCACAGGACTATGGGATGGAGGATATGCATGACGGGTATATGGGCACGGGACTATGGGATGGAGGATATGCATGACGGGTATATGGGCACGGGACTATGAGATGAAGGATGTATGATGGGTATATGGGCACTCGACTATGGGATGGAGGATATGTATGATGGGTATATGGGCACGGGCCTATGGGATCGTGGATATGTATGATGAGTATATGGGCATGGGACTATGGGATGGAGGATATGTATGATGGGTATATGGGCACGGGACTATGGGATGGAGGATATGTATGATGGGTATATGGGCACGGGACTATGAGATGAAGGATGTATGATGGGTATATGGGCACTCGACTATGGGATGGAGGATATGTATGATGGGTATATGGGCACGGGCCTATGGGATCGTGGATATGTATGATGAGTATATGGGCATGGGACTATGGGATGGAGGATAATTATAATTTGCTATAACTAACCCTAGTTAGTTACTATGCCTGGGCAGCGCCGGGCTCTTCAGCTAGTATATCTAATATATAAAGCTCAAAGTGTGTATGTATGTGTGTATGTGTGTGTGTGTGTGTATGTTTGTTTGTATGTCCGGGATAGGCATCCGCACCGTCGCAGCTACAGCCACAAAATTTGGCACAGTCACACGTCTGGACCCCGAGAGCGTCCTAAGCTATGTTGTGAGGCGAAATTTTAACCCCGCGTGTTCCAATTCACCAAACAATTTTGCCCCTATCTACATACTGCGGTAAAAAGTGTGTGCGCGTCAAGCCCCGCCCCTCATTGTGATGTCACAATGCCCCTATTTGCATACTGGGGAAGCAGTGTGTGCGCGCCAAGCCCCGCCCCTCATTATGATGTCACAATGGTTGCCATGGCGACGCTGATGTCATCAAAGGTTGCAAGCCCCGCCACCGCTCATTATGATGTCATAATGGTTGACTATGAGATGGAGGATGTGTGATGAGTAATATGGGCACCGGACTATGGGATGGAGGATATGTATGATGGGTATATGGGAACGGCACTATGGGATGGAGGATATGTATATGGGCACGGGACTATGGGATGGAGGATATGTATGATGGGTATATGGGAACGGGACTATGGGATGGAGGATGTGTGATGGGTATATGGGCACTGGACTATGGGACTGAGGATATGTATGATGGGTATATGGGCACGGGACTATGGGATGGCGGATATGTATATGGGTACGGGACTATGGGATGGAAGATGTGTGATGGGTATATGGGCACTGGACTATGGAATAGAGGATATGTTTGACAGGTATATGGGCACGGGACTATGGGATGGTGGATATGTATATGGGCACAGGATTATGGGATGGAGGATGTGTGATGGGTATACGGGCACTGGACTATAGGATGGAGGATATGTATGACGGGTATATGGGCACGGGACTATGAGATGGCAGATATTTATGATGGGTATATGGGCACTCGACTATGAGATGAAGGATGTGTGATGGGTATATGGGCACTCGACTATGGGATGGCGAATATGTATGATGGATATATGGGCATGGGACTATGGGATGGAGAATATGTATGATGGGTATATGGGCATGGGACTATGGGATGGAGAATATGTATGATGGGTATATGGGCATGGGACTATGGGATGGAGGATGTGTGATGGGTATATGGGCACTCGACTTTGAGATGGAGGATATGTATGATGGGTATATGGGCACGGGCCTATGGGATCGTGGATATGTATGATGGGTATATGGGCACGGGACTATGGGATGGAGGATAATTATAATTTTCTATAACTAACCACAGTTAGTTACTATGCCCGGGCAGCGCCGGGCTCTTCAGCTAGTATATATATAGCCACACACATATGCATATATATATATATAACAGTCTCCTTTATTATGTATATTGCTGTCCCCTATTATACAGTGCCCTCTCTTGTTATGTACAGTACCATCACTTACATATTGGATTATTTAGAACCCTGTTTTTTTATTACATACCGTCTTGTCTTGTTAGCTGTATAACGCAATGATGGCTGATGGAGCATGGGAAAGCTTCCTTTCTAATGGAGGAGCTAATGGACTGGTAATCTGGTCACCGGCTCCTCGATCAGCAGTCATTTTATATCTAAAAAGAGAGGGGACTATGTAATAAAAGAGGGCACTGTGAATAACAAAATTAAAAAAAAATACACTATGCAAGAGACAGCACTATACATAACAGCAGAGGAAGCTATATAATAAGGGACGGCACCATATATAACTAGAGAGGATGGTATATAATAAGGGACAGTGCTATACATAATAAAAGAGGAAACTATGTAACTAAGGATGGTGTTATACAGATTTAGTGAGCACACTATATGCTAAGGGACTGTGTTATACATAAGTGAGTACACTATATACTAAGGGACTGTGTTAGACATAATAAGTGAGTACACTATATACTAAGGGACTGTGTTAGACATAATAAGCGATAATGTCTTTCTCCACCTCCCCCTATTCCTAAAGCCATTATAAGTCCCCCTTCCTCCCATCCCTATCCCCCACACCCCTCAATATCCTCCTCCCCCCGCATCCCATTATTCTCCTCTCCCCCCACATCATTGCCCTCTTCCTCATCTCCATCATTGCCTTCTCCCCACCACTATCTTTGCTTTCTCCCCCACCACTCCCAACACTGCCTTCTCCAACACCCCATCATTTCCTTCTCACCATCACTGCCTTCTCCCCATCACTCCCATCATTGCCTTCTCCCCATCACTCCCATCATTGCATTCTCCAAATCACTCCCATCATTGCATTCTCCAAATCACTCCCATCATTGCCTTCTCCATCACCCCATCATTACCTTCTCCCCATCACTCCCATCATTGCCTTCTCCATCACTCCCATCATTGCATTCTCCCCATCACTCCCATCATTCCCCTCTCCCCATCACTCCCATCATTGCATTCTCCCCATCACTCCCATCATGGCCTTCTCCCCATCACTCCCATCATGGCCTTCTCCCCATCACTCCCATCATGGCCTTCTCACCAATACACCCGATCATGGCCTTCTCCCCATTACCCAATCATGGCCTTCTCCCATCACCCCATCATGGCCTTCTCCCATCACCCCATCATGGCCTTCTCCCAGCACCCCATCATGGCCTTCTCCCCTTCACTCCCATCATGGCCTTCACCATCATTCCAATCATTGCCTTCTTCATAACCCCATCACTGCCTTCTGTTAGGAACGGCGGAACGCACTAAATAAAAATAATAATAAACTGCGTTCGCCGCTCGGGGTCCACCGTGCAGTAGGTGGTATAACTGCTGCTAAGTGGTGGCAGACAATCAATATGGAGGTATGATGCACACGGGTTCAACTTCACCCGGAGTGCACAGAGCGGCCTCTGTTCACACACAGAGGTGCCGCAGCAAAAAACATACAAAACGCTGAACCTGTTAGTGACACAGGCTTCAGGTAGATGCACACATGGTATCTGGTCACAGGAGCAGGACCCAAGACAGAGGAGCTGCGTCCCTCTAGACCTACCGTGTGTGTGGCAGCGCTTCTGCGGACGCCAAGGAGGGCTGCAACTGCAGTGCAGCGTAGGACACTGCCGATCGACGACAAAGCCAGAAAGCAAGCGCGATGTCGGACGCTAGCATAGCGGTGCGGTGAGCACAGTGGCTTAAGGCTTGCCACTGACTAGCTTTGACTGCTAAACTAATTCCCTATCCACATGCGTATTATCAAAGGGAAGGGTTTTCAAATGAGTCAGTCACCAGAATCATGCATCCGTCACCATTCACACATAGCAAGAATAGTCTATACTAGCGCCTGGCGGAATGGCCATGCGCGCTTTTTATAGTAGCCGGGACCTTCCAGAAGCTTCCAGATCTCCGAGATGGACTAATGAGATTTGGAGCAGGACCTGAGCACATGACTCCCGAACTCCAATGGGAGATCATCTCATGAGCATGCTCAGAATTAGTACAGATGAACTTAGTCTCTGGAGCGGTCTGCTGCAAAGTATTCTACTCTGCAGTAGATGGGCAGCAGGAGACCGCAGAATGTGAGGCTCTGGATTCCTGCAGAGCAGATGCAAAAACCAGACGCCTAACATTCCCCCCCCTCCTAGGGCCCCCTCCCCTCTGAGCCTTCCAATCCACCACCTTGTGCCCATCAGAGGCATTGGTCTCAGACTCTTCTGAAGGCAAGTCTGATGTCCCGGTAGATGACACGGAAAACCAGGACACGTGGAAGGTATCAGAGGCGGCAAGATCGCCAGGTTTAAGAAGGGACACGTGGGAGACAATGGGAGTGGCAAAACCACCCGGAGAATAGGTTGAAGTGGAATGCCGCGGTGTATCGGCGAATGTTTCCACTCTCTGTTTAAGGAGGCTATCCCTAGCACATGAGGCGCATGCCCGAATATATTTTTTAATGTCCCTAGCACTGTGCGGCCACCAATACGACCCTGCCAGGAGTTTTGTGGTCTGCATGTAGCCAGAGTGACTACCCGCCCTGGACGCGTGCGCCCACGCGAGAGCCTTCGGCCGAAGGTGAGGGGGGACAAAGGTCTTGCCCGACGGCACAGAGTTTGGCCATTGCGGGACCCTGGGGGACAGAGTGTTGACAATGACAACCGCAGATGGAGTTTTGTGCCGGATGCGCCTCGAGAATGGCGCGAGACACCTCTATGGGCTCTGGGAGTGAAGTCTCTGGCTGGGGTGGTTCCAGAGGCTCAAAAAGTTGGGAGCCGAGGTAACCTTCCGTTTGGATTGAGCACGCTCCAGGCCGCGCTCCGAAAAACGGAGATCAATGCGGGTGGAAATAGCAATCAGCTCTTCCAAACTTACAGGAACCTCTCTGGTAGAGAGAGCATCCTTAACATGCTCCGCCAAACCTCTCCAGAACACAGGGATGAGGGCTTTGTCAGACCACTCCAGCTCAGAAGCCAGTGTCCGGAAACGAACGGCATACTGACTAACCGAGAGGGATCCCTGAGTCAAAGCAAGTAGCTGCAGAGAGGTGTCGTGTGTGACCCGCGTTCCTAGGAAGACCTGCTTAATAGCTGTTAGAAAGTGAGCAGCAGTCCGAACCTCTGGGTCAACACGCTCCCATAATGGCGTAGCCCACTCCAACATCTTGCCCGACAGAAGGGAAACAATAAACCCCACCTTGGCCCGTTCCGTAGGGAATCGCGCAGCCAGTAACTCCAGCTGGATAGAGCACTGGCTGACGAAACCCCTACAGGAGGCGCTATTGCCAGAAAATTTATCGGGCAATGGGAGGCGGGTAACTGTCGGCGCGTGGGAGGACGTGGACATACGAGAAACCGCCTGGGCGATCACCTGTACAGCAGCCTCCGAAGACTTTGCCTCCGCGATGACACTCTCAAGAGTAGCCAACCGGCCCTCTAGCTGGCGAATGCACTGAGTTGCTGCTGATCTGCCATCATCACTATCCAGACCCTGGCGCTAGTATAATGTTAGGAACGGCGGAACGCACTAAATAAAAATAATAATAAAGTGCGTTCGCCGCTCGGGGTCCACCGTGCAGTAGGTGGTATAACTGCTGCTAAGTGGTGGCAGACAAGCAATATAGCGGTATGATGCACACGGGTTCAACTTCACCCGGAGTGCGCAGAGCGGCCTCTGTTCACACACAGAGGTGCCGCAACAAACAACATACAAAACGCTGAACCTGTTAGTGACACAGGCTTCAGGTAGATGCACACATGGTATCTGGTCACAGGAGCAGGACCCAAGACAGAGGAGCTGCGTCCCTCTAGACCTACCGTGTGTGCGGCGTCGCTTCTGCGGACGCCAAGGAGGGCTGCAACTGCAGCGCGGCGTAGGACACTGCCGCTCGACAACAAAGCAAGAAAGCAAGCGCGATGTCGGACACTAGCGTAGCAATGCTGTGAGCACAGTGGCTTAAGGCTTGCCACTGACTGACGCTGACTGCTAAAGTAATTCCCTATCTACATGCGTATTATCAAAGGGAAGTGGTTTCAAATGAGTCAGTCACCAGAATCATACATCCGTCACCATTCACACATAGCAAGAATAGTCTATACTAATGCATGGTGGAATGGCCATGCGCGCTTTTTATAATAGCCGGGACCTTCCGGCAGCATCCAGATCTCTGAGATGGACTAATGAGATCTGGAGCAGGACCTGAGCACATGACTCCCGAACTCCAATGGGAGATCGTCTCATGAGCATGCTCAGAAGGAGCACAGAGGAACTTAGTCTCTGGAGCGGTCTGCTGCAAAGTAATCATCTCTGCAGTAGATGGGCAGCAGGAGGCCGCAGAATGTGAGGCTCTGGATTCCTGCAGAGCAGATGCAGAAACCAGACGCCTAACACCTTCTCTCTATCACTTCCATCATTGCCTTCTCACCATCACTCCCATCATTCCCCTCTCCCCATCACTCCCATCATTGCCTTCTCCATCATCCCATCATTGCCTTCTCCATCACCCCATCATTGCCTTCTCCTCATCACCCCATCATGGCCTTCTCTCCCATCACGGCCTTCTATTCATGCACCCATCATATCATTGACCTTCTCCTCCAGGGCCAGGCTCCACCTACACACACAGACATACACACTAACACACACAAGCTTTCTCCTCTCACTAGTCCGCAGCATCGTCCGCGCTTCCTCGCTCTGACACAGCAGCGGCCGCTGAATGATGACGTCATTCAGCGGCGCGCTCCTCTCTGTGGCAGAGACAGGAAGCGCGGCCTGTAGGCAGGAAGCAGGACAGACCCTCGCAGCTCTGCTCCTGCTATTTTCTCTTGCAGGCTGCGTAGCTGCTTGGATCGCTCCCTGCCCGCCGCCGCTGCAAGCATGCACATGAGGGCAATCTGGCCAGGTGCCCCCGGAGCCTCGGGCCCGGAGAAAATAGCCAGATTGCCCACCTCATTAGCCACCTTGCAGGGCCCCCTGGAAGCTCTAGGCCCCTGTGCAGTCACACAGGTTGAACCGGCGGTATGTCCGCCCATGGATTGGACCACAGAGAAGGTCCCGGAAGGTTGGCACTATAAAAGTCTTGCATGGCCGCTCGGCCATGCTCTAATATAGACTCATATTTTCAGTGGTATGTGTGATGATGGATGCATGAGACTGCTGACAGACTCCTTATGACTCCCTCCCTCTGGTTGTGCTTGTTACAGGGTTTAGGGTATAGAGTCAGCATCTATTAGTGGCATGATCTAGCGCCACTGTGCTATCCAGTCACAGCACCTCACCCAGCGCCATTTTGTGCCATTTAGTCCTAGGCACATTAGTACCACACTTTGCAGCTGCATCTGTCAGTGCGACGCCGTGTGCAAGCCTAGAACTTTCCTCCCTAGTCTGGGTGGTTAATGGCGTTCGTCAGAGCGGTGCAGTGGGCACTCGGTGCACTATATTTCTGTTTTCATCTTGCTGGCATCGCAGCCTGCGGCGCCGAGCGCTGGTGGTCTAGAGTGACTCTTTGTCTCTGGGACGGAGTCCTGTGACCTTGTACTAGCGCTCACCCTGCCAAGTCCTGTGAGGCTAACAGGCTCCGGCATTTGTTTCTGCAGCTCTGTGGAGTAACAGAGTTCACTTATGTACACACCGGGTCAGCGGTTTTACCGCCGGTGGTCAGTCAGTACATTGCGATATACTGTCTGCTATTACCAAGCAGCAATTTACCCGTCTCTGCATGGTGGACTCCGGGTTCCGATTGCATTGTCTCATATTTTATATTCAGCGCGATCCGCGAACCCTGACACTCTGTATTCTGTATGGAGCACTGTGGTGCCCCTAATAACTGTATGGAGCAATGTATGGGACCCATTATTCTGTACGGAGCACTATGTGGTGCACATTATACTGTATGGAGGACTATACTGTCCGGTTTCTAAGCTATCGTAGATTTTACATTAGATATCACTCATGTAATCTAAGACGTAAGTGAAATCTTTGGTATTGTACTATACCTATATTTCTCTGCCGTATCTGTGCATCATGAATCGTGGTATGTGTTACAGGGGCCACTGAGACTCTTTTGCCCAAAGCCCACTAAAACCCTGTGCTGCCCACCCTGCTTCATATGGTAGTAAAGTTATCGTCAGTAATTTAAGAGCAAACAACCACAGAAGCAGAGTTTTAGTGAGTGAAACACCATGTGTCAGGATAAAGCCTATCTCTTCAATATGAACTCTATGACTTTTACTTATTTATAGAATATAGACAGATAATTCTGTCAGACCGGCTACTGATTTAACAGTTCACATTTTCCATTGCTCATTCATTTTCCATTTCAGATATCGTGGAGCTCTGACTTGTTAAGGCTTGGACTCCACAAAAGCTGTGAAGGTGTCCTGTAATGTTGGGAGCCAAGCTTTAGCTCTGTAGGCAAGGTATTGCACATAGAAAGTGATTAAAGTAGAGGTTAAAAAGGTGGTACAAAGCTAAACTTTATCTTCATCCTAAATCTCGATCTATTTAATCCTGTAATCTATTTTTTTTAATATACTTTAATTAAAAATACCTTACATTTCCCTAACTACACTATATATAGCTGATTTTTTTTATTACTTCCTTTTTTATATTTCCCTAATTACACTATATAGCTGATTTATTTATTTTTTTATTACTTCCTCTTTTGTGACTGTTCATTTGAGAATCCTAAAGCACCCTTAGATACTCAAATGAGTCGTCATCAGATGACATAGGCTTTAGTCACAGCTGTATCCTCTGCCCTCTTCTTGAAGAGAAGGGTCATCAATGACCTCTATTTCTGGACTGGACTAGTCCCTGTTCTACTGAACATGCATCGGTTGTCAATTTTATAATGCTCAGGTGATTGTTTTTCGCTGCGCACTGTTCTTCTCAGTGTAAAGTGACAATGCACTCTCTCGCCAGCTCTGATCAGAAGTGACAAGCTGACCACAGAGCGCACTATCATTACACAGTGCAAATAAAAACGAGTGAGCAGAGACCATTTCCCACTCCGTGAGTGACATCACTTGTGAGGGTGACACTGGTCTCTGCTCACTCCTTATCTTTTTATAATATGCAATGACAATGCGCTCTGTTGTTAGCTTATCTCTTCTGATCAGAACCAGCGAGAGAGCGCATTGTCACTGTGCTTTAGAAAAAAAGATCAGATCATGATATTAAATAGAGATTTAGGATGAAAATAACATGTAGTTTTGTCCCCCCTCCTTTAAACATTGACAGTATTGCTCTATTCAGAGTATGAGACCTCCATTCTAATGATTGGTGGATGTTCCAGTAGTCGGGACCTCACCTATCATACATTTATCACCTACACTATATATCAGTGATAAACATTATTGTTAGGCGTCGGGTTCCTGTCGCTGCACAGCAGGAATCCCGAGCTTTGCCTTCGGCGGTCTCCCACTCCTCTTCGGCCGAAGTGGAGTCTGATCAGCGGACTTGTCGATCCCAGTGCTCTGCTCACACCAGCATTGTAGGTTTGGTTGCTGCTGCCACCTCTGGTCCAGCTATAGCAACGCATGCTGGTCAGCAGCGAGCTACTCCAGGGACTAAGTCCTCCTTTTGGACCACTTAGCATGCCCATGGGACGATCTCTCATTGAAGGTTTGAGGTCACATGTTCAGGTCCTTCTCCAGCTCGGATTGGACGATCAGGAGGGTCCCGGAAGGGCGCTGCTATAAAAGGTTCGCATGGCCGCCCCGCCATGCGCAATGATAGACATTGAGTCTTTTGCTTTAGTGGTGTGCCTGATGATGGATGTATGATTCTGATGACTGACTCATTAAGATCCCCATTCTCGGTTGTGTATGAGTTAGGGCCTTAGAGTTAGTATCTGCATCTAGCACTAGTACTGCTTAGCGCCACAGTGCAGTTAGCTCTGGTTCCATTTGTGCCAGTGGGCGCTAGACAGTGTAGACACCACAACTCCGCAGTTACCGCAGCGGCTATCCGTACGGCGCCGTGCGCAGTTACTAGCGCTTTCCAGCACTGTTCTCACGCTGGTTAGTGGCGACCGCCAGGGTAGTCGTAGCATCCGCTCTGTGCGGTGTACTACTCCCAGTCGTGTCCTGTGAAGCTTAACAGGGCATGGATATATGCCGGCTAGTGCGGACTCCGTGAGGTAACAGAGTCCGCTCTTGCAAGCATCGGGTCAGTGGTTACCCGCCGGTGCCCGGATTCCACCTGTTATATTGTATCCATCATTGTCTAGCTGCAGTTTCCATCTCTGCAAGGTGGACCCCAGGCTGCGAGCGCACCCCATTAACACCTTTATTATTTGGTGCGTTCCGCCAGCCTAATAGTTATTGGTGGAATAACCCCAGTAAATCAAGTACAATTTGTTATACGCAATAAAGCATAAAAAATGATAATAGTAATAACGCTGAAACAGCCTAACAGACTTTTATAACACATGGAGTGAGGTACTGGAAGAGCGCTTCACAAAAATGAATGCATGAATCAGAGCCTGGCTGCTCGATTTTTCTATGAAACACTCCCGTGATTCAAGCTAAGGCTGGTTTCACATTTGCGTTTTTTAGCGCTGGAAAAAAACGCACACCTGCGCATGCGTTTTTTCCCCTATATTTAACATGGGTGCGCATACCTGCGCACTGGTCAGCGCATGTATGCGATTTTCATGCGCTGCGTTTTTTTGGGGTGTGCGCTGGTATTTTCCAGACGCAGCATGTTGCATTTTTTGGCCCTGCAAAAAAGCGCATGCGCACATATGCGCACGTTTTGCGCTAAAAATGGCCATTATAGCCTATGGATGCGCATATGTGCGCACTGGCATGCTCATGTATGCGTTTTTTTGCATATGCGTTTTTTTTTTTAAACCATGGAATTTAGGGGTTTGGGTTAGAGTTAGGGTTAGTTAAGGGGGTTTAGGGTTAGGGTTATGGTCAGGGTCAGGGTTAGGGTTAGGGTTAGGGTCAGGGTTAGGGTTAAGTATGGTTTTGTTAAGGATTAGGGTCATGGTTAGGGTCAGGATTAGGGTTAAGTATGGTTTTGTTAAGGGTTAGGGTCAGGGTTAGGGTTAGGGTTAGGGTTAGGGTCAGGGTTAGGGTTAGGGTTAGGGTTAGGGTCAGGGTTAGGGTCAGGATTAGGGTTAAGTATGGTTTTGTTAAGGATTAGGGTCAGGGTTAGGGTCAGGATTAGGGTTAAGTATGGTTTTGTTAAGGGTTAGGGTCAGGGTTAGGGTTAGGGTTAGGGTTAGGGTCAGGGTTAGGGTTAGGGTTAGGGTTAGGGTCAGGGTTAGGGTCAGGATTAGGGTTAAGTATGGTTTTGTTAAGGATTAGGGTCAGGGTTAGGGTCAGGATTAGGGTTAAGTATGGTTTTGTTAAGGGTTAGGGTCAGGGTTAGGGTTAGGGTTAGGGTTAGGGTCAGGGTTAGGGTCAGGATTAGGGTTAAGTATGGTTTGGTTAAGGGTTAGGGTCAGGGTTAGGGTTAGGGTTAGGGTTAGGGTCAGGGTTAGGGTTAAGTATGGTTTTGTTAAGGGTTAGGGTCAGGGTTAGGGTTAGGGTTAGGGTCAGGGTTAGGGTTAGGGTTAGGGTTAGGGTTAGGGTCAGGGTTAGGGTTAGGGTTAAGGTCAGGGTTAGGGTTAGGGTTAGGGTTAGTTAGGGTTTAGGGTTTGGGTTAGGGTTAAGTATGATTTGGTTAAGGGTTAGGGTCAGGGTTAGGGTTAGGGTTAGGGTCAGGGTTAGGGTTAGGGTTAGGGTCAGGGTTAGGGTTAGTAAAGTCATGGTTTGGGTAGTGTGAGGGGCCACCTAAAAATGTTGGAAAAAAACGCAAACGCGGTAAAAACGCGCTAAAAACGCATACAAACGCATAAAAACACTGCGTTTTTTTCATGCATGCTCATAAAAATGCTTGAAAAAAACGCAGCAGTTGTATGCTTATGTATGCGTTTTTTCAATGCGTTTTTTTGCGGGAAAAACGCGCTGCAAAAAAAAGCAAGTGTGAAACTAGCCTAAGACTGCAAATACTACAATTATAACTTCTTTAAAGTTTCCTTTTAGTACCATTTTTTTTCCAACCAATAAAAGTATGTGCACATGATTTTTTTTTTCCAAGAGTAAGATGCTTCAGGAAATGCTGGCAATTTTTTTTCCTGAATCATCTTATTTAGCGCTTTTTTGGGAGTTCAGTCCACTGAACTCTATTGAGCACCGCATCCGTGCTTTGCAAGGGGCCCAGCATGCTCCCATGTGATCATCCACCTAGGCCTATATAAGGCCCACAATGACACACATCTGCAAGGGAGCACCTGAAATAATAATCAAACCTACAATAACTCACTACAATATTGTGGCACTTCGCTTCATGGTTACACTACAATATTGTGGCTCTAAACTTGGTGGTTATACTACAATACTAGCTGAAGAGCCCGGCGCTGCCCGGGCATAGTAACTAACTGTGGTTAGTTATAACAAATTATAATTATCCTCCATCCCATAGTCCCGTGCCCATATACCCATCATACATATCCACCATCCCATAGGCCCGTGCCCATATACCCATCACACATATCCTCCATCCCATAGGCCCGTGCCCATATACCCATCACACATATCCTCCATCCCATAGTCCCGTGCCCATATACCCATCACACATATCCTCCATCCCATAGTCCCATGCCCATATACCCATCATACATATTCTCCATCCCATAGTCCCATGCCCATATACCCATCATACATATCCTCCATCCCATAGTCCCGTGCCCATATACCCATCATACATATTCGCCATCCCATAGTCGAGTGCCCATATACCCATCACACATCCTTCATCTCATAGTCCCATGCCCATATACCCATCACACATCCTCCATCCCATAGTCCCATGCCCATATACGCATCATACATATTCTCCATCCCATAGTCCCATGCCCATATACCCACCATACATATTCGACATCCCATAGTCAAGTGCCCATATACCCATCACACATCCTTCATCTCATAGTCCCATGCCCATATACGCATCGTACATATCCGCCATCCCATAGTCCTGTGCCCATATAACCATCATAAATTACCTCCATCCCACAGTCCAGTGTCCATATACCCATCACACATCCTCCATCCCATAGTCAACCATTATGACATCATAATGAGCAGCGGGGCTGTCATCGTCGCCATGGCAACCATTGTGACATCATAATGAGGGGCGTGGCTTGATACGCACACACTGTTTCCCCATTATGTAGATAGGGGCATTATGACATCATAATGAAGGGCGGGGCTTGACGAGCACACACTTTTTCCCCAGTATGTAGGAAATTGTTTGGTGAATTGGAATGCGGGGGGTTAAAATTTCACCTCACAGCATAGCTTAGGACGCTTTCGGGGTCCAGATGTGTGACTGTGCCAAATTTTGTGGCTGTAGCTGCGACGGTGCGGATGCCTATCCCGGACATACACACACATACACACATACATACACACTTTGAGCTTTATATATTAGATTGTTGTCATGCCTAACGGTGGCGCACATGGTTCATGGACCCATTGTACCACAGGGTCGTACTTGCCTAGGAAGGAGCATAGCTAAGTGGCTACCTGATGGTCAGTGGAGCTCCTGATGGTGGAGACAGGCTGGCGCTGCAGGTAGCCGCCAGGTACTACTCAGGCACCACTCCCGGCACTGCAGCTGCTGATCCCAAGGGTCAGGTTTGCTGACACAGACTTGGGCTACATTCAGACTGGGCTGATTCGGAGACTGTTTTTAACAGTCTGGATACACACAGACAGGGGTAAGAGGTTTCAGGCACTTGCCACATACGGACCAGGGGGCAAGGTTCAGGTACTTGTCGCACATAGACCAGGTGATGAGATTTAGGCATTGGCCGCACATGGACCAGAAGCCAAGGTTCAGACCTGGCCTCACACGGACCAGTTAACAAGCTTCCGGCACTGGCGACACAAGGACCAGGTGACTATGTTCAGGTATTGGCTGCATGCGGACCAGAGTTCAGGGCACTGGCCATACGAGGACCAGGGGTTTGGCTTCTGGACACTGGCCACCAAAGGACTAAGGGACCTCTCAACTCACTAGCAGGAGAAACTACACAATAATGAATACTATTGCTTTGGCGACTCCCCCCTCTGCACTCTGCCCCTTTAAGAAATGGGAACGCACTTGTACACTGCACAGGAAACATGCCAGCACAAGGGGGCTATGCCACGGGGCTGGAGCAGGGAGCATGCCAGCGTACCTGTATGGAGGGGGAAAGGGAACCATGCAGGGGTGCAGGCAATTGCACTACAATCGTGCACCAAGTTTGGTAGTTACACTACAATATTGTGCACTAAGATTGGTGGTTACGCTACAATATTATGCATTATGCTTGGTGGAAAGTACGCTACATTATGGTGAATCTAAACTTGTGGCACAAAGCTTGGACATTATTCTACAATATTGTGCACT
This sequence comes from Dendrobates tinctorius, assembly GCF_039654945.1. Lineage (NCBI taxonomy): Eukaryota > Metazoa > Chordata > Amphibia > Anura > Dendrobatidae > Dendrobates > Dendrobates tinctorius. The sequence goes on along the minus strand of NW_027361727.1, from coordinate 14,324,616 downwards.
AAGCTTGGTGGTTACATTACAATATTGTGAACAGGATTGGTGGTTACACTACAGTATTGTGCAATAAGCTAAGTGGTTACACTACAATATTGTGGCAGTAAGCTTATGTCATGTCGGACGCTATTCACACCACAGCGTCCGGCAGGCAGAGGTAGTTCCACCTCCGTCCACTATAGCCTCAGTGGCGCCGGCTTGATTTTCTCAGGCTATCGGGGGTTAATCTAGCTGGAGATCAGGTTGGATGTTTGGTCACGCCCACGGTCTTTAAATAGTCGTGCTGGCCTATGGGCGTCGCCGATTATAGCTTGTGTTTCATACCAAGTGGTTCCGGTCTGGAGTGGAGGTGTTGGAGAGAGAGAGATTCGTATCTGGTGGCGTATGTTGTTACCTTTTCACCTTCCCATATTTGTGTTTTGTTATGCCCTGTTCACATTACTGTATGGTCCTGTGTGTATGCAGCGCGGTGCAGTTTAAGTTCTCCCTGTCTGTCATTATTGTGTGGGGCTTTGGTGGTTTGTCTCCTCACTGGGTGGATGGTGGAGGGTTAAGCTTAGGGCTGAGCAAGAGATAAGGAAAGGTTGGCACAATGTAAGTGCATATTAACACATGACCATTAACCAGAGAAAACAAAAAGCAAAAAACACAAATATCCTGAACTAAAAAGTAAAAAATATACTGCAAATAATGCATAAAGGTAATAATAATAATAAGGGTATTTAGTAAACATAATTTTGATCAAAATAATGTACAAGCCATCCCGCCACGTCACGGCAACCCTTGTGGGACAGTCCCTACTCTAGTATTTAAAACCTTTTCACTTGCCTAGTGATGTGAATGTGAATAATAATATAATATAATAATATAATATCCTCAAAAAGTCCTCTCTTGACCCATCCTCTGTATCTAGCTATCGCCCTATATCACTTCTCTCCTATGTCTCCAAGCTACTGGAACAACATGTCTACCTTGAACTGTCCTCCCATCTCTCTTCTTGCTCCCTCTTCGACCGCTTACAATTTGGCTTCTGGTCACACCACTCCACTGAAACTGCCCTTACTAAGGTCACCAATGACCTCTTAACCGCCAAGAGCAAGCGACACTACTCTGTCCTCCTCCTCCTGGACCTGTCGGCTGCCTTTGACACAGTGGACCATTCCCTATTATTACAGACCCTCTTATCCCTTGGCATCACAGACTTGGCCCTATCCTGGATCTCATCATACCTAACAGACCGGACATTCAGCGTCTCCCACTCACACACCACCTCCTCACCTCGCCCCCTATCTGTTGGAGTCCCACAAGGCTCAGTCCTAGGACCCCTGCTCTTCTCCATTTACACCTTTGGCCTGGGACAGCTCATAGAATCTCATGGCTTTCAGTATCATCTCTATGCTGATGACACACAGATCTACATCTCTGGACCAGATATCACCTCCCTACTAACCAGAATCCCTCAATGTCTGTCCACTATTTCATCCTTCTTCTCAGCTGGATTTCTGAAACTTAACATGGACAAAACAGAATTCATCATCTTTCCCCCATCTCACGTAACCCCCCCAACGAACCTATCCAATACAGTAAATGGCTGCCCACTCTCCCCAGTCCCACAAGCTCGCTGCCTCGGGGTAATCCTTGACTCTGATCTCTCCTTCAAACCACATATCCAAGCCCTTTCCACTTCCTGCCGACTTCAACTCAAAAATATTTCACGAATCCGTTCATTCCTCAACCAAAAATCTGCAAAAACCCTAGTCCATGCACTCATCATCTCTCGCCTTGACTACTGCAACCTCCTGCTCTGTGGCCTCCCCTCAAACACTCTCGCACCCCTCCAATCTATTCTAAACTCTGCTGCCCGACTAATCCACCTGTCCCCCCACTATTCCCCAGCTTCTCCCCTCTGTCAATCCCTTCACTGGCTCCCCATTGCCCAGAGACTCCAGTACAAAACCCTAACCATGACATACAAAGCCATCAACAACCTGTCTCCTCCATACATCTGTGACCTCGTCTCCCGGTACTTTCCTGCATGCAACCTCCGATCCTCACAAGATCTCCTTCTCTACTCCCCTCTTATCTCCTCTTCCTTCAATCGCATACAAGATTTCTCTCGCGCATCACCCCTACTCTGGAACTCTCTACCACAACATATCAGACTCTCACCTACCATCGAAACCTTCAAAAAGAGCCTGGAGACCCACCTCTTCCGACAAGCCTACAACCTGCAGTAACCACCGATCCACCAAACCGTTGCACGACCAGCTCTACCCTCGCCTACTGTATTCTCACCCATCCCTTGTAGATTGTGAGCCTTCGTGGGCAGGGTCCTCTCTCTTCCTGTACCAGTCATGACTTGTATTGCTTAACATTATTGTACTTGTTTTTATGTATACCCCTCCTTATATGTAAAGCGCCATGGAATAAATGGCACTATAACAATAAATAATAATAATAATAATAAGGATCGAGCGGCTGAACCACTAGTAACAGCTTAGGCCAGACTGGATGGCTTTCCCAGCTCAGAAAGAGGGCGGTCACACCCATATATGCACTGAATGCACAATGAAATGAATAAAAAACAAATCTGAACTGAGAAAGTAAGTTAATGTGTATGCACAATGTAAGTGCATATCAACACATGACCATTAACCAGAGAAAACAAAAAGCAAAAAACACAAATATCCTGAACTAAAAAGTAAAAATATATACTGCAAATAATGACGTGACGTCACATGACGTGAATGTGCCACGTCACTTGGTAAGTGAAAAGGTTTTAAATACTAGAGTAGGGACTGTCCCACAAGGGTTGCCGTGAAGTGGCGGGATGGCTTGTACATTATTTTGATCAAAATTATGTTTACTAAATAGCCTTATTATTATTACCTTTATGCATTATTTGCAGTATATTTTTTACTTTTTAGTTCAGGATATTTGTGTTTTTTGCTTTTTGTTTTCATACAGGGACATGGTTGGATCATACCACAGCTCCAGGGCAGGAGGGGAGTAAAAGAGTATACAGATATTACAGCAGGGGGTCACAAATGATTCTTTCTTTGAGGTAAAACACAGGCAGGAAAATGTTTTACCTCACAAAAAGAATCATTTGCGATCCCGTGCTGTAATGTCTGTACGCTCTCATGCTCCCTCCCTGCACAGGAGATGTGGTACGATCAGACCATGTTCCTGTAGGGACACAAATAGTATCATTCAATCTATTAACTATTCAGAGGGAGTCGTGGTGCCTTCAGTATTTAAACGTCAATCTGGTAATAACTTGTGCCGCCATTAATGCATGGCGTGTGCGAGTATAAAGTAGCCTGCAAGCCAATGTCAATCAGTGGCCCCTTTTATTAGCTGATCGGTGAGCCTAGCCAATTTTATTAAAAAAAATAGGCTGTGTATAAAAAGAATAAAAGATATCAAACCCATTTTATGTTGTTGTTATAGAATTTGAGGCAGATTTACCAAAACTGGATAAGAGTAAAAACTGAGGGTTACACATAGCAACCAATCACAGCCCAGCTTTCATTTCACCAGAGCTGTTTAAAAAATAAAAGCTGATCTCTGATTGGTTGTTATGGGTAACAGATATAGCTTTTACTTAAAGCCGTATTGATAGTGTAGGCAATTGGTGTTTTAATGTATATTTACATGTAAATTCTTTTAGAAATGGACCCTCAATATATAAAAATATGAATGATCCTTCAGTGCGAGAAATGATTACCACAGATAAACGATATTCAGAGGTGGTTTTTTTTTATTGTGTCATCATAATTTAACATTTTATTTCATAATTAGTTGGAAGCAATAATTTGGTCCGCCCAACTACGAAGCTCGGTGACGCGGGCATAGACACCTGGGGTTGAGGTTGAGCATGTGCTGCTTCCCCAGGACACAATACCGATAAGTGTCCAGGCGCCATTTCTCTGACAAACGAGAGGTCCGCCAGAATCACCCTGAAAGGAAAAGATTTCTTTCAGAATTTTCTTAAAATCTTACAAAACAAGAGAAAACATTATTGATACAAGAATATTAATATATACAGTGGGGGAAATAAGTATTTGATACACTGCCAATTTTCCACCCTACAAAAAAAGGAGAGGTCTGTAATTTTCATCGTAGGTACACTTCACCTGTGAGAGACAGAATCTAAAAAAATCCACAAAATCACAATTGTAATTAAATTGAATTTTATTGCATGAAATAAGTATTTGATCACCTACCAACCAGCAAGAATTCTGCCTCTCACAGACCTAATAATAATAATAATTTTATTTCTATAGCGCCAACATATTCCGTAGCACTTTACATTATAGAGGGGACTTGTACAGACAATAAAAGACGTTACAGCATAACAAGAATCACATAAACAACAGATACCAAGAGGAATGAGGGCCCTGCTCGCAAGCTTACAGTCTATGAGGAAATAGGGGGACATGAAAGGTGGATGAAACAATTGCTTTCATTGTTCTGACTAGCCATAATGTAAGAAATCGGGTTTTCCTGTTAATGCATGAACCGGTTATCAGCCAGAATGTGTAACAGTACAGACACAGAGGTCTATTAAATGCATAAAGCATGTGGGAACATGATACGAGGAGCCTGGTTAAGAAAAAATTTTTGAATGGGCAACACAGGGATAGTTAGATAAATGTGTTGAGGCGATAGGCCAGACTGAAGAAATGCGTTTTAGGGCACGCTTAAAACTGCGTATTGGGGATTAATCGAATTATCCTAGGTAGTGCATTCCAAAGAATTGGCGCAGCACACAAGAATCTTGGAGGCGGTAGTTGGAGGTTCTTATTATTGAGAATATTAACCTTAAGGCATTAGCAGGACAGAGGGCACGGGTAGGGTGGTAGACTGAGACGAGGGAGGAAATGTATGGTGGTGCTGAACAGTGGAGCGCTTTGTTGGCGAGAGTGATAAATTTATATTGAACTCTGGTGTGGATGGGTAACCAGTGCAATGACTGGCACAGGATAGAGGCATCGGTGTAAAGGTTGGTGAGGAATCTGATCCTGAATGCAGCATTCAAGATAAATTGGAGAGGAGAGAGATTGGTAAGAGGGAGACCGATTAATAGAGAGTTACAAAAGTCCAGACGAGAATGAATAAGAGCAACATTAAGAGTTTTTCCTGAGTCAAAAGTAAGAAAAGGTCGAATTACAGAAATGTTTTTGAGGTGCAGATAACAAGAGCGAGCCAGTGATCGGATGTGGGGGGGTGAATGAAAGCTCTGAATCAAGCATGATCCCAAGATAACCGGCATGTTGTCACACACACCTAAATGGCAATATCGGCCATAGGTAAGTTAGTAGAGGGAGAGGAAACACAAGAAGTTGAGTTTTAGACAGGTTCAGTTTCAGATAGAGGGAGGACATGATGTTGGAGACAGCAGTAAGAGAGTCACTGCTGTTTTGTAATAAGGCACGTGTGATATCAAGAGTATGTATAACCTGTTAGTTTCCTTTTAAGAAGTCCTCCTACTCTGCATTCATTACCTGTATTAATTGCACCTGTTTGAACTCGTTACCTGTATAAAAGACACCTGACTACTAACTCAAACAATCACACTCCAATGTCTCAACCATGGCAAAGACCAAAGAGCTGTCTAAGGACACCAGGGGCACAATTGTAGACCTGCATAAAGCTGGGATGAGCTACAAGACAATAGGCAAGCAGCATGGTGAAAAGGCAACAACTGTTCGCATAATTAGAAAATGGAAGAAACACAAGATGACTGTCAATCTTCCTCGGTCTAGGGCTCCAAGCAGGATCTTGCCTCGTGGGGATAGGATTATTCTGAGAAAGGTCATGAATCAGACCAGAACTACATGGGAGGACCTGGTCAATGACCTAAAGAGAGCTGGGACCACAGTCTCAAACATTACCATTAGTAACTCACTTCGCATTCATGAATTAAAATCCTGCAGGGCATGCAAGGTCCTCCTGCTCATGCCAACCCATGTACAGACCCATTTAAAGTTCACAAATGACCATCTGGATGATCAAGAGGAGGCATGGGAGATGGTTTTGTGGTCAGATGAGACCAAAATAGAACTTTTCAGTATCAACTCCACTTGCTGTGTTTGGAGGAAGAAGAAGGACACTGAAGAAGGACACTGTCCCAACTGTGAAGCATTGTGGGGGAAACATCTTACTTTCAGAGTGCTTTTCTGCAAAGGGCACAGGACGACTGCACCATATTGAAGGTAGCATGGATGGGGTTATGTATCACAAGATTTTGGCCAAAAGCCACCTTTCCTCAGTAAGAGCATTGAAGATGGGTCTTGGCTGGGTCTTCCTGCATTACAATGACCTAAAATACACAGCCAGAGCAACTAAGGAGTGGCTCCGTGAGAAGCATTTCAATGTCCTGGACTGGTCTAGTTAGTCTCCAGACCTGTATCCAATAGAAAATATTTGTATGGAGCTAAACTCAATGTTGCCCAGTGACAGCCCTGAAATATGAAAGATCTGGAGGAGATCTGTATGGAGGAGAGGGCCAAAATCCCTGCTGCAGTGTGTGCAAACTTTATCAAGAACTACAGGACGCAAAGTTTTCTGTACCAAATATTATGTTTTCTATTGTATCAAATACGTATTTCATGCAAGTAAATGCAAATTAATTATGAAAAAATCATACATTGCGATTTTCTGGATTTTTTTTAGATTTTGTCTCTCACAGTTGAAGTGTATCTATAATAAAAATTACAGACCTCTGGGAAAACTTGCAAAATTGGCAGTGTATCAACTACTTATTTTCCCCACTGTAGGTAGGTTAGGCCTCATTCAGACATCAGTATTCGCCATCCCTTGTTTTCACGGATAGAACTCAAACCCATTATAATCAATGGGCCTGTTCAGACGTCCGCATAGTTTCGCAGACCGAGTGGTCCGCACTAAATCACAGTCATGTCTGATTTTGATCCAAGTCGCCAACGCAAGTCTATGGGTCTGTGAAAAAATGGGACACCACTCGAATGCCGTCTATCTTATCTTCACCGACTGGTAGGAAAAGCATGAGAATTCAACATAAGTTTTATTTTTTGCATAGGAGAAAAAGTGATGAAATTCTGATGGTAAAAACTGACACATTGACTAAACACTGCTGAAAATTTTTTTTTTCCTGCGTCTAAAAAAATCACTGACGTCTGAATGACCCTTAGATCAGTGTTCCCCATCTCCAGTCCTCAAGAGCCACCAACAGGTCATGTTTTCAGGATTTCCTTAGTATTGCCCAGATGATCATTGCATCATCTGCAGAGACAATAATTCCATCACCTGTACAATACAAATGAAATACTGAAAACATGACCCGTTGTTGGCTCTTGAGTACCGGAGTTGGGGAACACTGCTTTTGGTAATGAGAAAGAAAAACATTAGATCAAGGATCTGTGGAAGAAACTTGTCAGCACATTTTTACATATTGAAATAGTTGTACCGCTCTGTAAAAAGGATTCATTTTTTTGTAGAGATTCGATGTGTCAGTCATGAGGAATCTAGTCGAAAATTGTATTTTAAATAGCTGAACACAAACCATGCATGAAGAAGATCCAGCAGCTCCAGCGCAGACCATGACGTCACTGATGTTGCTTCCCCAGTAGGTCTTACATTGCTCATTGGACAACACAGGTAGGGCGGTCTGCTGCAGTTTGCTCGGAGTGCTAAAAGCTGATCAGAAAATAAAGTATTGAATATCCATCAATTAAATATGAACTCTGCCCCAACATCCTGATTTCAGTGCTGATCCAGGAGACTTCACTTCTGCATTCATTCCTACACAAGAAGAGAGCTTCGTATCCCTCCCTGAGTGTTGGCGATGTCCTTGGAGAACACTAGCCATCTGGCCCAGTTGACTTGCAAAAGCCACGTTGACTGGAATGTTTCTTTCAGTCCGTGTGCTACATGTGTTAAAAATAAACAGCACATTTACCCAGTATTGGACTATGTTCTAGCCACTGGCATAACGCGAAACTTGTGGACCCCAATCAAAAAATTTCCAACAGTGCCCTCAACTATTACACAGTTCCTTAATAGTAATAGTCTTTTAATTTGGGACAAAGGGACTTTTTATGCTCAGGGCCCAGGTGTGATTGCAACCTCTGCAACTACTATAGGTATGCCCCTGGTGTTAGTTCAAAAGGGCTATATTTCCACACTGCCCTTTTTTTACATGGATTGATGTGCTGTCAAAAATATATATATATTTTTTTGCTAGCACACACGATCCACCAATTCAATGAACAACAATTTTGCTAGTTTGTTAGGTCCAGGTCGCCATCTCTACATGGGCAAATGATTTGAAATGAGCGCTACTATGAACTCTAAACCTAAACAGGTCAATAATCGAGGGTGAAATGGGCTAGAAGCGGTCGTTCTAAATGGACCTATAGTGGGTGATTGTGAATAGAGTTGTCTGTGTGAAAAAAATGATAGCATGCACTAGTCTTCTCTGTACGGGATCCGATATTTTTTTGTGCACCCATAGAGTCTCATCAAAATGCGCAAGGGAATAGTGTATGCTGCAATTTTTTTCATGCAATCAGTCCATGACACCGCGGTCTTTTCACGGTTTCCCTGCACACTCGCTTAATTTCACAAGAAAACAGCTCTGTCACCGGGAGAGCCGCTTGGCCACAATAATTGTCAACATGGTCTTTCAAGCAGAACAGCTGTTTTCCTGAAAGATTAAGTAATTGTGCAAGGAAATAGAGGAAAGACAGTAGCAGCATAGGGCTGTTTCAGTTAAAAGCTGCAGCATGCCCATAATGTGTGAACACAGTCTAAGTGTTAGCAATCATCACTAATTCTAATTATGTGAGCCCATTGTCTTACCAAACCATTTTGTCTTTCCCCATCCACTTGTCACACAGAGGCGGCCATCATCGTACACTTCACCGGGGTTAGCTAAGCACACTGGGGAGACAGTGTTGCCAATAACCACCGGAGTGGCAAGTTTTAGCAAGGAAATGTCATTATTGATGGTGTTAGAATCCCAGTTTGGATGAGTAAAAACCTTCAAAAAAGAAGATTCATTTAGAATTGATAATTTTGTTTTACTAATTAGTTATATTTTACAGTGGTTCAAAAAATTGTAAACAAAATATTAAAGTTCAAAGTTAAAGAAAACTTTTCATTGGATTTTTTTAGCTATAATTTTAATACTTCCACCAATTGGTGCTGCACAACTGATTCGGAAACAGTTTTTCTCTATTTTTTTTTGGGGGGAGGGGCTCCATTCCAAAGTTATGCTCCTTGGTATCGGTGCAAATTTTCTTTTCAAGTACCTGGGAGTATACCACAGAACTTCTGTATGGGTGTCTGCTTATTCTTTTCTAATGCTGGCCAGTCAAAACACAGTGACGTTAAGTGGCATACACACAATTGGTTGAAGGCAAAATTTGCTCCATTTTTACAGAGGCGCAAAACTTTATAGCAGAGGGGCACACAAGAAAAAGAAAGATCCAGTCAAACAAATGGGAAAAAGTGACACTTGGTGGTCACTTGAAGAAATTCATCTTTTTATTTGGAGGATCAACACATGGATGCTGGGGAATGGGTGCAGTCTTGGACGACGGGAGTTTTGCGTCAGTCAGACGCTTTAATGGGTCCAAGAATGGCAGGAAATGAATAGATAATCAGGCCGCCTATGCACTTCCTGCAATTCATGGACCCATTGAAGTGCCTTACCGATACGAAACGGCTGTTGTTCACGACTGCACCCGCCTCCCATGGATCCATGTGTTAATCCTCCAAATAAAAGACAAATTTCTTCAACTGATCATTGAATGCCACTTTTTGCCATTTCTTTGACTGGACCTTATATGACACTGTTTTGTTCCAAGTAGAACAACGGAGTCAAATAAGCTGGAAGAACTGATGTTTTTTGCTGTGAGCTACACAAGGTATTTTCTATGTTGCTTGGTGTTGCTGATTTTTCCTACTTTTAGCTACAAGAAAAAGAAAACCTATTCTAGAATCAGTGGAAAAACACCAAATGGAGCAGGTAATCTGTTTAAGTTAAAAAAAAATCCAGTGAATGATGCCTCTTTGAGACTCTGTGCACACTTTGTGTGCAATAGGCACCTTCATATTGAGCTGAATGTATAGTGGACACCACAATTGAAACCAACAAACTCTGGTAGGGTCCTACAGGTGCCTGTGGTACCTGGTGTGAACATAGCCTAAGTAATTATCATGTCTGTAAACTTTATCTTATAGACCAAAAAAAAATGAGGTATAAACTCACATTTGAAACTGCCAGAGATTGGATTGCTTCTGCAGATGAACTTCTGTCATGTTCTCCGAGAACAACACGGTCAGTTAAACTACAGATAACACCAAAACACCATTATGTCCAACTCTTGCATCATATTCCAAAAGATACTCTTATAAGAGAAATTCACAAGATGTGTAAGTTTTTATAAAGCACCAAAATCTCTTCTTAGCTAGTCCAAAACTTTCATCTGAAGTCAAAACTTTTAGAAGGACCACGGAGTGACATCTGAACTCGTCATCTTCGTAATACATATCTGTCAGGAACACCGCACTGCACTTGCTCACTGAGCCAGTGCGCGGGTCCTGAGTACATAAACAGTGCTCAAAGATACCTGTGGAGCAGGGCAGCAGCGGTGACGATGTGTGCTTCAGACTATCAGGACCTGAAACACGTGACTGCTGGGGGCGTGGCCTAAGCTCCACAGAGCTAGGAGCTGCAGGGAAACTCCTAGAAAGGTAACTACGGGACAAGTTACCAAGGGGCATAGACAGGGACAGAAACCATATCAAGCCGGGGTCAAAGCATGAGATAGCAGGACAGTACCAAAGGGTTAACCAGAGCAGATAGTCAGGACGTAGCAATAGATCAGAAAACCAGAACGGGCAATAGACGGTAGAAAAGGGGCAAACGGTAACAATAGCCAAGCCAGGAGGTCAGAACCGGAGAAGACAATAGTACCAAAACGAGAGACAGAGAACAGCATGAGGGGACAGACCGGGTCATACACGGGAATCAAACAAGCAATGCAGTTTACCAGCACACCAGGGGGGTCAGTCACACAGCCAGAATAACAGTATAGCTGACAGGGAATCCTAGTCTGGAGTGAGTATAAATACCCCTCCCAGATCCAAAGAGAGGCCGGCAAAATTAACCCTGAGAAACCAGGACATTAACCATGACAATATCATTGGTATAAAAAAATTGAATTATTTTTTGTTTGATGTGGACAATTGTACTTACGCAAAACTGCAGTGAGCCGCTGTCACCACCCAGTTGCTGTTAATCAGGGACCCACCACAATAATGCCATCCAGTATTGTCCTGTAATATATTGAAGAATTATATAGGAAATATCTGTTCTCCATGTGAAGAGGGAAGAAAAGACCTGCGAGATAATGTTTAGTGTTAGCTTATCTGGTGTGAAACCAAAGAATTGGCTTGTAGACATTCCACATGTCTACACCTCTTTCCCATGACATTTGCCATCTGAATTGTTGGGGTAGGCTCCCTCTCTCAATCAATATTTGTTTAGGTTTTTCATTGTGCAAAATTAGTATTGCTCCCTGCACAAATCCAATTTTCACATATATGTTCCATCCATGTATTTCATAAATAGAACATGCACCCATTATGATCTATGGGTTATTCAGATGTCATGGGGGGGAGGTTTGAGGACCAAGTGTCTTCCTTAAAAAACCAAGACTATTTTTTGCGATGATCACAAATCAAAGTCGCTCGTTCAAATCTATTGGTCTACTTTTTATTAAAAATTTGCCAAGAGAAACTTGAGAAACTTTCATTCTTATTAATTTTTCATACTAGAAAAATTCATGAATTACTATAAATAAAGAATGATGCATTGACCATAGACTGATAAAAATCAGGTCAAAATATTGATGAGAATCGGAACGTTTTGGAAGATGGTGATGAAAAAAATCAAGAAAAAAGACCCAAAATAAGCATTGTTACCTGAAGAGAGACTTGCCAGGGCCAAGATCCTGGAACTGACTCTTCACCATTGACTATCCTAGCATAGCCGGTGACAACAGGGTTGATAGCGGGAACTCCACAGCCTGGTAAAAACAAGGATTTTAATATTATTAAAATATTTTAAAAATATTATAAAATGTAGAATATTTTTTATTTAGTAAAATGTAAACTCTTTCTAATCTAGAATTGTCATTTGAACTCTTTGTTTAGCTCCTTGTCATCCATGTAATTATTAGACTCATATAATACATTGCTGTTCCTGTTCGCTGATTACAGTAATGCAATGATTTTGTAATTAGCTGTAAATATAATTATACAAATTACATGCAACAATTGAATTTACCATAAGCCGCACTGGCCAAAGCCAAACAGGAGACAATCAGAAGGAAACCCATAGTGAGTGATCACATTCTTTATTCACATGAATAACTTTTATAGTAAAGGATTCCAAGATGTGAGTTAAGGATTGGCTTACTGATTGGTTAAAATGTACAAAGCAAGGTGAACAAATATTGTGGTGCTCATTTACAACCTTACTCATTCCAGCAATGACATGTATCATATCTTAAAAGGTTTTTTTTTTACCTTTTGTAGTATAAAGGTAGTAAATATTTACTAAGACTAAAATTGTTATCTGGAATTTAATGTTCTAGTGTTGCCATAAGGAAAACAAAATTTAGAACCTTGGATTTATATATGAAATTTAGTCTAGATGTTATCCTGTTTGTATCAGGAAATATATATATATTTATATATATATATACACACTGTATATACATATATATATATATATATATATATATATAAATGAATGTGTGTGTGTGTATCACCAACCATTCACAAAGCATCTTTCATTTCACCAGAGCTGTTTAAAAGAAGCTGATTGGTTGCTTTGAGCAACAGTTTTCCCACTCCAGAAAACACCTCAGGAGACACTGACATGGTGAGAGAAATCTAGCATCCTCGGGAACATAAGCTCCAAGCCATTGTCTGCCCCCCAGAAAGGAGCAGAGAGCAAGACAGAAATGAATCCCCCCTTCTGTACCCATATACACATCACACATCCTCCATCCAATAGACACATCTTCCCTCTTAAAGGGATCTTTGGTATGGAAGTCAGAGCAAATCCATCCAGCGCTTTGGTACTGACCCCAGGCCTCTCTTAAAGGGATCTCCGGTATGGAAGTCAGAGCAAATCCCTCAGCGCTCTGATTCTGACCAGAGGCTTCTATTAAAGGGATCATTGGTATGGTGGACAGCATAGGGAGTGGAAGTTTATCTTATTATCAGCACTATGGCACTTTACAAGTTTAGTCCCCAGATGATTGTACTTGGATGAAACGCGTCGGGACATCGCCTTAGGGAAAGTGCAGGGCATGTGTTGTGAGGGTCAGCTCTGGACTGCCCTTGTTAGGGCAGGAGTCTGGGGTTTGAGCCGTATTCAGATGTTAGGGATGTGACAGGGTATTGTCTTCCCCTTTTGCATTCTCCAGTTGGATTGAATAGAGGATCCTCCCGGACTCCTGGCCCGTCCATCCATTGGGTGAGATTGTTCCTTTTATATTATTCTCACCTGACTGCCATTTTTTGGTTCTTTGCTGACCTTTCTGGCTAAAATTTGCATTGTTATTATATATACTGTATATGCAAAAAAAGGGGTCATGGTATTTATTGGAAAGTGTTCTCAATTGCTGTAACCCACAGATGTTTTTGTACACCCATATAGAGATTTGTTTTGGGTGACCATCTATATCCCTATATTCAGGCTTGGCCGTTTTTCCTTCTTCAAGTATAGGCCCAAATGCCTGATAAGCAGCTGTATGCTGCTTTTTTACCTTCACAGGGTGACACATAACTAGTATTTTTAAATGATTGATTAAAAGTTATATTTTATATTTTTCACCTATTGCTTTATATTCCATATAATATTATTTGGTGAGATTCATGTCAGTTTATCTTTGAAACTGTCTAGTGCTTTATATACCAGTATGGAAGTTAGGGCAAATCCATTCAGCACTTTGGTTCTAACCCCAGGCCTCTCTTAAAGGGATCTCCGGTATGGAAGTCAGAGCAAATCCCTCAGCGCTCTGATTCTGACCCCAGGCCCCTATTAAAGGGATCATTGGTATGGAAGTTAGGGCAAATCCATCCAGCGCTTTGGTTCTAACCCCAGGCCTCTCTTAAAGGGATCTCCTGTATGGAAGTTAGGGCAAATCCTTCAGCGCTCTGGTTCTGATCTCTGGCTGACGGGGTAATAGTCCAGCGGCTGTGACGGGATGATGTGGGATATTATAGTGAATGTGGCTGTGCGGCATGGGCGGGGCTATACACTCAGCTTTATATATATAGATCTAATCATTATAATTTGTTATAACTAACCGTAGTTGGTTACTATGCCCGGGCAGCGCCGGGCTCTTCAGCTAGTATATATATATATATATATATATATATATATATATATATATATATAAAATGGGACTTCATCTGCTACTTGAATTTACTATGACCTGTTTTCCTGTATTTGCATGAATCTGCCGGCCTTCACCTTGGGCACGAGAGCAAAATGCGGCAATAGCCCGGCTGTATTGTGGTGGCGTGTACGATTGTGAAATTTGACTAGTAAAACGACTATTCAAAATGAAAAATATCTACAGCGCTGGCAAAACATGAAGAGACAACTGCAAAATTTTCAGTTTGTCTGATTTTTCTTTTTATAGGTATATTTTTGATTAAAATGTAAATTGCTCTTTTATTCTATAAACTACTGACAACATGTCTCCGGATTTCCAAGCAATAAATTTTGTATTCATTTTCAGAAAATGAGAAATGGTCAAAATGACAAAAAAATGCAGAGTGCTTGCAGACCTCAAATAATGCTAAGAAAACAAGTTCATAATCATTTAGAAACAACAATACTAAAGTTTTAACTCAGGAAGAGTTCAGAAATCAATATTTTGTGGAATAACCATGATTGTTAATCACTGCTTTCCTGCGTCTTGGCTGCTTTCCACCAGTCTCTCACACTGCTTTTGGGTGACCTTATGCCTCTCCTGGTGCAAAAATGTAAGCAGTTCTTCTTTGTATGATGGCTTGTGACTAGAGTTGAGCGATACCGTCCGATACTTCAAAGTATCGTATCGGATGGTATCGGCCGATCTTTAAAAAAAGTATCGGTATCGCCGATTCCGATACCGGAAGTCCCATTCAAGTCTATGGGACTTCCAGTATCGGAATAAGAAAAACCCTTTCCTGCTCTTGTACAGCCTCTCTGGGGTCTGTACGGGCCTTTCGGGGGGCTGTGCCGGCCTGCCAGGGGGTCTGTGCAGGCTCCGGTGGTCTGTGCCGGCCTGCCGGGGGGCTGTGCCGGCCTGCCGGTGGTCTGTGCAGGCTCCGGTGGGCTGTGCCGGCCTGCCGGGGGGCTGTGCCGGCCTGCCGGGGGGCTGTGCAGGCTCCGGGGGGCTGTGCCGGCCTGCCGGGGGGCTGTGCCGGCCTGCCGGTGGTCTGTGCAGGCTCCGGGGGGCTGTGCCGGCCTGCCGGTGGTCTGTGCAGGCTTCGGGGGCCTGTGCAGGCATCGTCCGATGGGACTACAAGTCCCATCGGGCGATGCCTGCTACCATGACAGTGATTGACACATTAGCCAATGATGGGACAGTAATAGTCCTATCATCCGGCTAATGTGTTGAATGTAAAAAAAAAAAAAAAAAAAAAATTACATGCTACATACATACAACATGCATACTACATACATGCTACATTCATACTACATACTACATACATGCTACATTCATACTACATAAATACTACATGCAACATACATACTACATATATACTACATACATACTACATATATACTACATGCATGCTACATACATACTGCATGCTACATACATACTACATGCTACATACATACTACATGCTACATACATACCACATATATACTACATACATACTACATACATACTACATGCATGCTACATGCATGCTACATGCTACATACATAACACATATATACTACATGCATGCTACATACATAGTACATGCTACATGCATGCTACATACATACTACATGCTACATACTACATATATACTACATGCATGCTACATACATACTACATGCTACATACTACATATATACTACATGCATGCTACATACATACTACATGCTACATACATACTACATATATACTACATGCATGCTACATACATACTACATGCTACATACATACTACATATATACTACATGCATGCTACATACATACTACATGCTACATACATACTACGTATATACTACATGCATGCTACATACATACTACATGCTACATACATACCACATACATACTACATACATGCTACATGCTACATATATACTACATATATACTACATACATGCTACATACATACTACATGCTACATACATACTACATATATACTACATACATACTACATGCATGCTACATACATACTACATACATACTACATGCTACATACATACCACATACATACTACATGCTACATACATTCATACATATATACTACATGCATGCTACATACATACTACATATATACTACATGCATGCTACATACATACTGCATGCTACATGCATGCTACATACATACTACATACATACTACATGCTACATACATACCACATATATACTACATACATACAATACATTCATACAATACATACATAGACATACAGTACATATAACATAGAGTAACATACTTACCAATACTTGTCACATTGTTCCCCGAAGCCATTGTCTTTTCCGGAATAAATATTAACATAACAAACCACAAAAATACTCACCCACGATCCGAAGCAGTCCACGAGTGTGTCCCACGACGATCTTGGGTAGAGAACTGCAGCATCAGCTGATGCTGCCGTTCTCTACGGGCTGCAGGAATCCAATGACGGAAGGTAGGTATCCTCGTCGTGGGACACACTCGTGGACTGCTTCGGATCGTGGGTGAGTATTTTTGTGGTTTGTTATGTTAATATTTATTCCGGAAAAGACAATGGCTTCGGGGAACAATGTGACAAGTATTGGTAAGTATGTTACTCTATGTTATATGTACTGTATGTCTATGTATGTATTGTATGAATGTATTGTATGTATGTAGTATATATGTGGTATGTATGTAGCATGTAGTATGTATGTAGTATGTATGTAGCATGCATGTAGCATGCAGTATGTATGTAGCATGCATGTAGTATATATGTAGTATGTATGTAGCATGCATGTAGTATATATGTAGTATGTATGTAGCATGCATGTAGTATATATGTAGTATGTATGTAGCATGTATGTAGTATGTATGTGGTATGTATGTAGCATGTAGTATGTATGTAGCATGCATGTAGTATATATGTAGTATGTATGTAGCATGTAGTATGTATGTAGTATGTATGTGGTATGTATGTAGCATGTAGTATGTATGTAGCATGCATGTAGTATGTATGTAGTATGTATGTAGTATGCATGTAGTATGTATGTAGCATGTATGTGGTATGTATGTGGTATGTATGTAGCATGTAGTATGTATGTAGCATGCATGTAGTATATATGTAGTATGTATGTAGCATGTAGTATGTATGTAGTATGTATGTAGTATGTATGTGGTATGTATGTAGCATGTAGTATGTATGTAGTATGCATGTAGTATGTATGTAGTATGCATGTAGTATGCATGTAGTATGCATGTAGTATGTATGTAGCATGTATGTGGTATGTATGTGGTATGTATGTAGCATGTAGTATGTATGTAGCATGCATGTAGTATATATGTAGTATGTATGTAGCATGTAGTATGTATGTAGTATGTATGTAGTATGTATGTGGTATGTATGTAGCATGTAGTATGTATGTAGCATGTAGTATGTATGTAGCATGCATGTAGTATATATGTAGTATGTAGTATGTATGTAGTATGTATGTGGTATGTATGTAGCATGTAGTATGTATGTAGCATGCATGTAGTATGTATGTAGCATGCATGTAGTATGTATGTAGTATGCATGTAGTATGCATGTAGTATGTATGTAGTATATATGTAGTATGTATGTAGCATGTATGTGGTATGTATGTAGCATGTAGTATGTATGTAGCATGCATGTAGTATATATGTAGTATGTAGTATGTATGTAGTATGTATGTGGTATGTATGTAGCATGTAGTATGTATGCAGCATGCATGTAGTATGTATGTAGCATGCATGTAGTATGTATGTAGCATGCATGTATGCATGTAGCATGCATGTAGCATGCATGTAGTATGTATGTAGTATGTATGTAGTATGTATGTAGCATGCAGCATGTATGTAGCATGTATGTAGTATGTATGTAGTATATATGTAGTATGTATGTAGCATGTAGTATGTATGTAGCATGTAGTATGTATGTAGTATTTATTTTTTTTAACATTTAACACATTAGCCGGATGATGGGACTACTACTGTCCCATCATTGGCTAATGTGTCAATCACTGTCATGGTAGCAGGCATCGCCCGATGGGACTTGTAGTCCCATCGGACGATGCTTGCACAGACCCCCGGACATCAGCACAGCCCCCCGGCAGGCCGGCACAGCCCCCCGGCAGGCCGGTACAGACCCCCACAGGGTGCACAGACCACCGGCAGGCCGGCACAGCCCCCCGGCAGGCCGGTACAGACCCCCACAGGGTGCACAGACCACCGGCAGGCCGGCACAGCCCCCCGGCAGGCCGGTACAGACCCTCACAGGGTGCACAGACCACCGGCAGGCCGGCACAGCCCCCCGGCAGGCCGGTACAGACCCCGGGCAGTCCACACAGCCCCCCGGCAGGCCGGCACAGCCCCCCGGCAGGCCGGCAGAGACCCCCGGAAGGCCCGAAATGACGGCGCATCATGATGCGCACACACCGCGCATCATGATGACGTCAGGCCGTCAATCAACTGAACTTCCGATTCCGATGCCGAATTCCGATATTGAAAAAATATCGGAAGTCGGTATCGGAATTCCGATACAGCAAGTATCGGCCGATACCCGATACTTGCGGTATCGGAATGCTCAACACTACTTGTGACTATCCATCTTCCTCTTGATTACATTCCAGAGGTTTTCAGTGGGCTTCAGGTCTGGAGATTGGGCTGCCCATGACAGGGATTTGATGTGGTGGTCCTTCATCCACACATTGATTGACCTAGCTGTGTGGCATGGCGCATTGTCCTGCTGAAAAAAACAGTCCTCAGAGTTGGGGAACATTGCCTGAGCAGAAGGAATCAACTGTTTTTCCAGGATAACCTTGTATGCGGCTTGATTCATATGACCTTTGCAAAGATTAACCTGCCCAATTCCAGCCTTGCTGAAGCATCGCCAGATCATCACCGATCCTCCACCAAATTTGACAGTGGGTGCAAGACACTGTGGCTTGTATGCCTCTCCAGGTCTCCGTCTAACCATTATATGACCAGGTGTTGTGCAAAGCTGAAAATTAGGCTCATCAGAGAAGATTACCTTTCTCCAGTCCTCTATGGTCCAATCCTTATGGTTTTTGGCAAACTTCAGCCTGGCTCACCTTTGCTTCTCATTGATGAAAGGCTTTTTTCTAGCTTTACATGACTTGAACCCTGCCTCTAGAAGCCTGTTACGAACTGTTCTTGCCGTGCACTTCACCCCAGCTGTCATTCCTTTTGTAGGTCACTTGATGTCATCCTGCGGTTGCTGAGTGACATTCGAATAAGATGGCGGTCATCCTGGTCAGTGGAGAGTCGTTTTCGCCCTCTGCTGGTCTCTTTGTTGTCCCCAATGTCTGCTGCTTGACCTTGTTGTAATGGACTGCCATCTTAGAAATTTTAAGGATGGCGGCAACATGACGCTCACTGTATCCCTCTGCTAGTAAAGCCAGAATTGAGCCCTTCTTTTCCTCACTCAAGACTTTTCTTTTCAACTCCTTTGGCATGGTTAAAAGTTATTTTTTCATTCCTATTACTTTTGGGATATTACTAGCTAGATACTAGATATTACTTGTTTTACCATCCAGCTTGTCCTATTGCAAGAGGATTGTGAACACCACAGCAGGGTTTTTTTATACTTTCCTTAGTTAAATAAGATTTGGTTCAGGTGATCACCTAATCAGAAGCACATTCAGTAGAATGAGGTGTACTCTCG
This sequence comes from Dendrobates tinctorius, assembly GCF_039654945.1. Lineage (NCBI taxonomy): Eukaryota > Metazoa > Chordata > Amphibia > Anura > Dendrobatidae > Dendrobates > Dendrobates tinctorius. Next base: position 14,304,473 of record NW_027361727.1, on the reverse strand, counting down.
TTGGAATTCAACTGACACTGGAATGGAATGGCTGTCAGACATGTAGAGAATCTGATTTTTATAAAACTGCGCAGTGGTCTCTTAATTTTTGCCAGAACTGTATATATATAATATATAGATAGTGGGAAAAAATAAGTATTTGATACTCTGCCCACCTAATGAATGGAGAGGTCTGCAATTTTTATTTTAAGGACGTCAACTGTGAGAAACAGAATCTAAAAATAAAATCCAGAAAATCACATTGTATTATTTTTACATAATTAAATTGCATTTTATTGCATGAAAGAAGTAATTGATCACCTACCTACCAGCAAGAATTCTCGCTCTCGCAGACCAGTTAGTTTTTCTTTAAGAAGCCCTCCTACTCTGCATTCATTACCTGTATTAACTGCACCTGTTTGAACTCATTACCTGTATAAAAGACACCAGTCCACACACTCAATCACACTCCAACCTCTCCACCATGGCCAAGACCAAAGAGCTGTCTAAGGACACTCGGGATAAAATTGTAGACCTGCAAAAGGCTGGGATGGGCTACAGGAAAATAAGCAAGCAGATTGGTGAGAAGGCATCAACTGTTGACACAATTATTACAAAATGGAAGAAACACAAGTTGACTGTCAATCTTCCTCAGTCTGAGACTCCATGCTAGATCTCGCCTTGTGGGCTTAGAATGATTCTGAGGAAGGTCAGGTATCAGCCCACAACTACACAGGAGGACCTGGTCAATGACCTGAAGAGAGCTGAGGCCACAGTCTGAAACATTACTATTAGTAACAACCTACTACATCATGGTTTAAAATACTGCAGGGCATTCAAGGTCCCTCTGTTATCACCAGTACATGTCCAGGTCCATTTGAAGTTTACCTGCGACCATCTGGATGATCCAGAGGAGGCATGCAAGAAGGTCATGTGGTCAGATGAGACCAAAATAGAACTTTTTTGGTATCAACTCCATTCACCGTGTTTGGAGGAAGAAGAAGGCTGAGTACAACCCCAAGAACACCGTCCCAACCATCAAGCATGTGGGAAAAACATCATACTTTGGAGATGCTTTTCTGCAAAGGCAACAGGACAACTTCACCGTACTAAAGGGAGGATGGATGAGGTCATGTATGGTCATGTATTAAAGGTGGGTCATGTCTGGGTTGTCCAGCATGACAATGACCCGAAACACACAGCCAGGGCAACTAAGGAGTGGCTCCGTAAGAACCATTTCAAGGTCCTTGTGTGACCTAGCCAGTCTCCAGACCGGAACTCAATAGAAAATCTTTGGAGAGAGCTGAAACTCAATGTTGCCCAGTGACAGCCCCGAAACCTGAAAGATCTGCAGAAGATCTGTATGGAGGAGTAGGTCAAAATCCCTGCTGTAGTGTATGCAAACTTGGTCAAGGACAACAGGAAAAGTCTGACCTCTGTAACTACAAACAAAGGTTTCTGTACAAAATATTAAGTTCTGTTTTTGAACTGTATCAAAAATTTAACTCATGCAATAAAATGCAAATTAATTATGTAAAAATCATAGAATTTTATTTTCTGGATTTTTTTAAGATTCTGCCTCTCACAGGTGAAGTGTACCTATGACAAAAAATATCAGACCTCTTCATTCTTTGTAGGTGGAAAAACTTGCAAAATCGTCAGCGTATCACACGCTTATTTTTCCCACTGTATATATTTTTTTAAGTTTCTTTTTCTATCTAAGAGCAATGTGCATTCACACCTCTTCCTTTTTAGAGGCTATTCAGACTGTTTTTTCTAAGGATTTCGAAGCAGATTTTACTGCAAAACCACCTTTAAAAAAATGCGTCAATCACTCTTTGAATAAGCTTCCTGCTGGTTTTACAGGGAAATGTTCAAAATAATGTAAAAAAGTAAAAACACTGTGTGCACTAAAGGAGCTTTCACCATTAAAATCAGTCAGAAACTTATTCGAAGAGTAATGTGGTTTTTTTACTTGTATTTTGGAGCAGAAGCTATTTCTAAATCCTCGTCGAAAACCTATGTATGTATTATTAGAGTACAGATTGGTGGAGGTAAGAATCCTGTAAGTAGGATTTGTACCTATCACTCAGACAATTTTGGAATTTACTTTCGATCAGTCATAAATGTCACAGACGGTAATACCAATTTAATTTTTAGTGCGGCCCCCCCAACGTTGCTTCAGTACGACAATGTGGCCCTCGGACCAAAAAAGGTTGTGACTCCCCCTGCCTTATAGTTTAAAATGAGCCTGAATCTTAGGAAAATTGTAAAACATGTTTAATTTGGAAACTTACAAAAATAGCATGTTTCCTGTGCTCCAACACACACAGTGGCAAAATGGTGAGAATGGTTGATCAACTAGCAGGTGACAAAAGTAAACACTGGCAAGGTTACATTAGTCACTGATGGAAAAACATACAGATGTCAAGTCAAATCCAAAATGAAATGATAATGTTTCGTAAAGCAGAAATAATATTCCATTTCTTATTCGTACAGTCCTCACATATCCTGCCGCTTTTATGGTCTTCTTCACATTATGCTTTTATACTTTGTTGCACTGTTCTGAAGATATTGCAAATCTGTAGCATCATAGTGCGACTTTATAAGAGAGCGGTGTCTTCAGTTACAAATCTATCTTTAGTGAGATGCAAATGTTAAAAAAACAGACTCAAATAATAGGGGTTTAATATTTTAGATAGCAGACGTGACACTATCGCCTATGCTCTTTTTATTTAATCTTACAAGGGTTGTCCGCTAATCAATTCAGGGTCCCATTTAAAATAAAAACGGTGTCTAATCATCTCCTGCAGCGGCACTATTCTGTCGTATTATTAACTAATTAGAGGACAAATTGATGGAAAAGATGGCTATGATAAAAAAAGCATTAGATCACACAGTGCATCGATGCTTACACCATATGGGGCAGCGTAGTCGCACACGAGAGTGGGATCAGATCCTATTTTGTGAGATAAGCGAGCTTTGGGAAAGACTTTGTGTGTTACTCCAAATTGTATGGAGCCTTATTGTGGCATCCATAAGATTGTATGAAGCTTTAAGGTACTGTCACACTTAGCGATGCACCAGCGATCCTGACCTGCGATATGACGTGGTCAGGATCGCTGGTGCATCGCTAAGTGGTCGCTAGTGAGCTGCCACACAGGCAGATCTCACCAGTGACATAGCAGCGGTCGGCGGTCGCTGCTTATCTGTCAGGCGAGGCGATCCTGACGTCCTCCCGCCCGCGTCCACGTATCGCTCGTCGGCGCTACAGGAAGCTGACGACGATAAACGGTCCAGGACTTTCTCGCGCGATCAGCGATAACCAGCGGGGGGAGCGGTCGGAGTTAAGTATCACACATAGCGATATCGCTAGCAATTTCGCTGCTACATCACAAAACCAGTGACGTTATAGCGATATTGCTAGCGATATCGCTTAGTGTGACAGGCCCTTTAGTGTTTCACAATATATCATTGACTGAGATAATGCGAAAGAGTCATACCTTCAAGCCATTCAACCCAGGAGAGTCAAGAACAATGGTAATATAGAAAACAGCTTTTAGGTAATTAGGACAGATAAAATACTGATTGATAGTAAAATACTAGAACCATGTGCAGACGTAAGAAAAGAAAAAAAAAAGGAAAATCCAGGAACAACCAAATCAACACACAAATGAGAATTCATTTAATAGGAATCAGGATATTTTTTGACAAAGCTTTAAGATCTTTTGCCCCTAATACTTTAATTCATTTCTATGACACAACAAGCGTTTTATTGAAATAAAAGGAGATCAATTTACTAGACAAGGTTGAGGTATAGTTAGCCTCAGTTTACATGGTGAGCTTGGGTGCATTCCAAAATTGTGGCCTGGCTACTTCCGTACCTGTTGTAAATTTCTTCTTATTCTTTTATAGATTATATTAATATTTAATAATTTTTTAAATTCATAACAGGTGTTTCACACAGATATGTGGAACCACAATGGGTTCCAACATAGTGCCCATGTACGCTAACAATTTTGTGGGCACCAAAAAAATAGCATGTCTATGTGTCCCATCACTTTGACCATGTGTTAAAATGGAAGATGTGTTCCTCAATTGGATGAAAACTTTGTCTCAAATGGACCTAATAACAGGAACAACATATTAATTTTTGTCACTTGTCATCCCAGACAGATGATTCCTTCATTACTGTGTAGTCAGTTTTGAGAGTAAAATGAGTTAGTAGTAAACCACATTCTCTACAACATAACAATGATATCTTGAGCAAGAAGTTTAATGATAGGGGATATCCTAATGCATTTACATCCAAACGTAAACACAGGATGTAATGTAAATAATAGATCATGCTCATCTTCTGCAATGTAGTTTCCACAAATAAATGCTTCATTACAGCGTACAAGTTGAGCCATGACATTTCTAATATCATTGAAAAACACTGAGCATTTGTCCAAAAATTATCCAGTTTCAATGTCAACTATATATTTAAAATTGTTTTGTAATTTTTCTGCGTTGACATGACAAATTAGGTTTGCTTTACAAACATCCCTAGTCCTCTAAGTGGAGTCTGATGTTTCCAACACCCAGTTCAATTGTTTAGCCTATAATTGGGGTGGTGTACCTGTTCCAACAAAATTGCTATGGTAGTCAGAAGGCATATGTGATTGGGCAGCTTGGAGAATGTGGATGTATTGGCTGAGATCTATACCAAACTAGGAAATTAAATGATTGAGGTTGACCTCTCAAGCTTTATTAGAAATAAAAAGCTTAGATGTTATAAAGTTAGAGAGAGAGGGAGAAGGCCAGAAGAACACTTGAAAATGTCTGGTGTGCAAGACTTGAAACAGTATGGTTGCCCTCAAGGCACTTGCAGTGAAACTCATTGGGTGATACTTAATCATAGGTTATAATTCTTTTTCAGCACCCATGCCTAAAAACATTGATGCATATTGCTGTACATGTCCTTGAAATATAGAATAACTATAAAATGGTATTCTGGATTGAATTCTATGCATTTGTATTGCAGCAATGTAGATTCTTATCTTATGTTGACACTTTACATTATACATGGCTACTGTTTCTTTTTTTTTTTTTTACCTTTCTATAGCCTAGACATTTGTCTTTATGTATTAATTTGATGCTGTAATGGGGGAGGCGATATCTATTATGTGGAACACATAAAAAAGATCTTATTTTAATAAAATGCTACAAAAAATGCTGCTGTAGTAGCTTTATTAGTGATCAATATATTAATAAAGAAACATTTAGTTAGCAGCAACAGTCTGGTCCATCCAGGCTCTAAGAACTGTCACACGAGCGTAGACGGCGGGAGTAGATGTGGAGCAAGAAGAGCTTCCCCAGGAAACAATACCAGCCAAGGTCCAAGCTCCACTTCTCTGGCACACAAGAGGTCCACCAGAGTCACCCTACAAAAGAATGAAAAATGGTGAGCAAAGTATTCTATTTTTCATACTTTCATTCTGTTTATTCAAGAACAGAAGCTTTCGCAAAAAAAAATTATATTCGACTAGAAATAAGTATCCTTAAATCAGTAAAGTGTCATACCATGCAGGAGGAGGCACCAGCGGCTCCAGCACAGATCATGGTGCTCTGGATGTTGGATCCCCAGTATCTCTGGCAGTCACTTGTGGTCAGAAGAGGCAGAGCTACCTGCTGCAATTTGCTTGGTGTGACTTGTGCTGAGCAAAATAAAGATGTGTAATGTTTAGAAAAGTTCAATCTGACGGAACCAAATTTTTAAAATCTGACCAGTATCACTTTATGTGGCAATAACTCTGGAATGCTTCAACAAATCCCAGTGATTTTGAGATTGTTTTTTCGAGGCACATTATAATTTATGATAATAGTAAATTTAGGTCGTTATGTTTTGTGTTTATTTACAAAAAATATCTGAAATTTGGAAAAAAAATGTTAAAAAATTAACAATTTTCAAACTTTGAATGAATAATCATTCAAAGTTTGAAAATTGCTAATTTTTTAAGTTTAATTTAAATTTTAACCCTTCAGTTCAGACAGTCATACCATAGAAAAATCTTAATAAATAACATTTCCAACCTGTCTGCTTTACATCAGCACTATTTTGTAAAATGCTCTTTTATTTTGTTTGCATTTTAGGTTTAAAAATGTAGCAGTCATTTTTCATTTTTTTTCAAGGAAATGTACAAAATTTATTTTTTTAAGGACCTATCCATGTTTGAATTGACTTTAGGGGTCCCATATATTGGGAAACCCCCAAAAGTTATACCATTTTAAAAAATGCACCCCCAGACCTATTGAAAACTGCTGTCAGGTAGTTTATGTTAGGCGTCGGATTTCTGAGACTGCACAACAGGAATCCAGAGCCGTACATCCAGCGGTCTCCCATTCCCCTCAGGGACCTGCACAGCAATCTCGGCGATCCAGGCATCCTGCTTAGACCCGCTCTCTGGGTCTGGATGTTGCTGCCACCTCTGGTCCAGCAATGGTACCGCAACCTGCTTTGCAGGGAATGGCTCCAGAGGCTAAGTCCTCTCGTCGTGCTACTGGGCATGTCCGCAAGACGACCACTCAGTGGAGAGCAAGGATCACGTGCTCAGGTCCTGTCTTGGATCTGATTGGTCCTTTTCAGAGGACTGGAAGGTCCCGGAAGCACGTGGCTATAAAAAGCCTGCATGGCGGCTCGGCCATGCGCTAGTGTAGACTATTTCTGCTATGTATGAATGGTGACGGATGCATGTGTCTGGTGACAGACTTATTTGAAACCCCTACCCTCTGATATTATGAATGGAGACAGAGTGTTGGTATTAGTCAGCGCTAGGTAGTGGCAAACTATGCACCACTGTGCTCACCGCACCTTATGCTAGTGTCCAACGGTGTCCGGTTCCCCGGCACTGTCGTTTAGTGGCTGTAGTTACCGCCGCGCTGCAGTCAGCAGCACCTATTGGCATTCACGGCTGCGACGCCACATTCCGGCTGGTCCTGTGAAGTTAACAGGCCCAGCATCTACACCTTTTTACTCTAGGGCATCTCTGTGCCTTAAACAGAGTCTGCCCTAGCACCTCGGGTGACACTAACCCGAGCGCAGTACTCTGCCTCCTGGCGAGTCTGTCATTACCCAGCAGCGGTCTTTACATCTACCGCACGGTGGACCCCGGGCGCCAAACGTACCTCCTATTATTTATATTTGGTGCGTTCCACCGTCCCTAACATTACACTAGCGCGAGGGTCTGGCTGGTAAAGGCAGATCTGCAGCAGTTGCAGCGCTACATTCGGCAGCTGGAGAGCAGGTTGGAGGCCATTGAGAGCACCAACTAAGCCGCGAATGCTGCGCTAGCTGCTGCTCAGATAGTCGCAGAGGCTGTCTCATGTGTGCCCGCACTTTTGCCCACGCCGACAATTTCTCGCCTCCTGCTCCCCGACAAGTTTTCTGGTGATAGCGCCACCTTTAGGGGATTCGTGAGCCAGTGCTCTATTCAGCTTGAGTTACTGGCTGCACGGTTCCCTACAGAGTGGGCTAAGGTGGGGTTTATTGTCTCACTTTTGTCTGGCAGAGCTTTACAATGGGCTACACCATTGTGGGAACGTGATGATCCCGTGGTTCAAGGTCCTGCTCAGTTCCTCACGGCCCTGAAGCAGGTCTTTTTGAGACCACGGATCACGCACGATACCTCTCTCCAATTATTATCCCTAACACAGGGGTCGCTCTCGGTTAGCCATTATGCCGTCCGGTTCCGGACATTGGCTTCCGAATTAGAGTGGCCGGACAAAGCGTTAGTCCCAGTGTTTTGGAGAGGGTTAGCTGAGCACGTCAAAGATGCTCTAGCTACCAGAGAGGTTCCCACAAGTCTGGAGGAACTGATTGCCGTCTCCACCCGCATTGACCTCTGGTTGACGGAGCGCGGGCTGGAACGTGCGCAATCCAGACGTAGGGTTAACTTGGCTCCCACCTTCACTGAGCCGCTAAGATATCCCGCACAGGAGCTCTCATCCTCCGAACCTATGGAGGTGTCTCTCACCGGCCCCAAGCCACGTCCGATGCGAAGCTCTGTACATTGTTATCAGTGCCGACAGTTTGGTCACTCGGCTAGCACTTGTCCTTTGCGGGAAAAAAACGTCCACGTCCAGTGGCCGTAGGTGGTGGTCAGTCCAATATGAAACCCTTTTCACCCAAACCGGTATTCCGGGGCACCTTAGACAGTGGGGCCTCCAACTGGGAGGCAGAGGTTACCATGGATTCTGGGGCCGAGGGGAACTTTATGTCCTCAACCTTTGCCCAGAAACACGCTATCCCCCTGGTGTTACTGCCCCAACCTCTAACCATCAGGGTGGCTAACGGTGCAACTTTACCCTCTCAGGTGACCCATCAGACAGCTCCACTCGGGCTCTCTCTCTCACCCTCTCATCGTGAGATTCTGTCCCTGCTCATTTTGCCAGATGGCATCGACGAGGTGCTTCTCGGGGTTCCCTGGCTTCATTGCCTCTCCCCTCATATTGATTGGGCTTTGGGGAATATACTGGGTTGGAGCAAGGACTGTGAGGGAAGGTGCCTGAGGGGCAGTGTTCAGGTGGCTTCCACTGAAGTGCCTGTGGATCTCTCCGCGCTCCCTAAGCCCTACCACCAGTACGCAGACGTCTTCTCTAAAAAGTCTGCGGAGACGCTCCCACCGCACCGTCCTTACGATTGCCCGATAGATCTCCTGCCAGGCACAGAACCTCCTAGAGGCTGTGTGTATCCGCTATCACTCCCTGAGACAGAGGCTATGTCTCAATATATCCGAGAGAACCTGGCTAGAGGTTTTATCAGAAAATCGGTGTCGCCGGCTGGTGCAGGGTTCTTCTTCGTACAGAAGAAGAGCGGAGAGTTACGTCCCTGCATTGACTACAGAGGTCTCAACGCTATAACGGTCAAAAACAAATACCCTCTCCCGTTGATCTCTGAGCTATTTGACAGGTTGTGAGGGGCCCGGATCTTTACAAAATTAGATCTATGGGGGGCATACAACCTGATCCGCATTCGCGAAGGAGACGAGTGGAAGACAGCTTTTAATACCAGGGATGGCCACTACGAATATCTGGTCATGCCCTTCGGCCTTTGTAATGCGCCTGCTGTCTTCCAGGATTTCGTCAACGACGTCTTCCGCGACATGCTTTCTACCTCGGTGGTGGTCTATCTGAATGACATACTCATCTTCTCGCCAGATTTGACAACCCACCGGAGAGACATCTGCAGGGTCTTCGACCGTCTGCGGGTGAACTCTCTCTTCGCCAAGTTGGAGAAGTGCCAGTTTGCGCAGGAGTCCTTGCCGTTACTGGGCTACATCATCTCGGCCCAGGGTTTGGCTATGGATCCGGCCAAACTACAAGCGGTAATGGACTGGCAGGAACCCCATTCACTCAAAGCGGTGCAGCGCTTCTTAGGGTTCATGAATTATTACCGCCAGTTTATACCTCACTTTTCCACACTGGTGGATCCTTTGGTTGCTCTAACTAAGAAAGGAGCTAATCCTAACGCTTGGTCTGAGCAGGTCTCCAAGGCCTTCTCATGTATAAAATCTCATTTTGCTGGCGCTCCCATCTTACATCGTCCCGATGTGGATAAACCTTTTATTCTGCAGGTAGATGCCCCTTCCGTCGGTGCAGGAGCAGTCCTTTTCCAGAAGGATGCTCAAGGTCGGAAGCATCCCTGCTTTTTCTTCTCTAAGACCTTTTCACCGGCGGAGAAGAATTACTCCATCAGCGACAGGGAGCTGCTAGCAATGAAGTTGGCCTTTTCCGAGTGGAGATGTTTCCTGGAAGGAGCTCGGTTTCCCTTCCAGGTGTATACAGACCATAAAAATCTGGTCTATTTACAGACGGCCCAGCGCTTGAACTCTCGTCAGGATAGGTGGTTGCTCTTCTTTTCCCGCTTCTGCTTCACCTTGCACTATCGCTCAGGAGAGAAGAATGTCCGTGCGGATGCTCTCTCGCGCTCAGTGGTCTCAGCGGAGGAAGGGGAGGCTGAGCCACGGCTAATTCTCCCGCTAGAGAGCTTTACGACCGTGGCTCCAGTTGCTCTCGAGTCAGTGCCACCGGGCAAGACCTTGGTGCCTCCTCAGCTACGGCCGGAGGTTCTCGCCTGGGCACACACCTCCAGGGTGGGTGGTCACTTTGGCAATAAGCGGACCACAGAACTCCTGGCAAGGTCGTATTGGTGGCTGTATATGGCTCGAGATATTAAGGAATACATACAAGCATGCGTCTTGTGTGCACGGAACAGATCCTCCATACAGAGGCCGTCGGGGTTATTGTATCCTCTGCCAGTGGTGGATAGACCTTGGGAGATGGTTGGCATGGACTTTGTGGTTGGCCTGCCCAAGTCTGGTGGCAGTACGGTCATCTGGGTGGTCACCGACCATTTTTCTAAAATGGTGCATTTGGTGCCACTCGCACGGTTGCCTTCCGCTCATGGTGTTGCCACACTGTTCATAAAACATGTATTCCGTTTACATGGTATGCCGGATAAAATTGTCAGGGATCGAGGTCCCCAGTACGCGTCTCGGTTTTGGAGGGAGCTCTGCAGTCTACTCAGCATTGAGCTAAACCTGTCCTCCGCTTACCATCCCGAGACGAACGGCCTGGTTGAGAGAGCCAACCAAACCTTGGTCACGTACCTGCGGCATTTTGTCTCTGCCAGGCAGGATGACTGGGCATCCTTGCTACCATGGGCTGAGTTTGCCCTGAACAATGCAGTGGCTGATTCCACTGGACAGACGCCCTTTCTTCTAAACTATGGCCAACATCCACACATCCCTGTCCTGATGCCAGTGTCCTCTGCTGACTCCAGGGTGGCAGATTGGGCAGTGGAGGCTCGTGACATTTGGGATCGCACTCAGGATGCTATCCGTGCCTCTAAAGAAAGGATGAGGGCATCTGCCGACACGCATCAGCGACCCGCTCCAAGCTTCTCCCCCGGTGACATGGTGTGGCTCTCTACTCAAAACATCAAGCTGCGAGTCGAGTCCCCCAAGTTCGCGCCGCGATACATTGGACCTTTTAAGGTTCTCGAGCGTATCAGCTCGGTGGTCTACCGCCTGGCTCTTCCTCCACATTTAGCCATTTTGGACGTTTTCCATGTGTCCCTCCTCAAACCAGTTCATATGGCCCAGTTCTCCGAGTCATCTGCTGGGTCATCAGACTTGTCGTCTGACGAGTTCGAGGTTAACGCCATTGTGGGACGCAGGATTGTCCGTGGCAAAAAGTTTTATTTGGTGGATTGGAAGGGTCATGGACCGGAGGCTCGGACCTGGTGGAGTATATCCATGCTCCGCTCCTGATTGCGGCCTTTGAGCATAGTGAGGCTCAGAGGGGGGTGCCCTAGGAGGCAGGTAATGTTAGGCTTCAGATTTCTGAGACTGCACAACAGGAATCCAGAGCTGTACATCCAGCGGTCTCCCATTCCCCTCAGGGACCTGCACAGCAATCTCGACGATCCAGGCATCCTGCTCAGACCCGCTCTCTGGGTCTGGATGTTGCTGCCACCTCTGGTCCAGCAATGGTACCGCAACCTGCTTTGCAGGGAATCGCTCCAGAGGTTAAGTCCTCTTGCCGTGCTACTGGGCATGTCCGCAAGACGACCTCTCAGTGGAGAGCAGGGGTCACGTGCTCAGGTCCTGTCTCAGATCTGATTGGTCCTTCTCAGAGGACTGGAAGGTCCCGGAAGCGCATGGCTATAAAAAGCCCACATGGTGGCTCGGCCATACGCTAGTGTAGACTATTTCTGCTATGTATGAATGGTGACTGATGCATGTGTCTGGTGACTGACTTATTTGAAACCCCTACCCTCTGATATTACGAATGGTGACAGAGTGTTGGTATTAGTCAGTGCCAGGTAGTGGCAAACTATGCGCCACTGTGCTCACCGTACCTTATGCTAGTGTCCGACGGTGTCCGGTTCCCCGGCACTGTCGTTTAGCGGCTGTAGTTACTGCCGCACTGCAGTCAGCAGCACCTATTGGCGTTCGCGGCTGCGACGCCACATTCCGGCTGGTACTGTGAAGTTAATAGGCGCAGCATCTACACCTTTTTACTCTAGGGCGTCTCTGTGCCTTAAACAGAGTCTGCCCTAGCACCTCGGGTGACGCTAACCCGAGCGCAGTACTCCACCTCCTGGCGAGTCTGTCATTACCCAGCAGCGGTCTTTACATCGACCGCACGGTGGACCCCGGGCGGCGAACGTACCTCCTATTATTTATATTTGGTGCCTTCCGCCGTCCTTAACAGTTTATTAACCCTTCAGGTGATTTTCAGGAATTGATGCAAAGTGACATGACAGGAATGAAAATGTGTATTTTTTACCACCTAAATGCCGCTAACTTCTGAAAAGGTTACAACATCCTTCAGACTCTAAGGCCGCTATTTGGTCATGAATTGCCATGGCAAACATCAGGACCACACAATCATGATCTGTGGACACCAATGGGGATAAAAGAAAAGCCCCCACAATCTGTTAACCATTTATATGATGTAGTCATTACTGACAGCAGCATCTAAGGGGTTAGACAGATAGATGGTGTTAACACTGATTGTGACTGATGCAGCAAGTTGTCAGCTATAGTGTATAGCTGACAGCTGCTGTATTGTCAGCTGTATGGGGGTGATATTCTCTTATATCTTAGGTCAGTAAAAAGACGTATTGGAGGTCATTAAGGGGTTTTAAAGAACCCTAATATTACATGGTTGGCCATTCTTGTGAAGTTCTATTAAAAATATCTTGATAATATAGTTACAGGACTTAGAAATCCTTACATGAAGCACTGATGTAGCCCCATCCGGTGGTGACGCATCTCTCGCCTCCATTGAATACATCAGCTGAAGCAGCAACGCACACTGGGGACACACGACTGTCCAAAGAAGCAGCGCTGGCGAGCTTGATGAGAGTGATATCGTTGGAAATGGAGACTGAGTTGTAGCTGGGGTGTCTGAAGACCTGTTAAAAAAAGTCAATATTTCTCTTTATTATATAGAGTTTACTATTTTTTCCATAAAGTATTATATGTGATCTATTAACATATATATGTCCATCAGTATTAGACTATTTTAGCATCTCTTACTTTGGAGATGGTCATGGTCTGAATAGGTTCAGCAGAGGAAGAACGATCAAATTCACCCAGAATTACACGGTGAGAGGTTCTGTGCATAAGAGAAGAAAAAAACATTGACGCTGAGCTGTACGAAATCACTTGTTGGGAACATATTAACGTATTTTTAAACACTGAAGCTGTGGTTTTTCTGTATAGGTGGCTGTTCCCCAATAAAACTGATGTTTTATTGCAGAGATACGCTAGTCATTTCTCATATGCCTGTCATAGAAACTTTAGTGCAGAAGTAATATGGAAATTAGACTGGAAGTGCACTGGGGCGTGTCAGTGTCCATAGATATATAGCCACACCCCCAAGGGTCTTCCAGCCTGTTACTTGTGGCTTCCACACTAAATTTCTCATGACTGGCAAATCAGATCTGTACAAAAAAATATTAACAGCCGTACCACTACTTCCATGTATAAAATTGTGCTGATCAATTCCCCTTAAATAAACAGATAGAAAAAATATGCACTAAATCTTTTTATGCTAGTGAAATTGCAAAATAAAAAATAATTGTAAAATACTTACGTGACACCACAGTGAGCAGCTGTGACAACCCAGAGGCTGTTGATCAGGGAACCACCGCAGAAGTGGAAGCCAGTCCTGTCCTGTGAGGTATAACCACATGAGTCATTACTTTGTTCACGCATTGCTAGGACCCCATAATAGATATACAAACAATTGGGAATTGACACAGGCGTGTCGTAAAGTTTAGAGTATAATACTCTTTACACAATCATCTTCAAGATTTCTCCCGTTCTTGCTCTGTAATCTGGAGCTTCAACTCTATCAATTACCCAACCTTTGAAAATTTAAAGGAATTGTACAGGACTATTACATTTTTTCACTATGGGTCGAAGAACTAACAAGAGCAGGTAGTTGCTAACTACCTTCCAATTGTGCCCGGCGCTGATTTCTTCCAGTGATTCAGTAATAATAAAGCACAGGCTTATCTTCTACTCTGCTCTGTTGACTTGGCATGACTGCCGACGTCATGCTAATTGACAGCCGGCTCCCCGCTGCCTGTCTGCGGGGAGCCAGCAGTCAATTAACATGATGTCAGCAGTCTTGTCCTGTCGACAGAGCAGCCTGGAAGGAGAAGAGCTGTTCTATTGATGAGGAGCAGCTTAATCGCCGGCAGGAGAGGTCGGGGACCACTTTAAGCCGGCTCCAGGTAGAATAGGCAGTAGATTTTAAGCCCATACCAAAAAAATAAAATGTTCCTGGATAACCCCATTTTTTAGCAACCTGAAAACCCATCTCTTTAAAGAGAGTTAATAACCCTGGTGTCACTACATATGAACAGCTTCTACCATCACCTACAATCACCTTCCCTGTTACCTCGTAGAATGTAAGCCCTTGCGGCTCGTCCATACCCATACCTCTGTATTAGTCTTTCACTAATTTAGCCATGGTTATCATACTTATTTTTACCATATGTCATATATATTTTTGTTATACTACTTATGTACTCTAATAAAACACAATTTCAGGTGTGTAAAAAAATGATTATTCTAAAAACTCATTGTATGAGTTTTGCCTCCACTTTTACTCTACAAGGTAATGATAATGAAAATTAATTTGCTAAAATTAATTAAACCTCTTCAAGGATACAAAACGCAAGAAAGAAAAAAAGTAGCGAGGAAATAGAAGTCATGTTATGTGCACATTAACATCTGTTATGGGTAATCTTTCTAATCGTTCTAGTATTTGTAAAATAGTGAACTTTTATTTTGAGAATTTTTGCAAACTTTCCATGTATTAATAATAATAATAATAATAGTAATAAAATTTTAATCATTATTATTATCATAATAAAAAAAAAAAGTTTCTGTTTTGAGAATTTAACAAGTGTATCACTAATTCTGTGCTTAGGTGACAACAGCATAGTATACAGAACTAGAGTTGAGCGAAACGGGTCGAAAAAATTCAAAAGTCGCCGACTTTTGGCAAAGTCGGGTTTCATGAAACGAAACCCGACCCTAGGATGAGGTCGGCCACGAGGTCGGCGACTTACGCGCCAAAGTCGCGTTTCAAAAGTTTGCTTTGCGCTCTTTTTCAGCCAATCAGGATCCACGGACACTGTGGGCAACATGATGACATAGGCACGGGTCACCACCATCTTTCAGAAGGGCATGCAAGTGATTGGCTTGCTTTGGTGGGCGTCACAGGGGGTATAAAAGGGCGTGCACGCCAACCGCCATCTTACTTCTGCCGATCTCAGTATAGGGAGAGGTTGCTGCTGATTCTGTAGGGAGAGCGTTAGGCAGGGAAGAAGACCAAAAAACTGCTTCTGCTGCTAGCGATTTGGCCTGCACAACACACCAGTCACTGTGTGTGCAGTGCAAGGGGAGGCTATATAGTGGTGTATCAGTGGTGTTGGTTGTTGGGCTGCCTTCTAAGGCTTCCTGACAGGCTGGCATTGCTGTTTACCCACTGCTCCGCAAACTGCTTTTTTAAAAGAAATCCAATCTCCCTTATCCTCTAGTCACTTTGGTCACAGCTGTGCCATCGAGACTGTCACATAGCGCTCAGATATTCATTGGGCCTCAAACTGCTTTTTTAAAAGCAATCCCAATTTTTTTTTTTTGTCCTGCTGAGAAGAAAAAAAAACTGCTTCTGCTGCTGATAGCAATTTGGCCTGCACAACACACCAGTCACTGTGTGTGCAGTGCAAGGGGAGGCTATATTGTGGTGTATCAGTGGTGTTGGTTGTTGGGCTGCCTTTTAAGGCTTCCTGACAGGCTGGCATTGCTGTTTACCCACTGCTCCGCAAACTGCTTTTTTAAAAGCAATCCAATCTCCCTTATCCTCTAGTCACTTAGGTCACAGCTGTGCCATCGAGCCTGTCACATAGCGCTCAGATATCAGTGGGCCTCACACAATCCAAAAGTGTCCAGTGTCCAAAAGTGTGTGCAGAGATTCAAAATCTCACTTATCCTCTAGTCACTTAGTTCACAGCTGTGCCATCGAGCCTGTCACATAGCGCTCAGATATTCATTGGGCCTCACACAATCCAAAAGTGTCCAGTGTCCAAAAGTGTGTGCAGAAATTCAAAATCTCCCCTGTCCTATAGACACCTTGTACCTTGTTTTACATACTATATAGTTTGTTGGATTTTGTCTACATTTCTACCAAAAATGAGGAAGGCTGGTGGAAGAGGCCGTGGAATTGGGCGGGGGTTGGCAGCTGGTAATGATGATGTTGGTGGTGGATCTGATGGTAGTGGCAAGAGCAAAATAGGACCGAATGCAGGAGGTGTTGAGCCTGCGTCATCGTCTGGCTACATAAGGCCTCGAACGCTTAGTTTTCTAGGAGTTGGCAAACCGCTTTTAAAGCCAGAGCATCAGGAAAAAGTTTTGTCTTACATTGCTGACTCAGCCTCCAGCTCTATCGCCTCCTCTTCTTCAGTTGTAAAAAGTAAAAGCACTGAGTCGTCATTGGAGGCTCATGTTCATGAACCACACCTTTCCTTGTGTCCTTCACCCCAACCAAGATTGAAGGATGACGCAGGCCATACTACTGATTACTCCATGGAGCTGTTTTCACATACCATGCCTGGATTATCAAGTGAAATGGTGAATTACCCAGGCCAAGATGAATCTGACATGGAGTGCACTGATGCACAGCCGCTGATGGATGATTCTGCTGGTACATTCACTCAGAGCACTACATTGTCCTCGCAGTGTACAGAGCCAGATTCTGACCCTGATGAGACTCAGGTGCCCCTTCCCGCACACTATACCACCATACACGGTGACACAGAGGAAGGTGCACATGACATAGAAGAGGAGGTGATGGATGACCCAGTTGTTGACCCAGATTGGCATCCATTGGGGGAAGAGGGTGCTGCTTCCAATAGCTCAGATGAGGAGCATCCACAGCAGACATCGACATCGCAACAGCTGTTATCTGGCAGGCCCGGAGCACTCCAAAGACAGGTTCCAAACAACAAAAGAGTTGCTGGACAGCTTGTCCAGAGGGTCAAAAGATCACAGCGTGCTAGGCCGCAAAATGTCTGCCAAAGTAGGAAGAGTGCAGTGTGGCACTTTTTTGAACAAAATCCTCATGATCAGGCCAAGGTTATCTGTAAGAAGTGCGCAAAGACCTTTAGCCGAGGGAAAAATCTGAAAAATTTGAATACCAGTTGCATGCTTAGACATTTAACCAGCATGCACTTGCAAGCGTGGACACAACACCAAACCTCAAGTGCCACATGTGCAACTGATCACAACGAAGGTAGTCATCAACGCTACATTGTTTCCCCCACTGTAAGCCCACCGGTTAGCACAGCAGCAAATGTTGAGGTGTCGTTGCAAGGCCACAGCAGTCAGGGAATCCCACTGTTATATCAACGAAAAACTGATTCTAGGCCATCAGAAAGAACACCAACTCCATCACCATCATCAACCCTCTCTCAGTCCGCCCTGTCCACAGCTACTTCCACCATATGCAGCTCTCAAGTCCAGCTCACCCTCCCAGACACTATGAGTAGGTCAAGAAAGTACTCAGTCTCTCATCCGCGTACACTGGGTTTGAACGCCCACATTGCCAAACTAATCTCGTTTAAGATGATGCCCTTTCGGTTGGTGGAAAGCACAGCTTTCCGCGAACTCATGGCCTATGCAGTACCACGCTATGACCTACCCAGTCGCCACTTCTTCTCTCGCAAAGCCATCCCAGCCCTCCACCATCATGTGAAAGACCGCATTGTCCATGCACTCAAGCAGTCAGTGAGCGGAAAGGTGCACCTCACAACTGATGCATGGTCCAGTCGGCATGGCCAGGGCCGTTACGTGTCCATCACAGCACACTGGGTTAATGTGGTGGATGCAGGGTCCACAGGGGACAGCGGTGGTGGGACAGTGCTGCCTAGCCCACGGTATAGGAAACAGTTGGCTGTAGGCGTTTCACCCTCCTCCTCCTCCTCCAGAAGCGAAAGCTCGTCCACAGAGCGCAGTCGTACGAGCACTCCATCTGCAGCTGCCACTGTTGCACACGATGTGTCCCCCTATCGAGCAGCTAGTGGAAAGCGTCAGCAGGCTGTGTTGCAGATGATGTGTTTGGGCGACAGACATACCGCCGAGGTGCTGGCCGAGTACTTGAAGCGACAAACTGAGTCATGGCTGGGCAGTGTACATCTTGAGGCAGGCAAGGTAGTTAGTGATAACGGCCGTAATTTTGTGGCAGCCATAGCAATTTCAAAACTCAGCCACATACCTTGCTTGGCTCACACCTTGAACCTGGTGGTGCAGTGCTTCCTCAAAAATTATCCGGAGTTAACAGCCCTGCTCCAGAAGGTGCGAAGACTGTGCGCACGCATCCGCCGGTCGCCTGTACACTCCGTTCGTATGCAGAAGCTGCAGCGATTGCTCCACCTTCCCAACCACCGCCTCATTATCGACATTGCAACAAGGTGGAACTCCACCCTGCACATGGTGGAGCGGCTGTGCGAGCAGAGGCAGGCCATAATGCATTTGTGGGAGGATACACGGCCAGGCACTTTGAGAGCAGACATGGAGTTGACAGGTGTGCAGTGGTCGAAGCTGAAAGACCTCTGTAAAGTCCTTCAGTGTTTTGAGGAATGCACACGGCTGGTAAGCGCAGACGACGCCATCCTAAGCATGAGCATCCCACTTATGCGTCTGCTCATGCAAACTTTGACGCACCTTAAGGAGCAGGCGTCTGCAGCCAATGTTGATGAGGAGGAAGAGGAGGAGGGAATCCTTGATGACATTCAGCCATTGTCTGCTCAGGGACCTCTCCTGGACGAGGTGGAGGAAGAAGAGGAGGAGGATGATGATGGGGATGATTACTTAGGGGAGGAGGATGCATCTCGTGGGGCAAGTGAAAATGTTGGCGTGGCAAGGTCTGGTACAGGGTTTGTGCGTGACTGGAGGGATGTGGATTTGCCAGAAAGTGCTCCTCCAACCAGCACTCGCAGTGCATCATTGACACCGGGAACATTGGCCCACATGTCAGATTATGCCTTGCGGATCCTAAAAAGGGACCCCCGCATTGCCAAAATGATGAACGATGACGACTACTGGTTGGCCAGCATCCTGGATCCACGCTATAAAGGCAAATTACAAAACATCATGCCACAGGAGAACCTTGACCTAATATTGGCTAATAAACAAGCAATTCTGGTAAATCGGTTGCTTGAGGCATTCCCAGCACACAGCAGCGGTGATGGTTCTCACACGAGCCGTACGGGCCGGGGGCAGCTTGGCAGAGGTGTTCGTGGTGCACACAGCAGAAGTGGCGTTGGAGACAGGGGTTTCATGACAATGTTGTGGACTGATTTTTCAAATACCGCTCACACAACTGGTAATACTGCATCGATGGAAAGTGACAGGAGACAGCAGTTGTCAACCATGGTTACAAACTACTTTTCCTCCCATATCGATGTTCTCCCACACAGGTCATTCCCCTTTGACTATTGGGCCGCTAAACTGGACACCTGGCCTGAATTGGCACAATATGCCTTACAGGAGCTCGCTTGCCCAGCTGCAAGTGTGCTATCGGAAAGAGTCTTCAGTGCAGCTGGATCAATCCTGACAGAAAAAAGGACCCGTCTGTCAACCCAAAATGTGGATGATCTAACCTTCATTAAAATGAACCATGCATGGGTTTCCAAGGATTTTGTCCCACCTTCCCCTGATGACACATAGGGTGACAGAAAAATGGCTTGCTTTGGTCCACCTCTTCCTGGGACTTGACCTATTTCGCCTTTTGCATCACCTGAATGTCCAACATCAACATATGCCACTTTATAAAACTCCCTAACTGTGCTGCCTCCCCCCCATGGCCGGGGTCACCACCTAGCGCACGACACCGTGCGAGTGCCGTTGCCCTGGACAGGTGGGTAGGCCGACTCTTGGGCGCGGGCACTGGCACAGGGTCCCTCATAGTAGTCCCTGCACTTTCATCTGCAGCTTCCTCTTTGTCACCGTGTAAGATGGAACTGTATATGTTTTCAATGTTGGGACAGCAATTTTTGGGGAGCACGTTACTCTGGAGAATGATAGATGGGGCCCACCATACACTGGAACATTCCAAAGGTGGACATCAGACACTGGAGCAGCATTTACAGGGCCCATTATACACTAGAGCATTAGAAATGGGGCCCATTATGTTTGGAGCATTATTTGGGCCCATAAGACAGTGGAGCTTCATCCATGGGGACCAACATATACTGTATCATTATGTGGAGCTCATCATATACTGTTTCAAACATTATATGGGACCAATGATTCTGTATGGAGAAATAGATGGGCCTCGTCATGAGATGTAAAAAGTGAAGTATTTTTCATTGTACTATACCACTATTTCTCTGCCGTATCGGAGCATGATGAGTTGTGGTATGTGTTAAAGGGGCGCTCTTTCGCCCAGGGCACATGAAAACCTGGAGCCAGCCCTCCCCCCCCATAACTTTAGCCAAATAACCCCCATTTTTCAGTGCGTAACTTGTATTATGAAGTTAATGAAGGTTGACAAGCTTAAGTAAGAAGAACTGATGCTTTTGGCATTCAAATGGGCACTGTAGGTGTGTTTCCTGTCCTCCTCTCACTGCCGACTTTTATTCCCCATTGACTTACATTGGGTTTCGTGTTTCGTGACCACCCCGACTTTTCCCTGTAATCGGACGATCTTGCTCGACCCGACTTATGGAAAAGTCGGGTTTCACGAAACGAAACGCGACCCTAAAAAACCAAAAGTCGCTCAACTCTATACAGAACTATTCAAGAAAGTTTGAAAATTTGCTCAAAGTCTGAAAGACCCCACTGTAAAGGTTCACTTAGACGTCAGTTTTTCATAAACTAGTTCTCTCAGTGTTCCTCATGGCTGGAACTTGTACACATTATAGTTTATAAGGGTGTGTTTAGTTGTCCAGGCATTTTTGCAGACTGTGTGGTCAACACCAACACATGGAGACATGTCCCATTTTAATCCCAGTCACAGATTAAATTTACCAATGCAAGCCTATGGGAAACTGATGGGGAAAACTGACCCATTGATCAAACTCTGATGAACATCTCATTAAAAAAAAAAGCTGAAGAAAATCATTTTTTTTGCATACAAGAAAAGTCACTAACATCTGAATGATCCCTAAGTCCCAGTCATCTGTTCGGATTTGTTGGGACCTCATTTTTCTCATGATTACATGCCATGATGACTCTGAACAGAGCTTAATTATTGTACTGCAATCCAAAAAAATATCAGATGTTAAATATAACATATATCATGAATAAACAGATTAAAGTATGTTCACAGTTTTCACTGTACCTGAAGGGAGACTTGCCATGGCCAGGAACCAGAAACGGCATTCTCACCATTTACAATTCTGGCATAGCCGGAAATAATAGGCTTGATAGCTGGCACACCACAGCCTAAAGATTAAAGAAGTATTATTTGTACCTTTGTGAATTACTAAAGAAAATAAATGTTAGTAATTTCAAGAAATTTTTAAACTAATGTTTAAAGCAATTTTCCAACTCACCAAGAGACCCCCCAAAGAGGGCAAGGCATGAAAGAAGCCAAAGGAATGCCATTGTGGTTCACTTTTGGGCAAGTGGTTTTAGAGCAAATGTGTAAAGTTTTTATACTCTCAACAGACCAATCAAGTTAAAGCTCAAGTTATCAGAAGTTTATGTTTAAGAGATTTTTTTAAACCCTCTATCAGAGACCTTGGGTTAATATAGAAAACTCTACCACCTGCAAGAGGAGTAGAGATAAGCGCAAGCTATACAGTACATCATGATCAATCTAGTATATGAATTGAAAACTATAGTTATGTTTACAGCTTCTGTAAGGTAACAATGGATCAAAACTAGTAATAACATAAAGTTTATAGTTGGTAGAAAGGTGCTACATACACAAATAAAATAATATAATGAAAACAGTACTTTATCTGACAACCTTGTATGTTTCACACTTTAGTAGTTGCCACATCATGAAATTCCTTGAACCGGTTCATCAAAATATCTGGACATATAATAGTTTCACCAAAAACCTTGCTCTGAAGAAATAATCTTTTATCTTCTTTAAAGAAGACCTGTCGCCAGGTCAAAATTGGGCAGTTTGGGGTCTTATTTTAATTCTGCTGCTCCCCTGAGTATTCCATTTTTTTTCTTTTATAAAATCCATCATGCAGTTCCAGCGATAAAAAGGAGAGGTTTATCATGCTAATATTTGTTTGTCTTTATGAAAGGGGCGTGGTTCACAGGATCCTCTGGGGCATATCTTTAGGCTGCTCTGCATTTATACCCTGTAAGCAACACCTCCTTTGTAAAGACCATAAAAATTAGCCCTAAAAAAGGCTCACATCTCTGTAACTGTACTGCGTATTTTATGTTAGGATTGGCGGAACACACCAGATAAAAAATTTTAATAAGGTGCGTTCACAACTCGGGCTCCACTGTGCGGTGATGGAGAAACTGCAGCTAGCACAATGGCGGAGCAAGGCTGTGAGAAAACACTTAAAGCACACTGAGTTAAATGTCACTCAGTGTGCACAGAGCGCAGAGTACCAAGCTCTGTTACACCCCAGAGCGGTACTAAAAAGCAACGCACAAAGGACTATACCCTGTTAGACTGCACAGGTGTATAGAAAAAAAGCTAATTGGGGTCCCTATAACTTAACCCCCCAGGAAAGACTAAGCTGGTCGTTGACCCTGCTCTGACACACGGTTGTGCTTTAGCACGCGCACCTGAGGATGCCCGGTGCAGATGCTAAGTTCAAGCGGGAGTTCCCACCCTACACTACCTGTCTAGACAAACACTTGCAGTGCTATTAGCGGGACACGTGCACACAGGGTGGTAAAGTAGCCACCAACACAACAAACACACATGATACTAGCACACAGGCGTACGCCATTGAGAGCTTTTTATACCTTTTTCAAGTCCAGACAGACAGGACCTTGCCTGTGGGCCAATCTGAAGCTGCCACATCACCAGAGCAGCTGATGTCTGAGCACCAATGAGAAGGCGCCACATCATGGACATGCTCAGAAGGGTAAAATCTGGACTTAGGCTCCAGAGTAGAACACTGCATGTGCATACCAGTAGTCACCATAGGCTTAGCTGGAGAACCAGCAGCAACTACACAGGTAGCATGAGCTTGGGCATGGCGCTGGGTCCGGAATCTGTGCTGAGCAGACATCCCAGTGTCTGAGCCTGAATGGGAGACCACTGCACCAGACAAAGCTTGAGATCCATCCCAAGTAGTGGGAGAATCCCGGCGCCTAACATCACATCCCCTCCCCGGCAATATTTGCCACGCTTGAAAACCCCCATACGCTGGGAGGCATGGATGTGATTTTGCTGGTCAACTGAAGCTCCAGGTGGTATATAGAGCTTGCCCGGGGGTACCTGGGCTTTATTTAAGACAAAGGCTCTCACAAAAGCTACCCCATTTTTGTATGCTGCCCGTTGCTCAATCAATCTGGGGAGAATGGAGGCGCAGCCACAGTATCCCCAAAAGTACCTCATCCATACCCTCCGAAATAAACAGAAAAGAGATTATCTTCTGATGGTTCAGAGACACAGTGAGTGTAAGGGGTACTGTACGATGGGAAATTGGGGTTGGCAAAACAGCCCTGTCAGCGTGCACACTGAAATGGTTTCTCGCGCGTGCACAGTATGCTTTGCCAAACTGCGGGCAAAGCCGAAAAGCAGTAGTGCGCATGCGTGTACTACGTCTTCTGTGGTGCCATGTCTAATCATTGCTGGCAGTGTGCTTTAAATACCATATGAAGCTATGCGCCGGATATGAGGGGGAGCGAGAGTGACCGCGTGTAGTAAAGCAGCCAAAACGAGGTTTGAGATGCTGGGATAGCGGTGCACGCGCAGAAATGCCTATGTGACTGGGGTTCGGGCGCGTGCAGCATGCAAGCATTCAGAGAGAGGCTTGGAACACAAAACCGAGACGCATGTGCACTACTGCTTTTCGGCTTTGCCCGCAGTTGGGCAAAGCATACTGCGCACGCGCTGAAATACCATTTCAATACGCACGCGCAAAACCTGTACCCGATCTCCAATATTCACGGCAAAGAATGCGTACAGCAAGCTGAGGAGGGGTGGAGTGAGGGAGCAGAGGCAATGCCCATTGGACCAGACGTACTAGGGATACTATTGAAGAGAAATAGCGCAATAGTGCATTATCCAGTGTAAGTATATCAACTTAAAAATAATACACTCACCAGATGGAGCTTGTGATAAGCATGGAGGATTCGCTGCTGCAGAAATCACAGATCCACGAGGGACCAACGTAGAAGATGCAGGATAGGAAAAAAAGTGGTCAGACAATCCGCGCTGCGAATCACTATGAACAATTATTATTACAGTGGTCTTTATTCAAAGCGTTTCGAAGTTTCACAGAACTCCTTCCTCAGGAAAAAAACAGCTGAGAAAGGAGTTCTGTGAAACTTTGAAACGCGTCGAATAAAGCCCACTGTAATAATAATTGTTCATAGTGATTCACAGTGCAGATTGTCTGACCACTTTTTTTCCTATCCTACATTGGACCAGACGAACAGATTACCATACAGCACGGGACAAATAAAAAAGGTTTTTATGGGTGATACATGGGAAGTCAGTGGGCTTCAGAAGTAGTTGTGGAATGCATATGTGGCGCCCCTGAGGCTTCAGTCACCACAGAGGTACTGCACCTTCTCCTAAGGTGTAGTGCCCCACCATCCAGGTAAGGTGGGAACTCCTGACCACGCTCCACACCTGCATTCCAAACACAGGATAGTTCAGTGGGGCCACCTAACAGCTACAGGCTGGGGGTTAGCAGAGCACCCCTCGTGGAAACCTGCTTCGTAACACGAGATGTGCTGGGAGGCGGGTGGAGTCAGATGATATATAAGAGAGGGAAAGTGTAGGATTTGAGGTTAGTCTGGGAGAGACCCAGAAGAGGTCAGTCTGACAGGGGTTCAGTCTTGGAGAGACCCAGAAGGGGTCGGTCTGGGGAGAGACCCAGAGAAGAGAGCAGGCTGACAGCAGGTCAGCCTGAGAGGAGCTCAAGGTGGAGGAAGGCAGTCAGACAGGAGAGTCTGAGGACTGGTCTTAGTGGAATGAGCTTCTCAGGGAAGGAAGAGAAGGAGAAAGAGAAGTAGACTGAAGACTACAGATTCCATAAGAGAGAGATAGAACAGATCAGAACGAAGGAGAAGGAGAACAGAGAGGAGGAGTGGGTTGAATAGGAACCCTGCCTATAGGTTCTCAGCGCAAAGGCCGGGGCCCAGTCCCTGAGGTTGATTGGATCTTTATATCAGACAACAGACACCGGAGGAGTAGTGAGCCGCTAACGCCTTACTCCCACCATAGACTTGGGACACAACAGTGAAACGGATAGAGAGCCGGGACTCAGGAGAGGAGTCCCCGAAGCAGGCTACAGCTGTCTGTCATACAAGTAAAGACTAGGAACATCTAGAGAGAGACATTCCAGGGTAACTAAGTACTGGAGTGCTTCGCACCTAAAGGCGCATTTGAGGAGTCGTTCAGTGAAGGTACATATTGGCGGAGTGTGGAAGGGAGAATCCTATCCTGCCTGGAGGTTGGCTGGAGCCCTGACCTGGAGAACACAGTACGGAGGCAGGCAGTGGTGTGAACTGCAAACAGTGAGTAAAGCTTTGGAACCGCATACTCTGGTGTCCTCCAGTTATTCCAGCATTGCTATACCTGGGTAACAACATCTACACCATCCTGTGCCTCTCCTCATCCATTGCACCTACACTGCCCTGGGACTATAACTCCACCTGTGGGGAGCTATACCATCTCTGCTGCACCACACCATCAGTCCCAGAGGATCTGTACGCAGCGTTGGCTAACACCTCACTTGCCAAATACCACGGGTGGCGTCACGAACTATACCAATAAACTCTAACACCTTTAACACCACCGCCATTGATATTCGGCGCCCAGGGCCACGGACCAGGTCACCACTGCTGTGACACATTCCCCTGACACCGGCCCGGTACCGAGTACCCCGCAGCCCTGGGAGGGCGACCCACATAGCTGACACTGAATTAACTGATGTTTTTGGCTGGTAGGCAAAAAAAGTGGTGACAGGTTCCCTTTAAGGATTCCAATGCAAAGTAAAAGGCAGGCCACCTAATAATGTTCAGACCTCCATAAGGAAATAATTCATAGACACATACAGCAGGTTGCAAAAAGACACAGATCCATCAAGTTCCCACTTTCCTGATCAATTACACATTATTTATAACAAGATTATTCATAAATAGTTTTTGCGCATTATCATGCCAACTGAACAGATTAACACTGATGCGATGCAACCTCAATCGACACCTGTAGTGCACTCGATACAGCCCCATTTATTTCTAGGGACTTCTAGGCCATAGGGTAGAGTCACACCATATTTTCTCTCACCCCAGATTATTGGTCCAATTATGATAATCACAGTTTGATCACACTCTGATCAGAGTTTGATCAGAGTGTAATCCAATTTTTTAGGATGAGATGTAGATGGAAAAAAAATCCAGATCTTTTCCATTCTATCAGTCTGTGGAAATCAAACCAAAGTCATCCAAATGCAGTCTGATTTTTTCACCAAACTCATTGACTTGCATGGCCAAGTGCAATCCGATTTACATAGCTCTGTCCTACATATGACACGGCACAGCATACAATCGTCCTATGACTATCCCAAAAAGGATTTCTATCCAACCTGTCTAAGGCACATGACACCTACCCAAAGGAAGAAACACCAACGTGGAAAATAAACAAACCCTTAACCACCAAGCAATTTTTCACTTTTGCGCATTCATTTTTCCCTCCCCTTCTTTCATTTTTATGTCTCCGCTAACAAAGCCATTTGAGGGCTCTTTTTTGGGGGGACTAGTTGTACTTTTGACTGACACTATCCATTTTACCATACCATTTACTTGAAAAGGGGAAAGAAATTCCAAGTGACGTGGAATTGCAAAAATGAAAAAGCATTTCCCCAACTAATTTTGGGATTTATTGTTTCGGCATTCAATAGGCAGTAAAAACGACCTGGAAATAAGATTGCACTGGTCAATATGATTATGGTGATACCAAACTTACTTTTTTTTTTATTCAAATGGTGAAAAAAATACTTCAGAAATTCAGTAAAAAATTTGCTTAAGTCGTCATTTTCCAAAACCTGTAACATTTTTATTTTTCTGGTAATGGAGCTATGTGAGGGCTTGTTTTTTGCATGGTCATCTGATGTTGCCATTAATACTATTTTGAGGTTGATATGATGCTTTGATCGCTTCTTGTTCATGTATTTTTTTAGTGGAGTTGCAGCAACCAGATTTTTCTTCTCTTTAGTTTTTACAGATTGGGATAACTAATTTTATATTTTGATAGATTGAACGTTTCTGAACATGTTGATATCAAACACATATGTTTTTTAAATTGTTTTATATTTATTTATTGTTGACTCAAAACAAGGGGGGTAATTCTAATTGTTATACTTTTTTTAGATTTTTAAAATCGTTTTTTCTTTACTTTTAACTTTATTTGTTAGTCCTCCTAGGGAGCTTGAAACTGGGAACATCTGATCGCTTGTGCTCTATACAGAAGCCATCACAGAAGTGAGCACAAGACAGGCATAGGGGCATTCAAATGGAATACCTATGTCGTAGCAACACATTGGTTCCCTGTTATTACATAGTAGGGAAAACGATGGTCGCCCAAACCAACGTCCAGGCCAGATTGCGGCACTTAAAAGGGATATCCATAACTGTATTAATTTACTGTTGGCCTAAGAACTGATAGTCAGGTAGTTAACTACCTGCCTGTTTTGCCTACAGCAGATCTCTGCCAGAACATAGTGGTCACTGACTTCTACCGGTGATGCTTCCGATGTCACATCAACAAAGCAGCGGCTTCCCTTCCGCTCTGCGTTGTTGTTGGAGCGTGACTTTTGATGTCATGCTGATTGACAGCCGTCTCATTGCTGCTAATTGCTTAACTGTAGGAATTTGATTGTCAATCACAGAGACGTCGGCAGTTGCGCCCAGTGGAAGAAAAGCTGCTCTGTTGACGTGGAGCAGCTGAACCACCAGCAAAAGCCGTCAGTGACCACTCTGAGCCATCCTCCGATTGAAAAGGTAGGAAGTTGCGAACCAGCTAGAAACTACTTGTCTGTTAGTTTTTTGTCTCATATTAACTAAATCATTTAGTCCTAGATAACCCCTTTACATGCCAGTGTTAGTAACTGAACTGACATCTGCCCTGTGTGCGGCATGTTCTGCTTCTGAGCGCTCTCTAAAGTCCCTGACGTGCTCCATGACGGATATACAGTATATTCACCACTACATTCAATTTACAACTTTTTTCAATATTCATAATCTATTTGGATTCTGAAATACTTTAAGTACAAGAAACTATAAGATGCCTATTATTGGAGGTCCATAACCTGAGTTCAGAGGTTCAAATCACCTTTTCAACAATTTCAAAGGTTAAACTGGAATGTCTGAGGGCTCAAACTCACTTGCGAGAGACTCGCGCAATTCCCGTGCGAGTCTCTCGCATGAAAACCTGGGACTGCCACCCGCACTCAGACCGGAGTGTGCGGCTACATGTATTTCTATGCAGCTGCACGCTCCGGTCCGAGTGCCGGCGGCAGTGCCAGGTTTTCATGCGAGAGACTCGCACGGGAATCGTGCGAGTCTCTCGCAAGTGAGTATGAGCCCTAAAAAGTAGTTCACTAAGAGTCACCATTTATCATTATGCTTGGGTGCATTTTCACATACCGTAGGCATTTCCTTTTCATCAACATTCTGCAAATACAATAGGTGCTGGATCTTCCCTTACATCTCTCCCTCCACTACCCAGCATGTATTGTTGCTATCAATGTTCAATGGCCGCCCTGCCCTAAAGTAAAACCCCAGCTCTCTTTTATGTTTGTATGCAGCTTGACAAACAGGAGAGCAGGAGCAGACAGAAACATAAATATCCACCCACTTCTAGTAATCCATTTTTTTGGATCTTTGCTGAAAAAGACAGATTTCACTTGACAACAGGCGGTGGTCAGCAAGTTACACAGAAGGGATATGTTTAATGGAGTAATTTTCTGGGGGCAATTGTTAGTTGGTTACTTTACATTCTGTTACTTTAGTTTCTTTACATTTTATTTTCACATTAATGTAATGTTAATAAACTGATTATCTGCTAATCTCACCATGATTGCTACTGAGCTATATATAAAGTCTGTCAGAAGAAACTGTTTACTGAAGCTGGAAAATTACCTATATGGGCAGATGTTCTTAGTACAAATGCTCCACTTCTCTCTAAAACAGTTAATTTTTAATCACCTATTGATATTTTTAGATAGTAGGATAACCTTGAATCACTGTGCTAGATTACCAGATGTTGTTCTACATATGTGCAAATTCTTTAAATTAACCAAAAGAAGTGTACCTTTTTGTACTTAACTGTCAGAACAAAACAGGGAAATCCTAGTGAAATGTAGAGGATGTGCAATAAAAATTCCTAAACATGAATTTGAAGTCTTCAACACTTTAACCCCTTCATGACGGAGGTATTTTCATTTTTGCATTTTCGTTATTTTCTCCCCTTCTTCCCAGAGTCATAACTTTTTTATTTTTCAGTCAAAATGGCCATGTGACAGCTTGTTTTTTTGCGGGACAAGTTGTGCTTTTGAACTACACCATTGGTTTTAACATATTGTGTACTGGAAAATGGGAAAAAAATTCCAAGTGCTGTCAAATTGCAAAAAAAGTGAATTCCACAGTCGTTTTCCTTTGTTTTTTTACCATGTTCACTAAATGCTAAAACTTGCCTGCCATTATTATTCTCCGGGTCATTTCGAATTCATAGACACCAAACATGTCTAGATTCTTTTTTATTAAAGTGGTGAAAAAAAATGCAAACTTTGGTAGAAAAAAAATGATGCCATTTTCCGAGCCCTGTGGCATCTCCACTTTTTGTGATTTAGGGTCGGGTGAGGGCTTATTTTTTGCGTGCCGATCTGACATTTTTAATGATACCATTTTCGTGCAGATATGATCTTTTGCATTTTATTGCAATGTAGCTGCGACCAAAAAGACGTAATTCTGGCATTTTGAATTTTTTTGTCGTTATGCCGTTTACGGATCTGGTTAATCTTTTTTATATTGATAGATTAGGCAATTCTGAATGTAGTGATGCCAAATATGTGTATTTTTTATTATTATTTTATTTTGAATGGGGTGAAATGGGGGTGATTTGAACTTTTATATTTTTTATATTTTTAAAAACATTATTTTTTTACTTTTTGCATGCTTCAATAGTCTCCATGGGACACTAGAAACTGCAGTTCTCTGATCAGCTTTCCTACATACAGGTGATGATCAGATCGCCTGTGTGCAGCAGAAATGCTCACAAACTGTGAGCGCCGACCACCGGACCATAGCAATCCGGCTATGACAACCATAGAGGTCTGCTGGAGACCTGTGCTTGTCTTGTCAACCAATCAATGACCCGCAATCACGTGACGGGTCACCGATTGGTGGGATTTCTGGCTCGCTTACAGGAAGTGCAAGTTAAATGCCGCTGTCAGAGATTGACAGCGGCATTTAACAGGTTAACAGCTGCGGGTGGATTCTTCAAGACGTCTTTGAGGTTTCAGTGATGGTCAATAGAGCAGATCTGTGTTCTTCCAGTTGGAGCTGTGGTCCCCTAAGCTGACATCCTGTAGAATGTTCCTGGGTCTGGTTTTGTAAAGTTTTTCTGATTCTCCTTGCAGAACAATAGAAATCCCTTTTTATACCCTCATCTGTGGCTCAGGTCATCATCCACAGGTCAGGAGGGTTGAGTTAAACTCTCATTGTTTGAGTATTTAAACAATCTGCACAGTACATTCTACTCTGTTTTGCAGGTCAACAAACTAGTTAGCCTGGTATAATGTGTAATCAACATATTAACAAAGATCTATTGTTCCATGACCCTGAATCCCTGTCCTCCAGAGATAACAGATAACAAGTTACAACAAACATCAACTCAAGTGACAATATTCAGACAATATAACAATAGTCCATGTTTCTTGACCAACCAAAGAATGAAACACATAAATTCACTAGTCAACATTTAAACAATAACCTATGTCTCTGGGCCTACTAAATTTACATCTGGCATAATTAAGAAGAAATTATGTGTTATCACAGGAGGATTCTGTGTTTCTCTCACCTCAGAGGCTCAGCTAATGTGACATGGCACCCGCAAGCCATAACAGTAAAATCTGCACTCTAATATGGCACTCCTTAACTTCTGAACTTTGTACTGTGCCTGAAAAGTAGTGTCTTACCATATACAGGGTATTGGCGTACACAAGAGAAATTGTGTAACAAATTGTACTATTTGTTTTCTCCAGTTTTTCCTTCTGAAAATGAAAAATTTGGATCTGAAGCAACATTTTTGTGGGAAAAATGTAATTTTTTTAATTTCACTTCTCAACATCATAAAATTCTGTGACCCACCTGAGGGTTCAAGGTGCTCACCACAGCTGTAGATAATTTCCTTGTGGGGTGTAGTTTCCAAAATGGAGAAACTTGTTGGGGGTTTACACTTTTTATGCACATCAGAGGCTCTCCAAATGCAACATGGCGCCCCCAGACCATTCCATCAAGTCTGCATCGAAAAACGTTGTTCCTTCCTTTCAGAGCTCGGCAGTGTGCCCAAACAGTAATTTCACACCACACATGGGGTATCGGTGTACTCAAGAGCAATTGCATAATAAATTTTGAGCTCTTTTCTCCTGCTACCCTTGTGAAAATGAAAAAATTGGGGCCAAAGCAACATTTTTGTGTGAAAAATTCATTTTTTAATTTTCACAGCTCAACTTTGTCAAATTCTGTGAAGCACCTGTGGGTTCAAGGTACTCACTACACCTCTAGATCAATTCCTTTATGGGTGTAGTTTTAAAAATGGGGTCACTTGTGGGGGTTTCCACTGTTTAGGTACATCATTGGCTCTGCAAACACGACATGGCGTCTGCTTCTGTTCCAGCCAATTTTGCGCTTCAAAAGTCAAGTGGCATTCCTTCCCTCCCGAGCCCTGTCTTGTGCCCAAACAGTATTTTTCCACCACATATGAGATATCAGTGTACTCAAGCACAACTGCACAACAAATTTTGGTGTCCACTTTCTCAAGGTACTCTTGTAAAAATGAAAAAGTTGTGGCTAAAGCAATATTTTTGTGTTAAAATGTATTATTTTTCATTTTTTTATTCGACATTGCTTTAATTTCTGTGAAGCACTTGAAGGGTTAATAAACTACTTGAATGTGGTTTTGAACACTTTTAGGGGTGCAGTTTTTCAAACTGTGTCACTTTTAGGTATTTTCTATCACATAGAGCCCTCAAAGTAACTTCAAACTGAATATAGTCCCTAAAAAAATGGTTTTGTAAATTTGTTATAAAAATGAAAAATTGCTAATAACCCTTTAACCCTTCTAACTTCCTAACAAAATAAATGTATGTTTCTAAAATTATGCTGATGTCAAGTAGACATGTGGAAAATGTTATTTATTAACTATTTTGTGTGATTAAGTGGTTAAAGTGCATAAAAATTAAAACTTTGAAAACTGAAAAATTGTTGCCAAATTCCTAATATTTTCCCAAAAATATCGACCCAAATTTACCTCTACCATAAAGTACAATGTGTCATGAAAAAACATTCTCAGAATCACTGGGATACCTTGAAGAGAGAACAAAATAGATAGGGGATAGATGGGGTCACATTGTGAAGAGGGGGCAATGTGCAGGGTACATTGTGAGGGCACAGTATGAAGTGGGTACATGCGGGGGCACAGTGTGGTGATGGAAACAGTGAAATAAGGACAATGTGGAGATCATATTTCATAATGGAGGAAAATGGGGCAGTTATGGCTGTCAGAGTTCCGAACTCGGCGCGCTCCTCCCGGCGCGTCCTCGGGTCCCGGCGCGTTCCCGCTCCCGGCTTCCGGGTTTCCCGGCGTCGGGCACCCGCGCACTGTGGAGATCCCAGCGCTCTGCCTCTCGGGTAGGATGACGCGGTTGTCGCCACCCCCAACATGGCGGCGCCCACCGGCTATTTAAGATTGGGGCTTTGTCAGGTAAGGTGCCTGACTGTCAACCTCGGTGACTCTGTCTCCTGCAGCGTTCACTCTGAGTCTGGCCCCCTTTGTGTCTGCGCCTCCAGCGCTCTATCCTTGTCAGTCTCTATTCGTCTCTGCCCTGGTTCTGCTACTGTGTGTTCCTCTGTCTGTTTGCCTCTTGCCGTGTCCCCCTATCCTGCCTCAGCCATTGTCTCCTCTCTGTTACAGCCTCCCGTCTGTGCCGTCCTCTGAGCCCGCCTCGCTGTCCCTCCTCCACAGTTCCAAGGTCCATCACCACTCGGTATATCGGTGTATCCTCTCCTAGCTGACCCCAGTCGCCCCTTTGGTTCCGGCCATCACGGTTCTACCCTCCGTGGGCCTGCCCCTAACACTCCCTGTACAGGGGATGGCCATCACCTGGGCTGCTCGCCCTCGGGGGCTCTGGATCCGTGACCCAGAGGGTCCACTTCCGGGTTGTTCTCTAGCTTCCCCGTAACAGCAACCGTAACCCTGGCTCATGAGGGCAGACAGTGTGGCTATTATAGTTCATAAGGGTAAACAGTGTTGGATAATAGTTAATAAGGAGGGTCAATAAGGTGGTTATAGTTCATAAGGGCAACCAGTGTGGTGGCTTTTGTTCATAAGAATGGACAACGTGGCAATTATAGCTCATAAGAGGTGACAATGTGAGGGTACATGTTCATAAGAGGGGTTAGTAATGGGGTTATAGTTTGTTGTGTGGTGTTGTATTTCATAACTGGGGGCGGTGTAATGGTTATAGTTCATAAAGGAGGATGGTGTAGTGGTTATAGTTCGTAAGAGTGGACTGTGTGATAATTGTAAAAGTTTATTTGTGATGACTGCTTCTAATGAATATTGTGGTTCCTGTATGGTCCAC
The DNA here is from genome assembly GCF_039654945.1 of Dendrobates tinctorius. Classification (NCBI taxonomy): domain Eukaryota; kingdom Metazoa; phylum Chordata; class Amphibia; order Anura; family Dendrobatidae; genus Dendrobates; species Dendrobates tinctorius. The sequence continues at coordinate 14,270,401 of NW_027361727.1, read as the reverse complement.
AGCATGATAATGTCTACAAACAACAGCTCCCAGCATCTCACTACCATTGTTAAGGACTGAGAGTTGTAGGTTCATGCGAAAGAAATATAAATGGTGTGGGCTTACTTGACATTTCAATTAACTCCCGCACTAAGCTGAGTGCTTTATTCATGTACTGATGGTGATTCTGATGCTGTATTCATGTACTGATAGGAGTTCGAGCATGATTCTAGAACGCTGCATAACTGCATATTGTTTTTGGTGTATATTTGTCACATCATTCATTCCAATATAATTAAAAAGTTCTTACAAAATGAAATCCTGGTGTAATAAATTTATTAATGACTATACAATGTAAATACAAATTTAGTTAGCAGCAACAGTCTGGTCCATCCAGGCTCTAAGAACTGTCACTCGCGCGTAGACAGCGGGAGTAGATGTGGAGCAAGAAGAGCTTCCCCAGGAAACAATACCAGCCAAGGTCCAAGCTCCACTTCTCTGGCACACAAGAGGTCCACCAGAGTCACCCTACAAAAGAATGAAAAATAGTGAATTAAGTTATTTTTAATCCTTCTGTTTATCCCAGAATGGAAGCTTTATATTAGATTAGCAAAAAATATCCTTAATATCCTAAAATAAGTACAAAAAAAATACCATGCAGGAGGAGGCACCAGCGGCTCCAGCACAGATCATGGTGCTCTGGATGTTGGATCCCCAGTATCTCTGGCAGTCACTTGTGGTCAGAAGAGGCAGAGCTACCTGCTGCAATTTGCTTGGTGTAACTTGTGCTGAGCAAAATAAAGACGTGTAATGTTTAGAGAAGCCTGATCTGATGGACTTAAAGAGCCCTAATATTACATGGTTGGCCATTCATGTGAAGATCTATTATAAATATCTTGATAATATAGTTACAGGACTTAGAAATCCTTACATGAAGCACTGATGTAGCCCCATCCGGTGGTGACGCATCTCTCGCCTCCATTGAATACATCAGCTGTAGCAGCAACGCACACTGGGGACACACGACTGTCCAAAGAGGCAGCGCTGGCGAGCTTGATGAGAGTGATATAGTTGGAAATGGTGATGGAGTTGTAGCTGGGGTGTCTGAAGACCTGTTTAAAAAAAGCCAATTTGCCAGTCAATATTTCTCTATATTATATAGAGTTTACAAGTAGAGTTGAGCGAATTTTTCAAAATTTGGTTCTGATTACGATCGACGGCGAATGTTTGCAAAATTCCTCCGACACAGCCGAATGTCAATGGGACTAGAAATGACCCAATATTTTCAGAATCGATCATCAAACATAAATTTGGCACGAATAGGGTACCGATATGGCAAATTCAGATTCGGCGACCAATTCCGAACATATTCGCTCAACTCTATTTACAATTATTTCCATAAAGTATTATATGCGATCTATTAACATATATATGTCCATCAGTATTAGACTATTTTAGCATCTCTTATTTTGGAGACGGTCATGGTCTGAATAGGTTCAGCAGAGGAAGAACGATCAAATTCACCAAGAATTACACGGTGGGAGGTTCTGCGCATAAGAGACGTTAAGAGTAAAGACATTCTTGTTTTTACTATTAGATTTATCTCATCAAGTCAGAAAAATAGTGAAATAATAAAACTCACACTTTTATTATATTTCTGTACTTTTATCATTTACTGTATATTCTAGTAGCAATTTCATACATATCAGCTTACTATAAAAATAAACTGCAAGGTATAAATCTCTTACGTGACACCACAATAGGCGGCAGTGACAACCCACAGACCGTTGATCAGGGAACCACCACAGAAGTGGAAGCCAGTCCTGTCCTGTAGGGGGTAATCATATGTGTTCCTTCTTAATACCATAGAAACACGTTATAGCTGTTCCTCTCACATTGCTAAAAACTATTGGTACGTTAACAGTTAAAAATAAGGTGTTAATGTTGTGTAGTTTCAGTTTATTATTCAGAAAAAGCTGTACATGAGGAATAACACAATTTTTGGCCATTCTATGACTTATATCCTGCATTTTTCACCAGTTTTCCCCTCTGCAGGCACTATGCATAATTTTCAACTGTCTCTGAGCTTGTGGGTGGAGACAGTGATGATGTCTTGTATACACAGTATACAGAGACATAAGGGATTCCTGCTTTTCTTTCTCTATGTATCAAATGTTCAGAAGCAAAAGCAGCAGCAGCTTGGAAAAAAATATCCATCAGTACTGAGCAGTGTAGCTATGACTCCAGCTTTAGAGAGGAAAAAAATATTACTATAAGGCTACTTTCACATTTCCGTTTTGAAGCATCAGGCGCGATGCGGCGAAAAATGGAAAAACCAGATCCGGCGCCTGCTGCCACCGGATCCGGATTTTTTCCCATAGACTTACATTATCGCCGCATTGCGCCTGATGGCCATGCGGCGTGTCCGGCTTTAGCCGGAAATGGCAAAAAATGCCTGTCCAGCGTCTGCAAAAAAACGTTCCATGCAACGTTTTTTGACAGCGCCGGACCGCTTTTTTGCAGAGCGCATGCGCGAAGACTCTCTTTCCCGCTCCCTCTCCTGCACCGTATCCGGCAAAAACAGATGATCCGGCGGGCTGCGGCTCCTACCGGATCAGGTTTGACAACTTTTCGCCTCAGCCCGCCGGATTTAAAATCCGGAAATGTGAAAGTAGCCTAACGCTGCAGTATGATTTCTCCCTCCGCCCCCAAAAAGACTTCAATAGGCAGCTGTAACCTGATACCTCATTTAGATGGAGGTCTTGTTTTTACAAGAACAGAATTTAGCAGCTTTTCAGAGTAAATGATATGTTTATCAGGCAGGGAGAGAAGAAGTGGCTCATAAGTTGAGAAAGAAGCATATTTTTCTGATAAGTTGTATTACAAAGTTTCTTTTCACTATTATTTTATGCAAAGTTTGAGGAAAGTAAAATGATTATTTAGGCAAGCAAAGCCAAACTTTGTCCACATTAGTGTATTGGATGTTTTATTAGAAGTACCTCTATGCAATGAGTGTAGTAGACATATTTTTTCAGAAATAGTGTAAATGAGGCTGAAAACGAGATAGTAAAATGTTAATATTCCTCACGTTACCTGGAGAGACACCTGCCATGGCCAGGAACCAGACACTGCTTCTTCACCATTCACAATTCTGGCATAGCCAGAAATAATGGGCTTGTTTTTGTTCTCTCTTATCATATAGCCTTGAGTTAACATAGAACATTGTACAATCTGAACGTGTAGAGACAAATGGAAAAACAGATGTTATAATTGATCCCACTTTATATGAAAACTACGACAGTCCTTATAGACCAGTGTTTCTCAACTACAGTCCTCGAGGTTCCCCAACAGGTCGTGTCTTCAGGATTTCCTTAGTATTGAACAGCTTATTACAGAGTTATAAGCAAGGCTTCAGATATTGCCACAGATTCTCTATAGAATATCCTCAAATCATGACCTGTTGGGGATCTTGAAGACTGGAGTTGATACATAATAATAATAATAATAATCTTTATTTATATAGCGCCAACATATTCCGCAGCGCTTTACAGTTTAACAGTTTCAAAACACAAGTCATAAGTAACAAGGTTAACAATACAATAATTAAAGCAAAATAAGACGAAATAAGACGACCCTACTCGTGAGAGCGTACAATCTACAATGAGGTGAGGGAGATAGAGTACAGGTGTGTATTTACAATTGTATATTTACAATGAAGGTCCAGCCATCTTGAGGGAGTGAAGGATGGATGAAGATAGTGAATGGGCTACGCACGCACACTTACATATAGAATGACTTTGATTAGTGAACGTGATAAGCCGCTCTGAGCAAATGTGTTTTGAGGTTGCGCCTAAAACTATGCAAATTGTGGTTAGTCCTAATTTCTTGGGGTAGAGCATTCCAGAGGATAGGAGCAGCACGGGAGAAATCTTGGAGTCGGGAGTGGGAGGTAGTGCAGAGGTTAGTCGAAAGTCGTTTGCAGAGCGCAGCGATCGGCTAGGCCGATAGACAGAAATGAGGGAGAAGATGTAGGGGGGTGCCGCACCGTGGAGAGCTTTGTGGGTGAGAACAAGTACTTTGAATGGGCCGTATAATGAATGAGCAGCCAGTGTAATGACTGACGAAGAGTGGACACGTCCGAGTACCAATTAGCCAGATGGACGACCCTGGCTGCTGCATTAAGTATGGACTGGAGAGGGGATAGTCGAGTGACGGGGAGGCCAATTAATAGAGCGTTGCAGTAATCCAGGCGGGAGTGGATCAATGCTACAGTGAGGGTTTTTGTTGTTTCCATGGTGAGAAAAGGGCGGATTCTAGAGATGTTATTTAGGTGTAAGCGGCAAGGGCGGGCAAGAGATTGTATATGGGATGTGAAGGAGAGATTGGTGTCAAACATAACACCCAGACAGCGCGCCTGCTGCCGGGGTGTTATTGTGGTACCACCCACGGAGAGGGAAATGTCAGATTTAAGGAGGTTAGTAGACGGCGAGAGCAGAAGAAGTTCAGTTTTGGAGAAGTTGAGTTTCAGATAGAGAGTGGACATGATATTGGAGACTGCGGACAGACAGTCACTGGCGTTCTATAGTACAGAGGGGGTAAGGTCGGGGGAAGACGTGTATAGTTGTGTGTCATCAGCATAAAGATGGTACCGAAAGCCAAATCTGCTGATGGTCTGTCCAGTTGGGGCTGTGTAGAGAGGGAAGAGAAGGGGGCCAAGGACTGAGCCCTGAGGTACCCTGACAGCAAGAGGAAGAGGAGATGACGTGGAGCCAGAGAACAAAACACTGAAGGAGCGGTCAGAGAGATAGGAAGAGAACCAGGAGAGAGCAGTGTCCTTAATGCCTAGTGACTGGAGCCTAGAGAGAAGGAGATGGTGGTCAACAGTATCGAAAGCTGCAGATAGGTCAAGAAGAATGAGCAGAGAGTGGTCACCGTTACGTTTTGCTGTCAGAAGGTCATTGGTCACTTTGATGAGTGCAGTTTCAGTCGAATGTAGGGGGCGGAAGCTGGACTGTTAAGTGTCTAGAAGGGAGTTAGTGGAGAGGTAACGGGTAAGGCGGGAGTAAACTAGGCACTCCAAAAGTTTAGAGATGAAGGGGAGATTGGAGACTGGTCTATAGTTGTTTGTGCAGGATGGGTCGAGAGCGGGTTTCTTTAGTAATAGAGTAACGATGGCGTGTTTGAAGGAGGATGGGAAAATGCCCGAGGAGAGGGAGAGATTAAAGATTGTAGTTAGGTGGGTTGTGACGACTGGAGAGAGAGACTGGAGGAGATGTGAGGGAATGGGGTCGGTAGTGCATGTAGTCGGATGAGAAGAAGAGAGGAGTCTGGAGACTCCTTCTTCTGTGATGGGATCAAATGTGGAAAGTGAGCCAGGGGAGATGCAGGAAGGGATGGGAGTCACAGCACTTGGTGGTTGGGAGCAGATTTCCTGACGGATATTATCTATTTTTTCTGTAAAGTGGGAGGCCAGGTAATCAGCACAAATGTCTGTGATAGGGGCTTGTGCTTTTGGCCTGAGGAGGGAGTGAAAAGTGTCAAAAAGTTTCTTGGGGTTGTTGGCTAGTGAGGAGATCAGTGTGGTGAAGTAGGTCTGTTTGGCGAGGTGAAGGGCAGCGTTATAGGTTCTTAACATAAATTTGAAGTGGATGAAGTCTTCTGATGTGCGGGTTTTTCTCCATCGGCGTTCAGCAATCCTAGAGCATCGCTGGAGAAGTTGAGTTTGCAATGTGAGCCAGGGCTGTTTTACTCTGTGCTTGGAGGTTCTGAGGCTGGGGGGAGCTAATTGGTCAAGGGTGCTTCTAAGAGTGTCATTGTAGTGACGAACAGCCAGATTATGACAGGAAAAAGAGGAGATTGGGGACAGTGATGAGTGTAGGGAGTCTGAAAGTGTCTGAGGGTTAATGGCTTGTAGATTTCTGACTGTGTGGTAGGTAGGAGTGAGCTGGGGTGGGCGAGGATTTGTGAGCTTGAAGGAGAGAATGATGTGGTCAGAGAGTGGAAGCGGTGAGTTATTTAGGTGGGAGATTGAACAGAGCCGGCAGAAGACCAGATCAAGGGTGTTACCGTCCTTGTGTGTCTCAGAGGTTGAAAGCTGTGAGAGGCCTAGAGAGGTGGTTAGAGATAGAAGCTGGGATGCAGATGTGGAAGTAGGGCTGTTAATGGGGATGTTGAATACATCTGTCAATACATGGTTATTGACAGATATTATAGGGGTTTTCCACCCCATTTATTTTTGCCATATGCTCACAAAAAGGAATAAAATAACAAATGCAATTGTTTCATCAGAAAAGGATCTATTGTTTAAATAAGCTCACCATAAATTAGGCTGGTTTGGCACATACAGAGGTAGGATATATAGTGGTTAGGGACCATCCATGTTAAAAGGTCACCTTGACGTGGTTGGATGGCTTTTGTGCTCTTTGATCAAAAAATGCTAAGTATCTTACGTTTTTAAAGTTTGCAGCAATATTGGAGTTCATGTATTCATTAGTGCAGTGTGCTGACACTTAGTATGTGTATGTGCTTGTATATTTGTGCACCTGTACGTTCATTTAATACTATAGGCGTACAGACTCCATTTTTCTTTTCAGCTCACTATATAACAATACACGTTTTCTTTTTCAGATTTCTTCACACAGAAGCCCCTGAGTCAAGGCTCCAGCAAACACGCAAACCGCAGAAAATATGAAAACAAAGTTTTGTAGATAATGAAACTTCACATTTATTGAAAATATGAAAAAAACTTTATATGTATCAAATATATACTGACCCACATTAGGACAACTGATCTGATTAAAGCTACATGCCGAAACACATAGGTCTGGTGTCCCAGTGTGGATCAGTCTGTATTTGCTATGAAGTTTTTTTAAAAATATTTACAATAAATGTGACATTTCGTTATCTACAAAAAATATATTTTCTATATCTGGATTTTCTACCTATTTTGCATATTGCATAAATCTGGTGTTTATGTTAATTTTATTTATATATATATATATATATATATATATATATACAGTATATATATATATAAATAAACACAGCTCTGGCAAAAATTAACATCAAAACCCTGTCATGGGCAGCCCAATCTCCAGATCTGAACCCCATTGAAAACCTCTGGAATGTAATCAAGAGGATGATGGATAGTCACAAGTAGGGTATCGGCCGATACTTGCTGTATCGGAATTCCGATACCGACATCCGATATTTTTTCAATATCGGGCATCGGAATCGGAAGTTCAAAGTTGATTGACAGCCAAAATGACATCATCATGATGCGCGGTGTGTGCGCATCATGATGCGCCGTCATTTCGGGCCTTCCGGGGGTCTCTGCCGGCCTGCCGGGGGGCTGTGCCGGCCTGCCGGGGGGCTGTGTGGACTGCCCGGGGTCTGTACCGGCCTGCCGGTGGTCTGTGCACCCTGTGGGGGTCTGTACCGGCCTGCCGGGGGGCTGTGCCGGCCTGCCGGGGGGCTGTGCTGATGTCCGGGGGTCTGTAGTATGTATGTAGCATGTAGTATGTATGATGCATATATGTAGTATGTATGTAGTATGTATGTAGCATGTAGTATGTATGTAGCATGCATGTAGTATGTATGTAGTATGTATGTAGCATGTAGCATGTATGTAGCATGCATGTAGTATATATGTAGCATGTAGTATGTATGTAGCATGCATGTAGTATGTATGTAGCATGCATGTAGTATGTATGTAGCATGCATGTAGTATATATGTAGTATGTATGTAGTATGTATGTAGCATGCATGTAGTATATATGTAGCATGTAGTATGTATGTAGCATGCATGTAGTATGTATGTAGCATGCATGTAGTATGTATGTAGCATGCATGTAGTATATATGTAGTATGTATGTAGTATGTATGTAGCATGCATGTAGTATATATGTACTATGTATGTAGCATGTAGTATGTATGTAGCATGCATGTAGTATATATGTAGTATGTATGTAGTATGTATGTAGCATGCATGTAGTATATATGTACTATGTATGTAGCATGTAGTATGTATGTAGCATGCACGTAGTATGTATGTATGTAGTATTTTTTTTTTTTTACATTTAACACATTAGCCGGATGATGGGACTACTACTGTCCCATCATTGGCTAATGTGTCAATCACTGTCATGGTAGCAGGCATCGCCCGATGGGACTTGTAGTCCCATCGGACGATGCCTGCACAGACCCCCGGACATCAGCACAGCCCCCCGGCAGGCCGGTACAGACCCCCACAGGGTGCACAGACCACCGGCAGGCCGGCACAGCCCCCCGGCAGGCAGGCCGGTATAGACCCCGGGCAGTCCGCACAGCCCACCGGCAGGTCAGCACAGACCCCCGGCAGGCCGGCAGAGACCCCCGGAAGGCCTGTACAGACCCCCGAGAGGCTGTACAAGGGCAGGAAAGGGTTTTTCCAATTCCGATACTGGAAGTCTCATAGACTTGGATGGGACTTCCGGTATCGGCATCGGCATCGGCGATACCGATACTTTTTTTAAAGATCGGCCGATCCATTCCGATCCGATATTTTGAAGTATCGGACGGTATCGCTCAACTCTAGTCACAAGCCATCATACAAAGAAGAACTGCTTACATTTTTGCACCAGGAGAGGCATAAGGTCACCCAAAAGCAGTGTGAAAGACTGGTGGACAGCAGCCAAGACGCATTAAAGCTGTGATTACAAATCATGGTTATTCCACAAAATATTGATTTCTGAACTCTTCCAGAGTTAAAACATTAGTATTGTTGTTTCTAAATGATTATGAACTTGTATTCTTTGCATTATTCGAGGTCTAAAAGCACTGTTTTGCTTTTTTTTGACCATTTTTCCTTGTCAGAAAAAAAAAAATTATCGCATGGAAATTCGGAGACATGTTGTCAGTAGTTTATAAACTAAAAGAACAATTTACATTTTACGCAAAAATATACCTATAAAGCGAAAAATCAGACAAACTGAACATTTGAAAGTAGAATCATAGAATCATAGAATCATAGAGTTGGAAGGGACCTCCTGGGCCATCTGGTCCAACCCCCTGCTCAAAGCAGGATTCGCTAAATCATCCCAGTCAGATGTCTGTCCAGCCTCTGTTTGAAGACTTCCATTGAAGGAGAACTCACCACTTCTCGTGGCAGCCTGTTCCACTCATTGATCACTCTAACTGTCAAAAAGTTTTTTCTAATATCTAATCTGTGTCTCCTCCCATTCAGATTCATCCCATTGCTTCTAGTCTTTCCTTGTGCAAATGAGAATAAAGTTGATCCTTCTACAATGTGACAGCCCTTTAGATATTTGTAGACAGCTATTAAGTCTCCTCTCAGTCTTCTCTTTTGCAAACTAAACATTCCCAAATCCAGCAACCTTTCCTCATAAGACAGGGTTTGCAGACCGGTCACCATTCTGGTCGCTCTTTTCTGAACTTGCTCCAGTTTGTTGATGTCTTTTTTAAAATGTGGTGCCCAAAACTGGACACAATATTCCAGATGAGGTCTGACCAAAGAGGAGTAGAGGGAAATAATGACTTCACGTGATCTAGACTGTATGCTTCTGTTAATACATCCTAGAATTGCATTTGCCTTTTTTGCTGCTGCATCACACTGTTGACTCATATTCAGTCTGTGATCTATTAGTATACCCAAGTCTTTTTCACATGTGCTGTCACTTAGCCCTATTCCTCCCATTCTATATATGCTTTTTTCATTTTTATTGCCCAGATGTAGTACTTTGCATTTCTCCCTGTTAAAAACCATTCTGTTAGTTGCTGCCCACTTCTCCAGTTTATTTAAATCTTTTTGAATCCTCTCTCTCTCTTCTCTAGTATTAGCTATCCCTCCTAGCTTTGTGTCATCAGCAAATTTAATCAGTTTACCCTCAATTCCTTCATCTAAATCGTTGATAAAGATGTTGAACAATACAGGGCCCAGGACAGAGCCCTGTGGTACCCCACTTGAGACATTCTTCCAACTGGATGTGCAGCCATTTACGACCACTCTTTGGGTCCGATCACTAAGCCAGTTATGAATCCACCTAACAGTTGCCTTGTCCATTCCATACTTAGTCATTTTTTCAATAAGGATTGTATGAGAGACTTTGTTAAATGCTTTGCTGAAGTCAAGATATACTATATCTACAGCATTTCCTTGATCCACCCAATCAGTGATACCGTCATAGAAGGAAATTAAGTTAGTCTGACATGACTTATTAGTTACAAACCCATGCTGACTCTGTTTAATCACTTCATTCTTATCCAGGTATTGACATACATGTTGTTTAATAATTTTTTCAAAGATCTTTCCTGGTATAGAAGTCAGACTCACCGGCCTATAGTTGCCTGGGTCCACCTTCTTCCCCTTTTTGAAGATAGGAACAACATTTGCTCTTCTCCAGTCTTCTGGCACTTCTCCTGTTCTCCAAGAATTTTCAAAGATTATGGAGAGAGGTTCAAAAATTTCTTCTGCTATCTCCTTCAGTACTCTGGGGTGTAATTCATCTGGACCTGGAGACTTGAATTCATTTAGGTTAGCTAAGTGTTTCCTCACTATCTTTCTGTTTATAGATATCCTGGATTCTTCTATTCCCTTAATAGGACAGTGAATAACAGTTGATGTTGCATTTCCTTTCTGAGAGAAAACAGATGCAAAATAGGAATTTAAAAGTTCAGCCTTCTCAACATCCTGTCTTACCATTTCATCATTTTCATCCTGTAAAAATCCTATAGCATCTTTGACTTTTCTTTTACTTTTGACATATCCCCAAAATCCTTTATTATTGCTTTTGACATCTCTTGCAAGCCTCAGTTCATTTTCAGCTTTAGCTAATCTGATTTGTGCCCTGCAGGTTCTGCAGACAGCATTATATTCTTCTTTAGATATGCCTCCCTCTTTCCATTTTATAAACATTTTTTTCTTCCTTTTTAGCATGTGCTTAAGTTCTGTGTTCATCCATCCTGGTTTCCTTAAATGCTTCCTATTCTTCCCTCTTTTCGGAATTGTTAACAACTGTGCTTTGAGAATTTCATTTTTCAAGATTTCCCATCCTTCCTGGACATTTTTGTCTTTAAGGATATCCAGCCATTGGATCCCTCCAATTCTCTTTCTGAATCCCTTAAAATCTGCCTTTCTGAAATCTAACCTTGACGTCTGAGTCTTCACAGGTCTTCCGCCTCTAGTTATCCAAAATTCTAAAATAGCATGGTCGCTACCTCCTAGGGTCCCAGCCACTTTTACCTCCTCAACCATTTCCTCCCTGTTTATAAGGATTAGATCCAAGGTAGCAGTTCCCCTTGTTTTCTCCCTTACCTTTTGGAAGATAAAGTTGTCAGCAAGAGAGGATAAGAATTTCCTTGACCTGTTAGTTTTGCCTGAGAGAGATTCCCAACAAATGTCTGGATAGTTGAAATCTCCCATGACAACTATGTCATATTTTTTGGAGAACTTGGCCATCTGATGCATAAAGAGTTCATCCATATGTTCGGCTTGCACAGGCGGCCTGTAGTAAATGCCTACAATGGTGTCCTTTCCATTGTTCTGTCCTTGTATTCTTACCCAAACAGTTTCCACAGAACTCCCAGTCTCTGAAGCTTCAATCTCTGTGCAGATATACGCGTTTCGAACATACAATGCGACACCCCCTCCTCGTTTATCAAGTCTGTTTCTTGCAAATAAGTTGTATCCTTCTAGTCTTGTATTCCAATCATGTGTATTGTCCCACCAAGTTTCAGTGATTCCAATGACATCATATTTCTTTTCCTGTGTTAGTAGTTCCAATTCTCCTTGTTTGTTGCCCATGCTTTTGTGCATTAGTATAGAAACATTTTAGTTTGTGATTGGTTTCTCTTTCTCCAATATTTTTATTAATTAGATTCTTTTGTCTTTGTTCTTCCTTTCCACTTCTAATAGCAGTGTTCTCATTAGCATTTGTCAGGTGTATGGCTTTTTCTGGTCTTTTGCTTCCCTTCCCATGTTGTTCTAGTTTAAAGCTCTCCTTACAAGTGTAGCAAGGCGACTTCCAAATACATGCTTTCCAGTCTTCGTAAGGTGCACCCCATCTCTAGCAAGTAGTCCATCGTATAAGTAGTTCACTCCGTGATCCAGAAATCCAAATCGTTGCTGACGGCACCATCGACGTAGCCAGTTGTTCACCTGCAGAATCTTATTCCACCTCCTTGTTCCATGGCCATCCACTGGGAGGATGGAAGAGAAGACCACCTGCGCTCCCAGTTCTTTCACTTTCTTGCCTAAGTCTTCAAAGTCTCTGCAGATGGTTTCCAGGTCGTTTCTTGCGGTGTCATTTGTCCCCACATGTAGTAGCAGGAATGGGTAGTCATCTGTAGGTCTGAAGAGTCCTGATATCCTGTCAGACACATCTTTAATTTTTGCACCTGGAAGACAGCACATTTCTCTTGAAGTTATATCCGGTCTGCAGATAGCGGCCTCTGTTCCTCTCAACAGGGAATCCCCCATGACCACCACTCTCCGTTTCTTCTTCACAACATTTTTCTTTCTCCATCCAGGAGGACTCTGAAGGCGTACAAGGTTGCTGTTTGTGGGTAAAGTCTTATCCTGATGTATTTCTTCATCGTTTTCCTGCGTGAGAGCCTGGTACTGGTTCCTGAGCAGTATGGGTGCTGACTGCCTCCTGATCCTCCTGCTTCTCTGGGTCACATGTCTCCAATCCTCTGTTTCTTCAGGTGCACTTCGAATTTCTTCTCTTTCTGTAACATGAAGAGATAATTCTGCTCTGTCCAAGAACTCTTCACCTTCCTTAATGATCTTCAACGTATCTAACCTCTCTTCGAGATTTTGCAACTTTTCCTCCAACAGGGACACAAGCTTGCATTTGTGGCATGTGAAGTTTGGCTTTTCCACTGGTAAATCTGTGAACATGTAGCAAGTAGTCTCTTAATTTTTGCAGAGCTGTTTATAGTTGTTTTATTTTTTATTTTATGATTGAATGTTGTTTTTTTTTTGCTTTTTCATATCATTATAAATATATAAAAAAATATTAGACCCCTAATTCTGATTCTTCACATGAAAATCAGCAGCCAACGACTGACTCAGACCCTATTTCTATATAAGTTTCTGTATAAACTGAGCATTCTCCAATCTGGGCAAAATTCATTGTGAAGAAAAGGGGAAGAGGTGAGCTGTGATATCCCCGGTTGTGCTTAGTGGATCCTATCTTATCTACTGTATATAGAGATGTTATCAGTCACTGTACAGGAGAAGGTGGAGGTGAGCTGTGACATCACATGGTGATGTGCAATTGAGGTAGACAAGTAATACAACATTTTGATTTAAAAGCGCCTTTTTCAAATCAGAAATACAATAAAAATTACAGCCATTTTGCCCATTTCTGCAACAAAATCTGCAAAATGAGAGTCCACCCTATAATATTATTCTAGAGATGTACAGTGAGTATTTTGACCCCACACTTATTACCAGGGACTAATGCAAATCAGCATTAAAATATTATACAGAAGTCTTGAAGTATATCACAAAGGTCATGTCACTGTCAGGTGACCCAATAACCAAGAGTGTCACTCATTTCATAAAATGAACATTTTATTGAACATTAATAGACATACAATCATAAAACCATTGCCTCAAACCAACACATATAGGTAGGAGAAAGGATACAATTCCAGTTATACAATATGTCAAAATTTAGAAAAACTAACTACAGTATCCTGAAAAAATAAAGTAATATGCCCAACAATATGTTTAGTACCTTTTCTTAGAAAAAAAAGGCTAAATGGCTATAGAAAATGACATGCAAAAAAACTGCACAGATGTGAATGAAATTCACTGCCTTAGTTTAAATAAGTCTTGCATATAAATCACACCATTAAATGACTATTCACCAGTCAGCTATTGCTGATGCTCCACCGCCATAGCCTTACATATGTATGGATTCCAATCACCCACAGCATACGCTATATGCAGCCATTGCTGCTACAGCGCTACCACAGCCTCTCATGTGTGCAGGTTAAAATGACCCAAAACATGTAATAAATAAATCGCCAAATACATATTACCTGAGCCGTGTGCACAGTAAAGTTAGGCAGGAAGAAGCACGCGTTGGGGTGCGGGGAAGCAACGTGTCATCTTATGCCTTCACATCTGTGCAGTTTTTTTGCATGTAATTTTCTATAGCCATTTAGCCTTTTTTTTTTAATAAAAGGTACTAAACATTCTGTTGGGCATATTACATTATTTTTTCAGGATACTGTAGCTAGTTTTTCTAAATTTTGACATATTGTATAACTGGAATTGTATCCTTTCGTTGTTTCTCCTACCTATATGTGTTGGTTTGAGGCAATGGTTTTATGGTTGTATGTCTATTAATGTTCAATAAAATGTTCATTTTCTGAAATAAGTGACACTCTTGGTTATTGGGTCACCTGACAGTGACATGACCTTTGTGATATATTTGTGCATTGAGAGTGTAGCCCGCTCCTTTTGAAGGATAATGGGCTTGGGTATTGTGCTTACCAGAAGTCTTGAAGTGTATTGTACAATCGATTGATTAAAGTTCCCTAAATGTAAAAATAACCCTATAGAACTGTTTAAAACATTTTTCATGGTCATTTGCCGCTGGATACAGAGGAATGGTTATGCAACTTGCTGTGAGCCAACAGGAGGTGATCCAGGCTGTGTATGACCGCTCAGCTCGTGTGGATGCATTGCCTCAAACTCCTGCTGATACACCTCTGGTTGATCAACAGCTGCCACAGCCACCATCTTTCCCAGGGCATTCCTCTTGGGGAACATCTCCACATTTTACTACTCATGCCAGTGTTGATGGAGATTCTAAGGTTCTTTCTGTCAGCCTTCTGTAGAGTGCTTGGCAAACCAGGTTGAGCCCAATCAGCAGCTGACTGTATACTATTGTGGTGGACTACTAGGGAAGGGCCAGATGTGGCAGAAGGGCCGGCTGGGGCATGTAGTCCCACTAGCAGCATATAATGATGTCACGGTAGCTGAAGTGGGTTGCTGGACCCCTCAACACTTCCCTCACGTCCACAACACTTGTCAATAGCGGGAGGTGGCACTTGTGAATGGTATAGGACCCCCTGGGGACGCTCCTGTAGCGGCGGTGTCTGGGTGCAGGTTTTGGAGCGCCCATGGTGTTTGTGTAATCTCAAGCAGCCAGACACGCAGGTGAACTTGTAAACACAACAATTTTACTGAAAGAGGTAACGGCGTACAGTCTCTATGTTAAAGGCAAAGTTCACAGTACATTGCGCATATGAAAGAAATGGTTCTCTCCTCATGAGGTAAGCGAAGTTATGGCCTCTCATGGCGGCTGGAGCAGGGTTCTCTTCACTCACTATTAGAGGAAATGCTATGCGTAGTCCAAGAAATATTACACTGATGGAAGGACCTTCACAGATTGGCTCTCTGTGGAAACACACTAAAGTGTGGAAGTACTCACAGTTTTGAGCCTACCATTCCCTGTCACAGGGGGTAAATTAAATAAAGTCGGCGGCATGGCAGCCACGTGTATCTGGTCCTGGCTAGAAGCAAACAGGATAACCAGCAAGCAGGAGAGCCCATGTGCAGCGATATCTCTCCTGACTGGATGAAGCTTCACTCCTTTGTGGAGGAGATTATGAGGAAAAAAATGTCCCCCCCAGCGCGGACTGGCATGGAAACTATGCTGGGAGCAGTAGTGTCTACTTCCTGAGGCAGCTTGAACTTCCCAGAATTGGAAGTTACCTCAGGAAGTGTGAGAGTCCTGAGCTGAGAGGCTCCTGTCGGCCATTTCTATGGCAACTTGTTGTGAGGAGAATAATCAAACACATTGGCTAGTAGATGGCAGCAGAGCACATTTATGAGTCATCGGTATACAATGCAGTGTATTACATCTCCTAAGGCTGGAGTCACACATAGCGACTCACCAGCGATCCTGACAATGATATCAATGTGTCAGGATCGCTTGTGAATCGCTATGTGATCGCTGGTGAGCTGTCGAACAGACAGCTTCACCAGTGATCAGCACAGTGACGCCGAGTGCCCGGGGTCGCTGTGCATGTTAATAACCAGCGCGCTGATGCAGGGAGCTGGTAACTAATGTACACATCGGGTATGTAAGGGACGTGCGTCCCTTGGATACCCGATGTGTACATTAGTTACCAGCAGATCGATGGTCTCCAGCCTGTCACACGCAGCGATGCGTGCTGGCCAGCGGGAGACCAGCGACCAAAAAAATGACCTGGCCTTTCCTGCAGCGATCAGCGATACCGGCAGGGGGGCCGGTCGCTGATCAGTGTCACACACAGCGATCTCGCTGGTGAGATCGCTGTTGTGTCACAAAAATTGACACTGACACACTGGAACAAATCTACTGCTACACGACAACTAAATAAATACAGACCAACCAAGGCACAACAGTATAGGGGATACCAACTTGACCCGCAACCATATTCGGTCATATAAGGTTCCTTACAGGACACTCCAAACTAAAGCCTGAAAACCAAATGAAGCACAAAGGAGTATATAGTCCGTATTGTATAAAAGTATATAATTTTATTGAACATATATGCCAAAATCAATAACAATACATCAAATAAATAAAAGGATCAGGTAATGATGGCTGAGGTCACTAATTGTATATTCAGATAAAGTGCTGAAGTGCCATAAACTATGTGGATACAGTCATGGGGATACAGTAAAAGTAGATATGCCAGTATATATACGGTACGTTACAATCATCCAAAATTGGAACTGGCCAAAATCAAATAACATACACCAATGTGCCAAGTGCTTACCCATGAACTGTATAAACTGGACACAAGCCCCCCGTCACCGACGCGCGTTTCGCTGCTCTTTTTCAAGGTGCGGATCTAAAGGTGTATTTATTTGATGCAATGTTATTGATTTCAGCATATATGTTCAATAAAATTATACACTTTTATACAATATGGAATATATACTCCTTTGTATTTCATTTGCCACATGACAACTGTCTCATTCAGCAGCAGTAGAACAGATATTGGGATACTACACTATGCCTTAGACAAGGGTTTAATTCTGTGTTAGGAGGAGAGTAGTGATGAGCGAACGTGCTCGGTAAGGACTGTTTCACACTTCAGTTGTTTGACGTCAGTCAAAATCTGCCACTTTTCAAAAAAAACGGATCCGCCATTTTTTTGGGCGGATCCCCCTTGTTTCTCATAGACTTGCATTAGCGGCGTATGGTCGTCCGTTGCATCCGTTTTTGACAGATCCGTCATAATTTTGGCGTCCGCTGTCTGGAGTGGACGGACCATGATAGCAACGGATCCGTCGCTGTCCGCCATGTGTTATAATGGCCGCCTATGTGCGACGGATCCTTTGCCAACCATTAATTAACGTAATCTGCAAATGGATCCGCCTTTTTATACCGAGCATGCCCGGTAGAATTTGCTTTCATGATATTTAACCCCAAAACCCGTTCTGGTAGCACAAAATTCATTCTCTCTCGCTCTCTTTCCAGAGTTCTATTGCTTTAAATTTCAGACATTGGTGGCTGTAACGGATCCATCAAAAAACGGATCCGGTGCATCCGTTTGTTCTCAAACGGAAACGGATCCGTTTTTTTTAATCTTTGGCGGATTTCAACTGACGTCAAAAAACTGAAATGTGAAACAGGCCTAAGGTGTGATGCAAGAATGCTCATGTGTTAATAGAGTATTTTCGGCTTGCTTGAATACTATGGTCAAGTTGCCACAGCTTCATGTCTCGCAGCTGTTCAACAGCCGCAACACATGCGGGGAATGCCTGTTTGTTAGGCAATCCCTGCATGTGTTGTGTCTGTCTAATAGCCGCGAGACATGCAGCCGCGGCGTCTCGAACATATTATTCAAGAATGCCGAAGACACTTGGTTAGCATACTAGCAAGCTCGGATAACATCTTATCCCAGCACTTTCACTCATCACTGGAGGAGAGATCTCCTTGGGGTTAGCACTATCCTCTTGCAAAAACAAGCTCTTTGTATCTATGTCTGTCTATTATTTTTAATTCTTTTGAGTTTGCGGAACAAACCTTCATTGATTCCAGAGCTGAAGAACATTTTTTTGACTTCTAACTCGTCAGAAGATGGAAAATTCAATTTGTCTCTCTGCAGACACCTCCAAAACTTATTTCAGTGAATGATTCTGCAATTCCAGGCGGTCATGTGCAATTCTGGACTGAGAAGGTGACTCTTCAGGTTGAAATACCACATGTTGAAGATATTTTTTTTTTAGTTTTTGCTACTTTCTGATCTAACAGTACATTTGGGACTTTGGTGGCTAAGGCTACATGCTCTGGTTATTGATTGCTCACTCTTTAGTGCCCATCTTGCTTTAAACATTGCCTCAAAGCTCTGTCTCAACCATCTTCTCTGAAACTCTATTCTGCCTCTATTTCCTCCAAGTTTCCTGCTCCTTGCCAAGATTTCATAGAAACCATTTCCAAGTCAAAGGCCAAAACTCTACCTCCATATTAGCCATTTGACTGTGACATACCCATTCTGCCAGATGCTGAACCACCCAGAGGGAGAGTCTATCTTCTATCTCTCTCTCTGAGACTAAAGCGATGTCCTTGGAAAAGGAAGTCATCCAAAAATCTAAGTGCGCGGTCGGAACAGGCTTCTTTTATGAATAAGACAAGTCTCTGAGACCAATCATAAACTATTGGGGTCTGAATAAAATAACTTTGAGAGATTGTTATCCATTGCCCCTCATCTCTGAGCTGTATGATCATGTTAAGGGTGCTACCACCTTCCCCAAACTTTGTGGAGCATAATTCTAATCCTTATCAAAAGAAGACCACATTCTAGACCTGCTACTTTTGACCAGGCACAACCCCATTAATTTTAAAGCCTTCCAAAGTTCCCTAGGCTTTGAAAACTGTTGACAATAGTTAATTAAAATTTACTCTCAAGTGGTAGCTCCTTTTACAGTCCTCACTTGGAATGGTGCTAACTCTTGTTCCTGGCTGGATTCTCCTGATCAAGCCTCCAATACCTTCAATGGATTCTTACTGAAAATGCACAGCAAAATCACCACAGAAAATGAACATGCTAAAGTATTGCAATATATAGTAAAATGATGGTCTCCTATCAACGCAACCCACAGGCTGGTCTTCATGAGATCGCAATCATGACCGGTATGGGAGCATTCAGCAGACCTTTGGCGGCATTAGCAACCCATCTGCATCCTGCAATGTTATTGTGGAGGTCAATGTGGGCATGAAATCGCACACCCTCTGGTTTGCATGCTTCAAATGTCGCTGTCAGAGACAGAAGCATTAAAATGGTTAACAGCAGCAGATGAAGCTCAGCTCCACTTGCTGCTGTTAAACAGCCATTATGTGCTGGAAAGATGCAAGCTCAATTTCTTAGTATATAATATGCGAAGGGGTTAAAGAAGACTTGTTGCAAGATGATGTTTTTTATATTTTTTGGTCCATTCTTTTTTTATATTTTTTGGTCCATTCTAGATTATTGCGAAAATCTCTCTAGGTGTTTTCCATTTGAAATCAATTTACACATAAAAAATTTTCAATGCTTTTCATATCCCCTGCTTCTACTACCAATCCTGTCTTGAAGTATGAGGTCAACCAAATTCTGGAATATAAGATGATTCATTGGAATCTATTCTACTTAATAGACTGGAAGGGAGACAGTCCAGAAGAAAGACGTTCGGTTAAAACTGAATTTTTATTTAGATTTCATGTCAAACATCTTCTTTCTTCTTTTATTTGCCTTTCTGAAAGAGATCCTAAAAAGGGGAACTCTGTTACTCACCTGTGCCGGCTCTACAGCTGGGCCTTGCTTCATTCTCCTAAGACCAGCTCCCGCTGTACATGTCTTCAACGACTCTGGTAAACTTGCAAACATCTCTGATGTCATCACAAAAGACCTGCTCAGGCAGCAAAGAATTGCCTGAGTATTCATGGAGCATAGCACCTTGCTACATATCTGCTTTTCCATTGGTTAACCGTATCCCTGCTAAAAGATACCTGATTGCATATATGTCTGTGTTACTCTTGTTGTTAACTATATTCCTGCTGCAAGATACCTGATTGCATATACGGTGGGGAAAATAAGTATTTGATATGCTGCCGACTTTGTAAATTTTCCCACGTACAGAGAATGGAGAGGTCTGTAATTTTTATCGTAACAACACTTCAACTGTGAGAGACAGAATCTAAAAACTAAAAAAAAAAAAAAACAGAAAATCACATTGTATATTTTTAAATAATTAAATTTAGCATTTGATAACCTACCAAACAGCAATAATTCTGGCTCTCACAGACCTGTTAGTTTTGTTTTAAGAAGCCTTCCTACCCTGCACTCAGTAGCTGTATTAATTGCACCTGTTTGAACTAATTACCTGTATAGAAGAAACCTGTCCACACACACTCCAACTTCTCCACCATGGCCAAGACCAAAGAGCTGTCTAAGGACACCAGGGACAAAAGTCTAGACCTACACTAGGCTGGGATGGGCTAAAAGACAATAAGAAAACAGCTTGGTGAGAAGGCAACAACTGTTGGCACAATTATTATAAAATGAAACAAACACAAGATGACTGTCAATATTCCTGGGTCTGGGGCTCCATGCAACATCTCACCTCGTGGGGTAATCATGATTCTAAAAAAGGTCAGGAATCAGCCCAGAACCACATGGGAGGATCTGGTTAATGACCTGAAGAGATTAGGTACAACAGTCTCAAACATTACCATTAGTAACAAACTATGCCACTATGGATTAAAATCCTGAAGTTTCCCTTCTCACACCAGAACATGTTGAGGCCCTTTTGAAGTTCACCAATGACCCTCTGGATTATCGAAAGGAGGCATGGTAGGAGGTCATGTGGTCATACAAAACCAAAATAGAACTTTTTGGTATCAACGCCACTCACCGTATATGGAGGAAGAAGAAGAATGAGTACAACCCCATGAACACCGTCCCAACCGTGAAGCATGGTGTGGGAAGCATCATACTTTGGGGGTGCTTTTCTGCAGAGGGGACAGGACAACTACACCGTATTGAAGGAAGATGGATCTCGAGACTTTGGCCAGCAACCTCCTTCCCTCAGCAAGAATATTGAAGATGGGTCATGGCTGGGTCTTCCAGCATAACAATGACCTGAAACACACAGATAGGGCAACTAAGGGATACCTCTGTAAGAAGCATTTCAAGGTCCTGGAGTGGCCTAACCAGTAGAAAATATTTGGGGGAGCTGAAACTCAATGTTGCCCAGCAACAGCCCTGAAACCTGAAAGATTTGGAGCTCTGTAAGGAGGAGGGCTAAAATCCCTGCTTCGGTGTGTCTGCAAACCTGGTCAAAAACTAAAGGAAACGTCTGACCTCTGTAATTGCAAACAAAGGTTTCTGCACCAAATATTAAGTTCTGTTTTTCCTATTGTATCAAATACTTATTTCATACAAATTAATTGTATTATGTAAAAATCATACAATGTGATTTTTCAGATTTCTTTAAAGATTGTGAGAGATGTCTCTCACTGTTGAAATGTGTCTACGATACAAATTACAGACCTCTCCATTCTTTGTAGGTGGGAAAACTTGCAAAATCAGCAGTTTACCAAATACCTAATTTCCCCACTGTATGTGTCTACTACTGCAGTGGTTAAAGGCCCCCTCTATCAGGGACGACGAAGAAAGGGTTTCAGCGACAGAGTGTTTCTTTAAACCCTATGTCCCTGCCCCTACTCTTATACTCACCTTCCGGCGTCTTCACCTTTTTTTCGTTGCCGCTCCAGTCCCTCGGTGCTATATTGTGACTGTAGCTAATGACTGGCCAAAAGTCAGGGGTAACGGTCACAAGCTTTTAATGCAAGTCTATAACAAAGCTCTCAGACATGTTTTGAGTTGCGACCTCCTGCTGGCTCAAGTAAACACTGAAACAGGCGGCAGGTTACAAACTCCTAGAGACCAACGGGAGCGGGGGTGAAAACAGATGAAGATGCCGGAAGGTGAGTAAAAGAGAGGGAACAGTGGACTAAGATTGGAAGCACCACTCCAGTGGTAAAATTTAAAAAAATACTGGAGTGGTGCTTTGACTGTGTGTATAAATGCTTCAAGATATCTAACTGCATAGACTTATGTGCTGTTCCTATATGTAATTGTCCTCCAGCTGGTCCTTACTGATCCACGTGCACCTGGCAAGGCATCATTGCCTTTGGTCCTTGTTGCTAACACTAACATTTGGAGTGGATAATCCACATCACCAGGTGAGCCTATAACACTAGCTTAAGCAAAATGAAGGGTCCTGAAAAGGTAACGTGATATTATAAATAAAAAAACTGCCAATTGTATTTGACACTAAAGATAGTTTATTAAAGACAGCAAATATACCATATTTTGGTGTTTAGTTAGCAGCAACAGTTTGATCCAGCCAGGCTTTAAGAGCTGTTACTCTTGCATAAACTCCAGGAGAAGATGTAGAGCAAGAAGAGCTTCCCCATGACACAATACCAGCCAAAGTCCAAGCTCCATTTCTCTGGCATACAAGAGGTCCACCAGAGTCACCCTAAAAGTAAAAAGTAAATAATTATGTATTGTAAGAAACCAGAAGGTAAAGTCCTGGATGGAAGATATGTGTCACCGAGGTGTCTGGCCTCAGTAATGTAAAGTCTATACCAGTAACACTGTGTTGTTGAGAGAGTTTTAATTTGACTAGATTTGGGGTCTGAAATTTATGAGCAACTAAAAGAGTCTGTGTGGGAAAGATTGTTCCCATTATCTAACCTAGGATTTACAGGCCTAATAACAGCAGCTGGGTTAGCTCAGCAGAGTGGAGTGTTTGTTTGATGAATGTGCTCTAAAATTCTGGAGCAACTACTACCTGGAATGTTATTGTGCCTGAAGAATGGACTGTTTATGTTATTCATTTGTACTTGAGAAAAGCTGTTCTCATTAGGGAGCTATAAAGCTTATGAAGGACAGTAAACTTAATTCTGTTTTGATCTAAAAACCCTGGGCTTGTGCATATCCGAGTGGCTACCAGAAAGCGTGAATTCCTACAGTATATAAATGAAAATTAAAGTAAATTTAATTTTGATGACTTATGCTAATTAATCAATGGCTTCTTTAAATGATCACCAGCATAGTCGGGTATGTTTACAGATTTGTCACATGAGGGCGACTGATTTGATTGCTTCATTTAACAAATAGAAGACCTAAATATTTTATGACTCTTAGATCTTACGGATGTAGCTGCCACCAACATAACATTGTTTTTATTGACTTGAGGAATGCACTGTGCAAATAGCTATTTTTCAGTATACCAGAGAAATTGGCAGCTGCTATTAGTAGTTTAAAGAGGACCTGTCAATCGCCCTAAAAATTTAATGTTTTAGTTGTTGCAAATGCCGCTGTTCTCTTGAGCCTATGATCGTTTTTCTCCATTTTTCTATTCCAGATATATTGCTCCCTCCTCTCTGTATACAAATCTAATCTTTTTCAGACAAGTGGGCATGGTCTTTAAATTTTCTCTGTGGGCGTGTTTTAGAGGACGACGTCCACTTGACAAAAAAAAAGACTAGATTGGTATGCAGGCTAGAGTAAGCCATATCTCAGGAATGGAGAGGAGCAGGAACAAAAAGAAAACACTGCCAGATTCAGGAGAACAATGGTAATTAGTGGAAAAAAAATAAAGGGTGGACCGATCCTAATAGTGAATTTCAAACTATTTGTTTACCTATTCCTCTAACCACTTTTCTAATGATCTTCATTTACAAATTCCTTACCCTATACTTTAACTTCCTTACACTAACTTGAAGTCTGTTTTTTTTTTTTATTACTTCCGATGATGATTCATTTGAGTCTCTCAGAATGTACTTGGGATTCTCACATGGATCATCATCAGGGGGCAGGTGCAGCTGTTCCTCAAATGATTTTTCTCCCTGAAACGAAGTATCAGCAGCAGACGGCGCTGTGGTCATTCCCCCGCCTTGACACAGGATGTCATCAAACATGTCCTTTTCAGAGGCCCGGCTGTGTCTTTTCTACTGAGCATGAATTGACATCTGACACATGCTCAGTAAAGAGAACTGTCGAGCCAGCAAAGGATCACAACGAAGGAGCTCGGCAAGGAAGGAGATCATAGGAGCATGTGTCAAAATTGACAACTGGCACATGCTCAGTAGAATAGACACAGCCTGGTCTCTGAAAAGGATGTGCCTGATGATGTCCCATTTCAGGATACGGAAAGCAACTCTGGGGAATGACCACAGCGCCGCAGCCCTGATGAAGCTTTGTTTTAGGACATGTTCAAACCTTGTGCTTTTTCAATGTTTTTTTAATGCAAATTTTCAGCTGTGTTTTACAGTAACAACAAAATCTGTGAGATTTCAGAAATCTCAAGCACACACCTTGCTTTTTTAGTCCCCGGTATTTTCTGCAATACCTTGGTTTTTGCCAAATACAGCATGTCACTTCTTTAGCGTTTTATCAGCGTTTTTCACCCACTGAAAGCAGTGGGTGGTGCAAAAAATACTGCAAAAATGCAGGTATCAGGTTTTGCTGTGTTTTTGTGCCAAAACCTGATGAAGTAGAATCAGATTATTTTTTTAGGCACTAAACTTTACCAGCGTGCACAAGAAGCAAATGTATCCTGACAAAAATGCTGCAAAAATTGCAATAAAAACTAAGCAAAGTCTGCCTTTTTTAGGCAAGTTTCTTACTGACAGGAGGTTTTGCCTTAGGAAAAAAAACAAACGCAGCAAAAATGCAACATGAGAACATTGCCTTAGGGATGAAAAGGGGTGACTTGTGATTGATGCCAGTAGAGATGAGCGAATATGTTCGGAAAATGATGGCTGAATCCGAATTTGCCATATTTGTACCATATTCGTGCCGAATTTATGTTTGATGATTGCTTTGGAACACATTCGCTCATCTCTACTCCCATTGACTCCAATGGTGTTTGGCTATGTCTGGCGAATATTGGAAATACGGCGATCGTAATCCGAACCGGATATTGAAATATTCGCTCATCTCTAGACATCAGCCCTTGCCTCCTGATGACTCAAACGAATTGTCATCTGAAGAAACAAAAAAAAATATAAAAACACAGACTGGAAGTTAGAGAAAAGAGGGGAATAAGTAAATCAAGAACATTAGAAAAGTCATTAGATTACTAATTAAGATAGGTACACATATAGTATGAAATTCACTCTTAAGGCCACGTCTCACATAGCGAGATCGTTAGCAAGATCGCTGAAACGTCACAGATTTTGTGACGCAACAGTGACCTCGCCTGCGATCTTGCTAGGAGTGACACGCAGCGGCGCCCGGGCTCCCGCTGCGATCTCACTGATCGTGCTCGAATGTCCTGGGCCATTTTTTGATCGCTGGTGTCCCACTGGCCAGCATGCATTTTTGTGTTTGACGCCGACGAGCGACCTCATTGGCGACTTAGAACTCATGGACGCAGGCGTGAGTCGTCAGAAAAGCTGCTGTGTGACAAGGTCCCAAGGACCGCCGAGGCTGTTTTGCGGATCGCCAGATCGTTGCTGCGTCGTTGAGTAGATCTGCCTGTAAGACAGCTCACTAGTGACCATTTAGCGACGTACCAGCAATCCTGACCAGGTTGTATCGTTGTCGGGATCGCTGGTGCGTCGCGTAGTGTAACGGTACCCTAAGTGTCGGAACACATCTTTAAATATTTAAGGTTAATGACAGGTCCTCTATGATACATAGCAAAACCATAGAAATGATTTGTAGATATAGTAGTAATAGTAGATATAAAGGTATACCATGCAGGATGAGGCTCCAGAGGCTCCAGCGCAGATCATGGTGCTCTGGATTTTGTTACCCCAGTATCTCTGGCAGTCACTATTGGTCAGAAGAGGCAGCGCTACCTGCTGCAGTTTGTTTGGGGTAGTTTGTGCTAAAAGACAATACATAATGCAGCATATAAATCCTGTGTATTAAAGTGCGGTCATATTATTATACTCGGCTTTTTATCACTAGATAAAGTTGCCAGTAGAAATCCGACATTTTTATTTCAATTCTTAACATTTCCTTACTTGAAGCACTGATGTAGCCCCATCCGGTGGTGACGCATCTCTCGCCTCCGTTGAATACATCAGCTGTAGCAGCAACGCACACTGGGGACACACGACTGTCCAAAGAGGCAGCGCTGGCGAGCTTGATGAGCGTGATATCGTTTACAATGGTAATAGAGCTGTAGCTGGGGTGTCTGAAGACCTGTTAAAAAAAAAAATCCGCTAAAGGTGTCTACTCACACATTTGTTTCCTATGCTTCTAAATCTACTTTTAAAAAAATTCCATTGATATTAAGTATTTTTCTAAACCTTCACATTTTCTATACTTTCTAAAATCTGGGGAAAAAAACTCAAAGCGTGTTGCAGTAAGAAAAAAAAATGCCCCTGACCCCAAACAGAGGTAAGCAGTAAGTATTTTATTTTTTTTTTTACATCTTACTTTTGTTAAACTTTGGCATAATATACGTTGGCCGACGATTTATCTTTTTTTTGTGTTTTTTTATATTGAAAGTTTGAATTTGAAACATTTTTACATTTTTATTTTTGCACCAAGTTCATTATGACTTTTGCACCATTTTTATGGGGAGAGGTTTTCCAGTCCGTGTCGTTTTTTTAGGCTTGCTCAGCAGTCTTGACATGGTTTCTGATCTAGAAGTTTCCAACTAATTCATCACTTGTGACTTGAAAGCATTGCGACATTTTCGTGCAACGCTACGACAGTTCACTAGTGGGGCGCAAAATTTGTCTAATTTTTTTTTTTTATTTTCCATGAAGCTAAAGACTAGTTTCCAACATTTTAAAGTTACTGAAAGAATTGTGGGATATTTTACTCTAAAAAAAAAAGGCGTCAAAATAAACAAATGAAAAAAGCATCTTTTCATTTGCAATAAATTAATCAAATATCGAGTGCAATTTTTATGTATTTTGTGCAATGTCCATCAGCGAAAAAACAAAACGACAACACAGAAAATGTACTTTAAAAAAATGCAAAAAATGAGTTGGGTCCATTGTGTGAAACGGAAATTTGTTTTTGATTTTTTTTTTTATGCCAATTTGTACATAAGAAAATTTACCAAGTATGATGTGATTTTTCTGGTTTTTGCGCTTTCGTTTTTTTCCTCCCCTTATTCCAAGAGCCATAACTTTTTTATTTCTCCGTCGATGTAGCTGTGTGAGGGCTTGTTTTGTGCTGGACAAGTTGTACTTTTGAATATCATCATCAATTTTATCATGTGCTGTACCAGGCAAAAATTGTGTGGCAAAATAGTAAAAAAAGCACAATTGTTTGTTTTTGTACAGTAAAAATGACCAGGGGACATGATTCTCCAGGTTAGCCCAAATATGCAGATACTAAACAAGGGCAGTTTATTATTTTAAGTGGTGAAAAAAATTCAGAAATTTGTAAAAAAAAAAAAAAAAAATTGGCTTTTGTCTTAATTTTCCAAGAGCCATAAAGTTTTCAATGTTCAGGACATGGACCTGCGTGAGGGCTTGTTTTTTGCACCTAGAGTTGATATTTTTATTGGCATCTCTTTGGGCTAGAAATAATGTGTTTTATTACATTTTTTGTGTCGTTGCAGCACCTCAATTCTGGCGTTTTGATTTTTCTTTCATTAAACCATTCACGGATTGGACTAATTTATTTTATATCTTGATGGATTGGACTTTTTACTTAACAAATGCAACCATACCAAGTTTGTTATTTTTTTGTATTTCTTAATTTTTAATAGGGGATGAGGGAGGTGATTTGAACTGTTATATATTTTTTTTTTATTTTTTAAACATTTTTTTCCTTGCATTTGTTAGTCCCCTTTGGAGACTTGTACCTGTGATCATCTGATGATTCCTTGTGCTATATAAATTTCACAGGTGAATTGTCATAACAGGCACGGTGGTCTTCAGCAGACCCCTGGCTGTCATGGCAAGTGCAACCCATCGATGTCCCACATTCACCTCACGGGCATGTCAGATGACGCGCCCTCCTACTGGGGTCAGATATTGACAGCGGAATTAACAGGTTAACAGCTCCACCCATGGCTGTTAGAGGCAGGTGATAGCTGAGTAACACACCTATCATCTGCCTCGAAAGATGCGGATCAGCTTTTAAGCCCAGATCAAAAGTCAGGGAGCCGCGTAGGACGTACCAGTACGTCATACACCGTGAAAGGGTGAAGTGTGTGGTCACGCTTTTTCCTGAGTTTTTGAAGTGGAAGCTTTTCAAAACTCTCCTCAAAAATTCAAAACTTCTCAACAACTTGGAGCTTATTCTCAAAAAAACTCATCAAAAAGACTAATACCCCCGATTCAATTTTGCCCCAAAATTTGGCAACTTTTGGCATTTTTTACGCCAGTCCATAACAGCTATGCGCCAAAGTGGATGTTGTTAGCATGGGACAAGGCATGCAAAACACTCAACAAATTCTGGAAAATTCTAAAGTCCTTGAATGAAGCAACATCTCAGGCGAGGTGCATGCAAGACATTAATTACACAGGTGGGGTGCGCCTTTTAATGAGTCTGGCACATCTTAAGGCCCCGTCACACACAGCAATCTCGCTAGCGAGATCGCTGATTTTGAGACGTCACAGAGATCTCACCAGCAAGATCGCTGTGTGTGATGGGAAGCAGCGACCGCCCCCCCCGCCGGGTATCTCTGATCGTGCATTATCGTGCACGGCCGTTTTTTGATCGCTAGTCTCCCGCTGGCCAGCGTGCATCGCTGCGTGTGGCAGCGGGAGCCAACGATCAGCGATGCTCCTAGTGCTCAAAGCAGGCGCTGGTAACCAAGGTAAATATCAGGTTATTAAGTGGCGCATGTCACTTAGTTACCCGATGTGTACCTTAGAAACCTGCGTGCTCGCAGCTCCCGGCGCAAGCACGCAGGTTTCTAAGGTACACATCGGGTAACTAAGTGACGCGCGCCACTTAGTAACTCGATATTTACCTTAGAAACCAGCATCGTCGCTGGTGCTGATCGCTGGTGAAGCTGTCTGTTTGGCAGCTCACCAGCGATCATGTAGCCATGCACCAGCGATCCTGACAAGGTCGGATCGCTGGTGCATCGTTTAGTGTAACGGGGCCTTTACTCTTGCATGGCCTTATTAAGACTGGTATAAGAAACTCCAGTGCTAATGAATCGGGCCCTCAGTGTGAACACACGCTTTTCACATACAGCGCTTTTTGGGAGGGAGAAACACCATTGCATTTTTCTGCACTTAAACTAGAAGGGGATTCAGCAGGAAGGACAGGTATAATTGTTTTCTTTTTATTTCCCATTCCATTTAAATCTAATCTTGACTTTGATTGAAAAAGAAAACTGCTATAAAAACTGCCACAAGAACTGCATTTTCAGCCGAGAAATTGCTAATTATAAAATGTTCTTTATGAAGCAGAATAAACAGTCTTTGCTTTACTTCTTCTGCTTACCCTAGAAATGGTTTTAGTTTGAATAGGCTCAGCGGAGGAGGAACGGTCAAATTCACCCAGAATTACGCGGTGGGAGGTTCTGTAAATAAAGGATATACAAGGCTATATCAGCTGGTACACTGTATTCATGAGCTCTACAGTCTAGCAATCTTACTCCCCAATATGTCAGACTGGGATTTCTAAGGCCCACTAGTGACACTCACTCTGGGATCCCACTGTTCAGCTACATACAAATATTACATTACCCTCTTTCACAAATGTATCTAGGCTTTTATATAATGATAAACTGGGTAGTTTGTTGAATGAATGATGAGATGCTGCTTTAGTCTGTACATAATGAATCAAAAGTATTGGGTCAACTACTGCTCGTGTTGATATGTAAGTGGCTTACTCCTGCATAGGGGCCCACCAGGGAATACACCAGTCCACCGGTGGGCCAGTTCAAGGCTTCTCCAGTGTAGTGATGAGCGCACGTGCTGGGATAAGGTGTTATCCGAGCATGCTCAGGTGCTAACCGAGTGTCTTTGGAGTGCTCGAAAAATATGTTCGTGTCGCCGCGGTTGCATGTTTGTTAGGTAATCCTACCATGTGTTGAGCTGTTGAACAGCCGCAAGGCATGCAACCGCAGGGACTGGAACATATTATTCGAGCACGCCAAATACACCTTATGCTCAGGTAACACCTGTGACGACTCCTGGAATGGACCCTCTGGGTCGTGGCACCAACCCTCCCAGGGCGAGCAGACCTAGTGAAGACCACCCCCTATACAGGGAGTGTCAGGGGCAAGCCCAAGGGGGTGAGGTACCACGACTGCTGGCACCAGGCAGCCGGCTCACAGGAGACACGAGTGGGTGAGTGGGTCTGCAGGAACGTGTAAAGTGTGGACACGGGAACACGTGGTATACAGAGACTTCGTACGTCCAGGTGTGAGTGCAGCAGGATGCATGCAAGGAGCACGTCAGAGCACTGAGTCAGGCAGCAGGTGTGCCAGGAGGTGTAACAAAGTACAGGAGCAGGGTGTGTGCCAGAGGGCACAACTGAGCATAAGACAGAGTGCAGGATTGGAACGTGGGCCAGGAGGCACAACTGAGTGAGACAGAGTACAGGGTCAGAGCGTGTGCCAGGAGGCACAACTAAGTACAAGACAGAGCACAGGATCAGAGTATGTGCCAGGAGGCATAGCTGAATGTAAGATGGAGCACAGGATCAGAGTGTGTGCCAGGAGGCACAACTGAGTACAAGGCAGAGCACAGGATCAGAGTGTGTGCCAGGAGGCACAACTGAGTACAAGACAGAGCACAGGTTCAGAGCGTGTGCCAAGAGGCACAACAGAGTGCAAGGTAGGGGACCCGAATACAGCACACAGCCAGGCAGGGACACGGCAGACTAAGCCAGGAAGCACAACAATAATCAGGCACCTCCCCTAGGAAGAGGTAGCCTGATATAGCACATGATCACGAGAGCTTCCGGGTCAAGTCCTCCAGTACCATAGAGAGGACTGACCTGGAGACCGAACTGAGAAAAGCGCAAGCGCAGACATAACACGGAGGAGGCAGGGACCTAGGTACGAGAGGTGCACGTGCGCACCTGGCGGGACCCCCGTAGTGACCGCGGCTCCGGAAGAGATGACGTCGGAACCGAGGTCCCGCCCCCAGGTGAGCGCGGCATGACAACACCTTGTTCCAGCATGTTCGCTCATCACTAGCAATTTACAATTATTGCATCTGAATAGTAACCACATTTAAAACAGCCTCATTTCAGGCTGGGGAGAGACACTTTGATCAATATTAAGTAAAGTTTGTGGAGTTTATGCAGTTTTACTTGTGAGGTTTCACTATTTAATGTTAGTTCCGCAATAGTCAACTTTAGTGACTACTTTTCACTGCTTTAGTACTTTCTCCATTTTCAGTATCCACAACTTTTCTGCATATTTCATCATTCAGAAGATGAAGGTATACAAATATTAAATCCAAAAACCACTGAAGTGGACAAAATAATTCTCATGGTAAGAAATTAGGCAATACTTACGTGACACCACAGTGGGCGGCAGTGACCACCCACAGGCTATTGATCAGGGAACCACCACAGAAGTGGAATCCAGTCCTGTCCTGTGGATAACAAAACCATCAAAGCAATGTAAATCAGGTATTAACCTTGTTATTGTGTTTATTCCATAGAATTACTTTAAAGGAGTTGCAAATTACTTTGCATACCTTTAAAAAATGGATCCATTGTGGTCTTAAAATTTTTAAAAAGCACACTCTCCTAATGTACCCCCCCCCCGTTCCTCAGTACTTCTAAACAAGTTATCAAAGAATCATGGAGCTAATGTTTTTTATAGATACATTGGTAAACCATAATAAATCATTAACTTTATAAGTGATACACGTCTACAGTCCATAGAGAAAAAAGTGTCCTAATTCTTCCGAACTGTCCAGAAACTTTTGGACAGTTGGCAATTTTTGGTACCGCTTCTGAAACAAAAGAAACAGTCTCCAAGTAGGGATGAGCGAACCTGTGGATGTTCAGGTTCGTCAGGTTAAAGTTAACTTTAGTCCAGAGTTCGGTTCAGGTACCAGAACTTTACCCGAACTTGAACCTAGACCCAATAGAAGTCAATGGAGATCCAAACTTTTGTGCTGTAAAATTGTGGTAAAATGGTCGTAGTTTGGGCTAGGGGGCTGCAAAAGGCTCTCTATCTCTTTCTTCTGAACTCGGAACACCAAAATTGACTTCCGAGAGAAGTACGTGTTTGAAGTTTAGTAATGGACACAACATGTCCGGAACAAACGAACCCCGAACTTTACAGTTCGCTCATCTCAATCTCCAAGCGTTGTCTTCTGACTCAAACAACAAGTGATTGCTGCACCCAATCAGTGGCCATTGACTGGCTGCAGCAGTCACCTTACATTCACCAATGGAAAAGGTGAGGAGCCATGAAGAGACACTGGCAGCAGTACCAAGTAAGGTTTGGGGACCAGTTGATGAGTATGTGAGTTTTGGTGGGGGGATTGTAAGACCCCAATCAAATACCTTTCCATCTCATTAAAAAAACAGTACTTCCCATGAGGCATAGATGTTCTACCACCAGAATCTGTCTATAACAGCTTGGTCAGAGCTAGCTGCCTTAGCTGCTGATAAAACACTTACTGGATATGGACGGCTGCAGCCTTGATTTTCTGTCTTAAATGGGAGAGAATCTGTTTCTTCCAGTTCAGAAGGAAAGTCAAGGCTATGCATAGATTTGGGTTTTGTCTCGCGGATTTGAAAAGATGCACCACATTTTTTAAAACGCGTGAACTTCCTAATAAAATACTGTAGTTGCACTTTACTCCAGCGCACTTTCAATGAAGACCGCCATAGGAAGCCTTAATATATTCCCCCAATTATCTAGCAAATAAGATAAGGTTTTCTCAAAGTTCAGTGATATACGCAACTTAGTAATATATCTTATCAGAGGAATTTGCTTTTTCCTCTTTCAGGACTGATATTTCACTTTCAATTCATGGGTAAAATCTGTGTTCAGCTTAGAAAGATTTTTCCATTCCTAAGATAGATGACAGTTGGTGCTTATAAAATTCTATGGTGGGGGAGGAGGAGCAAGAGGCAAGCACATTCTGCAGCAACAGCAGAAAAGCAGTTACAGTTCTCCATAGAACTTTATGAGCACCAACTGTCATCTCCTATCTCAGTCTGTCTTCACTGAATATGGATTTTACCAAATAATTGGGAATTTTGAGAAAGAATAATTAGTCCTGATGGAGAAAGAAGTGGATTTCATCTGATAAGATATATTACAAAGTGGCTTATTTTCTTGTGTACTGTCGATTTGTGCCACAAAATTGGAAATTAAGTTTGAAGTTTATTAACTTATTCTGCAATATATGTGCAGGTTACTGAACTTATATAAAGAAAATAAAGAGTATAGTGTGTAATATAATACTTTACCTGCAGAGACACCTGCCATGGCCATGAACCAGAAATTGCACTCTCCCCATTCACAATCCTGGCATAACCAGAAATGACTGGTTTGATGCTTGGCACACCACAACCTGAGAAATAAGTGCATGATAGGTATAAATGGTAAGAACTGGTGATCTCCGTAAAAGAGTGTGATCCAAATATGTCTCCACTTACCATAGGTGCCCCCTAGCAGGGCAAAGCAGGACAGAAGCCACAGAAACGCCATTGTGATAAGTGGAGCCTGATCGAATTTTGTGCAGTTTTTATATCCTCAATTAGTGATTAATAAGCGCCGCATGAGATTGGAGAATCAAATCTGTTATCAAAAAACCTTGGATTAATAAAAAAAATGATAACAGGTGTTCTCGGAGAAAAATGAGTGGGAGAAACAGATGTTATAAAAGAAACTTATTGGATTTCTTCCATGACAAATAACAATCAGAGTCTTTTTTTTAGAGTTATGAACCCCTTCCTAAAAGAACAAATTTTTAAATCCTGCACTTTTGTTTTTCTTTCCATATGGGGGCTTATTTTTGAAGGTGGCACAAGTTGCAGTTTTAAATTATTCATTTTACCATTTCATGAACTGAAAAACTAAAAAAAAAATACAAGAGTGGTGAAATGGTAAAAAATAAAAATGCAATTCCGTCATTGTTTTTCAAGTTTAGTTTTTATAACGTTGGTTATTAATTTTTCTCGTCTTTACCATTTGGCTTAGACCAACATGACAACTTCTTCCAGCCAGGTCTTGGCTAAAACTGAAAATGTGTTTTTTGTTTTATTTCAAATAAAGGACTTTATTCTGGCTGTCTTTATTTACCATATAGCTATAGGATTAGTAACGGATAGCTGAGTTTGATGTCACCGGACTATACAAAGGTGACATCAACCCCACAAATATGATCCCCACTTGCCACCGCTACAAAGCAAGTTGGGAGAGACAGGCAAAGCGCCAGAATTAGTGCATCTAATAGACGCGCCTTTTCTGGTTGGCGGCTGCTATTTTTAGGCTGAGGGGGCCAATATCCATGGCCCCTTACCAGCCTAAGAATACCAGCCCCCAGCTGTCTGCTTTAGTTTGGCTGGTTGTCAGGCCGTTTTTTGAAATTACTTATTTAAATAATTAAAAAAATCGGAGTTGGGACTCCTCTTGATAACTAGCTTTGCTGAAGCTGATAGCTGAGGGTTGCAGCCCCCAGCTATGAATTTTGCCTGGTTGGTTATCAAAAATACAGGGGAGCCCACGCTGTTTTTCTTTATTATTTATTTACAGTTCAGGCATCGGCTGTTGAATACTCCTATCAGCCGCTTCTGCTCTCACTGTTATTAGCAGCAGCAGGTGTTGGCTGATCTGAGCAGTAGTCCCATCAGCCAACACCAGTGACAGGAGGTAAACTTTATACCTCCCGATCACAGCTGTTGGCTCACACTGTATTTTGACAGTGTGTGGACCACAGCTATTTGGCCGGCGGTGATGATTTTACCGCTGATTAGATGAGGTGTTTGCCGCACTGTCATGCACATGACAGTGTGACAAACACTGGATGTTCAGGCCCCCCATTCAAGTGAATGACATCCGTGTTCAGGTCCGGGTTCTGTTCTGGAGCCAGAACCTGAACTTTTTGTAACTCTTCGGCTGAACCCGCCAGACCCAAACATCCAGGTGATCACCCATCTTTAGCGGTGAGCACCTATAACCCCCAGTTGTTTCACAAATGTTTATAACATTGAGTTGTGAAAATAAAAAAAATTACACTTTTCCCAGAAAAATGTTTTTTAGCCCCAAATTTTGCATTTTGATAAGGGTAACAGGAGAAATTGCACAGTACAATTTTCTGTGCAATTTCTCTTGAGTATGCCGATACCCAATATGTGAAGGAAAACTACTGTTTTAGCGTACAGCAGGGCTTGGAAGAGAAGGAGCGCCATTTCGCTTTTTGAATGCAAAATATTTTGGAATAATTAGCAGACACCATGGAGTACCCCTCATGTGCCTAAACAGTGGAAATCCCCCACAAGTGACAACATTTTGGAAACCAGGCCCCTTAAGGAACTTATCTAGATGTGTGGTGAGCACCTTGAACCCCCAAGTGATTCACAGAAATTTATAACGTAGAGTCGTGAAAATAAAAAAATCAAATTTTTCGCGCAAAACTATTTTTTAGCCCCAAATCTTGCATTTTCATAAAGGTAGCAGAAGAAATTGCACCATACATACAGTACCTTTTGTTGTAAAAATTCTCGTAAGTACACCAATACCCAATATGTGAAGGAAAACTACTGTTTGGTCACACAGCAAGGCTTGGAAGGGAAGGAGCGCCATTGAACTTATTGAAAGTAAAATTTGCTGGTATAATTAGCGGATGTCATGTCGCATTTGGAGTCCGGATCATGTGCCTAAACAGTGGAAACTCCCCCACAAGTGACACGATTTTAGAAACTATACCCCTCAGGGAACTTATCTAGATGTGTGGTGAGCTTCTTGACCTCCCAGATGCTTCACAGACATCTATAATGTAGTGCCGCAAAAAAAATCATAAGGGTAACATGAGAAAATGGACCCCTAAAATTGTTGCGCAATTTCTCCTATGTACGTATACGTAGATACCTCATAAGTGGGTGAAAACTACTGCTTGGGCAGACGGCAGGGCTCAGAAAGGAAGGCGTGACATTTGGAACGCAGACTTTCATTGCATGGTCTGCATTTGAAGAGCCCCTGATGTACCTAAACAGTAAAAAAAAAACAAGTGACCTTATTTTGGTAACTAGACCTCAAGGATTGTATCTAGACGTGTGGTAAGCAACTTGAACCCCCAGGTGCTTCACAGAAGTTTATAACATAGAGCCGAGAAAATATAATTAAAAATCACATTTTCCGACAAAAAATTTATTTTAGCCCCAATTTTTTTTATTTTCACAATGGTAACACGAAAAAATAGAACCCCAGATTTGTTGTGTAATTTCTCCTGCATATGCCGATACCCCACATGTGGTCGAAAACTACTTTTGAGGCACAGTGCAAAGCTCAGAAGGGAAGAAGAGCCATACTGAAGTTCAGATTTTGCTGGACTAGTTTGAGGGTACTATGTCACATTGGCAGAGCCCCTGAGGTGCAAGAATAGCAGAACCCCCCATAAATGAACCCATTTTACAAACTACATGTCTCAATGAATTCATCTAGTGGTGCAGTGATCATATTGATACCACAGGTGGGTCACAGAGTTTTATACCATTGGGCAGTGAAGAAAAAATAATTACATTTTACCACCAAAATTTTGTTTTAGCCCAAGATTTTACATTTGTTCACAAATTCTGCTGAATGAAGAAATTCCATCTATATGCCTGTACAGTAGTGCTTAGTCACACGGCGAGACTCAGGAGGGATGAAGCGCTATTTGCCTCCTGGAGCACAGATTTTCCAAGAATAGTTTACGTACTCCATATACAGAGCCACTAATAAAGAGCAGAATCCTTCCACAAGTGACCCCACTTTGGGAATTATAACCCTTTGGGACTTTATCTACAGGTGTAGTGACGATTTTGACTCCATGGATATTTTCCAGAAATAAGCAGTAGTGGATGTTGCTGAGTGACAAATGCAAACTGCCAATGTAGTGACCAGTACGTTGTAGTGCCAAGTCACTGTAGTGACCAGTACGTTGTAGTGCCAAGTCACTGTAGTGACCAGTACGTTGTAGTGCCAAGTCACTGTAGTGACCAGTACGTTGTAGTGACCAGTATTTTATGCCCAGCTCATGCTTCTGAAGATACGCACCCATAAATTAGATGAACTCTCATTGCTACAAAAATGCCAAACATGTGGATGCTAATTGTGGTTTAGGCACACTGAGGAGCTCAGAAGAGAGGGGGCATTTGGATTTGGAAGTGCAGAATTTGCTGAATTTTGGGGGGTTGAGAAGCCATTTCCCTTTTTCAGAGCTTTTGTGCTACTGGTAACGTGGAAGCCCCATATATTGCCATTAACAGATGACGGACCTGAGTGGGAGCTTTTTTTGTGGATTGAGTTGAAGCCTTTATTGGGAACATTTTACATAAAGTGAAGAATTTTTTTTTTATGCTGTTCCTCATGCATTATAGTTGATTAGATGACTTTATTCTTTGGGTCAGTGTGATTACAGCGATGCAAGATTTATAGCAGGCTTTTCAGACACTAAAAGTAGATTTTTTTTTCGCAAAAACTGATTTTTACATCCCCATATTTTGATAACTATAATTTTTCCATATTTCTGCCGACTGAGTCATGCAAGGACTCGTTTGCAGGACAAGTTCATTTTTATTGGTACTATTTTTATACACATGACATTTTTTGATCACTTTCTATTCTGATTTTTGTGAGGCAGAATGAACAAAAACCAGCAATTCAGGAATTTTTTTTTTTTTGGGTGGGGGGGGAGTTTATGTTATTCCGCGTGTGCTAAAATTGATAAGGTGTCTTTATTCTTTGGGTCAGTACCATTATAGCAATACCACATTTATATGTTTATTTTATGTTTGTTGATTTTACACAATAAATGCTATTTTTTAGAAAAAATAGTTTTCTTTGCATCATTTTTTTCTGAGAGCTATAACGTTTTTATTTTTTCGCTCATGGAGCTGTATGACTGCTTGTTTTTTTCGCAGGACAAGATGACGTTTTCAGCGATACCGTGTTTATTTACATTAATCTTTTTGAACACATTTCACTCCACTTTTGTTCGGTGGTTTGATGATAAAGCATTTTTTGCCTCTTTTTTTTGCAGTGTTCACTAAAGGGGTTAAATAGTGGGACAGTTTTATAGGTCAGGACGTTCCGGATGCAGCGATACCAAATATGTGTACTTTTTTTTTCAGAAGCATATTTATTTGTGGGTACAAAATATTTTATTTTTTATTATTATTTTGTGATTTATTTTTGTTTATATATTTACAATTTTTTTTCACTTTTTCTATTTTTTTTTTACTTTGTCCCACTATGGGACTCTCACTTTTTGCAGTTTGATCACTTGTATGGCATAGCAATGCAGGAGCAGGAGCTTTGCTACGCTTTGCAAACTGTCAACGTTGCAGTGTCAGACAATCTTGCTACATGATGCGCTGAGCATGGTGTAGCAAGTTTGCTAGCTCTGGTCACTTGGATGTTGTCATGATGACATTGGGTAATCATGTCAATAATTGGCCCCTCGCGATGACTTCACTTGGGCGCCAATCGGAGAGCAGAGGGATCTTCCTCCCACTGCATACCTGCTAAATGCTGCGATCGAGATCAATAGCATCATTTAGAGGTTAAAGTGATCGTTGAGGCCAGGGCTGGACTGGCCAGTCACTTACCCCAGCAGGCCATGAGTATCATTAGAAAAATTGGTCTTGTAGTAAAACTTTCTTTCCTCCATCCAGGGTAATATTAGTAATATATCCCATCTGGTGCTTGGGGACGGGGACAACATGTGTGATTTCAAATGCCAGGGCTGAATTTCAACCCCAGTTTGTACCTGCGAGAGGTCACCGCACCTGCACAGAGTACCGGTTGTCAGCTGTCAGAATCAGGTGACACCCGGCAGTGATCTCTCACGCACAGAGGCTGTGCGCGCAAAATTTCTATGACGTATCCATATGTCCAAGGTCAATAAGTACAAACCAACCTGGACGTATGAGTACATCCAAGGTCGTAAAGGGGTTAAGTGTCCACTTAACATTTGATAATGTCCCCTCAGTCTCCCAATGTACAGCTCTTCTATAAACAGTATGGTGCCCCCATAGCTCTTTTATACAGAGTATGATGTCCCCACAGCTCTCCTATACACAGTATGATGGGCCCACAGTTCTGATATACTCAGCATTAGCCCCCAAACTGTATAATGTTCACCGCATTAGCTCCCAAACTGTATAATGGCCCCCGAATTAGCCTCCAAACTGTATAATGGCCCTTACTTTAGTCCCCAAACTTTATAATTGCTTCCTCTTTAGCCCACAAACTGTATAATGGGCCCCACATTAGCTCCCAAACTGTATAATGGCCTTCACACTTTATAAGGGCTTGCCACAGTAGTCCACATAATATATAAGGAGCCTCTCCACTATTTCAGGGTGCCCAATTGTTTATGATGCCCCCACAAATTTTAATTAAAATTAAAAAACATCATATACTCACCTAATCCAGGATCCTGACAATTCCACCGGCAAGTCTTGAGAGGTCCAACACACTGTCATAGTGCCAACATACACACAGGACGTCAGAGACCCGGCACAGCGTTATGATATCACCGCACCTGGACTGTGATGTCCTGCGAATGGTTCAACATCTTGGCTATTTTGCAAACCGCAGGCTTAAAGTGACCTGCGGACTACAGAAAAGAGAGCGGTAGCACGGAGAGTTCTAGGGCCCTCTAATTGGTGTGCTGCAGTTGGGGGCAAAGATGTGTATCAGATAGCACCAGGTTTTAGGATTGAGCTTCCAAAGATGCCATTACTTACTGTTTAAGTCAATATGTTTTTAATAAAGACTGCTCTGCCAATCTATCCAAAAGTCATAGTGTCAGTCATTATTGGTAGGTGTGGAAGGAGTAGGAGGTAAAAGGAAAAGGGGTAAGCAGGTGAGTTTGGGTTAGCTGAGATCCGGCAGTTCTTTAGTCATATCTAGTTTATTTTTTCAAAAAAGTTTCTTGGATTTTATTGAAATGAAACATTTTGTACAGTTTTAGTACAGCAAAAGCTGCATATAATAACAGAAAATCAATAATATGTTGTGATTTCATTATCCCGATTCCCACATCACCAAGGGACTACATTTCCTTCCCAATCCATGAGAAGTCCAGAATGTTTCTCAGAAAGGCTGCACAGAACCTTGACGATTCCTTCGACACTCTTGTCTACGGTGAGAGGAGCCTAAAAAAAAGTCAGGTGCAATAAATCAACTGGTGCAAATAGGAATATAAACAATAGTATACTGTACATACACAAAAAAAAATTACACAGATTTTAGGGCCAGACACCGGTAGAGGCAAAAATATATGATATTTGTATTGAATATAACCTGCATTCTTATTATTTAGAGGTTCAACCCTTGGTTGATTCTACACTTCCAGTAAGCATATAGATAACTGTAAGGCTAGGGTCACACGACCGTTTTTTCCACATCTAAGGAAAATGGTCAGATCACTCTGATCAGAGATTGATCAGAGTGGCATCAGTTTTTCTTGAATGTGGTGGGAAAAAAAAAAAAAGATCTATGCCTTCTCCATTCTTTCGATCCTCAAATTGTTTTCGCGGACCCTTAGACTTGTATTGTCGATTTTGATCTGACACTCAGATAAAATCAGACATGTCTCCGTGGACCTCTCAGACCAAAGAAAAAATTGGGCATGTGCACAGCCCTATAGACTACCATAGGTACAAGTGCTATTCATGAAAACCAAGGATAGGACTCGTCTGATAAAATCGTTTGTGGGCACGAGCCCTAAGGCTCAATTTACTCCTTTTTTCCTTGTGATGAAAGCTCAATTGGAAAATGACCGAATCTCCGGAAATTTGTTTAAAATTCAGTCCAAGTTCAATACCAAAAATGTGTTTTTTATGATCTGAGGTCCCTTCAGAACCCAAATAAACAGAGGGCCAGGAAGGGAGTAAAATAAAAAAAAATTATACTCTAATAGTCCTAGGTCCACCCTTAAATCGCCACTGCTCTATGCCCGGTCCTCTGTCACATGGGGCACAATGCAAAACAATGACCACGTAAAGCTGAGTCAGTGTTGGAAGATCTAAACTGGAGAAAAGATCACATGGAGAAAGTTAAGGACTGGGCAAGGAACTGCAGTGATGACATAGGTGAGAGGCAGGACAAAGGCAGGTGAACATATATAATATTTTTAAACCTATTCCAGCCCTTAAAATAATTAATGAAAAGATTAGCTGAGTGGACACCACTGTGCTGGATTTGACCGAATGGAATCCTGAAAAATTCTGATTCCGAAATGTTGAGGAAATTTGTAATGAATTAGATTTGCTTTGTTTCGTATTGATTCGCTCATCTATAGACGGCAGTATTCTCCAATGTATACCCAAGATGGAAGACTAACATTATGCCACTGTACGGACATACTAGTTAAGCATATGCCATAAAGGTCTATGGATGATTTCAGCCTATGAACCATGAATTTTCTTGAACGTCAATCCGATAGTAGACACAGACCTTGTCAACTTATAAAAATCGGGAAATGCTATCAAAGGAAAGTCATGTTTAGAGATAATAGAATAAATTCTAGTTGAATTGAATTTTACTCAAATTTTACAACAATTTTTTTTACCAAAATGCAAGTTTTTCGTAATTCTCTTCTGTGCGAATTCAGCAAGATGGCAGTTGCCATTTTTTGGAACCGTAAAGGGGCATCAAAAGGTGAAAACATTTTAGAAATCCTTAAACTTACCTCACTGCTCACCTCTCCGGCCCCTCCATTCCTCACCATCACCCGTCTGGACCTCGCCGCAACTTCTGATCACCGCCGTTTACACTGAAATCCCCGGGCCTTTCACACTGAGCTGGGACTTCTGGCTCCGATGATTCCTGAGAGGATTCTGTGTATGTGTGCATGACACTAAGGATCACACGTTCAGTATTTGGTCAATATTTTACATCAGTATTTGCTGGCCAAAATGGGTGAAAAATTCAGAAGTGGTGACGTGTTTCTATTATAATTTTCCTCTGATTGTTCCACTCCTGATTTTGGCTTACAAACACTGATGTTTGACCTCCAGATGGCCCGGGAGGTCCCTTCCAACTCTACGATTCTATGATGTAAAATACTGATAGTGTGAACATGGACTGAGATGACGGCTCACATCATGAGGTCATAAAGTCACGAATTTCTGTGTGCTCCCGCGGGTCTCATCAGATACCGAAGTCCAGGTCTAAGGTGGGAGGCTCGGAGACTGCAGATCGAGCAGCGTGTTCAGAAGATGCGGCGAGGTTCAGACGGGTGAGGAATAGATGAGCCGGAGAGGTGAGCGGTGAGATGAGCATAAGGATTTTTTATTTTTTACATATTAAAGTTTATTATGCTCTGAGGTCTGGAGAGACCCCAGAGCATAATATGGGACCTTAAGTTTGTGGAGAATAACTTTTCATGGAGAACGAAATTTCCCTACGAAAATCCATGCGCACAGGCAAATTCTAATTTTGCTTGATCCGTTCATTCCTAGTAATGTTCCATATTAAATGTACCGATCCTACTTACATTAGGGCCTCCAAGGTCTGTCTGAACCCATCCTGGATGGAGAGAAGTGCACAAGATACCACTGGCCTTATAACCCACAGACTGGCATTGTGTCAGCATATTAAGAGCAGCCTGCAAAAAAAAATTACAGTATAAAATTGTCAAAGCATTTAAGTTTTTTTATACCTGTCTGTTACCTCGAGGTTCAACGTTATATATGGCAAATATTCCATAAAAGAAAAATTGCTCACTTTAAAAAAACACTGCGGAAACAAATGACACATTTCCACTGCACTAATCATGAGACTGAAATTTTACAAGCGTGCTTCAATTGAAAAGAACCGAGGCTGAAAAATATATATTTTTTCATTTCAATGGAATAGTACAATTTATAAGAAATGTAATGTTACAGAAATTCAAGAAAAGGGCAGAGAAAATCCATGTAGGGGAAATAGAAAGTATGTTATATGGATTTATTGGAAATGATGATCAAAATAAAAGACAAACCCTATGGGGGAAAAAGTTATTAAAAGAATAGATAAACACTCCATGGCTGGTTCTGTTACTAAGCAGAATTCTCTGCTAGTACTGTAAATAGGGGAAATTTGGCTAATAGCTTTTATTGCTAGCAATGTTAAAAGAAATCTGTCCTCAGAATATGAACTAGTGCATAAAAAATGATTGTTTTTTCAGATTAATATCCGTTTAAAAAAAAAAATCTTGCAAATTTTATACTGGCCACTAGGCTTTACACTAGACTTGCATTTCCTGTTCAGTACAGATGACTTTTTAGAAGTCTCATTATCTTCACAGGATTACAATGACTGATAACACCTTTATACACAGAAGATAACACAATATCTGCCATTCACAATAGGTGATGTCACAGCTCACCTCCTCCCCCTCCTGTACAATGACTGATAACACCTCTATAAATAGTAGATAACACAGGATCCACCATTCACAATAGGGGATATCACAGCTCACCTCCTCCTCCTGTACAATGACTGATAACACCTCTATATACAGTAGATAGCACAGGATCCACTATTCACAATGGGTGATATCACAGCTCACCTCCTCCTCCTGTACAATGACTGGTAACATCTATATATACAGTAGATAACACAGGATCCACTATTCACAATGGGTGATGTCACAGCTCACCTCCTCCTCCTGTACAATGATTGATAACACCTCTATATACAGTAGATAACACAGTATCCACCATTCACAATAGGTGATATCATAGCTCACCTCCTCCTCCTCCTGTACAATGATTGATAGCACCTCTATATACAGTAGATAACACAGGATCCACCATTCACAATAGGTGATATCACAGCTCACCTCCTCCTCCTGTACAGTGACTGATAACACCTCTATATACACTAATTAACACAGGATCCACCATTCACAATAGGTGATGTCACAGCTCACCTCCTCCTGTACAATGACTGATAACACCTCTATATACAGTAGATAACACAGGATCCACCATTCACAATAGATGATATCACAGCTCACCTCCTCCTCCTGTACAATGACTGATAACATCTCTATATACAGTAGATAACACATGATCCACCATTCACAATAGGTGATATCACAGCTCACCTCCTCCTGTACAGTGACTGATAACACCTCTATATACAGTAGATAATACATGATCCAACATTCACAATAGATTATATCACAGCTCACCTCCTCCTTTTCCCTTCACTGACTTTTGAACTCATGAAAGTATACCCATTAAATGCTTCTATGCAATTCAATAGGGCAAGTACCAGTCTCTTGCTACCAATGTCCATGTACTAAACAGGGAGTATGAATCTACAGGGTGGGCCATTATATGGATACACCTAAATAAAATGGGAATGGTTGGTGATATCAACATTATGGGTGTCAGGTCCGAGCATTCCTACAACAAATTGGACCCCCCTTAGAC
Organism: Dendrobates tinctorius; assembly: GCF_039654945.1. Classification (NCBI taxonomy): domain Eukaryota; kingdom Metazoa; phylum Chordata; class Amphibia; order Anura; family Dendrobatidae; genus Dendrobates; species Dendrobates tinctorius. Next base: position 14,225,860 of record NW_027361727.1, on the reverse strand, counting down.
CAGCATTTCTTCTGTGGTGTTGCTATCAGTGTGTCAAGAGTGGGAGAAGAGGGTGGCATTGACAATCCAACACAATGGGCAGCACTTTGAACACATTTTAAGTGATCATAAACTTGTAAATAACTCATGAAAGAATAAAGTTATGGTAAAACCAAGCACACCATTGTTTTTCTTGTGAAATTCTCAATAAGTTTGATGTGTCCCATGACCCTCTACCCATTGAAAAAAATAAAGTTGGATCCAAAATGGCCGACTTCAAATGGTCACCACCCATCTGGAAAAATTTCCGCCCTCCCATATACTAATGTGCCACAAACAGGAAGTTGATATCACCAACCATTCCCATTTTATTTAGGTGTATCCATATAAATGGCCCACCCTGACCAGTGTGAGAACTGCAACACTTTTTATTTTATTTAATATAGGTCATCAAAAAAATAAAAAAAAACAATGTTTTAATTAAATAGAATACAATTACATAAAAACTTGATTTTAACAATAGGTATCTTTTATTGGGGAACCTCTGGTTGATGCTATTATTAAGGAAAATGTCTCACTGACACTGATTCTGGAAGCGCTCTGCTTAAAATAATTATGAATAGTTGATTATCACAGCCTTGTGTTTAGTAAACATAATATAAATATAACCATAACATAAAAACCAGTGAGAGATGCTTTATAGCAAGTAACGTACCTTGCTGCATCGATAGGAAAGCATTGGGTGGGCAGCGAAGGACTCCGGTGCTTTTTCAATGGATCCCAACAGTGTGGAAACATTTATTATAGCAGACTTGCTGCAACACAAAGGCAATTGGTGATTTTCCACTGCAGCCTTCTGCAAAAATGGCAACAACGCCTAGAACAAAAAAAGAAAAAGAATTCCAAAATTAAATTATATGCATCTATTTCATAAAATGAATAAATAACCTTAAGAAATACATTGTATATGTATATAGGCAGTGAGAGGTATTCAATCACTGATCTAGGTTTGACCTGTTACGTGCATTTCATTATTGTCCATAATAAACTGTTCACACTGATGTCATGGATAATATTTTTACAGAAGCGCTGATGAATATGATGACTCAATTTTCAGATCTTAAGAATGTCCCTTTAACTTTTAAAAAAAGTTTGTTGCGGTTTTTTTTTAAGAGTTTTTGCACTAGATCGAATAGTTTAGCTTATGTATCATTGGGTCCAACAGGATTGCAAATAGTAAAGTATTGGCCTCAAAGAACTAGAGAGAAGTTACCTATAAAACTTGGTCATACATTATGATTTTGTGCATAAAATACAGGATCAGCAAAATGAATGAGATTTCTAAAATATCACTCACACAATGCATTTTCTGACCTTTGGAGAGTTGTTGTTTTTTTTGTTTGTTTTTTTAAATAGCCCACCATGTCATTTTTTTATTCAGATCAAAATGAGTTAGCTTAGCAGCAAAAACAAAAAGCAAAACATGAAATAAACGTAGAATTTCCACTGCGGTTTCCTAGTTTGAAATTTTCATAAAGAAAAAGCAGCAATAAAGCTATTGTTAACACACCTTTGGGAAATGGTGACATTGAAATTTCAGTGTTGCATTGCAATATCGCATTTATTGATTTGCTATCATTTTGTATTGCTACCTACCTGTGACATTTACATAAAGGGGGCGGATGTGCAGTACCTGGCCGTGGCCACTATTCTGTGGACGGAGCTGACAGCTCAGCACATCCGGACTCCCAGGATCAGCTGATCAAAGAAGGTGCCGGGTGTCGCACCCCCACCAATCAGATATTGATGTCCTACACTAAGGATAGGTCATCAATGTAAAAGTCTCAGAGAACCCCTTTGAATCTCCTGCTGAAAAAGGTAGGGTCGATATATTTCAACCTGTTTTCCTACACTAAATTAAAAGGGCTTTTTTAATCATCTTAAATAGGTAAAAGTAGAAAAAGGTTTGTTAAAAAAAAATCTTTGCGATTTAGTTTAGTAAAAATCCTCTGTGTTCTCAAGAATGGAGAGATTTTTAATTCTAAAGGTTACTTCTCACTGTATTGGCTATAGATGGTTTCTTAGGTAAGGAGTATTGAGTTTACAAGAAGAGATGAGCAGACCCGAACTTTAAAGTTCGCGATTCTTACCGGACACAGTGTCCGGTGTGGAACTCCAAACACGAACTTCTCTCGGAAGTTCGTTTTAATGTTGGTGTTCTGAGGCAAGTTTTGGAGGATAGAGAATATTTTCCCACTCCGAAGTTCAGGTCCCCATACAATTCAATAAGGTTCGGGTTCATGTTCCAATTCGGGTAAAGTTCTCTTATCCAAACTGAACTTTGGACATAAAGTTTGGGTACCAGAACCTGAACTTCCATGGGTCTGCTCATTCCTATTTGCAAGATCTTTGCTATTGAACTTGCAAGCGCTGATCAAAAGTTGGCTGGATCCAACCATCTTTAGTGCCTGTGTGCTCCACCGATACTGCAGAAGTAAAGTTGTCTCTGGTAGCGGCATCAGAGGGTGCAACCTTGTTGCGGGTTTAAACTTTCAACCAATGAGGAAGAGTGCCACCGCAGCAAGTAGGGAGCTCTAAGGCAGGGGAGCGGTGCGCTCCTGAAGAAAGAACATGGGACAATCATGGCACCATACAATCAACTGCACGTAAGGTTTCAGTATTGATTTGAAAATTATGAAAATAGAGTTAAAATTATGAAAAAGTCCGATATTAAATCCAGCTTCTACAAAAATGGGGATCTGTCGTTATACAAAAAAAACTTTGGGGCAAAAAATCCCATCACTTTCAATTGTCAGTGCATTTCCCGAAAGTCAGTATATCAAAATAATGAGGAAAGGAATACTAAGAACATAAGACACTTGAGGAGGAACAATGTCATGGTTCCCTATGGCACTGGCCAAATCTCAAATGTAAAACCCCCTTTTTTCTACCCCTGTTGGATGTACACAGATGCTCTCTTCGCATTTTCCTGCAGACGCTAAAAATGAATAATCAGTTGTCTATATACATTGTATCTCTCCGGTGTGGATGAAAATCTTTAATATCTCACATGAGGATTTTTACATTATTATTATTTCCTTTCTCACCTTTGCCAGCAAGAAGGGACCAATTACATTAGTGTTGTAAACATTTGCAAAGTCGGCTGAGTCAGCAGACTCGAGAGTGCTGTCCGGCATGATCCCCGCATTATTAATCAATAAATTGAGCCCGGCTCCATTCAGATGCTTCTCCACCTCCTTTACAGCCTCATTAATGCTCTTGGGATCAGTAGTTTCTGCAAAAATAAATAAATAATTAATAACAATATTGAGAAACAATTTACGCTTGTATTTTTTCATAATTTTTACGGGAAGGATTTGCATCATTTTGTAAGGATTTTTTTTTGTTTTTGAGCTGTCTACAAATAAAGTGTTAGATATTTCGTACATTCAGAAAATGTTCTGATTTATTTTACTGTCATTTAACATGAACTTTCATTGTTTACTTCCAGAGGCTGAAAAGTGATCTTAAAATGATCACAGTTGTATATGTCTGTGAAGCGCGTCATAATATGTTGGCAAGCATTAATAAAACAAAAAACTCAAGATAGCAGGAGTGTACAAAAAGCATAACTTCTCGGCGAAACCTCTGTCCTAACCTAAAGAAGAGTTGAAACATTACTTTCTATGCAGAGCTTCAAAAATCCTGTTTCCATCGCTGTTATAAATAATAAAATGGCAAAGGGGTTGTCCATGTTTGGCACCAAAGACTGCAGTCACTCTGTGCCACTCAATGACTTGTGCATACTCTCAGCGTGTGCTGTCAGGATTCTCTAGTGATGGAGGCGACAGCAGGCAGTCATGCGATCACAAGTAGGTGATGTGCATACTACCGGCCACATTCCGACTAAACGTGCATGTCTAGTCTGAATGTGACCTGGAGTATACATTTTGCATATTTGCGGTCACATGAAAACCCGCTCTCGCTGCTGGTGCTGGAGAATACTCAGAACGTGATGTGAGGATTCACAAGTCTGCAGTAACATAGAGTGACTGTAGACTTTCATGCCAAACATGGACAACCTCTTTAAATGCAAGTAACCATCATTAGGGGGTCCCAACTGCTTAAAAATTGTTATAGCTGATATATAATTCAGTGTCAGCTAAAGACAAATCCCTTTAAGTAAGTATGCCATTACAGGTACAGGGTCAAGCACCTATTTGATCATCATATTATTATTATTTTTTATTATAGTGTCATTTATTCCATGGCGCTTTACATGTGAAAAGGGGTATAAATAATAAAAACAAGTACAATAACCACAAACAATACAAGTCACCGACTAGTACAGGAGGAGAACGGATCCTGCCCGCGAAGGCTCACAGTCTACAAGGGATGGGTGAGGATACAGTGAGGATAGAACTGGTCTTGCAGCGTTATAGTGGAATAAGGGTTACCACTGGTTGTAGGCTTGTCGGAAGAGGACGGTCTTCAAATTCCATTAGAAGGTTTCCACAGTAGGCGAGAGTCTGATATGTTGTGGTAGAGAGTTCCAGAGTAGGGATGCACAGAAGAAATCTTGTATGCGATTGTGGGAAGAGGAGCTAGGGGAGTCAAGAAGGAGACCTTCTGAGGATCGGAGGTTGCGTGAAGATAAGTACCAGGAGACTAGGTTACAGAAGTATTGAGGAGATAGGTTGCAGAGACTTTGTATACCATGGTTAGGGTATTGAACTGCAGTTTCTGGGCAATAAGGATCCAAGGAAAGGATTGGCAAAGTGGAGAGGCCGGGGAATAGTGGGGAGATAGGTAGATTAGTCAGGCAGCGTAGTTTAGGATAGATTGGAGGGGTGTGAGAGTGTTAGAAGGGAGGTCAGAGAGTAGGAGGTTGCAGCAGTCGAGGCGGGAGATGATGAGGGCATGCACTAGTGTTTTTACAGATTCTTGGTTAAGGAATGTGCGGATCAATGAAATATGCTTGAGCTGAAGTTGGCAAGAGGTGGAAAGGGCTTGGATATGTGGTTTGAAGAAGAGATCAGAGTCAAGGGTTACCCAAAGGCAGCGAGCTTGTGGGACTGAGGAGAGTGGGAAACCAGTGATTTTGATAGATAGGTCTGTTAGAGGCATTGAGTGAGATGGTGGAAAGATGATGAATTCTGTTTTGTCCATGATAAGTTTTAGAAATCGAGCGGACAAGAAGTATGAAATAGTATAGCGGACAGATATTGTGGGATTCTGTTTAGTATGGAGGCGATATTGGATCCAGAGAGGTAGATCTGTGTGTCATAAGCATAGAGATGATACTGAAAGCAGTGGGACTCTATGAGGAGTCCCAGGCAAAAGGTGTAAATGCAGAAGAGCAGGGGTCCTAGAACTGAACCTCGGTGGACACAGACAGATAGGGGGCGATATGAGGAGGTAGTGTGTGAAAGGGAGACACTGAATTTCCGGTCTGTTAGGTATCAGCAGATCCAAAATAGGGCCAAGTCTGTGATGCCAAGAGATAAGAGAATCTGCATTAAGAAGCAATGGTCCACTGTGTCAAAGGCAGAGAAGGAGAACAGAGTAGTGTCGTTTGGCGGGTAGTAGGTCATTGGTGACTTTGGTTAGGGCAGTTTCAGTTGAATGATGCAGTCAGAAGACAGATTGTAACTGGTCTAAGAGGGAGAAAGAAGAGAGGTGGGAGAACAGTTTAAGATGGACATGCTGTTCCAGCAGTTTTGAGACATAAGGGAGAAGTGATATAAGTCATATGGGGAGATAGACAGACACAGAGGAAGGGTCAATGAAGGGCTTTTTGAGGATGGATGTGATTGATGTGTAGGGTTGGTGGGCCGGACTGGGGGGTGGTCCCTCTTTTACCGCGCAGAGACGTAACAGAGACAATTTGGAGGCAGGTTTTGGGTGCAACAGGTCCAAGTTTTATTCTCTCGCCGTCCACCTGACGGCCTCTCAGCACACCGCAATTCTCTTCAAGGCCCTCCGGCTACAATACACATTACACACCGTACTCTTCACCAGGGACGTATATGTACGTACCGTCCCTTTTCGCTTATTGACGCTCCTGACAGGTCCGTCACCTTGCCCGCCTTAGGCCCGTAAACGAACAGTAATTTTACTGGTCAGACGTCTTCCTCAATATGGTATGTTTTACCTCTGTGCCTCGTCTATATTGCGGTCTTCGTGTCAGGACCACCCCCCTGACTTTCTCTCTGCTCAGTCCCCCTGGTTGGGTTTTCCTCACAGTGCCACAACTGTCATAGTGTCCTCGTCACTTCAGCTCCCCCTGGGGACTGGAACTCTCTGGAACCCTCCTGTCAAATTTATATCTTTCCAGCTTCCCTCTAACTCCGCCCCCATGACCAACGGTTTCTTAAGCCCTAAGCTGATGTCAGGTCCTATGCTCACACTCCTCCCTGCCCTTTAATGGTCAACCCAAGGTACTGCACGTCCATTACACTTTCCTAGCTGTTCCCCACTGTAATAACTGACACTAAACTGTGCAAACCTTCCTTTCTCTATTCTGACAAGTCCGTCCGTCCGTCAGGTCACCTTCCCTACACTCTCCCTTCCTTTCTCTATTGTCGTCCTCGACAATCGTAATCCCTGCCTTCGTCGTTCTGAAGCTTACCCTACCTCCTGTTGTCAGACCAGCTGTTGGGCCAAACCCACTACCCGCGGGGGCCGAACCAAACAGGGAGCACCATGCTCCGAGCAGCCTACTGCTACTCGCCAGAGCGCATGCCACATGACGTCTTTCAAATTGGGCTAGGTACACCTGGATTCTCTTTCCGGCGACTGGTAGCAAGGAATCCCCACAGCCGTGGAGCTCCTGGGATACAGAGTATAAATTGAAGCTGACACGTCACTCCTTTATATTGTAGGTGGTGCCTGGATAAAGGGTTATCACTCCCTTATATCAATATAAATAGATTATCCGGCACTCAATATTGCTGATCAAAGTTAGGGCGCATTTCCACTGGCAGCACACCATTTCCCTGAGCGCTCCTACCGGGACTTTACTTATGACACATTGGGATTTTTTCTATCTTTACCTTACGAATAATCTTCAATTAACATAATCTGTCTGATGAAGGTCAATAAAGACCGAACGTTACATTTTCTTTGGATTATGAATCTGAAATAAAATAACTTTGATCAGCAATATTGAGTGCCGGATAATCTATTTATACCTGGGATACAGAGTGTCCTACAGTTCTTCCTACGGGGGCTTGTGTTCTTCAGGCTCCGCGAGCACGGCTACTGCATAGTAGCCGCGGGGGCAATACTCCTTATAATAGGATACTAAGTCCCCCTCCTGCAAGGCCCGGCCATGACGGACAGAAGCAACTTTGATATAAACCTTCTGGCCGGTCACAAGATCTCGTATGAACCCGTATCCTCTGGGTATGTTCGTATACACGAGCCGTCCCAGGGATCGTGTGGCTGCCATGCCGGCCTCTCTTTTGGTATGAAGCAAGTTCCACACCTCCTGCTCCTGGGCTTTCTTTTTCTTTATAACCTCCGCGACCGAAACGGAGGGTCCAGCATAGGCCCCGGAGTCCGATGGGCGGGACTTAACTGAGGGTGCTGGCGGAGCAGAGGCGGCTGATGATGTCTGCGGCCCAGCAGCCGCTGGGCCCGGGTGGCAAGCAGGGACAGCCGTATTCCTCACTGAATGGGCCACAGGAACTGACACATAGGCCGCAGCCAGCTCCAACGCCGGCATAGCCGCGGCCGCAGGGTGGGCCGCATCCAGGGCTTTAGCCGGAGCCGGTATAGCAGAAGTAACGGCCGGCTTCGGGGAAGATGTCACTTCTGGCAGGGGGGACGCAACAGCGTCTTCTGGCGACAGGTTCCGCACCGGCGACACCAAGAGTGTTGTCGTCGGGTGGGGTGGCTCAGGATTAGGGGCGGAGGCCCCGCTCAGCTCCGCATAGACCGTAGGGCCTTCCCTGATCAGGCTCTCCGGGACACAGGATGCCGCGGGCTGTGGCTGAATGGTGGGGGCCACTTGCGGAGCCACTGATGGGACCAGGGGAAGGCTCACCTTCCCCGGCACCGTGGCCTCCATCACGTTATCACGCAGCTCCTCTTGCTGTCTCCGCTCTTCACCCAGCCGTCCGAAGGGGCTAGCCTCCAGGCTCAGGAGCTCCGGGGTGCAGGTTCCCTGCTGGTATCTTCAGTGGCCGCTCGCGCTGGCTCCGCAAAGGCTCCACTTCTCCTCTCAGCATCCAGCTTCCTGCCCGTGACTCTGAGGAAGACGTTTTCTGACGTGACTCGACCTCCCGGCGCCACCGCCACTCCAGGCGCCCGATGCCCGACATCCACAGCGCTGCATATCATCCAATGGGCAGCACTCGAATGGCGCCAGACAGCCGCAGCCAAAATTTTCCTCTATGCCACTCCTTCTGCGGGGTGGAGCATCAGCAGGCCTTTCCACCCACCTGTCAGGATCCAGTATGTGCGGGCGTCGGCCTCCTGGTACATATTGCTGTCCCCAGGGATACGTAGGAGGGGGCCCCAGTCCATTGGGGACAACGGCAAACACCTGGATCTCTCCTCTGTGCTGAAGTAGCACCGCCATCTTGCTCCTCTTCTGGCAACGCAGATGCGCCACAGCGCTCCCAATTTGTAATCCACAGGTGGGTAAATTGTAATCCACAGGTGTTTATAATCCACACAGTGCAGTCCAAGTCCGTTTCCATTCCTCAGAGGAAGGCCTGCCGCAGAAGATAGCATATTAGCAGCGTTGATCCTGCCGACTACGCTAAGTGTAGGGTTGGTGGGCCGGACTGGGGGTCCCTCTTTTACCGCACAGAGACTTAACAGAGACAATTTGGAGGCAGGTTTCGGGTGCAACAGGTCCAAGTTTTATTCTCTCGCCGTCCACCTGACGGCCTCTCAGCACACCGCAATTCTCTTCAAGGCCCTCTGAAACTTACCCTACCTCCTGTTGTCAGACCAGCTGTTGGGCCAAACCTTCCCTACAGATGCATGTTTAAAGCTTGAGGGGAAGACACCCGTTGTTGGTGATAGGTTGACGAGATTGGTTAGGTTCGGGATGAAGACTGTGGTGAGTTTTGGGATGAGGCAGGATGGGTTTGGGTCAAGTGGACAGGTGGTAAATTGTGATCTGAAGAGTAGAAAGGAAAGTTTATCTTCCGTAATGGCAGAGAAGCTAATTTTGGAGAATGAGGGCCGAGTAGTTATGAGGAAGAGCTGTGAGAACTGTAGCCAAAAGTTTTATCTGATGTCTATCTTCTGCTTAAGGCCCCGTCACACATAGCGACTCACCAGCGATCCTGACAACGATATCAACGTGTCAGGATCACTGGTGAGTCGCTACATGATCGCTGGTGAGCTGTCAAAACAGACAGCTTCACCAGCGATCAGCACAGCGACGCCGAGCGCACGGCGTCGCTGTGTACTTTAGTTACCAGCACGCTGATGCAGGGAGCTGGTAACTAAGGTACACATCGGATTTCTAAGGGGTGTGCATCACTTAGAAACCTGATGTGTACCTTGGTTACCTGCTCCCTGCATCAGCGCGCTGGTAACTAAGGTACACATCGGGTTCCTTGGCACAGCACGCCCCCTTTGAAACCCGATGTGTACCTTAGTTACCAGCTCCTGCTCGCTGGTCGCTGGTCTCCCGCCTGTCACACGCGATGCGTGCTGACCAGCGGGAGACCAGTGACCCCAAAAATGTCCAGGGCTTTCCATCAACGATCAGCGATACCGGCAGGGGGGCCGGTCGCTGATCGCTGTCACACACAGCGATCTCGCTGGGGAGATTGCTGTTGCGTCACAAAACTAGTGACTCAGCAGCGATCTCGCTAAGGCCACGTTCACACATTCAGCATTTGGTCAGAATTTTACATGAGTATTTCTAAGCCAAAACCAGGAGTGGAACAATTAGAGGAAAAGTATAATAGAAACACGTCACCATATCTGTATTTCCCACCCACTCCTGGTTTTGGCTTACAAATACTGATATCAAATACTGACCAAATATTGAACTTGTGAACGTGGCCTTAGTATGTAGAGTCTCTCATAGAAAATGCACTGGTTCTGGGTACTGTCTTGATCACATACCTAACTTTATCACAACCACTTTTGGATACTTTTCAGCAAGTTCAATCAGCTTCTGTGGAAATAAAGACATTTGGTTATAAGTTGCTGGACAAAAATTCTGATATCAGTGATGCCAATGTAATCTCGTATCTTCCTAAATTATAGATTTCTATACAGGAAGCGGATAAATGAAAGAAAGTCCAAAATTTTCTCCACTCTTCTCTATAGCAAATATTTCAATAACTTTCTCCACTAATTCCACTTTCTATGAACTTTTTACAGTACCCTTTTTCTTTTTGAGGGGCATGTTTACAGGCATTATAATAGTGTATAATATATCTGTGCATTTATTATATATTTATAGTGCAAGTAGTTACCTGTCTATTTTTTAGGGATCTGACTGCTTTAAACTGTTGGTATAGATTCTAAGATCCTCAGCATCTCCTGCTGTAACACACTGCAGCCTCCCCTAGTTTTCTGCCACAGCCTCTCCTATTTACCACCAAGAGTCAAAGACGCTCTTCAAGGCATCTGATTAAAGCAAGTCTTGTTTCTGGAGTACTTATATATGATAGGAAGTGAAGAAGCTATTAGATTTTAGAAATCTGTAAAGGGGTACATTGGATAGAAGAGTTGCCACTATGGATATGTGCCTTGCCAACGTCACCCCATGTCAGTGGCTGATGGAAGCAGGTATGTGCTTTTATGAGTTAACAGCACCCGGCAGGGGGGCATAGACCTGGCTGAGCCACTGGAGTGACGAAGAATAAAAAGTGAATATGGGCCTTATTAATGCATTATGGCATTTGCAATGTAGAATAGCCTTAAGTTTGAGAGATTGGCAAATATTCTTCAAATTCAAATTTGTTAGCGGGGAAAAACACTCTGATTGAGAAGGAGTTGTCTGAGTAGTAACTCACTTTTACCAATAATTCATCAAATGATCAAAAAGGGACATACTGTAATCGTAGATAGTCTGTCCCAGAATTCTGACTCAAAGAGAATCAGTAGAATCCACCATGCTAAGCCTTCTATATGGGCATGCAGGTTATAGAAAGCTGAATAAAATGATACCATGCTATCTGCAATCCGATGACTTAACCAAAGTAGTCCATTTTCTTATATGCAAATGAGCTGTTCCAGGTTTTGGGCGCGACATAGATCTTCCCCGAGAATCTACCTCCAGAGCTTATTTTAAATAGAATTGGGAGGTTACCAGCGTGACGTGCAACTGTTACCATTGTTACCAGTGTGATGCATAATCGTTACCACTGTTACCAGAGTGATGCATAATCGTTACCACTGTTACCAGTGTGATGTGTAATCGTTACCACTTTTACCAGTGCGATGTGTAATCGTTACCACTGTTACCAGTGCGATATGTAATGGCCGCTCTCTGCTCTCCTGATGTCACTGCGGAGCTGTGTTTGTGTGTAATAACCCTCCTGGCATCACTGCATGGCCTCTCATCCCCAGCACACCAGCTTACTCACTGCTCCAGGTCATGCTGTGATTTCTGTCTGCTGCCAGCCCCGTGCTCTGTACCTCTTGCTTCCTGTCTGCTTTCTGCATGCTTCCTGGCTGTGTACATAGGGGGGCGGCGGTGCACTCTCTGGTTCTTATGGAATCAGTGTGCAGCTGCCTAATGTGTTCCCCGCCAAAGCCAACCGTCAAGAGGTCTCTAGTATTTAGGGCAGGTCCACCCAGTGGACTCTGCCTGTGCAATGTGTTAACTCAGTTAGTGTCATGCTACTGAGCTGCCAGGTCTTGCTCTGTGTTTAGCCTTCTCTGGAGGCTTAATTCCTAGCTTTGCTTTGTACCTGTCCTGTCCGCCCTCCAGTAGGCAGAATATCCTGGTCGCTAGGCACTTGTTCTTTGATTTGCCTAGTACTTGTCCTGTCTGCCCTCCAGGAGGCAGAAAATCCTGGTCCCTCTGCTATTATTCCTTGTCTTGTCTTATCCTGCTCCCTGTGTCCTTAGTCTTGTACCTTGTCTTGCACCGTTACCTTGCCTGAACTCAGACTCCCCTCCTGTGAGATCAGGTCCAAACCTGTCCCTTCATTCTCCACTCCTTCATGCCTGTATCCGTACTTGCTCCTCCTGTGTGAACAAGTCCAAATCTGTTCCGTCATACTCCACTCTTTCCTGTCAATACCTGTACCTGCTCCTCCCATGTGAACAGGTTCAAACCTGTTCCGTCTTACTCCACTCCTTCCTGCCTGTATCAGTACTAGCACCCGCAGTGTGAACAGGTCTCTACCCGTTCCTTCATACTCCACACCTGCCTGCTTGCCCTGTGTCTCAGCCATGCCTACCTGCTTGCCCTGTGTCTCAGCCATGCCTACCTGTTTGCCCTGTGTCTCAGCCGTGCCTGCCTGCCCAGTGTCTCAGCCGTGCCTACCTGCCCAGTGTCTCAGCGGTGCCAGCCTGCCCAGTGTCTCAGCCGTGCCAGCCTGCCCAGTGTCTCAGCCGTGCCAGCCTGCCCAGTGTCTCAGCCGTGCATGCCTGCCCAGTGTCTCAGCCATGCCTGCCTGTTCAGTGTCTCAGCCATGCCTGCCTACCAGTGTCTCAAGCCATGCCCACCTGCCAGTGTCTCAAGCCGTGCTTGCCTGCCCGTGTCTCTGCCGTGCCTGCCTGCCAGTGTCTCAAGCCGTGCCCACCAGCCAGTGTCTCAGTCATGCCTTCATCTCCCCAAGTATGATCAGCAGCAGCAGCCAGACACCACTCTGGAGTGGCACCTGGCAGCTAACTGCCGCACAAGCCTGACCTCACCATCAGAGTCTCCAGTGAAAACCAAGGCAGCTGTTTTAGTCACACCCCTTCCAGGGTAGTCTGGTTTGTGACACAGTGGGGCCACAACCCCCTGGCTCACGTCCACCAGTCAGGGCGTAAGCGTGACAGTGTAAGCGTGACAGTTTGATTATATCTAACACATCTATAGGTTCCTCTTAGTGCATCAAATGTATATCACTTGAGATATAATAGAACGTCAAAGCTAATTTACATAAATTCCCCTAAAATCAATTCTTTATTCTGCATATCTTAAAAATACCTTTAACAAAAAACACACAATACGAAGACTATCTAAAGGAAAAAACAAAAAACCTCTCTAATTTAGATTCCTTCAATCAGTGGTGCAACGTAGATGCACCAATAATTACTTGATAATACAGATTAACCCCATATTTACATCATGACAGGACCTTGATCTATGATTTTTCTCTATGTTGGTAAACTAGGGTTCCTATTTTCTAGACAGGTTAGGGTGTTTACCAGGGATAGGCTATGAGGAACGGGGGCGCCATTGTCGTTGCCTTAGGGAGCCAACCTCCGCGGCTTAGGTAAATGTCATATCTAGGGATAGTTTCCCTATAAATTGGGTTTCAATTAAAAATATTATCCCTAGTATAGACAAGTGAATCATCATTTCAATTGATTCCTTCTCTAACTTGCGCATTATCCACTGGTTGAAGGAATCTAAATTCAATTTTTTTATTTTCTTTAGATCATCTTTGTATTGTGTGTGGTTTTTGAAGGTATTTTTTCAACTGTATAGAATAAAGAATTGATTTTAGAGGAATTTATGTAAATTTTCACTCCAAGCTGCAGCTTCCCTCTCACCTGCAGATAGGGTTCTAATACAGCAGAGCTGTGAGAGCTGCAGCAAATGTATCTGTAAGAAGACGCAGTTCAGTTATACTGTTCCATATTAGTTGCATGTCTCACACTTATTATACCTCCTTTTATTAAAAATAAGTTCTGGAAGTAGATCTTCAGGGCAGGGAGATCTATATCTATACACTGCCTCTATTGGTCAAACAATCAGTAGATTTGGTTTCCAGTACCATCTCTATGCTGATGACACCCAATTATACGCTTCTTCTCCTGACATCACGCTAGCCTTTCTAGAAAACACCGGCGATAGTCTAAACGCTGTGTCTAATATCATGTCCCCTCACTATATCTGAAACTGAACCTGTCAAAGACTGAACTCCTTGTGTTTCCTCCCGCTACTAATGTACCTATACCCGACATTGCCATTTCTGTGTGTGGTTCCACTATTACTCCCCAGCAACAGGCCCGCTGTCTTGGGGTCATACTTGATTCCGAGCTTTCCTTTGCCCCCCACATTCGATCACTGGCTCGCTCTTGTCATCTGCACCTCAAAAACATTTCTAGAATTCGACCTTTTCTTACTTTTGACTCTGCAAAAACTCTTACTGTTTCTCTTATTCATTCTCGTCTCGACTATTGTAACTCTCTTCTAATCGGTCTCCCTCTTACCAAACTCTCCCCTCTCCAATCTGTCTTGAATGCTGCAGCCAGGATCATATTCCTCACCAATCGTTACACCGATGCCTCTACCTTGTGCCAGTCAGTACACTGGCTAACCATCCACTCCAGAATTCAGTATAAACTTATTACCCTCACCCACAAAGCCCTCCATAGCTCAGCATCACCTTACATCTCCTCCCTTGTTTCAGTATACCACCCTACCCGCGCCCTCCGTTCTGCTGATGACCTGAGGTTAGCATGCTCAATAGTCAGAACCTCCTCTCCCGTCTCCAAGACTTTACACGTGCCGCGCCAATTCTTTGGAATGCACTTCCCAGGCCTATACGATTAGTCCCCAATCCCCACAATTTTAAGTATGCCCTGAAAACGCATTTATTCAGACTGGCCTATCGCCTCAACACATTAACCTAATCTATCCCTGTGTTGCACAGCCAAAAGTTTTACCATAACCAGATTTCCCGCATCATGTTCCCACATGCTTTATGCATCCATTAGCCCTCTGCGTCTGTACTGTTACACACTTAACATTATGGCTGGTCCATACAATAAGGGCAACTGTTACCACCCACCTTTCGTGTCTACCTCTTTCCTCATGGACTGTAAGCTTGCGAGCAGGGCCCTCATTCCTCTTGGTATTTGTTATAATCTATGTGATTATTGTTATGCTGTAATGTCTATTGTCTGTACAAATCCCCTCTGAAATGTAAAGTGCTGCGGAATATGTCGGCACCATAGAAATAAAATGTATTATTATTATTATTATCCTCCCCATAGATCTTAACAGCTCATTTACATGTTAATAAAACTATGGATTTCTCTGGAATAAAACATCGAATCGCAGATATCAAGGTACCATTTTATTCAGCCATCTATGACCTACATAACTATAAAGATGGTGGCTTAGGAGGGTTGATCCTACTGACAGATTGCCTTTGATCATTTTGCTGGGGTACTTTTTTTTTTACTAAAATTCCAAAATAGGCAGAAATGAAACAAAATAGGTTAATTGGTTACAAAACGACAAAAAAGTGTTTGTTGTCCTTTTATGGTGATAGATTAACTTTGGCTAATCTTTTCCGATTTTCCAATTAGAAACACAGGAAACACAGGACATACTGAATTTACAGGGAAAATGTAACATCATCCATGTAATAAAGAAAGTCATAAGGTTCTTTGAACGGAATCGTTTTCGAATGTAAGTGCAATTTACCTTATTCTGCCGAGAGCTGGGGTCACGACAAGTTGCAATGATTTGTTTAGGCGGGTTTCGTTGCTCTATGAGTTGACGGACAAGTTCATATCCAATTCCTCGGTTGCATCCAGTAATGAGAATTCTTGCAGGGGCCATGTTTCCTTCTTCTTCCGAGTGAGAAGTCAATGATTGCAGGGGTGTGGTTTGACTGCTTACTATAAGGACTCGGAGCAGTGACTCAGCAACTTTGTGCATTTACTTGTCGGGATAGGAGTGGTTGTAGAACCAGCCTCACTAGTGTAAAATCAGTGTTTACAGTTGGTTTAGAAAAGTATTTTAACCTTTCAGATTTTCTACATGTGGTTTAGGACTGCAGAAATAATGGATTTCATGTAATGAAAATTTCCAAAAAAGACAGAAAAAAAAGTGAGAGTTCCAATTCCATAGTAGCAAAAAATCTTTTTTTGGGTGGGACATTTGTCACATGAGAATATATTATCTAATCATGTTTTATAACATGACAACGACAACCCAATTAATAAGAGATGTTTGTATTAAAAATGACACCCAAATATGAGTTTAGTGTGATGCAGGAGCCCGAGCAATGCAGAGGGAACATCGTCAGGTTTGACAACTCAACATGACTGACATTTTGCAAACTCACATTCCCGTCACATGTGCCTGTCTATTTTTGTGGCAAAATATGAAACAACAAAATGTAAATGACTGTATGGCGATTTAGGGTGTTTCAGGAGGAACTTGTCATGATCCAGGACGGGGTTTCGCTTTGGCCCGTCCTGGATCAGACTGGGGGTTAATTGTTTCGCCTCTCTCTGGCAGAGGGCGGCTATTTAATGCTCACTGGACCTAGGTCCGGTGTCAGTTATACTCCTGCCCTCGGCTGAGTTAGTTGACCTTGTGTGTACGTGTGCCTTGTGCCTGATATCTTGCTTGCTTGTTTGGTTTTGATCCGGTTCTGTCCCTGTTACGAGTTCTGCCTGTCCCTCTTGTACTGCGCTACCTCTCGTGTATGACTTTCTGCTTGTGACCCGACTTCTCTCTGCTCGTCCCCTTGGTACCACATTGCCCTCTGGTGTATGACCTTTGGCTTTGTCTGACTACCCGTCTGTTTGTCCCTCCTGTGCCTCGCTTGCCCGTACTGTTGTGACCTCCGTTTTGCCTGATTCTGAGTTGTTGTATGGTGTCCTGTCATATCTGAAAGCAGGACGCTAAGCCCCGCCCCCTTGCAGTCACCTGACCATAGGTCCTGTGCCAGCTTGCTAATTTCAGTGTCCGCAGGTCCTGTGCCTCTTTACTTTCCGGCGCTGACTGGACCCTGACACTAATAGTTTGAAGCACGCATTGTCACCTCTGCTGCCCTGCTCCACAGGTATCTTTTAGCACTGTTTCTGTACTCAGGACACGCGCACTGACCCTGTGAGCGAGAGTAGTGCGGTGTCTCTGACAGAACTGAAGCAGATTTGCTCCAAAATTCATATCAAATACCATTTCAATTAGGATTCAAAGATTCTCCCTAATTTTTATGTGACGTCCGTCTGGTGCGAGTCTGAGCTGCAAGTAAGACAGCACCCCAAGAAACCCTGAGACCCTTTACATATAGGGATCTGGAATTACAACAGAGCCCAAGAGGTAGCTGCCTATAAGAGCAGAGGACCAGAGCAGGACGGTCGCCAGAAAGCGATTAATAAATGGGACCGAAATCGTAGTCAGGAGTCCAAGTCAAAACCAGGCGGGCAGCAGAGGTACAAAATCAGCAGGCTGAGGCAGAGTCAAAATCCAGGCCAAGGTCAAAGTCACCGGGAGAGCAGCAGAGGTACAAAATCGGCAGGCTGAAGCAGAGTCAAAATCCAGGCCAAGGTCAGAGTCACCTGGAAAGCAGCAGAGGTACAAAATCGGCAGGCTGAAGCAGAGTCAAAATCCAGGCCAAGGTCAGAGTCACCAGGAGAGCAGCAGAGGTACAAAATCGGCAGGCTGAAGAGAGTCAGAAATCCAGGTAAATGTCAGAGTCACCGGGAGAGCAGAGGTACAAAATCGGCAGGCTGAAGAGGAGTCATAAATCCAGTTAAAAATCAGAGTCAACAATAGCAAATTAAACACTAGCACACTGGGGAAACCAAGACTATATCTGGCGGCCTGCATGACAGGCCCCAAAGTATTTGAAGGATAAGGCTATCCCTCACAGGCTCACAGCCTGATGACATCATCTGGACCGCCCCCAGAAGCAGGCCAGATGGCGATGCACCAACCCCTTCACCTCTGACAGAGGAGTGAAGCTTGCACCCACCAGATGCCTGCGCAGGAGCCCCTTCTCTGTCACCACCATCACCCACGAGAGAACCACGGCGATGCCCAACGACAGAGGCATGCGTCAAAGGAGCGGACCCACATGACGGCATAGCCCTCCTGGCGCCGGCACCACCAGTCGAAGGAGTCTGACGCCTCCCAGTGGCCGAGGCAGAAACAGCAGCCTCGAGTCTGATGGCGACGTGATAGTCCGGCGCCTCCCAGTGGCCAAGGCCGGAACACCAGCCCCCGAGTCCGACGGCGACGTGACTGTCCGGCGCCTCCCAGTGGCCGAGGCCGGAACACCAGCCCCCGAGTCTGAAGGCGACGTTACGTTTTATTTTTCAATAAAAAATTCACTTAGCTGTTGATATAGTGAGGGTTTTGTTTAGCATTTTTTTTACTCCCCACATGCAAATAGCCTGTTCAGACAGGGAAAGGCCTTGAGTTCTACCTGTTAGATGTAGCAATCCTAAAAGTCAATATTGACCCTTGATGAGTCTTGCCACATGATTTGGAATAAGAAGCCAAACCAGACACTTTATTTGTAAACACGTGTTTCTGGATGTTTGCCCCTCATCAATGCAAAGCATGTCAGACGCCACTCACTTAACCAAAACAGAGACCTTGCTTTGTACTAACGAGTGTCAAACACTTCTAAACACGTGTCTGCAAATGGAGTGTCTGGTTTGGTTTTTATGCTAAGTCAAGGATCACATCAGTTTTTTGCAATCAGGCAGGATCCGGCTATTTTTAGAAAAAACGGATCCGGCATAAATTTTGGAGAACTGTAGAAACGGATCCGTTTTTCTGCTGGGTCCGTCTAGCAGGTTATATCTGTTTCCTGGGGGCTGGCCAATTGGATCTGAGTATGCGCAGACTTAAAAAAATGGATCCGGTGGCTGGATCCGTCTTTTTCTGGATCCGGCGCATTCCGGCGCCCATAGACTTTCATTGTGGCAAAAAGCTGGAAGCGTCGGATCCAGCGCTTCCGGCTTTTTCGCCGGAGACAAAAAACGTTACAGTAGCCGTTTTTTCCAGACGCCGGAATGAGACAAGTAGCCGGATCCGGCAAAAAACGGATGAAACGCAATGCCATCCGGCGCTAATGCAAGTCAATGGGGAAAAACTGGATCCGGCATTGCATTTCGCCGGATCCGGTTTTGCAAAAAAAAAAAGCCGGATCGTGCCTGACGGCAAAAAACTGATGTGTGAAAGAGGCCTTAAAGGTTCGATATTGACTTTTAGAATTGCTACATCCAATAGGTGCCCCTAGAGTTGAAGTCGTCTTCCTCTGTGAAAAGGCTTTTTGCATATTTAGCCTTCAGTTAGTTGTGCCAAAATACATACACTATTAGTTGCGTCAGTTCCATGGGACCCCAGTTTTCATACTGAAAAATAAACAACATTAACCCCTTTACGACCTTTGACATATGCGCTAGTATAGGTATATCATAGGTCGTCTCCCCCTCTTTTGTGCGGGCTCCAACACTGAGCCTGCACCTTTTCAGGAACATGACAACTGATCCAATCAGTTGTCATGTGCCCATAACAGCCGCATGTGGAATTGCAATCCATCCTTGGCTGTTAACATATTAAATGCAACTGACAATCTTTGACAGAGGCATTTAACATTCCAGCGATAGAAGTGCGTCATTAGACCCACCCCTGTAACATGTTCACAGTGCGCTGACAGGTTGGCATGACAACACGGGGTCTTCAGGAGACCCCTGTGGTTGTCATTGCTGATCTGCTATGAGCGCCGCCCTGTGGCCGTTGCTCATAGCAGATGAGCATTTATGCTACACATAGCAGGGCTGCAGCTCTCCTATGTGTAGCATAAGTGATTGGATGATCGCAGCTTCAAGTCTCCTATGGAGTATGTAAAAAGTAAAAAAAAAGTTTTTTTAAAAATATATGAAAGTTCAAATCACCCCCCTTTTGCCCCATTCAAAATAAAATTAAAAAAATATACACATATTTGGTATTGCCGCTTTCAGAAACATCCTGATCATATCTGGCCAGCGGACCCTTACCTCGGCGGCGCGGTCGCTACTTTTCTGGACCCCCTGGACTCAGTGGCGCTCCTGGCCCCCCGCGGGAGAGCAGGGCTCTAATCCGGAGTGCTGTGAGGCTGTGGAGAGCGGGGCGGCCGGCGGGGCCTGCACGGGGCGGCAGCCATCTTGGAGGCGCGCGCTCTGCCTGTGAGAGACGTGGCGCCGGGTTCCCATCCGTGTAGCGCTGGAGGACGGTGAGCAGACATCCTGAATATTTGTGAGGGGCAAGCGGTGAGTGCCCTGAAAGATTGGGCCTCGCTCCCCCTCTTTGCTACGTCACCTGGCCTGCCAGCGTCATTACTGTAGGGACTTGGATTCCTCTCTGTCAGACTGCTGTCCCTGTGGGGTGCTGTGGATCTCTCCCTGGGCTATAAGGGTCCTTGTCTGCCGCTTGGTGCTGGACATTGCCTCCCGGTGTGACAGTGTGGGTCTGTGCTGCTCCTGAAACCCTGCAGCCACCATCTGATAATCTTATTCCATTTATAACCTTGATTCAGGGGACCCCGGAGTGAGCTGTCCCTGATATCCGGCTCTGCCCCATTGCTATAAAAATGAGTCCAAGGGGTCTGGAACAGCGGCTGACAGGCTGAGGGAATACGCCAGAGTAGACCATGCTGAAGGCTCAAAATCTCTTAAAAATAATCCTTCACAATCTCAGCGTAAGAGCCGCCCCTCTGAGGGTGGGGAGAACAGTGAGCAAGAAGAATTAACCCTTAAGAAGGCATCTGAACAACTCATGCAGGCTATCTCCTTAACCAGGATGTCCCTGTCTGGGAAGATAGAGGACGTGCACACCGAGGTGGGACGCCTCCGACAAGACATGCAAGCCATGAAGGTCCGCATTACGGAGGTGGAAACGCGGGTATCCCAGGTAGAAGACACCATTACACCCATGGAAGCCAAACTAACAAAGGTGGCAGGCTCTATGAACGTGTGGAGGCAAAAGCAGATGACCTGGAGACTAGGATGCATCGGAATAACATTCGAATTGTTGGTCTACCGGAACGCTCGGAAGGACAACATCCGGAGCAATTCCTAGAAGATTGGCTTAAAACCACTTTGGGAGATGAATTCTCCCCAATCTTTGCGGTGGAAAGGGCTCACAGGTCCCTACTAGGCCTCTACCTCCTAGAGCCCCACCTAGACCTTTTCTGGCGCGTCTCCTCAACTGCAGGGATAGAGACGTGGCTCTGCGTCTGGCGAGACAAAAGAGTCCTATCAAGTTCAACAATGCCACGATTTCGATTTTCCCAGACTTCTCTATGGAACTCCAGAAGCAAAGGGCACAGTTTATGGAGGTCAAAAGACATCTATGGGAGAGGAATGTTATGTACTCGATGATTTACCCGGCCCAGCTCCGGGTGGTCTACGGGGGTTCTACTTTATTTTTTACAGATCCGGCAGAGTGGCTGCGGTCTCGCAAAGGGTCTGCTGCAAAGGAATCCTAACGTATCTATGACCAGTTGGTATTTTTTCTATTAATCGGCTGATTGGAGCTCTACTCGAAAGCGTCCAAGATACCAACAATACCGGACACTGAACTCAGTGATGGTATCCCCTAGTTTGCTTTGTGATGGGAGTACAGGACTCTGCTCCCGCATTGTTCGCTGTTTTTTCACTTTTTTTTTTTTCCACTGTGGTTTTTTGTATTTTTTAGATAGTAATCGCAGTCGACAACAATTTTAGTCTCTAGGTCATGTCTCTAAATTTTGCCCGGGTAATATTATGCATTATATTCAGCGGAGTAAAACATGGAGTCGGAGTTGATATGTATGACATGGAATGTGAGGGGTATAAAAACTCCTCGAAAAAGGTTTTTTCACAGATCAGACATTATCGCCCTCACATTGTGGCCTTGGTGGAGACACACCTGACTAGGGATACAGCGCGGTGCGTACAGAAGCCTTGGGTACAATGATCTGTCCATACATTCCACACCAGCTACTCAAGAGGGGTCTCACTGTTGGTACATAAAAATGTTAAATGGGAAGCTAGGGAGACTCGGAGGGACCCTGAGGGTCGTTTTGTCCATGCAATGATAAACACCAGGAAATACGTGATCTTATGTATTTATAATCCTCCCGCGGCCCACATATCTATTCTGCAGAAGGCAATGAGTTTTGCCCTTAATTATCCAGACGCTGATGTTATTTGTATGGGAGACTTTAACATGGTTATGAACAACTGTCTCGATAAATTGAGATTGGATGATGGAGCGACTGGGGAGTCCTCTCCACCGACTACAACCCCATTGTCATTATTCATGGGGGGTGGCGGGTGGTTGGATTTGTGGAGGGTGCGTCATCCTGAGTTAAGGGAATATACCTGCCACTCATCCACTAACCGCTCTCTATCACGCATAGTCTACATATTTGGTTCTAGCGGTCTGGCAATGTGGGTGACTTATATAGAACATGGAAGCAGGGGGATCTCAGACCATAGTCCAGTTATCCTTAAACTCAAATATAGGCATGTAAACAATGGGATAGCTTGGAAGTTGAATCCTTTCTGGTTAAAATTGATGAGACCCCCAGACAGAACGATTGGTCAGTTGCATTGTTTCATCGCGTCCCACCCGGAACCTCAAGATATTAATTTACTTTGGGATGCCCTTAAGGCATATCTGAGGGGCTGTTTGTCCTCCACGATCTCTTATATTAAGCGGGTAACCGCGGAGAGGGAAGATGAGGTGGAGCAACGACTGAAAGATTCAGAGGCTACATATATATCTCCAAACCAGTGGGAACAGGAGTGGTTGGCTGCCCAGAGGTTATATACTCAGCATGTGGACACTAAATCTAAGCGTAAACTATTCTTTACCAGTCAATCCTATTTCGAATTGGGGAACAAGACGTGCAAATTCTTGGCCTATCTGGTGCGCCAGCATAACACCTCCAACACGATATTAGAGATTCGTAGGGCGGATGGTATATTGGTGTCTTCGACCGAGGAGATTGTTGGCTGTTTTCAGGATTACTATAAGTCACTATATGAATCTAAAAGTGACTCTGACACTTTGGGGTGCCTAGACTATTTATCAGATGTATCATTCCCCACATTAGATCCTGAGCAGCGGGCCCTTATGGACGCTGTGTTCACTGCAGAGGAGATAGAAAATGCCATGACAGACATGGCTTCTGGGAAGGCCCCTGGACCTAATGGGTTCCCTATTGAATTATATCGGAGGTACCGGGATATATTGACGCCACTTTTGGTGAAGGTATTTCGGGGAATTTGGGAATGGAATTCTATGCCTGAGTCCTTTTACGAGGCTAGCATCATAGTACTGAGGAAGGAGGAGAAGGACCCTTTGGAATGTGGATCCTATCATCCCATTTCTTTAGTGAATGTGGACTATAAAATTTTCACCAAGATTCTAGCTACTAGACTGAACTCAATTATATTGAATCTTATACATCCTGATCAAACGGGCCTTATGCCTGGCAAAAGTACTTCCATTAACATCAGAAGAGTCCAGTCAATGACTAAGACTATTTTTTAGTTGAAACGCGTTGATCCTCCTCACTGGTGTGCTTGGTGTTTGCTATAAGAAATTTTTACAGAACCTACATATTTTTAAGTTGTCCAATAAAGCTTTGTAAATTGCAGCCGCCTCTGTCTCCAGCTGGATCACTTTTTTCTCTTTCTCTTAGTCCAGTCAATAGTCCAATATAGCTCCCTGGTACCAGACAACAGATGGGCTTTGGCAACATTGGATGCTGCCAAGGCTTTTGACTCTCTTGAATGGCCTTTCCTCTCCGCATGTTTGCAAAGGTATGGCTTTGGCAATAAATTTATAACATGGATCAAAGTACTATATATGAAACCCAAGGCCCGTATTATAATAAATAATTCTATATCTGAGTCTTTCGCATTGCACAGAGGAACCCGTCGGGGTTACCCTCTTTCCCCGGCCCTCTTCGCCCTTGCGATAGAGGCACTAGCAATACGTATAAGGTCCTCCCCTAACATCCGAGGTATAGATATAGTAGGTCGGGTGGATACCATAGGCCTATATGTGTTATGAGCGGTGGAACGCACTAAATAAAATTAAAATAAAGTGCGTTCACCGCTCGGGCCACCGTGCGGTAGATGACAAAACTGCTGCTGAAAGAGGCAGGGCACTCAGGCGGAGATGTGCACAGGACTTTAGCTGCAGTCAGTGCACCAAAGCAGACTCTGTTATATGCACAGAGCTGCTAACAAAACATAAATACCGCTGAATCTGTTTTGGGTCACAGACTTCAGCGATGTGGACACGGTATTAAAGGTCACAGAAAAAGCCTTACACACCAGGACTATCCCCTCTAGACCTACCGTAAAACTTAAGGTACAAGGTGTCGCAACTGCGAACACCCGGGAGGCTGCAACCGCAGCGCGGCGTGAGCAGAGCCGCAAGCAACGCGCTGCAAGAACGCTGGCGCAATGCAGGACACTTAGCTGCTACAAAAGGTATGGCTGGAGCGTGCTGGCGCTAGCGCTGCTACTGGCGGCTGCCCATTCACTCACTCACTCACTCGTAATATCAGAGGGAAGGGGTTTCATAATAAGTCATCCACCGGTCCAAGCATCCATCACCATACACACAGCAGCAGTATGAAAAATACTAGCGCATAGCGGAACGGCCACGAGCACTTTTTATAGCGTACGGGACCTGCCAGAAATCTCCAGAGCCCTGAGCATAACCAATGGAATCAGGAGCAGGACCTAAGCACCTGACTCCTGAAGTCC
This sequence comes from Dendrobates tinctorius, assembly GCF_039654945.1. NCBI lineage: Eukaryota > Metazoa > Chordata > Amphibia > Anura > Dendrobatidae > Dendrobates > Dendrobates tinctorius. The sequence goes on along the minus strand of NW_027361727.1, from coordinate 14,201,224 downwards.
AATGGGAGCTCATCCCATGAGCATGCTCAGAAGAAGGGACGAAGGACTTAGCCTCTGGAGACAAATGTGAGGATCTGTGTTCCTGCATAGGTATTGTAGACACCAGATTCCTAACATTACCCCCCCTCCTAGGGCCCCCCCCTCCCTGAAGCCTCCGACCCACCAGCCTGTGCCCGGCAATGGCACAGACCTCAGGCTCGCCAAACAGCGAACTTGATGTCCTAGTAGGTGAAACTGAAAACCGGGACATATGGATGGTATCAGCGGAGGTCAGGTCACCAGGTCTCAGGAGGGATATCCTGTTGACAATAGGAGCGGAAGGTTTAGGAGACCGCCTCCGCGTATCGACGGCCGTCACCACCCTCCGTTCGGGGAGACTGTCCCGAGCACATAACGTGCATGCCCAAATGAATTTTTTGATGCCTCGAGCTCCATGGGGCCACCAATACGCTCCAGCCAAGAGCTTCGAGACTTGCATGTAGCCTCGGTGGTGAGACGCATTGGAGTCATGCGCCCAGGCGAGTACCTGAGCCCTAAGATGAGGAGGGACAAAGGTCTCGACAACCGGCTCAGACTCAGACCATTGAGGGGAGCTGGCTTCCGGAGAAACCGCACATACGTGATGACAACCGCAAACGGATTCCTGGTCCGAGTCTGTATTAAAATCGGTACGAGACACCTCCATGGGCTCAGGGGGCAATACCTCTGGCTCAGGTGGCTCCAGAGACTCAAAAAATTTGGGAAGCGGAGTACCCTTCCGTTTTGAATGAGCACGCTCCAAGCTGCGCTCCGAAAACGGAGGTCAATACGCGAGGAGATGGAAATCAACTCTTCCAAGGTAGTAGGAATCTCTCTGGTAGAAAGAGCGTCTTTGACGTGCTCCGCCAACCCTCTCGAAAAGACAGGGATAAGGGCTCTATCAACCCACTCCAACTCGGACGCCAGTGTCCGAAAACGTACGGCATACTGGATCACCAAGAGGGATCCCTGAGAGAGTGCGAGTAGCTGTAGGGAGGTGTCGTGCGTGACCCGTGGACTGAGGAAAACCTGCTTGATGGCCATCAGCAGGTGCGCTGCGGTTCGTATATCGGGATCACCACATTCCCATAATGGCGCAGCCCATTCTAGAGCCTTGCCCGACACTAGGGATATAATGAATGCCACTTTGGCCCGTTCCGTAGGGAATTGTGCAGCCAGCAGCTCCAGATGGATCGAGCACTGGCTGATAAAACCCCTACAGGAGGCGCCATCCCCGGAAAACTTATCGGGCAACGGGAGGCGGGTAACTGTCGGCGCAAGGGTAGACCTGGACAAACGCGCTACTGCATCCGTTAACGCCTGTACGGCAGCATCTGTAGCTTGCGCAGCTGAGAGAGACTTTTCAAGAGCGGCCACCTGGTCGCCGAGCTGCTTAACGCATTGCAACAGTTGCTGCGGATCTGCCATCTCCAGCCTGACCCTGGCGCTAGTATTGTTATGAGCGGTGGAACGCACTAAATAAAATTAAAATAAAGTGTGTTCACCGCTCGGGGTCCACCGTGCGGTAGATGACAAAACCGCTGCTGAAAGAGGCAGGGCACTCAGGCGGAGATGTGCACAGGACTTTAGCTGCAGTCAGTGCACCAAAGCAGACTCTGTTATATGCACAGAGCTGCTAACAAAACATAAATACCGCTGAATCTGTTTTGGGTCACAGACTTCAGCGATGTGGACACGGTATTAAAGGTCACAGAAAAAGCCTTACACACCAGGACTATCCCCTCTAGACCTACCGTAAAACTTAAGGTACAAGGTGTCCCAACTGCAAACACCCGGGAGGCGGCAACCGCAGCGCGGCGTGAACAGAGCCGCAAGCAAGGCGCTGCAAGAACGCTGGCGCAATGCAGGATGCTTAGCTGCTGCAAAAGGTATGGCTGGAGCGTGCTGGCGCTAGCGCTGCTACTGGCGGCTGCCCAATCACTCACTCACTCGTAATATCAGAGGGAAGGGGTTTCATAATAAGTCATCCACCAGTCCAAGCATCCATCACCACACAGCAGCAGTATGAAAAATACTAGAGCATGACGGAACGGCCATGCGCACTTTTTATAGCGTACGGGACCTGCCGGAAATCTCCAGAGCCCTGAGCATAACCAATGGAATCAGGAGCAGGACCTGAGCACCTGACTCCTGAAGTCCAATGGGAGCTCATCCCATGTGCATGCTCAGAAGAAGGGACGAAGGACTTAGCCTCTGGAGACAAATGTGAGGATCTGTGTTCCTGCATACTGTAGGTATTGTAGACACCAGATTCCTAACAATATGCCGATGAAATGGTGATATTCTTGAATGATGTGGAAGAAACTTTGCCACAGGTAATATCCCTTACAGATAGATTCAGTAAATATTCAGGTTTACATATAAACTGTGAGAAGTCTGCCCTGTTACCCCTTTCCCATGTCCGATGCCCCAGCTGGAGGCTCTCTCCTCGCTACCTACTGTATCTAGTTTTAAATATTTGTGCATCCATATATCTAACAATAGTACGCTTGATCTACAACTTAATGTCCACCCATTGTTGGAACAAGTTAAAGTTAAATTTGCATCCTGGAGTAGGCTCCCATTATCTGTGGCTGGACGCATTAACCTGATTAAAATGATATTACTCCCTAAATTTAGCTACTCGCTTCAACACAGCACGGTAGTGGTGCCCAAGTCTTTTTTTGTTAACCTCAATTCCCTGGTCACGTCCTTTATATGGGGGATAACTAGGCCCAAACTTAAACTGTCCATTTTACAAAGACCAAAGAAAGGAGGTGGGGCAGCGTTGCCAGATTTTTTTCCTGTACTACTTAGCTGGGCAGGCTAAAGCTTTAAATAAATGGATGCCGGGTAATTGTCTCCCCAATTCTGAGAGTCACTTGCTCCACGCTGCACAAGCGGATTGCCCATTAGGTTTCCTGGAGTTGGAGAAAACTAATGTCCCATGTGTGCTACCCCTGCTCTGGCTGGCACGATTAATATGGAGACAAATCAAGAACGTAATTGGGTTTAAAGATTTTATATCTGAAATGCCCCTGTGGAGTAATAACTATTTTCCGGGGTTGTTGAATCATCCATCCACCGTTTTTTGGATTCAGTATGGCGTCTCTTCAATGGGAGACCTGTATGACCAAGGGATCTTAAAGTCTTTTGAACAATTACAGGCCACACATGATATTCCGAGATCTCAATTTTTTCGTTATTTGCAGTTGAGATCGGCTCTTATGAGGGATAGGGGTGTGGACCGTAATATTTCATCTTTACCTCTGATAGGAATCCTTAATTCGCAGGTTCCCCAGGGTCTCATATCCTCTTTGTATACGTACATGCTATCAGTAGGTATAGAATCGGCCATAAGCTCTATTGAGAGGAAGTGGGAACGACTCATCCCTAATACGCAAAGAGAGGAGTGGGAGGAGATTCTAGAGTCTCCGACTGAAGTATCACCATCTATCAATAACAAGAATGATACAATTACATATAATAAATCAATCATATTTGACTCCAGTGTGACTTTTTAGGATGGGTCGGCTTCAATCATCAGAATGTATACGATGTCACTCGCCAGATGCTGATTTTATCCATATGGTGTGGAAATGTCCCATTATCCTACATTACTGGAAAGAGGTGACGACACTACTGACATCCCTGGTGCGGGGCCCTGTCCCTCTAGAGCCATTGGTCTGCTTGTTTGGGGTATGGGAGGAGGAGACTTGGGATCGCTATACTGGGGTCTTCCTGCACGAGACTCTGTTTATGGCACGGAAGGTGCTGGCATTGCGGTGGATGGGGGGTTCATGTCCTTCCCTTAGATTCTGGATCGAGTTGGTAAATTCAATTGTTCCATATGAGCGCACGTTATACCAAAATAGGGGATGCCCGGGTAAATTTGAAAAGATTTGGGAGAGGTGGAATTCCTCTCACCTCACTTTACAAGGCTGAGACATCACACACGACATAACACGATATAGGAGACCAGGCTACAGAAATAGTAGATACTAGTTGATGTAGTGGTAGTTGTAGTTTAGGAATTTTAGTTAGATTTTATTTCTGAGGGATATGACAAGGTTTGTGAAACTGGATTGATATACATGCTGGAAAATGTATAGGCAATTATCCTTCATGTGTGCTTGGAAAGATATGTACATATCACCTTGTTTATAAGAATGTGCAATTTCTCTGCATTGTGTTTTACAATGGACGGGAACATATGTGCTATGTATCATGCTTATTATCATAAGCCATCGTGTATGTTGTACATTCTTTGTGTCCTGAGGTTCAATAAACGAATTTAAAAAAAAAAAAAGATCATATCCACACCAAAATGGCATCAATAAAAACTCGGTTTGTTGGTTTATTTAAATGTCCAATTATTAGGATATGTCTCTTTTTTTTCTTCTTTTTCTTTTGTACATATATTTGTGCTTGTTTTACCATGCCTGAGGAAGAGACCGAAGAAGTCTCGAAAGCTTGCATTGGAACATAATTTATTTTATTTTATTTTACTAGCCATTAAAAGGTATCATAACTACAAGATTATCTTGTTTTTTCAACTGAGAGCATTCTTTTTTCAACTGGCTAAGGCTAGTTTCACACTAGCATTCGTGGGTGCAGCGCAGGGCCGCCGCTAAGCCCCGCCCCCGCCCCCTCCAGTCAGTTCCTCCTCTGATCACATGAGGCTGCATGCGATCCGCGTAGAGAGCAGATGAATGCAACACATGAATGCACAAAAATGCAACACAGCGCGTTATTGTGCGCTGGGCGCAGCGCCAGCAAAATCAGACCAGCGCACGATCAGCGTATCCAACGCTAAATGTAGGATACGCTGATCGCATGCAGCCTCATGCGATCAGAGGAACTGACCGGAGGGGCCGGGGTGGGGCTTAGCGGCGGCCCTGCGCTGCGCCCACGAACTCTAGTGTGAAACTAGCCTAACAGTACCAAACCCATTTTTTGCTTCTATTGTGCGCATCTATAAAGTCTATCACCCTTCTAGTGTTATCACCAACCTGACAAAGAGGCAAAAACCCCATCTGATCTTTATTAACCCCTTAACTCCCGAAGCTTTTTCAGTTTTGCGTTTTTGTTTTTCGCTCCCCTCCTTCTCTGAGCCATAACTTTTTTATTTTTCCATCAATATGGCCATGTGAGGGCTTATTTTTTGTGGAACAAGTTGCACTTTTGAACGACACCATTGGTTTTACCATGTCGTGTTCTAGAAAACAGGAAAAAAATTCCAAGTGCGGTGAAATTGCAAAAAATGTGCAATCCCACACTTGTTTTTTGTTTGGCTTTTTTGCATGTCATTCTCCGCAAGGAGAAATTATACTTCTTGGATATCGGTCAGACGCCTCTCTCACAGCCAAAGCAGATCTCACACTTTGCACTGACGAGGGGCAGTACCCCCGAAACACAGTGTCTGCAAATTGAGATTCTGGCTTGGCTTTTATCCTAAGTCATGTAACAAGGCTCCTTAAAGGGTCAACATTGACTTTAAGGATTGCTACTTCCAATAGGTGGCACTAGAGTTCTAGTCCTCTTCCTCTGTGAAGAGACAATTTGCATAATTAGCTTTTTTGCTAGGTTCACTAAATGCTAAAACTGACCTGCCATTATGATTCTCCAGGTCATTAAGAGGTCATAGACACCAAACATGTCTAGATTCTCTTTTATTTAAGTGGTGGAAAAAAAAATTCCAAACTTTGCTAAAAAACAAAAAACAAAAAAAACAATGGTGACATTTTCCGATACCCGTAGCGTGTCCATTTTTTGCGATCTCTGGTTGGGTCAGGGCTTATTTTTTGCATGCTGAGCTGACGTTTTTAATGATACCATTTTGGTGCAAATACAATCTTTTAATGCAATGTCATGGTGACAAAAAAATGTAATTCGGGCATTTTGACTTTTTTTCTCACTACGCCGTTCAGCGATCAGGTTAATCCTTTTTTTATTGATAGATCGGGCAATTCTTAACGCGGCGATACTGAATATGTGTATGTTTGATTTTATTTTTATTGTTTTATTTTGAAAAAGCGAAGGGGGGGTTATTTGAACTTTTTTTTTTTATATTTTTAAAACATTTTTCTTTTGGCATGCTTCAATAGCCTCTGTGGGAGGCTAGAAACTGCCATAGCCTGAGATCGCCTCTATGTAGTAAAATTGCTGACATGCTATGAGCGCCATCCACTGGGTGGCCCTCACAGCAATCCGGCAGTGACAACCATTGAGGTCTCCAGGAGACCTCCGGTTGTCATATCGGCACACTGGTGACCCGCGATCACGTGTCGCGGGTCACCGATGGGCGGATTTCCAGCGCAAAGTCGCATTTAACTAGTTAATAGCCGTGGGTGGATAAATATACGTCCGATGTCGGAAAGCGGTTAATAAGTTGAGGTAGTCAATAATTAAGTCTGTTAGCCAATAGGCATATAAATATTTTCAAATCCGAGTTTAGAAGAGCTATTGGTGTGTAATTAGAGCAGTCTAGAGGGTCCCTGCCAGGTTTAGGAATGAGAATTAGATAAGAATGAGATAAAGTGTTTGGCAAGGGAGTGCCTTCCATAAAAGAGTTAAACAGTCTAGTCATATAAGGCTGAGTGCAGACGGACATTTTGGCCCTGCGGATTTTTCAGCGCAGAATTGAAGAAATCCACATGTCAAATGACCTGCATTTTTCCTGCGTATTTCTTCCATTTTTAGCGCGGTTTTTGTGTGGTTTTCCACTGCGGATTTCCCCCTGCGGTTTTGGAGACAGGGAAGGTGGAAAACCGCACAAAAGAAGTAACATGCTGCGGATTTTGTACTGCAGGAAAACCGCGCGGAAAAATCCGCAGCGTCTGCACAGTGTTTTTTTTTTCATTGATTTTAATGCTACTGTACATCACAATGCGGATATGCAGCGTTTCTGCGTGGAAAAATCCACTGCGGATCCACTAGATATCCGCATTGTGTGCACACAGCCTAAGGAGTTAGCTCCTGGGCAAATATTTTGTAGCACAGGTATGTCAGGCCCCAAGGTCAGATCTTTCAGTTTGTCTTTGGTCGCAATGACTTTTTTCTGTATTCTCATAGATGGAGAAGAGGTCAATTTATGCTCCAATAATTTAAGTTGAGAGATGAGTTTAGTATATTAAAAAAAAAACACTTTTTAATTCTGGACCTCTCCTTAATACAGTGACCCCTCATCATGGCCTCACAAGCTTCTCACAGAATAGAGGAGGAGGACAGCGACCCATTGTTAAGTAAGAAGTCAGAAAGGTGATCAGAAAAAGTTTTCTTAACATTAGGGTCTTTGACCACAAATTCATTCAAGCACCAATGACAACACCGAGTTGAAGAGTGAGAAGATTTCAGATCTAACAGTAACGGTCATAGTCAGACCAGGTAATTGGGCCTATTTCCACTTTCTCAAGCAACATAAGAGTTAATACGTTAACAAAGAAAAAATCTATTCTTGTGTGAGCACAGTGAGGGAGAGAGTAGAAGGAATAGGCTCTTTCCTTAGGATGAGCAATTCTCCAAAGATTGGAAAGAGACATAGCGGTAACTGTCCGCTTCACAACCTTGGACATATCCATATGTACAGGTCGCTAGGTACTTTGGACATATGTGATCGCCGCCAAATGTCAAGTGATTCTGATGTCAAGTGTTAGGTGATGCCCGCACTGCTCCCGGCACTTTAGCCCCCTAAATACTGCAATTGCAGCATTTACCAAGCAGGCAGAAAGAAGAAAGCCCCTCTGCCCTAGCATCAGCACTCCCTAGGACAATCTGGCAAATAGCGCTCCGTCTCTCATGTGGCTAAGCAGTACTGTACGGCCACATATGGCGTATTTCCACCTTCAGCAGAAATTGTGGGACAAATTTTGATGCCATTTTACCCATTTCCCAGTGTGAAAATGTAAAATCTGAGCTAAAACAACTTTTTTTTGTGGTAAATATGTAATTGCTTTTTCTTCACTGCCCAATGGTATAAAATTCTGTGACCCACCTGTGGTGTCAATATGATCATTGCACCCCTAGATGAATTCATTGAGAGGTGTAGTTTGTAAAATGGGGTCACTTATGGGGGTTCTGTTGTTCTGTCACCTTAGGGGCTCTGTCAATGTGACATGACACCCGCAAACCAGTCCAGCAAAATCTGAACTCCAATATGGCGCTTCTTCTCTTATGAGTTGTGCACTGTGCCTTAAAAGTATTTTTCAACCACATATGGGGTATCTGTGTACTCAAGAAAAATATCACAACAAATCTTTGGGTCCATTTTCTCCTGCTATCCTTGCGAAAGGGCATGCGCCCGCCATTTTCTCTCGGAAGATGACGCAGATGGCCGGGGAATGGTGGAGGTATCGGGTGGACTCGGGGATCCCAGATGTCTCTTCTCCTATATGTCAGATCATATTAGAGGAGAGAGAAATTAATCTTAACTCATACTTTTTTCATTGTTATTTGGTGAATAACAGTAATCACGTGACTGTGGACCATAAAAAACGGTCCTGATCATGTTCTCCAAAGTCTCAGCTACCCCTGGAGATTTTCCAACGCTGGGGGGCCCTATACCCTAATTTCTCAATGCAATTAAAAAGTGGCAGTGAGGAATAAGTACCCTTAATTGCCGCCATTAAAAGGTGTATTGGCATTAAGGGGTTAAAATTGCTACTCCTCCTCTTTTGTTATTATTAATGGCTGAGAAAGCAATGGGAATGCGATTGGTTGGGAACTTGGGCCCTTAATTCTTGTAAAGCTAATCTTTTCCTAGGGGAATTTAGATCCCTTATATTAAATGATATTATGCAAGTCATGGTGATTGTCTGATGGGTGTAAGCTGCAGTTTTGCTACTCACTCTTTGACTCAATTCCAGACCTGTCTCACGCACAGATTTTCTAGGTGGACAGTTTTATACTGGGCACTCCCAGAAATCGGCCATCTTCAGATGAAAGAAATGAATTGGAGCAATGGGAAGGGATGGAAACACAAGGATGAAGGGTAGGCACAGTCAACAAAAACTTTAAATGGTATCATGTATAAGAAATAACATATTTCCCAGGAGAACTCCTTGTAGGGGATTACTCCTATGGAACAATATGAACTCACTAGGAAGTTAGATGGTATAAGGTAACCCCTAGATTATCTCTTGAGAGGCAGGAGCCAAGGACTGTCCTTCATTGGGAAAAAACTTCCAAAAGACCAACTAGGGGGCCACCCAAGAAATGCTTATAAACTGAGGAGTAAAAGCGTAACTTGAGAACGGCTCAAAACACAGTAATAACATATCCAGTGGTACCATTTAGTACTAAAGGCAAGAAACTAAGGGGAACAACAATCCCAAGGCACTGAGAAGGAGCTATTAGTGAAGTCCAACACTAGATAGTGTAAGTTCTAGGGGGAGTGACCTTCCACCGGTCTCCCCTGTCTTCCGGACCCCTCAGAACCCTTCTTCCTTTTTTGATTCCAGACAGGAAGGGATGCCTCTGAGGGTAATGGAGCCACCCAATTCTAGATCTTAGGGAGAAACAGTCCCAAAGCATCACAGAGAGCTGGTAGGTCCTCCAAGGAACCAGTGTCGAAGATATTCCATCTCGGAGGGAAGTTAGGACAAAAGGAAAACCCCATCTGTAGTGAATTCTCCGATCCATCAAGATTTTTAGTCGGGATTTAGGGTATCTCCTTTTTTGGAGAGTTGTACAGGATAAATCAGGGAACAGCTTGATTTCAGTGCCCAGGTAGGTTATTTCCCTCTGAAACTTGGCCCTTGTCATTATCTTTTCTTTAGTCTCGTAGTCATGCAAGCAATACATAATGTCACAAGGGTGTACTGTAGAACCTTTAGGCTGCAGGGCTTGATGCAATCTGCCAAACTTGATTGGTGTTGAATGATGGTCCTCCAGAATTGAAATAAAGAGGGTTTGTAGCATTAGTTTAGGGCTTCCCTGACCACTTGATTCTGGAATGCTCAGTACTCATATATTGCATCTCCTGCCCCTGTTAGCAAGGTACTCTAGTTGGGCATGCATATCTTTTACACCTTTCTGTTGTGAGAGCAGTAGTTGAGGGAGGTCTGCTACACAGGATCTAGTGGTGTCATGTTCCCCCTCCAGAGTATCCATACAACCCGCAAGGTACTGCAGATCCTGCCTTTACACATGCTATTTCCATTCTGCAAGCATCTTTGACATAATATATTAAGATTTTAAAGTCCTCCTTAGAATTGAAGTGTGCAATGAGTTTCCTCCATGCTGAGCATGATGCGGGAGGATCATGAGCTAGCCATTCATTATCATAGGCGTAATCCGTAAATTCACTCCATGCCTCTGTAATATTGGTGTGTCCTCTGTAAAATCAACGACTCTCTCATCTCGTGTCCCAATCTGCTTGGACTCTTTTTGAAGTGGTTCTCCCTTGCCTGGGTGGTAGTTGAAGTTGAGGCTCAAGGTTTTGTTTCTGCTGAGTGGGGGGAAAGGAGTCCTGATGTCTGCCAACGGCATTGCCTGTGTGGTCATCTTGTGCACTGTCTTGAAGGATTGAGTCTTATGTTCCTGGCCAAGATAGGGTCGGTGTCTGCAGGGAATCTTCATCCATGTTCTGACCTAGGTCACCCTTTTCAGGCTCTCCCTCCCCACCAGAAGGATATTTCCCCTATCTCAAGGCCTCCTGTCTCCTTATCCTACTTGTGCTGAGCAGCAGCTTCAGCGTTGGCCAAGATGGCACCGGACCACTGATGCCCGTTGGCTCCTTGAACAGGTATGCATCCAGAGCTGTCGCTGGGTGGCCGTTGCTGGTCCCGAATGTGCAGGGATCTTAAATCTCCGAGGACCCATTGGGAGAGAGCGATAGACCTCTGTACGTCTAAATGCCTGAAAGGAGCTTCTCCTAGCTCGGCATCCTGGACATGCCCCCTTTGCATGCGTTTTTTGACATGCGATTTTATCTTGTTTTTCAACCTGCATTTTTTGTCTATTATGGCTTGTCATGCTTGAAATAAAACTGCTTTGGTTTGGAAACTTGCTGTTACTTAGCTTTGATAAAGCCTTATTGATAAAGTCATGCGAGGATTACATGTGGGTTTTCATTCATCTATGGATTTTTTTCATCTCATTCAAGTCTTTGTGAAAAATCTGCAGTTTAAACATTTTTAAGACAAGACAAATTAACATGTTAAGGATTTCAATAATGCACCGCAGGTCAGGTTACACAGAGTAAAAAAAACACAGTGTGAATGAGAGTTAGAGAAATCCCATCTACATTTTGGGGGCAATGAAAATACGCTGTTAGGGCCTGCGGAACGCACCAAATAATATAAAAGGAGATAAGAGGTGCGTTCGCAGCCCGGGGTCCACCATGCAGAGATGGAACCTGCTGCTGAGCAATGGCGTAACTAGATGGTGGATGAACGCTTGCTCACACATGGGTTAACTTCACCCAGTTTGAATGGAAGCGAACTCTGTTGCTCCACAGAGCCGCTAAAACAAACGCCGAAGCCTGTTGAACTCACAGAGCTCGGCAGAGTGAGCGCTAATTAGAGGTCACAGAGCTCTGTCCTAGAGGCACAGGACTAGAACTCCTCTAGACCATCAGCGCTCAGCGCCGCGGCTGCGGTGCCAGCAAAAGGTAGGAATATACAGTATATGATCGTACCAAATGCGCACAGTATCGCTTTGGCGGACGCCACTAACCACCCAGGGTGAGAAGGAAAGCGCTAGAGGTGTGCACAGCGTCGCACTGGTGGTTACTGCTACCTGGTGCGGTAGGACAGTGCCCTGAGCAGGGAGGCACAGTCGGACGCTAGATAATGCAGAGGACTGGGATGCACTGTGGCATATAGCTAGCCATTGACAGGCGCTGACTCTAACCTCTAAGCCCTAACAGTCACAACCAAGGACAGGGTTTCATAATGAGTTATTCGCAATCACAAACATCCGTCATCATACACACCATAAGCCACAAGAGTCCATACTAGCGCATGGCCGAGCGGCCATGCGACTCTTTTATAGCGGCGTTCTTCCGGGACCTTCCCAGTGGACCAATCAGAGCAGGAACGGGACCTGCGCATGTGACCTCCAACCTCCAATGAGAGGTCGTCCCATGGGCATGCTCAGTAGGCAAAATACAGGACTTAGTCCCTGGAGCGTCTGCTTGCTGCTGACTCAAACATGGTGTTACAGCAGAGGCTGAAGGAGCAACCAGACGCCTAGCATTGGCCTGGGCAAGACGCCTGGACCGACATCTCTGCTGAGCAGGAATCTCTGCGGCCGCAGAGGAATGGAAGACTGCAGAGGACATGTGCAGTGGGGGAAACTTGATGCCTAACATACGTAGTGTCAAAAACTCACCAAATAATTGTTATGACAACTTAGCCTAATAATGCATGCTGTTATTTTTTTTTTCCATGTGGGCCCCCCGGATGAAATAGAAAATCATCCATGGGCACTAGCACACTGACTCACTGATGTCAATGTCGCAAGCAAAGCCAGACATCAGGAGCCACAGCAAGACTCGACAGTGGACCCAGGGAAGGTGGTTACAGCTAGCTTTATTTTTTATAACAATCTGCATCCAGGCATTAAAGGAGTTTTTCGGCCTTGGGTTACAAGTCTGTAGTCTGCACTGTGAGCATTCTCTGGTGACGGGAGCAGACAGCTATGTGACTACAAGTATACGATTAGCATACTTCCGGCCACATTCCAGCTAGACATATCCAGCCGAGCACGTCTAGTAAGCATGCGACCACAGGTATGCAAATTGTATACTTGCAGTTACGTGGTCGGCACTGGTACTAGAGGATCCTCACAATGTGGAATGCACGCCCTGTGACTGCAGGCTTGAAACCTAAGGCTGGACAACCTCTTTAACTTTTAAGGAAACTTTTAATAATTTAAAGAGGTTGTCCACTACTTTATCATTGATTACCTATCCTTAGGACCTATCCTTAGTCAAATAATAGGGGGCAGATGTGCAGTACCCGGCCGCGGCCCCTATCAGTAAACTGAGCAGTTCTGTAACTGAGCACTTCCTGCCGCCGTCGGCACTGAGAACAGCTGATCAGTGGGAGTGCCGGGTGTTGCACCCCCACCATTCAGACACATATGACCTATCCGAAAAACATGTCATCAATGTTAACCCCTTAATCCCATGTGACATACTATCCCGTCCATGTGCCCTGGGACTTCATTCCCAGGGACGGGATAGTACGTCACAGCGATCAGCGGCGCCACGTGGTGAGTGCCGCTGATCACGGCCGGGTGTCAGCTGATTATCACACCTAACACCCGGCACAATGTGTCAGGGGCGGTCACGAACCGCCCCCGACACATTTACCCCTTGCACACCGTGATCAAACACGATCGCGGTGTGCCGGGGGTTAAAGGGAAGCATCGGCAGGGAGGGGGCTCCCTCTGTGTTTCCCTGAGCCCCCCACGGCAGCGCAATGTGCAGCGCTGCTGCGGGGGGCTCTATCCCTGCAGGCCCCCGAATCCAAGATGGCGACGGGGACCTGCAGGGAGCCGGCTTCCTCAGTGCCTGCAAAGCGCAGGCACGAGGAAGCCTGCTGCACTGCCTGTGACAGATCACTGATCTGTCACAGTGATCTGTGATGTGACAGATCAGCGATCTGTCACAGGAAAGTGATGTCCCACCTGGGACAATGTAATAAAGTTATAAAAAAAAGTGTTAAAATAATTTTAAAAACATCGCTAAATAAATTCGAAAAAAAAAAAATATTCCCCCAATAAATTCATTTTTTGGAAATAAAAAAAAAAAAAAACAATAAAAGTACACATATTAGGTATCGTCGCGTCCGTAACGACCTGCCCTATAAAACTGTCCCATTAGTTAACCCCTTTAGTGAACCCCTTAAAAAATAAAAATAAAAAACGAAGCAAAAAATAATGATTTATTATCATACTGCCGAATAAAAAGTGCAATAACGCGCGATCAAAAAGACGCATATAAATATCCATGGTACCGCTGAAAACGTCATCTTGTCCCGCAAAAAACGAGCTGCCAAACAGCATCATCAGCAAAAAATAAAAAAGTTATAGCTCGCAGAATAAAGCGATGCAAAAATAATTATTTTTTAATATAAAATAGTTTTCATTGCATAAAACCGACAAAACATAAAAAAACGACCTAAATGAGGTATCACTGTAACCGTACTGACCCGAAGAATAAAACCGCTTTATCAATTTTACCGCACGCGGAACGGTGTAAACGCACCCCCCCAAAAGAAATTCATGAAACGCTGGTTTTTGTTTATTCTGCGTCCCAAAAATCGGAATAAAAAGCGATCAAAAAATATCACGTGCCCGAAAATGGTACCAATGAAAACGTCAACTCGTCCCACAAAAAATAAGACCTCACATGACTCGGTGAGTCAAAATACGGAAAAATTATAACTCTCAATATGTGGTGATGCAAAAACTATTTTTACAATAAAAAGCGTCTTTTAGCATGCGACAGCTGCCAAACATAAAAAACGCCATAAATAGTAAATCAAACCCCCCCCCCGTTATCACCCCCTTAGTTAGGGAAAAATAATAAAATTAAAAGAAAATGTATTTATTTCCATTTTCCCATTAGGGTTAGGGCTAGGGCTAGGCTTAGGACTAGGGCTAGGGTAAGGGCTAGGGTAAGGGCTAGGGTTAGGGCTAGGGTTAGGGCTGAGATTAGGGTTAGGGGTGTGTTGGGGTTAGGGTTGGAGTTAGAATTGGGGGTTTCCACTGTTTGGGCACATCAGGTGCTCTCCAAATGCAACATGGCGTCTGATCTCAATTCCAGCCAATTCTGCGCTGAAAAAGTCAAATGGCGCTCCTTCCCTTCCAAGCTCTGCCATGCGCCCAAACAGTGTTTTACCCCCACATATAGGGTATCAGTCTACTCAGGACAAATTGCAAAACAACTTTTGGGGTCAAATTTCTCCTGTTACCCTTAGGAAAATAAAAAATTGGGGGCAAAAAAATCATTTTTGTGGAAAAAGATGATTTTTTTACTTTCACGCCCGGGCGTTATAAACTTCTGTGAAGCACTTGGAGGTTCAGAGTGCTCACCACCCATCTAGATAAGTTCCGTGGGGGGTCTAGTTTCCAAAATGGGGTCACTTGTGGGGAGTTTCAATAGTTTAGGTACATCAGGGGCTCTCCAAACGCACATGACACCCGCAGACCATTCCATCAAAGTCTGCATTCCAAAACGTCACTACTTCCCTTCCGAGCCCCGACGTGTGCCCATACAGTAGTTTTATCCCACATATGGAGTATCAGCATACTCAGGACAAATTGGACAACAACTTTTGGAGTCCAATTTCTCCTGTTACCCTTGGGAAAATAAAAAAATTGGTGACTAAAAGATTTATGTGGAAAAAATACGATTTTTTTATTTTCACGCCCGGGCGTTATCAACTTCTGTGAAACACTGGAGGGGTCAAAGTGCTCACCACACATTTAGATAAGTTCCTTGGGGGGTTTAGTTTCCAAAATGGTGTCATTTGTGGGTGGTTTCCACTGTTTTGGTACATCAGGGGCTTCCCAAACGCGACATGGTGTCCGATCTCAATTCCAGTCAAAAACGTCAAATGGCACTGCTTTCCTTCCGAGTTCTGCCATGCGCCCAAATAGTGGTTTACCCCCACATTTGGGGCATCATCGTACTCAGGACAAATTGCACAATAACTTTTAGGGTCCTGTTACCCTTGGAAAAATAAGAATTGAGGGTGAAAAGATCATTTTTGTGGAAAAAATATGATTTTTTAATAGTACCGCTGTACGTTATAAACTTCTGTGAAGCCCTTGTGGGTTCAAAGTTCTCACCACATATCTAGATAAGTTCCTTGGGCGGGTCTAGTTTCCAAAATGGGGTCACTTGTGGGAGGTTTCCACTGTTTAGGTACATCAGGGGCTCTCCAAACGTGACATGGCGTCCGATCTGAATTCCAGCCAATTTTGCATCCTTCCCTTCTGAGCTCTGCCATGCGCCGAAACAGTGGTTCCCCCCCCACATATCAGGTATCAGCGTACTCAGGACAAATTGCACAATAACTTTCTCCTGTTACCCTTGGTAAAATAAAAAAAATTGAACCTGAAGTATTTTTTTTGTGAAAAAAAGTTAAATGTTCATTTTTTTTTAAATATTCAAAAAATTCCTGTGACGCACCTAAAGGGTTAATAAACATCTTGAATGTAGTTTTGAGCACCTTAAGGGGTGCAGTTTTTAGAATGGTGTCACTTTTGGGTATTTTCTATCATATAGACCCCTCAAAGTGGCTTCAAATGTGATGTGGTCTGAAAAAATAAAATGGTGCTGCAAAAATGAGAAATCATTGGTCAATTTTTAACCCTTATAACTTCCTAACAAAAAAATTTTGGTTCCAAAATTGTGCTGATGTAAAGTAAACATGTGGGAAATGTTACTTATCAAGTTTTTTGTGTGCCGTATCTCTGTTATTTAAGGGCATAAAAATTCAAAGTTGGAAAATTGTGAAATTTTCTAAATTTTCACCAAATTTCCATTTTTTTCACAAATAAACGCAAGTTATTTGAATGAAATTTTACCACTAACATGAAGTACAATATGTCACGAGAAAACAATGTCAGAATCACCGGGATCCATGGAAGCGATTCAGAGTTATTACCTCATAAAGGGACAGTGGTCAGAATTGTAAAAATTGGCCCGGTCATGAACGTGCAAACCACCCTTGGGGCTTAAGGGGTTAAAGTAGTGGACAATTCATTTAATGATTAACTTTTAACTAAGTGCTAATCCTAAAAAAAAGAATGGCCAGGGCCTTGCATTTTGTCCAGGAGACTAAATATACCATTTACCAAGCTAAATATAGCAAAAAAAAGCTTAAAAAATGTATGTAGGTTCCTACTTCGCCAAATATCCATCCATACCAACTCACTCAACAACTTAGAAAACTGATATTTATATCATAGGAGCTACAAAAAAATAAATATAAATATAACACTGTGATGTGACCAATGAATAAAAGTCAAAAACAGGCCTTTCAAATGCCAGAAGGGCATTAATATATTAGATCATTAGTTCCAACAAATTCGACCTTGTCGTTATCACAGTGTTTACTTAGAATGAGTGATGATAAAAACCCTCAGATGCTGTTGCCATTCAGTATAAAACTGTGGATTATAATTCTAATTTATTTTCCTTCAGTCCAATCAGTAGCACAACAGGTGAGAAAATTCTTGGCCCTATGAACTTGTTGGCAGCGGCGTAACTAGAGTCCAATGTCCTCCTTTCCTGCAAGTTAGTCACATGTATGGGTCCTTGTAGTGTTCTAGATCCTATAAAGACACATATGTTGCCCCTTCTCCCTTCATTATGAAGTTATGTCCCCCATCCTTTGCCCCTTCCAGGTATATATGTTATTCTATCCAGGGTCCATTCCACTTTCATATGTCCCCCATCATGGTTCCATTTCAGGTATATATATCCCCCATCCAAGTATATATTTCCCCCTTCTTGGTATATATGTCCCCCATCCTTGGCCACTTCCTGATATATATGTCACCCATCCTGGTATATATGTCCCTCTTCTTGGTATATATGTCTCCCACCCTGGTATATATGTCCCCCATCCTGGTATGTATGCCCCATTCTTGGTATATATGTCCCCTATCCTGGTATGTATGTCCCTCTTCTTGGTATTTTGGGCCACATCTTGGATTATATGTTCTCAATCATAGACCTCTTTTTGATATATATGTGTGACGTTTTTCGGAAAAGGACGTCCGAGAGTGGACCCTCTGGGTCGCGGATCTGGAGCCCCGGGGGTCGAGCGCTCCAGGTGAAGACCGACCCCTATACAGGGATCGTTTGGGGCAAGACTACCGAGGACAGAACTGCGACAGCCGGTACCAGGAGGGGCGGCTCAAGGACAAGAGGCGCCCGTAGGCAGGAGCACTGGACTGAGAGGTAGAGGACCTAACAGGACTACAGGATGGGTAGACAGACAGGGAGCAGGTACTAGAGGGGAGAGGACCGGGAGGAAGCACACAAGGGGGTACCAGAAGGGAGAACAGAGCGGTCATGCAGGGTGAACGAACACTGGGAACAAGGAAGCAGAGCCGGGGGCTGGAAGCCACGGGGAAGACAGACAGGAAACAGGCGGCACTATAGGAACCGGAAGGGGGCCAAAGCGCAGCGTGGCGAGCGCACAGCAACACTCAGGCGTCCTCTCCATAGAGAGCGCGCCAGAAATACCCTAGGGTCCGGAAGCGGGCGGTACGTGCCGCCCCCGGCGCCACCCCCCCCGTAGGCGGAAGAGGGGACGCTGGTGCGCGCGCGCGCCCTAAGGAAGGAGCGCGGTGCCATCACAGGAGGGGAGGCAGAGCGTGGGAGCGCGCCGCGACGAGGACGCCGGTAGGAGGAGGTGGCGGCGGTTGCCGCTGGAGGAGGGGCGGGAGCGGGTGCAGCCGAGACCGCCGACATGACAGTACCCCCCTCTTTACATCCCCCCTTTCTGAGATTGGCCAGAAACTTCTTTAGTATCAGAGGAGCGTTGATATTCTTTTGAGGCTCCCAAGACCTCTCCTCAGGACCAAATCCCTTCCACTCAATGAGAAAGAAAGTCCTCCCCCTGACTCTCTTCATGGCTAAAATATCCTTTACTTCAAAGATGTCATCTGACCCAATAGGTAAAGGAGGGGCAATGAAGACCGGTTGGAACCGATTCAAAACTACAGGTTTCAAGAGCGAGACGTGAAAGGCGTTAGGGACTCGGATTGAAGCCGGCAACCTCAGTTTGTAAGACACTTCATTGATGCGTTTTAGTACCTCGAAGGGACCGATGTAACGAGGACACAGCTTATAGGAAGGAACTTTCAAGCGGATGTGCTTGGTTGAGAGCCAGACCTTATCACCATGGTGGTATGGGGGAAGGTCCCTCCGTCTCTTGTCTGCATGTCTTTTGATTTGGGCACTGGTCTTCACAAGAGCCTCTCTGGTCTCCTTCCAAATATTCGAAAATTCAGTGGCGAGGGCATCAGCTGCGGGAACTCCTGAAGAGGCGACAAAGGGTAGTGGAACACCAGGATTGCGACCAGAAACCACAAAGAACGGAGTTTTGGTGGTCGACTCACTGGGGTGGTTATTATGGGCGAATTCCGCCCAGGGTAGAAGAGAGACCCAGTTATCCTGGTGGGCATTGGAGAAGTGGAGCAGGTAAGTTGTTAGGTCCTGGTTAACCCGTTCTACCTGCCCATTGGTCTGCGGGTGATAGGCGGAGGAGAAGTCGAGGGACGTACCCATAAGCTGACATAGAGCCCTCCAGAAGCGAGAAGTAAATTGGACCCCTCGATCAGACACAATCCGTAGGGGAAGACCATGCAACCTGAAGATCTGATGGATGAAGATCTCGGCCAACTTCGGAGCGGAGGGCAGCCCGGCCAGGGGGATAAAATGAGCCATCTTAGAGAAGCGGTCCGCCACGACTAAGATGGTGGTGCAACCAGCTGAGCAGGGCAAGTCGGTTATAAAGTCCATGGCAATTTGCTGCCAAGGGGCCTCCGGCACCGGCAACGGATGGAGAAGACCGGAGGGCAAAGTTCTTGGAACCTTGTTCTGCGCACAGGTTGAGCAAGAGGCAACAAAATCTGCCACGTCTTGGCGAAGGGTGGCCCACCAGTAATAACGTGAGAGTAGCGATAGAGTCTTCTTGGACCCCACGTGCCCCGCAACCTTGGAGGAGTGCCCCCAGCGCAACACCTCCAGACGTTTATTTTGAGGCACGAAGGTCTTGCCTGGTGGAGGAGTAGAAAAGTTCATCGGGGCCACGGTGATCACTTTGGCAGGCTCGATAATATACGAGGGGTTCTCGTCCTCTTCTGGCGACTGTAGAGATCTGGAAAGTGCATCTGCTTTGGTGTTCTTATTACCGGGCCGGAAGTGAAGCTGGAAGTCGAATCGAGAAAAATACAAGGCCCATCTGGCTTGTCTGGAATTGAGCCTTTGGGCGGACTGCAGATAGGCCAAATTCTTGTGGTCCGTGAAGATGGTAAAGGGGTGCACAGCCCCCTCGAGCAGGTACCGCCACTCTTCCAGAGCCATCTTGATGGCCAGCAACTCCCGATCTCCGATGGAGTAGTTGCACTCTGCTGGGGAAAATGACTTGGAAAAGAACCCGCAGGGAACCAGACGTCCAGGGGGAACTCGCTGGGAGAGGACCGCCCCAGCTCCGGTGGAAGAGGCGTCCACTTCAAGAACAAAAGGCCTACTGGCCACCGGCCGATGTAGGACCGGTGCTGATGCAAAGGAGCGTTTCAGCGCCAGAAAGGCATCTTCCGCCTCGGAGGGCCAGTGATCAGGCTTAGTTCCTTTGCGAGTCAAGGCCGAGATAGGTTTGGTCAACGAAGAAAAATGCGGCACGAACTGTCGGTAATAATTCGCGAATCCAAGGAAACGCTGGATGGCTTTGATTCCGACAGGACGGGGCCACTTGAGTACCGCCGAGAGTTTCTCGGGATCCATCTTCAGACCGGAATCTGTGATGACATGACCCAAGAAGGGTAACGAGGTCTGCTCGAAGAGACACTTCTCAATCTTGGCGTGGCGTAGAGGTGATTCTCCCAGAGACGGTGCAGGACCATGCGTACGCTTCTCTGACAAAGTCTCTCATACAATCCTTATTGAAAAAATGATTAAGTATGGAATGGACAAGGCAACTGTTAGGTGGATTCATAACTGGCTTAGTGATCGGACCCAAAGAGTGGTCGTAAATGGCTGCACATCCAGTTGGAAGAATGTCTCAAGTGGGGTACCACAGGGCTCTGTCCTGGGCCCTGTATTGTTCAACATCTTTATCAACGATTTAGATGAAGGAATTGAGGGTAAACTGATTAAATTTGCTGATGACACAAAGCTAGGAGGGATAGCTAATACTAGAGAAGAGAGAGAGAGGATTCAAAAAGATTTAAATAAACTGGAGAAGTGGGCAGCAACTAACAGAATGGTTTTTAACAGGGAGAAATGCAAAGTACTACATCTGGGCAATAAAAATGGAAAAAGCATATATAGAATGGGAGGAATAGGGCTAAGTGACAGCACATGTGAAAAAGACTTGGGTATACTAATAGATCACAGACTGAATATGAGTC
Organism: Dendrobates tinctorius; assembly: GCF_039654945.1. Lineage (NCBI taxonomy): Eukaryota > Metazoa > Chordata > Amphibia > Anura > Dendrobatidae > Dendrobates > Dendrobates tinctorius. The sequence goes on along the minus strand of NW_027361727.1, from coordinate 14,180,101 downwards.
AACAGTGTGATGCAGCAGCAAAAAAGGCAAATGCAATTCTAGGATGTATTAACAGAAGCATACAGTCTAGATCACGTGAAGTCATTATTTCCCTCTACTCCTCTTTGGTCAGACCTCATCTGGAATATTGTGTCCAGTTTTGGGCACCACATTTTAAAAAAGACATCAACAAACTGGAGCAAGTTCAGAAAAGAGCGACCAGAATGGTGACCGGTCTGCAAACCCTGTCTTATGAGGAAAGGTTGCAGGATTTGGGAATGTTTAGTTTGCAAAAGAGAAGACTGAGAGGAGACTTAATAGCTGTCTACAAATATCTAAAGGGCTGTCACATTGTAGAAGGATCAACTTTATTCTCATTTGCACAAGGAAAGACTAGAAGCAATGGGATGAAACTGAATGGGAGGAGACACAGATTAGATATTAGAAAAAACTTTTTGACAGTTAGAGTGATCAATGAGTGGAACAGGCTGCCACGAGAAGTGGTGAGTTCTCCTTCAATGGAAGTCTTCAAACAGAGGCTGGACAGACATCTGACTGGGATGATTTAGCGAATCCTGCTTTGAGCAGGGGGTTGGACCAGATGGCCCAGGAGGTCCCTTCCAACTCTACGATTCTATGATTCTATGATTCTATGATTCTCCGATGGGAGGAAAGGTCAGGCGAGAAGATGAGGATATCGTCTAAATACACTATTACGCAAGTGTACCGAAGGTCCCGAAACACCTCGTTAACGAACTCCTGGAAGACAGCTGGAGCATTGCAGAGACCAAGCGGCATGACTAAATACTCATAATGACCATCACAGGTATTGAAGGCCGTCTTCCATTCGTCGCCTGCGCGAATCCGGATCAAATTGTAGGCTCCCCGCAGGTCCAGCTTCGTGAAGATTCGAGCCCCTCTCAGCCGGTCGAAGAGTTCTGGGATAAGTGGAAGTGGGTATCGATTCTTAACTGTAATATTGTTCAGGCCCCGGTAGTCGATACATGGTCTAAGAGATCCGTCTTTCTTCCGAACAAAGAAGAAGCCTGCACCAGCTGGGGACGAGGACTTTCAGATGAACCCCTTCGCCAAGTTCTCCCGGATGTATTCAGTCATGGCCGAGGTCTCTGCTGGAGATAGGGGATACGTCCTCCCCCTGGGCGGAGTGGCTCCAGGAAGCAAGTTGATAGGGCAGTCATAGGCCCGATGCGGAGGCAGAGACTCCGCTTCTTTTTTACTGAAAACGTCGGCGTACGCGTAGTACGGTGCGGGGAGACCCGTGAGATTGGTCGGCGTAGGCAGGAGACGAGGATGGAGGACGGATTGCAAACAACGAGTGTGGCAGGATTGACCCCAGCGGAGGATCTCCCCTGAGCGCCAGTCGACAACTGGCTCGTGCAGCCGAAGCCAGGGTAATCCGAGGAGGACAGCGTGAGACAATTTAGGCAGCACGTAGAAGGCTATCTTTTCAAAATGAAGCGCTCCAATTTGTAAGTCCACTTCGGTCGTGATCCTGGTAACGAGCCCGGGAAGGGGTGTTCCATCGACGGAGGTGATAGCCCGTGGGTCTTTTAGGATAACCACCGGAATCTGAAGTTGGTCCACCTCTTGCTGCCGGATGAAATTGCCAGCCGCACCCGAGTCCACATACGCCTCCACAGATCTGCGCTCCCGTCCTGAAACAATTAAGGCTGAAAGGGTAAGAGGCAGAGAGGAATTATGATCACCTAGGGAGACCTCTCTTACCTGACCTAGGTGGAGGCGTTTCCCGGCCTCTCAGGACAAGTGCGGATGAAGTGATTAGCCCCACCACAGTACAGGCAGAGCCCGTTAGTCATCCTCTCTCTGCGACGCTGCTCAGTCAACCTGACCCGATCTACCTGCATGGGCTCGGGGACGCTGCTAGTAGAGGGAGCAGCAGAGCGTGGAATGGGCGCTTGATATAGCCTGAAGGGTCTGCGTTCTCTAACCGATTCCCGCGAGCGCTCCAAAAAACGGAGGTCTATGCGCGTAGCCAGGGCTATAAGGTCCTCCAGAGAGGTGGGGGTATCCCGACCGGCAAGCTCATCTTTAATCTTGCTGGAAAGGCCTCTCCAGAAGGCACCCACAAGTGCCTCATTATTCCATCCGAGTTCTGACGACAACGTCCGAAAATGGATGGCGTACTGCCCCACAATAAGCGACCCTTGGCGGAGATTAAAGAGAGCTTCTGTGGTAGAAGCCAAGCGGCCAGGTTCGTCAAACACCCTACGAAATGTTTCCAGGAAGTTCTGGATACTCGCTACGACGGGATCATCCCTCTCCCATAGAGGGTTCACCCAGGACAGGGCTTCTCCCTCGAGGTGGGATACTATGAACGCCACCTTGGCGCGATCCGTGGGTTATTGTTGGGGCAACAGCTCGAAGTGCAGTCTGCACTGGTTTAAAAAGCCCCGACAAAGTTTATGATCTCCACCATATCTGGGAGGCTTACCCAGGCGGGGGGGCGGGGAGGAGACGGCGTCCCTGGGAGGGTTAGAGACAACCGCAGCGGACTGCAAGGCAAGCAGTCGGTCATCGTTGGACGCCATATACCCCAAAACGTGGGACTGGGCATCGCGCTGCTGCGCGAGCTCCTGCTGCAGGCTGGCTAGGAGGGGAGCATGCCCGGGGTCAGAGGTCTGCATAGCGGACAAACGGGTGTCCATGGACTTCATAAAAGACATGATTCGGGCCTGATTTTCACGCAGGAACAACAGTTCCTTCTGCGTGGCAGCCGTGGCACCGGCGGGGTCCATGGCCTGAGTGTACTGTGACGTTTTTCGGAAAAGGACGTCCGAGAGTGGACCCTCTGGGTCGCGGATCTGGAGCCCCGGGGGTCGAGCGCTCCAGGTGAAGACCGACCCCTATACAGGGATCGTTTGGGGCAAGACTACCGAGGACAGAACCGCGACAGCCGGTACCAGGAGGGGCGGCTCAAGGACAAGAGGTGCCCGTAGGCAGGAGCACTGGACTGAGAGGTAGAGGACCTAACAGGACTACAGGATGGGTAGACAGACAGGGAGCAGGTACTAGAGGGGAGAGGACCGGGAGGAAGCACACAAGGGGGTACCAGAAGGGAGAACAGAGCGGTCATGCAGGGTGAACGAACACTGGGAACAAGGAAGCAGAGCCGGGGGCTGGAAGCCACGGGGAAGACAGACAGGAAACAGGCGGCACTATAGGAACCGGAAGGGGGCCAAAGCGCAGCGTGGCGAGCGCACAGCAACACTCAGGCGTCCTCTCCATAGAGAGCGCGCCAGAAATACCCTAGGGTCCGGAAGCGGGCGGTACGTGCCGCCCCTGGCGCCACCCTCCGTAGGCGGAAGAGGGGACGCTGGTGCGCGCGCGCGCCCTAAGGAAGGAGCGCGGTGCCGTCACAGGAGGGGAGGCAGAGCGTGGGAGCGCGCCGCGACGAGGACGCCGGTAGGAGGAGGTGGCGGCAGTTGCCGCTGGAGGAGGGGCGGGAGCGGGTGCAGCCGAGACCGCCGACATGACAATATGTCACCCATATTAGTAATGTCCCCCTTCTTGGTATATATGTCCTCCATCATGATATGTATGACACCCTTCTTGGTATATATGTCCCCCATCCTGCCATATATGTCCTCCATCCTGGGCCACTTCCTGGTATATATGTCCCCCTTCTTGGTACATATGTCCCCCATCCTGGTATATATGTCCCCAGGGCCGGCAAATGTCAGAAGGGCCTGTCTGGTCATGGGCTGCCTTGTCTGCTATGTTCTTAACAGAATCAGTGTTCTCAAGACACCCATACTGTTAAGAATTGTGATGGAGCACAAACTCGCTGACTCCGTTAATTACCCCAGCAGGCCAAGGATACGATTAGAAACATTGGCCTTCTAGTAAATCTTCCTTTCCGCCATCCAGGGTAATATTAGTAATATATCCCATCTGGTTCTTGGGGACGGTGACAACATGGGCCTGTGTGATTTCAAATGCCAGGGCTGAATTTCATCTCCACTCCGTACCTGTATGTCCCCCATCCTGGGCCACTTCCTGGTATATATGTCACCCTTCTTGATATATATGTCCCCCATCCTGGTATGTATGTCCCCCAATCATAGACCCCTTTCTGTTATGTATGTCTCCCATCTTGGAATACATGTCCCCCATCCTGCTGAAGTACACGCCGGTGTCAGCGGGATCCCCACCTGAACAAGCCCAGTCGGGGTTGCACCATTGCCATGACCCCTGCTTATTGGACAGAAGGTAATGTACCCGACTCACCCAAGTCTCCCTTTGAACTCATCCAACTCTGATCCAATCAATAGATTGGCTTTTCTGGCAATGGAAAAAGCCATGGGCTTGGTTTCACTACATAACATTACAGTATTGGAAAAAAGGAAAAAAATCAACAGCAAAATAAAAAATAACAGTTTAAGTATATAATGTTGGGTTTCTGTATTGCAGCATGGGTTGTCTCAAAAATGCTCCTAAAAATAAGCAACTTTGCAATTTACTTCTTATTAAAAAATCATTTAAAAATCCTCTCTGTTCTCAAGAATAAAGGGAATTATACTGTTATAGAGGACATCTTGCTGTGTAGGTTACCGGCCACCTCTGCAGTCCAAGGAGCGAGCAGCACAATCAGGCGCTATGCTTTACAGTCTGCTTGAGCCTCTCTGAAGCTAGCCCGATTGCTGGCTCCCTTTGTACTTCTCCCTTGCAACAAATTTGCCTAAAATCAAAAATCCCCCAGTTCTTGAGAATGGAGAGGAATTTTAATAAAAAAATAAATTGCAAAGTTGCATGTTTTTACAACCACCCTTATAAAGAGGTTGAAAGATGCTTATCCACTTCACAACATGCGCTGTACTAGTATGGCGCAAGCAAGAAGCGGGTGTATGGAACCGGCTCACGAGGTGAAAACCTGCCTGTGGCTGGAGACTGTGATTTTTACTATAGGCACAAGCGATCAGATAATTTCAGCTTTAAGTCCCCTAAGGGGACTAACAAGTACAGTAAAAAGGAAAAAAAATATGAAAAAAAAACTATAAGTAAAATCACCTCACTTTTCCCCATTAAAGATAATAAAAAAAAATTAAAGAACTACTCATATGTAGTATTGCCACGTTCAGAAAAATACAATCTATCAAAATATAAAAATATTTAACCTGATCGGTGAACAATATAAACAGTAAAACCGAGAAAGACAAGTTTTCTTTTTTTTTTTTATTGCTGCAATGCCACAAAAAATGCTGTAACAAACTGTGAAAGCATTGCATCTATCCCAAAATACTGTAGTACCAATAAAACATTGTCTTACCCCGCAAAAAATAAGCTATCACTTAGCTCCATTGACCAAAAAATGAAAACGTTACAGATCTCGGAAAATGATGACACAACCCCCAAAAAATGTTTTTTAAATTTTTGTTGTTTTCTCTCCACTAAAATAATGTTAAAAAAAGGAAAATGTTTGCTATCGCCGTAATCATATTGATGAGCGGAATCATATTACGAGGTCACTTTTATCTCATAATGTGCACCGTAAAAGTAAATCCCAAAAAATTACGTCAAAATAGCTTTTTTTCACAATTGCTCCATACTTGGAATTTTTTTTCTAGTACACTATGTGGTAAACTGAATGGTGTCTTGCAACTGGCTCCGCAAAAAAAACAAATGATCATATCTCTATTTGAAACTGAAACATAAAGAGCTATGGCTCAGGGAAGAAGAGGAAGGTAAAACCGAAGACACAAAAATGGAAATCGGCCCCATCTTCAATGGTTCTTTTCACACTTCTGGGTACTGAAGCTTGATGTGCGGAGCCATTATGGACTGGTGGAATGGAACCTGTCCTCTGCCTTTGACACAGTTGACCTCTGCCTACTGCTACAGATTCTTTCTTCCCTTGGCATCAAAGACCTTGCCCTGTCCTGGATTTTCTAATACCTTTCTGAGCGCACATTCAGCGTTTCCCACTCCCACACTACCTCCTCATCCCGCCCCCTCTCTGTTGGAGTCCCCCAAGGCTCTGTCCTGAGGCCCCTACTTTTTTCCATCTATACTCTTGGCCTAGGACAACTCATAAAGTCCCATGGCTTCCAGTACCACCTGTATGCAGAAGACACTCAGATCTACCTCTCTGGCCCAGATGTCACCTCTCTGCTGTCCAGAATCCCGGAGTGTCTATCAGCCATATCCTCCTTTTTCATCTCTCGCTTCCTAAAACTCAACGTAGACAAAACTGAACTCATTATCTTTCCTCCATCTCACGTATCTTCCCTACCTGATCTATCTATTATGGTATGGTATGGTATTTTGCATATACTATTTGAATACGTTACCTTACAGGCACTCTTTTTTGCTATACACCCCTTAATCTATATTACTATCTATTATGGTAAACGGCATCATGCTCTCTCCCGCACCAGAAATCCGCTGCCTCGGAGTAAATCTCGACTCTGCCCTGTCCTTCAAACCACACGTCCAATCTCTTACCACCTCCTGTTGCCTCCAACTCAAAAATATTTCCAGAATCCGTCCCATCCTCAGTCCTCAATCTGCTAAAACTCTTGTACATGCCCTCATCATCTCCCGCCTTGACTACTGCAACACTCTCCTCTGTGGCCTCCCTGCTAATTCTCTTGCACTACTCCAGTCTGTCCTCAATTCTGCTGCCCGACTAATCCACCTCTCTCCTCGCTACTCCCCTGTCTCCCCCCTCTGCAAACATTGGCTCCCAATTCCCCAACAAATCCAGTTCAAACTACTAACACTGACCTACAAAGCCATCCACAACCTTTCCCCTCCCTATATCGCTGAACTAGTCTTCCAATATCTTCCCTCACGTAATCTTCGATCCTCCCAAGACCTCCTACTCTCCTCCACACTTATTCGTTCCTCATGCAACCGCCTCCAAGATTTCTCCCGAACATCCCCTATCCTCTGATTATCCACCACCCTCAGATCTTTCAAACGGAACCTGAAAACCCATCTTTTCAGGAAAGCTTACAGCCTGCAATGACCATTCTGCCGCCTCACCACCGCCTGAGCTGCCGCCTCATCACCACCAGAGCTGCTGCACACCCGACCTTCTGTCTCTTTCCCACTATCCCGTAGAATGTAAGTCCACAAGGACAGGGTCCCCCTCCCCTCTGTACCAGTCTGTCATTGTAAATTTATTTACTGTTAACGATATCTATAACTTTGTATGTAACCCCTTCTCATGTACAGCACCATGGAATTAATGGCGCTATATAAATAAATAATAATAATAACACACAGTGTCAGAAGATAAATGGGTTGTCCACATCCACTAAAAGTCACTTCAGGGTTCCTTTTAAAATAAAAACAAGGGATACTCACCTCCCATTTCGGCGCTGTTTCTGCGACAGGCCACATGAATTATTGTATCACGAGACTGCTGTAGCATTAACTATTTTGTCAAAGCGGATGTCACTGTGACGGAATATTGATGAGCCGCAGCTGATGAGGACATGTGATGTGATACCACAATGCCACAAGACCCACCATGAATAGTGACAACAACATTGCCGCTAACAACTCAAGGCAATTAGCTCTTCTGCTTTGGAGGTGGTTGTGGTTCCCCTTACCTCTTGGACCCCTGTGTGGCTGCACAGGTTGCACCAATGATATGTCTGCCTCTGAATGTCTCCCACAATCCAAACCACATTTGCTTCATCATGGGCTGATGTCTCTCCAAAAGCCCCTGCACATCCCCATCAAGGTTAAAAGCACATTTAGGTTTCAAAGCTCTACTATCTGTCCTATCCTACAGCTAGACTTTCTAAGCTTGGCCGCAATGTGCTGATGGTCCCAAAAATGCACATCAAATGATCCACTTTGCAACATCTCCATAGGTTCCTTCTTGCTAAATCCAACCTTCAGCTCTTCTCCTCAGTACTCCAGACATAAGCTGCATCTAGTTCATCGACACACCATCAATGGACAAAAGAAGGGCTAACTACCTCATAAGGTAATTGCAGATCTTCCAGGTGCCACCTGTAGACAATCCACAAACTGTTGTAGGGATTCAAGCTTCCTAGCAGCGAATAGGGATACACACAAACACTTGGTTCAGGTTCAAAAGAGTATTTGGTTTATAATATCTCATAAACTTTCAGGGTAAAATAGTCACTGCAACAGCTTCAGGCACAATCTGTTCACCATTAGAGGTCACACTCCGTGTCCACTATCTCAGACACTTGAGCCAATTCAGCTGCTTTTTGTAGGAGCAACAAAGTCCGGACTGGAGCTATGTGAGTGATCATTCCCACAAGCTCTTCTGGTTGCTCCTAAAATCCAGACCCAAAATCTGGTCCCATTATAAACCTCTTAGCAACCTATTCTTGTTGGAATATTTATCTGTATGATCTACATCACTGAGGCTGGCCACCTCGGTGACACATATCTCATGTCCAGGACTTTACCACCACACTCTTTTCTCTTGCCAGCATACCACTCTTTTTCCATTAGCTTCTTTCCACATCTCTGGAGACCTCACCTACAAAAAGACATTTAATAACATAGAATTGTCTGAAGACAAGCTACGAAAATGGTGGAAGATCTCAAGCAAAAAAAAAGATCAGTAGACAAAAAAGTAAACCATCAATTGACAGACAGTGGCGAGGTCTCATGCAACATCATAATGTTATGGGGCCTAGTAAAAGCCAGAGGCAGCCATTATGTGGGGATGCCGGCTGCAGAAGTGTGTTCTGCCCTATTTTTGCTGCTGAGGAGGACCAGACTGGAAGCAAAAACCTTTTTGCTAAGGTCTAAATGTTACAGATCTGCAACTCAGGACTAGGGTAGAGGGGGGGGGTAAAGTTGACTCTGTACTAGGACTAGGCTGAAACGCTACGATGGAGTGGGTGACCTATTCCTTGTGAATAGACCCATCGACGTTTCCTAGGCTAAACTCAAACGAAGACCAATAGGTAGGGGAAAGGGGATCACTGAAGGATCTAGGGACTGGGAACAAAAACATGTAACCTCCTAGTAGGAAAATAGCGGAAGCTGCAGAAACAAATGGAAAAACAAAAACAGGCAGAACTAGAGGACCCAGAACTGCACAAAATCACACACAGAAAGCAATCCAAGCTCCAGGCCAGAACACTAGCGCATTAATACTGTTGGCCAGCAAGGACTGGGAGGCAGGTGCTGGGTAATAAAGGGTAATACAATCACCCAACCTAAGATGAATCTAGCACTAGAGGAAAAAGACCAGCAGCCAGAAAGCCACAACAAGATGGCGGATGGTCAAAACGAAATAGATACTAAAAATAGAGGGACGCTTGTTGATAGCCAAATGTTGGGAGGAGTCAAGCGATCCCATGGTCAGGCAGCGCCAGTTATGCGGCTATCAACAAGTGGCTCTCCCTCAGCAGCGGACACTGGACAACCATGGTACTGAACATCAGCCTACATCTACTGGGAGGTGTCATCATCCTAGCCATGCTTTTCTTAGAGTGCACCTTACTCCTCCACAACCTCCCAAGGTTAAACCACAATTCCCTGCATTTTTTTTCCTTTTGCTTAATTCTACTAACTTCTACTATTAAATCTATTCTCTAGTGTTGCTTGTCACATCTCATTTTCCATTTTGTTCCAGCTGCATTACATTGTACATAGTAACAGCTGAAACATACAAAGTATCTCTGTGTACACAAAATGTTGGTGATTATTAGTAATCATGTGCACACCAGAGATTGGTAACGGAAAAAAAACCACGCCTGATAACGAACCCACGGCAATGTGTACATATAGAAAGGTTCTGCCAGGACACATAATAAAAAGACATTAGCCATCCAAATCAGACGTTTTATAAAATGTGAGTCAAATGAGGCAACATGTATAAAAGCTAATGCAAACTAAAGTGGCTGCTTATAGTGAAAAAGTAGTTTGCTTTTTCTGGTACCGGGTCTTCAGCTCGATCTCGAGCAAGGGAGACTTGATGGACAAACGATCTGTAAGAAGATTATTCTTGGGCAAGCCTAGAGAGGTCCACCAGGGTCTTCTCCACCATTATCTTGATAGGATGAAGTCATTGGGTTGCTGGTCTTCCCCTTCGCCCTGCTCCTTCTATTCTTCTGACCATGATGTACTTCTCCAGTGATTGCTCTCTACGTATATTGTGATTAAAGTAGACATGTCGCAGTTTGGTGATCCTTGCTTCCGGTGACATGTCTGGCTTGATTTGTTCCAAAATTGATTTGTTTTTTTCTTCTTGCCATCCATGGTATTGATAACGTCCTTCTTGAGCACCATGTTTCAAAGGCGTTGATTCTTCTTCTGTCTTGTTTCCTTATCGTCCAGATATCACATCCATACATTACTACAGAAAAGATCAGACTATGTAAGAGCCGTGTCTTCATCCCCAGTGAAATGTTCCTCGATTTGAAGACCTTGTCCACTGGCTTCATTGTTGATTTGCCCATAGCTAGTCTCCTATTGACTTCTGGTGTCGTCACTGAGTCTTGAGTGACCATTGATCCAAATAGGGTGATGTCCCTCACAACTTCCAGTTTGTCGCCGTCCATCTCAAATGTGTCCTGGTTGTACCTGGTTGTTGGTTGTACATACTATTCTATGGGGCTTTGAATATGTCCAATTTTTTCCTCGGACCAAGTATTTGTATAATCGGAATGATTTTCTCAGATGTGACCCTAGCCTAATAATAATAAGGCTATGTGCACACATTGAGTATAATTTCTGCATCTCTTGGCAAGCAAAACGCAGCTGCAATAAAGTGCATTCTTGGTGCGCTTTCAAAGAATTCTTGGTGCTTTTTTTGCTGCATTTTTTATTGAATTTAATGAAGTCAATGGTGAAAAACGCAGGGCAAAATCGCACAGAGAATTGAAATGCAGCAGATTATTTTCTGCAACAAATCTGCAAGTCAAAAATTCTCAACATGTGCATGTCACGTCAGGTCTCTCGTTCACTTTGCCGGTATCAGGTTTTGCCACAAATCCACACAGCAAAGAAAATGCGCAAAAAATGCACCAAATCTGCAACGTGTGCACACAGCCTAGTAATCTTTATATAATTTCAGCACATTCCTCGGAACTTTACAATCGATCCCTCTCCGTAACATTTTACAAACTATTGAAAAAAAAATAGGTACAAGGTGGCAATTTTGCACGGGCTGAATATAATAAAACAAACGTGTGAAACAGTCACCCGGCCGTTATCTGAGTCAACACAGATACGAAGTGCGGAGAGATATGACAAGGTCCGAGAGCTGAGGACAGGGTGGAAGGGAGACATGTGACCTGGAGAGAAAAGTTTTCAAGATATTCTTAAAACTGGGACGGTGATGTAATGAGGTCCCCCTGAGGAATTGGTCCGTTTCACCTAGAAACGCATTGGAAATAAACTACAATCTATTTCTGTGCATCTGAACCCTGTGAATCCCTTACCGGCAGTGCGGCACACCCACATTTCTCCCTTTAGCTACCAGTTCAAAAAAGTTCACACAAGTAAAAAAAAAAAAGAAAGTTTTGTATTCTACAACACTAAAGCAAACGGCGGCAGCTTTACCTCCGTAGCATTGCAGGAGCACGGTGACACAGCAGATTCCAGGATCCGTGATCGAGCGCGCGGCAGGGCGACACTTGCAAGATGAAAGGCAAAGAGCTTGCAAGTGCACAAGTCTTTGCCTTGGAAACTGACCCCTTCTGATAGACTGCAGAGGTGGCCGGTGACCTAGGAAATGAACGGAAAAACTATACAATTAAAGATTCCACCATTCTAGACTAGAATGGAGGGAATTTGTCATAATAGGTAATTTGCAAAGTTCCTTGTTTTTACAAACGCTTTTGCTTTTTATCGTGTAGAGAATTAACCCTTTGTTCTAAAAGAGCTGTCAGTAGTGACAGTGACATTGAGGAGCATCGCGGTGGGAATGAGTTCCCAGCGCACTTCCATCAGGACAACGTGAGGCGATAGCGTTGTCCTGATGGTCTCCATGGATAACCCCAACCCCAAGATGGCCACGGGGTCCTTCAGGGAAGGTGGCTTCACAATGCATGATGCAGAGAGCAGGACATGAGACGCCTCCTTCCCTGCCTGTCAGATGCTGATGTGATACTGTGCAGTGCAGAAGAATTGCAGAGCATCAGATCAATGTAAAAAAGTTAAAAATATATATATATATTTTATATATTTTTTTTTAAAAATCCCCAATGAACAAAAAAAATATTTTTCCAATAAATACATTTATTTATGTAAATTAAAAAGCAAACAATAAAAGTACACATATTTGGTATCACCACATCCGTAAAGACCCGCTCTGTAAAACTATCCCACTAGTTAACCACTTCAGTGAACACCGTAAAAAAAAAAAAATAAAAAACGAGGCAAAAAACAATGCTTTATCATCATACCGCCAAACAAAAAGTGCAATAAAACGCGATCAAAAAGATGAATGTAAATAAAAATGGTACCGCTGAAAACGTCATCTTGTCCCGCAAAAAACAAGCTGCCATACGGCTCCGTCAGCAGAACAATAAAAAAGTTATAGCTCTCAGAATAAAGCGATGCAAAAATATTTTTATTTTCTCTAAAATACTTTTTAATGTGTAAAAGCGCCAAAACGCGAAAAAAATATAAATGAGGTATCGCTGTAATCGAACTGACCCGAAGATTAAATATGCCTTATCAATTTTACCACACGAGGAATGGTATAAAAAAAACAAAAAGCAATTCCTGAATTGCTGTTTTTTGTTCATTCTTACAAAACTTGGAATAGAAAGCGATCAAAAAATGTCATGTGCCCGAAAATGTCACCAATAAAAAGTCTGCTCGTCCTTCAAGAATCAAGTCATAACATGACTTTGTGGGCCAAAATTTGGAAAAATTATAGCTGTCTAAATATTGTGATGCAAAAAGTTTTTGCAATAAAAGCGTTTTTTAGTGTGTGACAGCAGCCAAACATAAAAACCCGCTAGATATCTGGTATCTCTGTAATTGCATCGACCCGAAGAATAAAGTCCCTATAACTAGAGTTGAGCGACTTTGCCTTTTTTGGGTCTAGTCGGGTTTCATGAAACCCGACTTTCGCAAAAGTCGGGTCGAACGAAATCGGCCGATTTTTGTGAAAAGTCGAAGACCGACTGAAACACGAAACCCAATGCAAGTCAATGGGGAAGCAAAGTCGGTAGGGAGTGGAGGCCAGGAAACACACCTACAGTGCCCTTTTGAATGCCAAAAACATCAAATCTTATTACTGATGCTTTTCAACCTTAATTTATTTCATAATACTAGTTACGCACTGAAAAATGGGGGTTATTTGGCTAAATTTGGGGGGGGGTAGGGCTGGCTTCAGGTTTTCATGTGCCCTGGGCCAAAGAGTGCCCCTTTAACACATACCACAACTCATGATGCTCCGATAAGGCAGAAAAATAGCGGTATAGTACAACGAAAAATACTTCACTTTTTACATCTCATGACTGATATCCATTTTAAATTCTCCAAAAGCTCCAAAAACGGACAGTATCTTACTCCATACAGTATTATGGCCACCGCATAGTGCGCTATACAGAGTAATGAGGCCCATATATTTCACCATACAGAATCATTGGTCCCATATAATGTTTGAAACAGTATATGATGCTCCACATTATGCTACAGTATATGTTGGTCCCCATGGATGAAACTGCACTGTCTTATGGGCCCAAATAATGCTCCATATATAATGGGCCCCATTTCTAATACTCTAGTGTACAATGGGCCCTGTAAATGCTGCTCCAGTGTCTGATGTCCACCTTTGGAATGCTCCAGTGTATGGTGGGCCCCATATATCATTCTCCAGAGTATAGTGCTCCCCAAAAATTGCTGTCCCAACATTGAAAACAATTAAACAAGTCTCCTCAAATAAGTCTCCTCGCTAGGGAATCCCTGTACTAGTCTGGGCGTACACACGTGATGTCATTGCGCTCTCTGATCAGAGTATCACTGTCAGGAAACGCAGAAGACGTCATGGCGGTGGAGCAGGGAGAAGTAAGTATATCAACTTTGCAAGTGCTGTGATCAAAAGCAAGCAGGGGGGGGCCCACTCATTGGCGATGGCACTGGCACAGGACCCCTCATAGTACGGCGGTGTGTCTGACAGCGGGTGGGCTGAACCTGCACTTTCAGCTGCACCTTCCTTTTTGTCACCGTGTAAGATGGTACACTATATGGGAAGGGTAACCTGAGTTTCATCTGGGTCACATTCAGGCTGTGTAGAGTGCGAGGGGAATGTAGTGGTCTGGGTTAATGTACCAGCAGAATTATCTAGCAGTGGCTGGGCCTCAGTTCACTTGTGGCGCCCCCAGGAGTACGGTCGCCAGAGTGGCATTACCTTCCTCCTAGGGAGTGTGATGTCATGCTTGGGAGCAACGAAGGATCTCTCTAGCAGTTAAATCAACACACAACACATTTCCCACTCCAGGCCAGCAGGGAGACCTCTGAACCTGACTGCTGAGGAGCTGCTGTCTGTGGTCGGGAGGAGGTAAGTTAGGGCAGTCTGTGAAGGGAAGGGGAAGTGTGTGGACGTGAGAAGGGGAGCTGGAGGATGAGCAGAGTTAAGGCTCACTCCTAGCTTGAGCGCATGGTCCGGATTCCGGTCTCTGAGTTTGTAGGGACACTGACGTTCCTGCAGCAGAAACCGGAGGAAGTAGCAGCTGTAAATGCTCTGTACCCAACTAAGGCTCGGAGGCCCCAGCAGCGACGTGTGGGAGCCAGAAGGAAAAGGCTACGGCTGCATGCTATACGAGAAAGTTCCAAGACAGAGTCAACAGGGGGAACTTCATTGAACTCAGCACTGCGAGTACCTCAGATAAGCGCTAGAACGGAGGCCACACTACCTATCTGCAGAGAGAGAATTCCAAATTGGCTTCCAGGCTGACCAACTCCTTCTCCATCTGTACTCTGGGTCCTGGACGGCACTTACCAAGTACAGGTAAAGGAACTGGACTACTGTGTCTGTCCTCTTTCTCCTGCGCCTGGCGCACGTTTCTGCTACATCCTGCACTGCACATCATCTACCAAATCTTTCATGTGCCCTGCGACAACGGCCATCCCTTTGCAGGGCTTCTACATCTTAGCTGCACCACAACTTCTGTCCCAGAGAAGCGCCACTGCAGCGCTGGTCAATCTACTCAGAAACCACAGGTGGCGTCACGTATCATTCACCTCTAAACGTAATTCACCCCTTTGCATGGACGCCCAGGGCCACGGAACGGGTCACCACCACTGTGACACATCCCAGGGAGACACCGTCCCGGTAACGATTAACCCCACTGCCCTGCCTGGCCACCCACACTCCATGTCAGATTCATCTTGGACTTAGGAATTCACGATTTGACTTGATAACCCATGCATGGTATGATAGAAAGAGCTACATGGACTAATGTGAAGTTTGGCCTGCTGCATCACTTTGGGTGGGGGCGCAGGACACAAGGAAAGGGGTTCTTCCTGACCAGGAGCCAGCCTTGACGACTCAGTGCTTGCATTTTTTGAAATTTCAGAAGAGGAGGGCATATTTGCTGGAGTCTGTTTCGGCAGTGTAAGCCCAAACCAGTTCCTCATGCTCCGGCTTTAAAAACGGTTAACCTACTCCCAGAGAAGGTAGCCTTCCAGGCGTTCCGTAGACAGACCATGACGCAGGCTCAACACCTCCTGCCTTAGCTGCTATTGTGCTTTTGCCACTACCAGCAGATGCACCACCACCATCAGCACCAGCTGGCCCCCCCATGCCCACGTCTTCGGCCTCTTCCACCAAACTTCCAAATTTAGCACAAAATAGACACAAAATAATATCACATATATGGTACTGTATCAGAAGCGTACAGCTCTATTCAGTCAAAGGATAATTGTCAATCCATATATATTACATCAGACACACAGAGACACTCCCAGGCTCAGTATGGATTAGACAAGAATATAAAAAGTAGACAAAGTGTACAGTATCATCAGATAGCAGGTATATATAGCATAGTTTAAACATTAACAATGTATGTCTATATATCATGAGTAGTGTTGAGCCAACCCGCTAGTGTTTCGGTTCGTCGCACAGGAGGCAAGTTTGTCGAATGTTCGTCGAACCACACTGAAAACAAGTCAGGCAAACACATACTAACACATAGAAAACAATTACAAAACACCTTAAAAAGTGTCCCAAAGCCGACAAAATGCTCAGAAGACAAAAATAACATATGGAAAAGGGCAAGTACATTTACAAAAGAGGTGGAGGAGTAAAAAGAGGAGGTGGAGGAGACACAGATCTAGGCTTGTCATGCCCTTATGAAGTCAAGAAAGTCTGGACTAAAAATGTAAAAACCAAACCCAAAAAAACAAAATCTGAAAACGAACACGATCATATACTGTCGTACTTCCCACCAATAAATTATGGCAACTGGCGATCGGGCGGCGTTATTACAATGAACCTCCAAACAGCATCCATGAAGCCAAAGTGTTTGCTTTCCGGGGGCAGTATGATTGCAAAGCTGAACCTTAAAGGAATGTCCAAAAGGGAACCACCAGGAGTGGAGCCTGCAACTTAATTGGACTCCACCCGGGAAACCACAACCATGCCACTTCAAAAAAAGATGCACACATTGAAAGCTTTGTCGATTGTGTGTGTGTGGTGTGGTATGTCCGTTTGTAGTGCTAGCGATTTGTCAGCTTTATTCCGTTAACGAACGAGACTCCGGCATGCCCCTGCGGTACGCATAAAGCTTACTAGAGGGATATGCGAGGCTCTGGCATGCGAGGTCGAGCAATAACAGGGCTATCATGGCCTTCCATGTCCGGGGCTACATGCGCGCTACACTGAAAGGACCATCTTTTGTCGCTTACAGGTGCAGATAACCCGCTGAACACCGTTAGTGATGGGGATCTGGGATTCCAATTATTCGCCGTGAACGATGATTTCCCAGTAAGTGCAGGTCAACAGCAATTCCTGATTTCGGCCTAACCGCCATTCCAGAAAAAATGCAAAACATTATGTGTCCAAACCACAGGTGCTGTAGCTTGCTTAACAGCTCTGCAGCCGTTCTCATGCCCAGTATGGATTCTACAAGATTCGAGAAAGTTGATAAAGGGTACAGTTTCACCGGATAACACGTATATATGTTGCATAGTTTACACATTAAAAACCTATGTGTATCGATCAGGAGGCAGGCTCAGACTGTCTCAGGCCCAGTATGGATTAGACCAGATTGTACAAAGTTGAGATAGGGTACATTATCACAGGATAGCAGGTATATAGAGCATAGTTTAAACATATAAAATCTCCGTGTTCTCTGCATGGATTACACAACAATCTAAAAACTAGAAAAAAGGAAATGTATTTCAAGCGCACACCATGATACACTTTTGGTGGTATTTTTAAATCTTCATTTATATTTCTGCCTCAGTAAGACAGCCCAGACTCTCTGCAATAGGAAATGAGATGCATACAATTATTTACCAAAAGTCTAGTGATTGCAGAAATCTACGAATTACTATTCACGAGAACAACTTCCGTCACAATTCTCAGAGGCGATGCTGACCCTCAATTAATTAGTGTGTGGACACAGCAAAAACCTTTCTTTGTGAAGAAAGTGTTGCTGTATCGCAGTACCGTTGATCCCATCGCCGTTACTCATATCCATCCAATTTTGATCACAGGGAGAGATGTAAACATGGTGCTCACTGCCTATCATGATCTGTCACGTAACTTTGGAGTGCAAAACACAGAAGCCACAGACCGTAGGCGATTCAATTGGATTGGCATGAGAAGGAGGGCACATTTAAAAATGTGCGCTGGAATGTCACACGTCTGTGGGTAGGAAAACTGTTAAAGCTGATGAGAAACCACCACTGCATCTCATTGTGAGTCGACGTCCTTAAGAAATGAAAGCCATTGATCATCTGAAGCTAGATCCCGGCCAGCGGGACAGGGCATAGCTACGTCTTAACCATCATCTTCTATCAGTTCACCAAATTTGAAGTGCCAGTCCCAGTGATGGATTTGACAGCCCAGACTACACAGCGGAGGAGCAGGGAGAGGTAAACATTGCAAATGCTGGGGCCCTTCCCAAGCAAGGGGGGCCCACTCGTGGGCGTCGGCACTGGCACTGGGCCCCTCATAGTACGGCGGTGTGTCTGACGGCGGGTGTGCACCACCACCATCAGAGACACTTGATTGCACTATGAGGGACCCTGTGCCAGTGCTCGCGCCCACGAGTTGGCCCACCCACCTGTCCAGGGCAATGGCACTAGCATGGTTGCGTGCACTTGGTGGTGACCCCGGCCATTGGGGGGAGGAGGCTGCCCAGTTAGGGAGGTTTAAAAAATGCCATATGTTGATGTGGGACATTCACCTGCTGCTAAAGGCGAAATTGGTCAAGTCCCAGGAACAGGCGGACCAAAGAAAACAATTTTTCTGGCAACCTATGTGTCATCAAGGTAAGGTGGGACAAAATCCTTGGAAACCCATGCATGGTTCATTTTAATGAAGGTTAGATCATCCACATTTTGGGTAGACAGACGGGTCCTTTTTTCTGTCAGTATTGATCCAGCAGCACTGAAGACTCTTTCTGATAGCACACTTGCAGCTGGGCATGCGAGCTCCTGTAAGTCATATTGCGCCAATTCAGGCCAGGTGTCCAGTTTAGCTGTCCAATAGTCAAATGGGAATGACCTGTGAGGGAGAACATCGATATGGGAGGAAAAGTAGTTTGTAACCATACTTGACAAGTGCTGTCTCCTGTCACTTTCAATCGATGCAGTATTACCAGTCGTGTGAGCGGGACTTGAAAAATCAGTCCACAACATGGTCATGAAACCCGTCTCCAATGCCACTTCTGATGTGTCCACCACCAACACCGCTGCCAAGTTGCCCCCGGCCCTTACGGCTCGTGTGAGAACCATCACCGCTGCTGTGTGCTGGGAATGCCTCAACCAACCGGTTTACCAGAGTAGCTTGTTTGTTAGCCAATATTAGGTCAAGGCTCTCCTGTGGCATAATGTTTTGGAATGTGCCTTTATAGCGTGGATCCAGGATGCTGGCCAACCAGTAGTCATCATCGTTCATCATTTTGGCAATGCGGGGGTCCCTTTTTAGGATCTGCAAGGCATAATCTGACATGTGGGCCAATGTTCCCGGTGTCAATGATGCACTGCGTGTGCTGAGTGGAGGAGCACTTTCTGGCAAATCCACATCCCTCCAGTCACGCATAACCCCTGTACCAGACCTTGCAAAGCCAACATTTTCTCTTGCCCCACGAGAAGCATCCTCCTCCCCTAAATAATCATCCCCATCATCATCCTCCTCCTCTTCCTCTTCTTCCTCCACCTCGTCCACGACAGTTCCCTGACCAGACAATGGCTGACTGTCTTCAAGGCTTCCCTCCTCCTCTTCCTCCTCATCAACCTCAGCTGCAGACGCCTGCTCCTTAATGTGCGTCAAAGTTTGCATGAGCAGACGCATAAGTGGGATGCCATGCTTATGATGGCGTCGTCTGCGCTTACCAGCCATGTGCATTCCTCAAAACACTGAAGGACTTTACAGAGGTCTTTCAGCTTCGACCACTGCACACCTGTCAACTCCATGTCTGCCCTCAAAGTGCCTGCAGGTGTATCCTCCCACAAATGCATTACGGCCTGCCTTTGTTCGCACAGCCCCTCAACCATGTGCAGGGTGGAGTTCCACCTTGTTGCAACGTCGATAATTAGGCGGTGCTTGGGAAGGTGGAGCAATCGCTGCAGCTTCTGCATACGACTGGAGTGTACCGGCGAACGGCGGATGTGCGAGCACAGTCTTCGAACCTTAAGGAGCAGGCCTGTTAAATCCGGATAATTAGTGAGGAAGCACTGCACCACCAGGTTCAAGGTGTGAGCCAAGCAAGGTATGTGTCTGAGTTTTGAAATGGCTATGGCTGCCACAAAATTCCGAAAGTTATCACTAACTACCTTGCCTGCCTCAAGATGTAGACTGCCCAGCCATGACTCAGTTTGTCGCTGAAAGTAGTCGGCCAGTACCTCCGTGGTGTGTCTGTCGCCCAAACACATCATCTGCAACACAGCCTGCTGACGCTTTCCACTAGCTGATCGATAGGGTGACACCTCATTTGCAACACTGTCAACTGCGGATGCAGTGCTAATGCGACTGCGCTCTGTGGACCAGCTTTTGCTTCTGGAGGAGTAGGAGGAGGAGGAGGGTCGAACGCCTACAGCCAACTGTTTCCTATACCGTGGGCTAGGCAGCACTGT
This sequence comes from Dendrobates tinctorius, assembly GCF_039654945.1. Taxonomy (NCBI): domain Eukaryota; kingdom Metazoa; phylum Chordata; class Amphibia; order Anura; family Dendrobatidae; genus Dendrobates; species Dendrobates tinctorius. The sequence continues at coordinate 14,159,875 of NW_027361727.1, read as the reverse complement.
GCCACCACCACTGTCCCCTGTGGACCCTGCATCCACCACATTAACCCAGTGCGCAGTGATGGACACGTAACGGCCCTGGCCATGCCTACTGGACCATGCATCAGTTGTGAGGTGCACCTTTCCACTCACTGACAGCTTGAGTGCATGGACAATGCGGTCTTTCACATGAAGGTGGAGAGCTGGGATGGCTTTGCGAGAAAAAGAAGTGGCGACTGGGTAGTTCATAGCGTGGTACTGTGTAGGCCATTAGTTCGCAGAAAGCAGCGCTTTCAACCAACCGATAGGGCATCATCTCTAACGAGATTAGTTTGGCAATGTGGGTGTTCAAACCCAGTGTACGCGGATCAGAGGATGAGTACTTTCTTGTCCTACTCATAGTCTCTGGTAGGGTGAGCTGGACTTTAGAGCTGGATATGGTGGAAGTAGAGGTGGACATGGCGGACTGAGAGAGGGTTGATGATGGTGATGGAGTTGGTGTTCTTTCTGATGGCCTAGATTCAGTCTTTCGATGCAATAACAGTGTGATTCCCTGACTGATTTGCCCTTGCGACGACAACTCAACATTTGCTGCTGGTGGTGTGCTAACCGGTGGACTTACAGTGGGGGAAACAATGTTGCGTTGCTGACTACCTTCTTTGGGAGCAGTAGCACATGTGGTACATGAGTTTTGGTAGTCCATCCATGCTTGCAAGTTCATGGTGATTAAATGTCTTAGCATGCAACTGGTATTCAAATTTCTCAGATTTTTCCCTCGGCTAAAGGTCTTTGCGCACTTCTTACAGATTACCTTTGCCTGATCATTAGGATTTTGTTCAAAAAAGTGCCACACTGCACTCTTCCTACTAGGGAAGACAGTTTGAGGCCTTGCACGCTGTGCTTTTTTGACCGTTTGGCCAAGCTTTCCTGCAATTTTTTTGGTTTTTGTAACCCGTTTTTATACTGCTCCGGGCCTGCCAGATAACAACTGTTGCGATGTCGATGCCCGCTGCGGATGCTCCTCCTCCTCTTCTGAGCTATTGGCAGCGGCACACACTACCCCCAATGGATGCCAATCTGGGTCAACAACTGGGTCATCCATCACCTCTTCTTCAATGTCATGTGCATCTTCCTCTGTGTCACCGTGTTTGGTGGTATAGTATGCGGGAAGGGGCACCTGAGTTTCATCTGGATCAGATTCTGGCTCAGTACACAGCGAGGACAATGTAGTGCTCTGAGTGAATGTACCAGCAGAATCATCTATCAGTGGCTGTGCATCAGTGCACTCCATGTCAGATTCATCTTTGCCTGGGTAATTCACGATTTGACTTGATAACCCAGGCATAGTATGTGAAAACAGCTCCATGGAGTAATCTGTAGTGTGGCCTACCGCATTCTTCAATTTTGGTAGGGGTGAAGGACACAAGGAAAGGTGTGGTTCATGACCATGAGCCTCCAATGACGACTCAGTGCTTTTATTTTTTAAAAGTTCAGAAGAGGAGGCGATAGAGCTGGAGGCTGAGTCAGCAATGTAAGCCAAAACTTGTTCTTGAAGCTCCGGCTTTAGAAGCGGTTTACCTACTCCCAGAAAAGGGAGCCTTCGAGGCCTTGTGGAGCCAGACGATGATGCAGCCTCAACACCTCCAGTATTAGGTGCTATTTTGCTTTTGCCACTACCAGCAGATCCACCACCAACACCAACACCATCATTACCAGTTGCCAACCCTCGCCCACTTCCACGGACTCTTCCACCACACTTCCTCATTTTTTGGAAAAATGTACCCAAATTTACACCAACTCTCTGGTACTGTAAAACAAGATATAAGGTGTATATAGTACTGGGGAGAATTGGAATGTCTCTACACTTCAGGACACTGTGGGATTCAGTCAGGCCCTGCTTATTTAACACCGCAATATGACAGGCAGATTCTCTATGCTGTTAGAAGGGCGTATAGAGGACTGTGGAGAATTGGAATGTCTCTACACTTCAGGACACTGTGGGATTCAGTCAGGCCCTGTTTATTTAACACCGCAATATGACAGGCAGATTCTCTATGCTGTTAGAAGGGTGTATAGAGGACTGTGGAGAATTGGAATGTCTCTACACTTCAGGACACTGTGGGATTCAGTCAGGCCCTGTTTATTTAACACCGCAATATGACATGCAGATTCTCTATGCTGTTAGAAGGGTGTATAGAGGACTGTGGAGAATTGGAATGTCTCTACACTTCAGGACACTGTGGGATTCAGTCAGGCCCTGTTTAATTAACACCGCAATATGACAGGCAGATTCTCTATGCTGTTAGAAAGGTGTATAGAGGACTGTGGAGAATTGGAATGTCTCTACACTTCAGGACACTGTGGGATTTAGTCAGGCCCTGTTTATTTAACACCGCAATATGACAGGCAGATTCTCTATGCTGTTAGAAGGGTGTATAGAGGACTGTGGAGAATTGGAATGTCTCTACACTTCAGGACACTGTGGGATTCAGTCAGGCCCTGTTTATTTAACACCGCAATATGACAGGCAGAATCTCTATGCTGTTAGAAGGGTGTATAGAGGACTGTGTAGAATTGGAATGTCTCTACATTTCAGGACACTGTGGGATTCAGTCAGGCCCTGTTTATTTAACACCGCAATATGACAGGCAGAATCTCTATGCTGTTAGAAGGGTGTATAGAGGACTGTGTAGAATTGGAATGTCTCTACACTTCAGGACACTGTGGGATTCAGTCAGGCCCTGTTTATTTAACACCGCAACACGGTACTGAGAGAGGAGCGTGCACGTACACCGCTGTCCAGTGTATGTAGAATTGTCAAGGTTCGTGTTTTAGTATACGGACTGACACACGCTGTCTCTCTATAGTTTTGAATGTAATCAAACAGCAAATATAATAAACTGTTTGAAAACCAGACAAAACTATAAGGTGGAGGTCTGTAAGAACGGAACAACTCCTCGGCTTATCCTTACAGAGTCACACTCAGATAGCTTCACTGTGGCCGTGATAACAGCCGTTACACGGTACTGTGTGAGGAGCGTACACCAATGTACGGTGTGTGAAAAATGAACGCTCTGTAACTCACAAGGACAAAACAATAAAATCTGGATTGCTTTGAAAAAAGCAGTTTGCTCAGCAGTGGGCACACAGCAATGCAGCTACCAGGCAGCCTTAAAAGGCAGCCTAATAACCAACAGAGCTGATGCACCAAAATATAGCCTCCCCTTGCACTGCACAGTGACTGGTGTGTTGTGCAGGCAAAATCGCTAGCAGCAGAATCAGTTTTTGGTATCTTCTTCCCTGCCTAACACTCTCCCTACAGAATCAGCAGCAGCTCTCCCTATTCTGAGATCAGCATGAGTAACATGGCGGTCGGCGTCCCCGCCCTTTTATACCCCCTGTGACGCCCCACAAAGCAAGCCAATCACTTGCATGCCCTTCTCCAAGATTGTGGTGACCGCTGCCTATGTCATCACGTTGCCCACAGTGTCCGTTCTTCCTGATTGGCTGCAAAAAGGGCGCTCAAGCATCTTTTGAAACGCGACTTTGGCGCTAAAGTCGCAGACCTCATGGCCGACCTCACGCTAAGGTCGGGTTTCGTTTCATGAAACCCGACTTTGGCGAAAGTCGGCGACTTTTCAATTTTTTCGAACCGTTTCGCTCAACTCCACCTATAACACTTATACCGCATGAGGAACGGCATAAAAAATAAATAAAACCAATTCTTCACATGCTGTTGATTTTTTTCTTTCTGCCTCCCAAAGATCGCAGTAAGGTTTGGCGCACATTTATCCTGCGCTCTGCGCTGAGAGCTGACACCGCGATTTCCAAGTAGATTTCTGAACTAGGTGATTCATTCAGAACCTCTGGCAGAAAATTCCCTATAATGAGGCAGATAGAGGCACTGTGGGTACCGTCTGATCTGTGATCCGGCGGTGTCCGTCCTTTTGGAATTGCATAAAAGTGCCACCGGCCACAGTTTTGGGCGTTTCTGAAAAGGACACCACTGAACAGAGGCGAGACGGAGTCCAGAGTAAATCTGCTGCCTCATTATAGTGAGTAGATCCTTCAAGGGTTTCATCTGTCATGTCACTCAGAGATTTAGATGGAAATCCCGATGTAAGAGCTCAGCGTAGGGCGCCGGACAACTGATCCAAAACGTTATCCACTCAATCCACAAAACATGCGAGTCCCCACTCAGGTTTAGCATCTGTTAATGGAAATATAGGCGGGCTTCCACATTACTGGTAGTAAAAAGTCTCTGGAAAAGCGAAATTGCTCCCCACCGCAAAAGAAATTCAGCTCCCAAATCCAAATGTCCCCTCTCCCTTCTGAGCCCCAGTGTGCCTAAAGAACATTTAGTTTGGCATTTCTCTTGTGGTGAGAGCCCGCCTGATTTACAGGTGCGTGTCTCCAGAAGCATGAGTTGGGCATAATGTGTTCATTTGGCAACATTCATTGCTGCTTCTTTGGCCGGGGTCACACTGGCGAGGAATACGGACGAGTGAGAGGCGTTAAAAGCACACATTACACACGGACAAATTATTCTCTATGGGTTTGCTCCCAACAGCCGTATATTTCTCGGGTGTATTCTACGGTCCGTGCCAATCGCAGCATGCTGCGATTGTCAGCGTACTACGCCCGTAATACGCCAATGCAAGTCTATGGGAGCGCAAAAAATACAGATTACACACGGACCACACATGTGACTTGCGAGAAATACGCATGTCTTTTGGCTGGTGACAGGAAATGGCCCAATCCATCATCAGGAAGCCTAGACATGCAAATCACCTCAAATAGCGCTCCAGACATCCAGGAAGTCAGCCTCCACGGAGTACAGCAGCATCATGGCGCCATATTTCCTAAATATGGAGATGCTAATTGTACTGGTACAGGAGCGGCCAGAACTCTGGGACCACCGGGATGCCAATTATGCAAACCGGGCAAGAAAGGAGGCGTCATGGAGGCGCATATGTCGCCAGATGTTCCATGACTTTGGTGATCGGCCAAGTGAGGAGCAGCAGAAACTGAGTAAGTACAAGGCCCAAAAATGATTAAAATTACCTCACAACCAAAAATGCATACAGATTCTGCCCCCCTCCCCTTCCTGTGCTTCTACTTTTTTCCTCATGAGGCGGGTAGATTTTGATGTGATACATAGTTTCACACTGCCATAATTTTACCCAGGCCACAAGCTCCTCATCCTCTTAGCCAACCAAGTTATTAAGTGTAGTTACTTGATACATGAACTATTCAGACCCTGTGTATCTGGCCTGGAAGGGCCAATTAGATATGCCACCCTGGCTAGAAAGCACACCCCAGAAGGCCACATGCCTAGACTACTGGTAGCAAATGTGACCGATCAAATATGTGAAATTGATAATATTTCTATCAGGATCCTGACAGCGCCGGCGTACAGCCTCCGCTGAGCAGGGACTCACCCGCACTGTAGGGACCCCTGGGGACCAGAATAGCCAGAAAGTATAGGTGCACAGGACCTTAGTGATGAAGTTTCACAAGCCGACACGGGACCTACGGTCATGTGACTGCAAGGGGGCGGGGCTTAGCATCCTGCTTTCACAGAAGAAAGCAAACTCAGAGTCAGGCAAAACGGAGGTCTTCACAGTACGGACAGCAAGGTACAGAAGGGGTAAACAGACGGGAGGTCAGACAAAGCCAAAGGTCATACACAAGAGGGCGACGCGGTACCAAGGGGATGAGCAGAGAGAAGTCGGGTCACAAGCAGAGAGTCATACACGAGAGGTAGCGCAGCACAAGAGGGACAGGCAGAACTCGTAACAGGGATAGAACCGAATCAAAACCAAACAAGCAAGCAAGATATCAGGCACAAGGCACACGTACGCACAAGGTCAACTAACTCAGCCGAGGGCAGGAGTATAACTGACAAGTGAGCATTAAATAGCCGCCCTCTGTCAGGGAGAGGTGGAACAATTAACCCCCAATCAGACCAGGACAGGCCAAAGCGAATCCCCGTCTTGGATCATGACAGTACCCTCCTCTCCATGGGGGGCCACTGGACCCCCAGGTCTCTCAGGGTACTTGGCGTGAAAGGCCCGGACCACCCGATCTGCATGAACCGATTGAGCAGGAACCCACGAGCATTCCTCAGGACCTTAGCCTTTCCAATGTGCCAGATACTGAAGGGCACGACGGACCAACCTGGAGTTGACAATTCGTTCCACCTCGTACTCCGACTGCCCGTCTACCAAAACCGGTGTTGGGGAAGCTGATGATCTCTCCCCAGCGGACCTCACAGGTTTCAAAAGGGCCTTATGAAAAACATTTGGGATCCGCAGAGATGGCGGGAGACGCAACCGAAAAGCCACCGGGTTAACTGCCTCGGTAATTTCATAAGGACCGATAAACTTGGGTCCAAGCTTCGCAGAGGGGACCTTGAGTCTTATATTCTTGGTGGACAACCATACCTTATCCCCAATCTGCAACACCGGTCCCTCAGATCGTTTTTTGTCCTCAAAAAATTTAAACTTGTCCTGGGCCTTCGTAACATTACTCTGGACCTCTCGCCTTACCTCCCCCAACCGCTGGATCGTCTCATCCGCCCCAGGACACCCAGAATTCAAACAGGAAAATTCTCCAAAATGAGGATGAAACCCATAATTGCAAAAAAAAGGAGATGTAACCATAGACTGGTTAACATGGTTGTTAAATGCAAACTCAGCCAACGGTAACACAGAACACCAATCATCTTGTCGGTCTGGAGTCAAGCAACGCAGAATTTGCTCCAGAGACTGATTGGTCAGCTCGGTCTGTCCATTAGTCTCTGGATGATAAGCGGATGAAAAGGACAGACCAATACCCAACCTTTTACAAAAAGCCCTCCAAAATCTGGAAACAAATTGCACTCCTCTATCAGACACCACATTCAAGGGTACCCCATGCAACCACACCACATGCTCAACAAACAATCTGGACAATGTTTCCGCATTAGGTAGAGCTGCCAAAGGTACAAAATGTGCCTGCTTACTAAACCTGTCCACCACAACCCAGACGATGGTATTACCCTTGGAGGGGGGAAGGTTGGTGATGAAATCCATGGACAAATGCGTCCATGGTCTCTCAGGAATTGGCAGTGGTACCAATTCCCCGGCCGGCCGGTTATGGGGGGGTTTTGCACGGGCACAAACATCACAAGCAGACACATATTCCCCAACATCAGAGGCTAAAGCAGACCACCAGAATACTCTAGCAATGGCCTTCTGGGTAGACCTTAAGGTGAAGCTGAGCTGGCACAAAAAGTTTGTCCACCGGCTTAGCCGGCGGTGCAAGAGACTGGGCTTCCCGAATCTCTCGTTCCAACATATTCGAAATACCTGCCACCACCACCCCAGGCTGAAGAATGGAGGATGGAGGTTCCGGGGGGGACACCGGATCTAGACTGCGTGACAAGGCATCTGCTCTGACATTTTTAGATCCTGGCCGAAAAGTGATCGAGAAGTTGAATCGGGAAAAAAAAAGTGACCATCTAGCCTGTCTAGGAGTCAACCTCTTAGCTGACTCAATATAAGCTAGGTTTTTGTGGTCCGTAATTACGGTTATAGGATGGACAGCCCCCTCCAAAAAATGCCTCCATTCTTCAAAGGCCAACTTAACGGCCAGAAGTTCTCGATTTCCCACATCATAGTTTCTCTCCGCATGAGAGAATTTTTTTGAGAAAAAGGCGCAAGGTCTTAAATTGGTCAAAGTGGCGGGTCCTTGGGACAATACCGCCCACACCCCCACCTCTGAGGCATCTACCTCAACAATAAATGGTTCAGACGGGTCCGGTTGAACAAGAACCGGGGCCGACATGAAACATGTTTTCAAAAACTGAAATGCCGCTACCGCTGCGGTTGACCAATTCTTGATATTGGCCCCCTTTTGAGTCATGTCTGTGAGGGGTTTAACCACCTGTGAGAACCCCTTTATGAATTTGCGATAGTAATTGGCAAATCCTAGGAAACGCTGCAGAGCCTTCAAATCACAAGGTTGAACCCACTCGACAATGGCCTGCACCTTATTAGGATCCATGCGATACCCTTCAGCAGACACGATGAACCCCAGAAACGACAGTTCCTGAACAAAAAACAAACATTTTTCCAGTTTAGCAAAGAGACAGTTCTCCCGGAGCCTTTGGAGAACTGCCCGAACATGACCAATGTGAGTCTGTTTATCAGGAGAATAGATCAATGTCATCCAAATATACCACCAAAAAAAGTCCAATAAAATCAGAGAACACGTGATTTATGAAGTTTTGGAAGACCGCTGGAGCATTCGTCAAGCCGAAAGGCATGACCAGATTTTCAAACAACCCTTCAGTAGTGAGAAAAGCGGTTTTCCATTCATCTCCGTCTCGGACTCGGATAAGGTTATACGCTCCCCGTAGATCTAATTTTGAAAACCACTTAGCTCTGGACAATTGGTTGTATAAATCAGGAATAAGTGGAAGGGGATACGTATTCCTCACAGTTATCTTATTTAACTCACGAAAATCGAGGCATGGGCGTAAACCACCGTCTTTTTTCTTTACAAAAAAGAACCCCGCCGCCACAGGAGAAACAGAAGGACGAATGTGTCCCTTACGGAGGCTCTCGGAAATATACTCCTTCATCGCAGCCCGTTTTGGACCCGAAAGGTTATACAAGCGGGCCTTGGGCAATTTAGCACCTGGAACCAGGTCAATGGCACAATCAAATGGGCGGTGTGGTGGTAAAACCTCAGCCGCTTTTTCGGAGAAAACGTCCTTATAGTCTATCAGGCACTCCGGAATACCTTCCAGACCCACGGACAACACAGACACAGTATCAAGACATTTCTCAGAACAATAAGGACCCCATTTAACAATGTCCCGACATTCCCAATTAATTACAGGATTATGCAATTGTAACCAGGGGAACCCCAACACCAGTCCCGCTGGCAGGTTGTCCATCACAAAACATGAAATACGTTCCTGGTACAAGGAACTCACTTTAAGGAGAAACTCTTCAGTACGAAACATAATGTCATTTTTTACCAGTGGTGTTTTGTCAATGGCCACAAGGTGAATTGGAGTCTCCAACCTAACTGTCCCTAACTTACACCTGGATACCAAATCAGAGTCAATAAAGTTAAATGTTGATCCGCCATCCAGAAAGGCAGAAGTGGATGTGGAGACACTCCCACAACAAAGTTCCACCTGCAACATTTTAGAGAAGGCAGAAAAAGGTAGCCTGTGTGACCTCCACGACAATCACCCGGGCTCAGTCGCTTGGTTAGTGGACGGGAGGGGCACACCTTTCTCCAATGTCCAGAATCGCCACAGTGAAAACAGTCTTTTCCCACGCACCGTGGCCTCCTTTCATTTTCCTTGAGGTCGATGGTTCCCATCTCCGCGATCTCCAAAATAGGACTGGGTCCCCTTCCTTGGGAGAATAACGGTCTTTCACTTTGCATCACTCCCCTCGCCCGTAGCCGGCGATCCATTTGGACGGCCTGTGTCATAGCCTCCTCCAGGGAATCAGGCGGAGGGTGGAGAGCCAAGGCATCTTTCAGGTATTCAGACAGGCCTCTACGGAACAAACCCCGAAGGGCGGCATCATTCCAACAGACCTCCACTGCCCAGCGTCTGAAATCTGTACAAAACCACTCGGCTGAGTGCTTTCCCTGGCACACACAAATCACCATGTCCTCAGCCATACACATACGATCAGGCTCATCATAAATATGCCCCAGGGCCTTAATAAATGCATCTACCGTCATACGCTCAGGGGCCATGGTCGGAAGGGAGAAAGCCCAAGCTTGGGGGGCTCCCCTTAACAGAGACATAATGACCCCCACTCTCTGACTTTCATCCCCAGAAGAGTGTGGTCTTAAGGAAAAAAAAGCTTACAGCCCTCCTTGAAAACTCTGAACTCTTTTTTATTTCCAGAAAAGGTATCTGGTAACTTCACTGGAGACTTAGGGGAAACTAATGTAATATCCCGAGCCCCCGATGAAAAAGCCCCCTGCACAGTGTCAGCGATAAGCTGCTGAGACTGAGCCAGGACTCGTTGTTCTCCAAGGAGTTTCTGAGACATCTGGGTTAGGTGTTTAACCTGCTCAGAAAGAGCGTGCATAGGATCCTTCACACACATATGTGAATGGAAGCAGAGAAAAAAAATGGTATCGGTCAGTTATAATATCAGTATCCTGACAGCGCCGGCGTACAGCCTCCGCTGAGCAGGGACTCACCCGCACTGTAGGGACCCCTGGGGACCAGAATAGCCAGAAAGTATAGGTGTACAGGACTTTAGTGATGAAGTTTAGCAAGCCGACACGGGACCTAAGGTCATGTGACTGCAAGGGGCGGGGCTTAGCGTCCTTTCACAGAAGACAGCAAACTCAGAGTCAGGCGAAACGGAGGTCGTTCCCAGTACGGACAGCAAGGTACAGAAGGGGTAAACAGACGGGAGGTCAGACAAAGCCAAATGTCATACACAAGAGGGCGACGCGGTACCAAGGGGACGAGCAGAGAGAAGTTGGGTCACAAGCAGAGAGTCATACACGAGAGGTAGTGCAGTACAAGAGGGACAGGCAGAACTCGTAACAGGGACAGAACCGAATCAAAACCAAACAAGCAAGCAAGATATCAGGCACAAGGCACACGTACGCACAAGGTCAACTAACTCAGCTGAGGGCAGGAGTATAACTGACACTGGACCTAGGTCCAGTGAGCATTAAATAGCCACCCTCTGTCAGGGAGAGGCGGAACAATTAACCCCCAATCAGACCAGGACGGGCCAAAGCGAAACCCCATCCTGGATCATGACAATTTCCTGTCACATTGCAGTGGAAGATGTTATGAAACGCTGGCGCAGCATCCGGGATCAGTACCGGCGGGAATGTCAGCAGCGGTTCAGGAGTGGGGATGTGGGCTACGTAAAAAGAAAATACGTATATTATGACCGCCTCTCCTTCCTCGCCCCAATTCTGGATCTGAGACCGTAAGTAGATACCTCACACCACATTGCACCCATACTTTACAGGGCCAAAAATATTGATGTATTTTTGGCTCTGTTCTATTTCATAACAGAACTCAATCCAACCTTACGGATCGAGGAACGGGCTCAGAGACAGAGGCCATAATTGATCCTGTAGGGGATGAGGTGGCTGGCCCATCTTCTCCCCCAACAAGAAGCATGGGTGAAGAGTCATCACACGAGAACCCATTGCCTGCCCAACAAACACCACCACCAGGACCGTCTGCTGCTGGCCCATCACCCATACTGGAGGAGCAAGGCAACATGAGCAGCAGCCCAACTGCCCAGATCCGGGGCTCCCCACAGGCTGCTGTAACATCCCGGCGAGGACGAAGAAGGCGGCAGGTCGCTGTTCAAGATACCAGGACCAATGTGGACACTGGGGTCCTAAATTACCTATCTAGAGTCAATGCAGATTTTGGGGAGGAGGCCTACTCACGTAGCCTTGCCCTTTATCTCCGTGCCCTTTCCCGTGAGGTGAGGCTCCGTATTCGAGGATGTTTTCAGATCCTGCTTGATGCAAGCACACCCCCCAATACCCCATATGAGCTTTTTGAATATCTGGAGAGGTCGCAGCTTTCCCCCAGAAATCTTATGCGCATGAGACCACCCACACAGATGCTTGCTCAAGCAGGGTCTGAACATCCTCAAATACGTGGCCCTACACCTCACCCCCTTCCTCCCCCTACCCAACCTTCCCTACAGCAGCAACATATGTCTGCCTCTAGCCAACCCCACCAATATGGCCACTTTTTCCCACCCAGTGTTGGAGGCTGGTCCCAACCTGGTTGGGGACGACATGGCTATATTGGTGGGTATGAGACACGGGTCTGCCCACCCCAACAAGCCCCTCAGCAGTATTACTCTGGCCACTACCCCCAACAATCACAGGAGGAAGGTCAGTACCAACATCATGGGCAACAGTATGCCCCCACACAGGGCGATGTTGCTCAAAATAGTCAGCAGCAACCACAGGCTGCTCTTCCGCCTTCTCCTTCCCCAACATTCCACAATTTATAAGTGGCTACAAACATGCAAATTGTTGATGCATACTGTACATCAGTGTCCATAAGCAGACTGATGGCAGGAGATGTCCAGTGTGTTACAACTGGTGCTCAAAATCACAATCCTAAGTAAAAAAGAGGTGCTTTACATCATCAAAATAATGTAAAAACTATAAAACGAACATTTATTATGTAGGTTTTCAAAGCATATTAATAAACCACCATGACAGGCAAGGCTACCGTACGCGTTTCTGAGACATATTACATGTCTGTAAGAAATACAATATTTCACAGCGCTATACTGGTAAAGTCAAAGGATCAAAATAGACTACTCAATTGATAATACATAGAAAAGCCGTGCTGTCCATATAAAATTCGTAAATTTGTGGGCAGCTAACTTTCTTTCCAAATCAAGGCAAACAGCCTCAAGAACATCACGCTCTCTCTATGTATTATCAAGTGAGTATTGTAATGTGATCCTTTGAGTTTCCCTGTATAGTGCGCGGAAATATTGTCTTTTTTACAGACATGTAATATGTTACAGAAATGCGTAAGGTAGCCTTGCCTGTCATGGTGGCTTATTAATATGATTTGAAAACATTCATAATAAATGTTTGTATTATATTTTTTATATCATTTTGATGATGGAGACCACCTCTTTTTGAGTTTGGAATCCAATTGTCTAATGTTGCAATGTTGTTATTGCATTATATCTTTTGTTGGATATGTTTGTAAAGTTTATTTTGCAACAATGTTCAAATCTGCAAAATGGCCAATTTGGCCCATTGCCCAAGTTTTACATAGGGCAAGACAGAGGGCAAACAGAGGCTGGACAGACATCTGACTGGGATGATTTAGCGAATCCTGCTTTGAACAGGGGGTTGGACCAGATGGCCCAGGAGGTCCCTTCCAACTCTACGATTCTACGATTTTATGATTCTATGACCTGACTATGCCAGAAATGGTAGATCTTCCCATCAGAAACTCATGGTGTAGGGCAGCATAAGACAGGCCAGTGGCCAGGAAGCTGAAAAACAACAGAAAAGGAATATTTTAGAATGTACACATTTACAAAACAAACAGGTCCATACATAACAAACTTGGTAGGATTTCAGAGCAAATAACACACACATCTTTGTTTGCACAATGAGTTAGTGATATTCAGTACATATTACACATAACATTCTGGTCTGTAAGTTGACACATATGTGGACTAAGATGAGGGCCTAAAAGTTGCGCCAAGAAGCAAAAAATACATACTTTGGCCAACACATCATGAACATAGAGAATATGGTTGTGTAGTACATACCGTAATGTGAGTAGAAGTCGCTCCTCTGCAGATATAGCTTTGCGCATCCTTGTGTCCTGAAAGGTTATCCCAGGGCGCACTGTCTCCAAGAGTCGATCAAATGTTGCAAGGCTCATGCGACAGTATTGGTAGAATTTAGCCGGATGCTCCCGCAGAGAAGAATAGAGGCGGTGAAAATGACCTCTTGTGAGTCGTTGCCTCAAAAGTGGATGTACCCACATGCGTCTCCTCCTCCGCGGATCCACTATGACTGGGTATGGTTGGCCAAAGCGGCGTGACAAAAGCCAGTTGAAGAGAACCTGCTCAGTTGTGTTGAAAGTCAGACTGTTTGCCATGTTGCACATACAACAGCAACACACCTAGTGAAAGCAACGTCACAAATGGACAGAATGGAGGCAGCCACCTGTTCCTGAGCCAATAAATAGGGTGCAGGCTAATGATTTAAATAGTTGGCAGGCCTCAAAACCGTTAAATGTCCATTTTGCAAGGCTGCGAGAAAATCTCGCCATACGGAGTCCATACGGATGCCATACAGATTACATACGGATGCTGACATGCGCAAAAGTCGCGACCACACCTTGCTTACGGATGACATACGGAGCACTATTTAGGGGTCATTCATCCGTATTACGCCTGTAAACTACGGACCGTATTTTGCGTCTGTTAGGCCGGTTTCACATTAGCGCTTTTTAAGCGCACGCACGGCCGGGGGTAGCTCCGCCCCCGAGCCGGCTCTCTGCCCGGCGTGCCCGCCCCTTGCTTGTAGCGCCGCCTACTAGCGGACAGCGGCGCCTGCGATCGGCGCACCCTATCTTTAGCATAGGGTGCGCAGATCGTGCGCAGGCCGTGCGCTAGTTGCGCTTTGACCTGCGCTGCGCACTTTTGACGGTGCGCCGTGCGCGCCAAAATCCGAAAAGTTTGATTTTGGCGCGCACGGCGCACCATCAAAAGTGCGCAGCGCAGGTCAAAGCGCAACTAGCGCACGGCCTGTGCACGATCTGCGCACCCTATGCTAAAGATAGGGTGCGCCGATCGCAGGCGCCGCTGTCCGCTAGTAGGCGGCGCTACAAGCAAGGGGCGGGCACGCCGGGCAGAGAGCCGGCTCGGGGGCGGAGCTACCCCCGGCCGTGCGTGCGCTTAAAAAGCGCTAATGTGAAACCGGCCTTAGTGTGACCCCGGCCTTTCTGGAATATACCCATGGAGTCAAAATCGTCACTACACTTGCAGATAAATTCCCAAAGGGGTATAATTTATAAAATATGATCACTTAATGGTGGATTCTGCTTTTCTTGCACTTAGGGGCTCTGCATATGGAATCTGCAAACTAGTCTAGGAAATAGCGCTCTGTCCCTCCCGAGTCTCTCCGTATGGCAAAGTAGTACTGTACAGCCACATATGGGGTATTTTTACAAATTGTGGGACATATTCTGGTGCCATTTTTACCCATTTCCCAGTATAAAAATGTAAAACTTGGGGCTAACACAATCTTGGTTGTAAAAATATAAATTATTTTTTCTTCACTGCCCAATGGTATAAAAGTTTATGACACCTGTGGTGTCAATATAATCACTGCACCCCTGGATGAATTCATTGAGAGGTTTAATTGGTAAAATGGGGTCACTTATGGGGGTTCTGCTGTTCTGGCACCTCAGGGGCTCTGCCAATGTAGCATGGCACCCTTCTGAGATTTGCACTTGTGCCTCAAAGTACTTTTCAATGACATATAGGGAGTCGGTAAACTCAGGAAAAATTGACCAACAAATTTTGGGGTCCATTTTATCCTTTTGCCCTTGTGAAAATACAAAATTTGGAGCTAAAAAAGTTTTTTGTGAGAAATATGTGATTTTTTTTTATTTTCACGGTTTAACGTTCTAAACTCCTGTGAAGCACTTGGGGTGCAAGGTGCTCAATACACATCTAGATAAGGTCCCTAAGGGGTCTAGTTTCCAAAATGGTGTCACTTGTGGGGGTTTCCACTGTTTAGGCACATCAGGGGCTCTCCAAACCTGAAGGGTTAATAATCTTCCTGAATGTGGTTTTGAGCACCTTGAGGGGTGCAGTTTTTAGAATGGTGTCACTTTTGAGTATTTTCTATCATATAGACCCCTCAAAGTGGCTTCAAATGTGATGTGGTCCCTACAAATAAAATGATGTTGTAAAAATAAGAAATCACTGGTCAACTTTTAACCCTTATAACTTCCTAACAAAAAAAAATTCTGTTTACAAAATTGCACTGATGTGAAGTAGACACGTGAGAAATGTTACTTATTAACTATTTTGGGCGATATCGCGCTCTAATTTAAGGGCACAAAAAATTAAAGTTTGAAAATTGAGCAATTTTCATTCTTTTCACAAATAGACGCAAGTCATATCGAATGAATGTTACCACTAACATGAAGTACAATATGTCACGAGAAAACAATGTCAGAATCACCGGGATCCATGGAAGCGTTCCAGAGTTAGGACCTCATAAAGGGACAGTGGTCAGAATTGTAAAATTTGGCCGGTGTAACAGTCCAGATTAACCCCCCCCCGCCCAGAATATAGCCAGGGTTAAAGTGGCCTAGGCTAGATTATACACCTCCGGTTCAGAATATACCCTAGCTGCTGAAGGTCAGGCAGTACACGGGCCCCAGGCAGCACATGGGGGGCAGAGACAGCGAATGGGGTCCCAGACAGCACACAGGGCCCCAGACAGCACACAGGAGCAGAGATAGCGAACGGGTTCCCAGGCAGCACACGGGGCCCCAGGAAGTGCACAAAGCCCCAAGCAGCGCACAGGGGCCCCAGGCAGCACATGTGCCCCCAGGCAGAGCACAGGGGCCAAAGGTAGCACACGGGGGCCCCAGACAGCATACGGGGGCCCCAGGAAGAGCACAAGTCCCCAGGCAGCGCACAGGGGCCCCAGGCAGCACACAGGGCCCTAGGCAGTGCATAGGGGCCCTTGGCAGCACACGAGGCCCCAAGCAGCACAGGGGCCCCAGACAGCACACAGGGCAACAGAAAGTGCACAAGGCCCTAGGCAGTGCACAGGGGCCCCAGGCAGCACACAGCGCCCCAGGCAGAGCACAGGGGCCCCAGGCAGCACGCGGGACCCCAGGCAGCACACAGGGCCCCAGGCAGCACACAGGGCCCCCAGACAGAGCACAGGGGCCACAGGCAGCACAAGGAAACCCAGGCAGCACACGGGGGCCCCGGGAAGCGCACAGGGCCCCAGGCAATGCACAGGGCCCCTGGCAGCACACAGGAGACCCTGACAGCGCACAGGGCCCCTGGCAGCACACGGGGCACCAGGCAACATACGGTGGCCCCAGACAACACACGGGAGCCCCAGAAAGTGCACAAGGCCCCAGGCAGTGCACGGGGGCCCCTGGCAGTGCACAGGGGCCCCAGACAGCATACAGGGGCCCCAGGCAGTGCACGGGGCCCCAGACAGCATACGGGGGCCCCAGGAAGCGCATAAGGTCCCAGGCAGTGCACAGGGGCCCTAGGCAGCACACGGGGGACCCAGGCAGCACACAGGGCCCTTGGACAGAGCACAGGGGCCCCAGGCAGCACAAGGGGTCCCAGGCAGCACACCGTGGCCCCAGACAACACACGAGGGCCCCAGGAAGCACACAGGGCCCCAGGCAGAGCACAGGGGCCACAGGCAGCACATGGGGGCCCCAGGCAGCACACGGAGGCCCTAGGAAGTGCAAAGGGCCTCTGGCAGCACACGGTGCCCCAGGAAGAGCACAAGGCTCCAGGCCGCGCACAGGGGGGTAGAGAAAGCACGCAAGTTGGAAGGAGATAGCACGCAACGGGGAAGAGACAACCCGCAGGGTCCCTGTGTGCCGTCTCTGCCCCCCTGTGTGTTGCCGGGGGCCCTGGGTGCTTCCTGGGGCCCCCATGCGCTGCCTGGGGACCTGTGTGCTGCCTGGGGCCTCTGTGCACTGCCTGGGGCCCCTGTGCGCTTCCTGGCGCCCTGTGTGCTGCCTGTGGCCCCTGTGCTGTTCCTGGGGCCCCATGTGCTGCCGGGGGCCCTGTGCGCTGCCTGGGGCCCCCGTGTGCTGCCTGGGGCCCTGATGCTCTGTCCGGGGGCCCTGTGTGCTGTCTGGGGCCCCCATGTACTGCCAGGTGCCCCTGTGTGCTGCCTGGGGCCTCATGTGCTGCCGGTAGCCCCTGTGCTCTGCCTGGGGCCTCCTGTGCTGCCGGTAGCCCCTGTGCTCTGCCTGGGGCCCCGTGTGCTGCCTGGGGCCCCCTGTGCTGCCGGTAGCCCCTGTGCACTGCCTGGGGCCCCCTGTGCTGCCGGTAGCCCCTGTGCACTGTCTGGGGCCCTGTGCGCTGCCTAGGGCCCTGTGTGCTTCCTGGGGCCCCTGTGCACTGCCTAGGGCCTTGTGCACTTCCTGGGGCCCACGTGTGTTGTCTGGGGCCACTGTGTGCTGCCTGGGGCCCCATGTGCTGTCGGGGGCCCTGTACGCTGTCTGGGGCCCCGTGTGCTGCCTGTGGCCCCTGTGCTCTGTCTGGGGCCCCAGTGTGCTGCCAGGTGCCCCTGTGTGCTGCCTGGGGCCCCCTGTGCTTCCGGTAGCCCCTGTGCTCTGCCTGGGGCCCCGTGTGCTGCCTGGGGCCCCCTGTGCTGCTAGGGGCCCCCGTGCACTGTCTGGGGCCCTGTGCGCTGCCTGGGGCCCCAGACAGCATATGGGGCCCCAGGAAGTGCACAAGGCCCCATGCAGCGTACAGTGGCCCCAGACAACACACGGGGGCCCCAGGAAGTGCACAGGGGCCCCAGGCAGCACACAGTCCCCAGGCAGCGCACAGGGCCCCAGACAGTGCATAGGGGCCCCTGGCAGCGCAGGGGGCCCCTGGCAGCACAGGGGGCCCCAGGCAGCACACGGGGCCCCAGGCAGAGCACAGGGGCACCTGGCAACACACTGGGGCCCCAAACAGCACACAGGGCCCCCGGACAGAGCACAGGGGCCCCTGGCAGCACACAGTGGCCCCAGACAACACACATGGGCCCCAGGAAGTGCACAAGGCCCTAGGCAGTGCACAGGGGCCCCAGGCAGCACACGGTGGCCCCAGACAACACATGGGGGCCCCAGGAAGCACACAGGGCCACAGGCAGCACACCGGGCCCCAGGCAGAGCACAGGGGCCACAGGCAGCACACCGGGCCCCCAGGAAGCGCACAGGGCCCCGGCAGCACAAGCGCACAGGGCCCCAGGCAGCACACGGAGGCCCCAGGAAGTGCACAAGGCCACAGGCAGCGCACAGGGGGGTAGAGAAAGCATGCAAGTTGGAAGGAGAGAGCACGCAACTGGGGAAGAGACAACCACGCAGGGTCCCTGCCCCCCTGTGCGCTGCCTGGGGCCTTGTGCTCTACCTGGGGCTCCGTGCACTTCCTGGGGCTCCGTGCACTTCCTGGGGCCTCCGTGTGCTGCCTGGGGCCCGCTTGTGCTGCCGGGGCCCTGTGCGCTTCCTGGAGCCCCCCGTGTGCTGCCTGTGGCCCCTGTGCTCTGCCTGGGGTCCTGTGTGCTTCCTGGGGCCCTCGTGTGCTGCCTTAGGCCCGGTGTGTTGCCAGGGGCCCTGTGCGCTTCCTAGGGCCCCCGTGTGCTGCCTGGGAACCCATTCGCTGTCTCTGCCCCCCATGTGCTGCCTGGGGCTCCGTGTACTGCCTGATCTACAGCAGCTAGGGTATATTCTGAACTGGAATGGTATAATCTGGCCTAGGCCACTTTAACCCCGGGTATATTCTGGGCGGGGGGTTAATCTGGCCTGTTACATCGGTCCGGAAGGTGAAAACAGAGTGAAACACATAACATGGCTACATTATATTTATAACAAGCCAACACAAGACAAGAGGACGACTGGCACTGATTATTATCATTTGTTTTACAAGGTAGAAATGTAGCAAGCTTTAACATGACAGCCTTCATCAGGTACCTGACAACATATGAAAAAAAACAAACATACATTAAATAACCAATATTTAAAATGTAATATCTGTATTCTGCCACCAGATGGCACTATAACCAATGCTTTACAGTTATTCTGCAGTGAAAGCGTCGGTGTCACCGCTCTCTGCCCGGGTCCAGGGACATCCCGATCACTATGCGCCCCAACATTCACTGTTTGCAGTAAAAGCTAATCTCCAGTTACCTGCGTGTACGGGTTACAGTCATCATAAAAAGAATGAAAATAATAAAAATTCTTCCTCTCCTCCCCATGTCCAATTCCTCCCCCTCCATCTTATTCGTCCCTTATTCTTTTCATATCTAAAGTTTATCCATGTTGTTTTGACTATGCCGGATATTCTTTACTGTGGTTATAATTAAAATTTAAATGCCTTTTTGAATCTTCAAAAATAAAAAATATATATATTATTATTATTATTATTATTATTATTATTAAAAATACTTTTTTATTAACCAATAATTAATAATAATGTCATTTTAAAACTATCTGTACATGAAAATAAAGAAGTATTAAACTGTCGGACAACTCATCTAATGGAAGCACCAACAGCATAAACATTTACGCAAAAAAAAATTAGAAGAACATACATAGAGGACTAATAGTACAAGAAAGGGCCGCACTAGATACTGTATAACTTTCCAACCGGAGAAATGTCTGTCTGTCAAAATAAAAAAATAAATAAATAAATAAAGGTGAATAATGTGCAGAGTCGTCATTCACACTCAGATTAATACAGCGGTGGTTGAGTTCCAACAGGTGAACACTGGCGACATCTGCTGGCCAAACCAAAGTACAACACAAGGATAAATTTATGAGAAATTTGTCGCCAGGTTTATGGTTTCCAATCTGAAAGTAGATTAAATTAGGGAATGATTTTGATTCCAAAAAGATTTACAGTGTAAAAATACTACAATACTGGGTGATTTCGGGTTTCCATCAGTGCCCAAAAAATTGACACAAAAATTTTTTTTTTATCAAAGGAAGGGGGGACCTCGCCCTGATGAACCCTAATGTGTCCCTTCCTAGCCGCGGAGGTTGGCACCCTAGTTGTTGACGATGTGGCGCCCCGCTCAACGTCGGTAGCCCTAGATACCCTTAATCACCCTAGCAAAACAAAAAAAGGGATACACAAAAAACCACATACATACAACTATACCCGAAAACAACCCCTAATGGGTAGACATAAATATATCTTAATAGGAGGAAAGTGCTGTAAACTTATCTCGTAGTCAAAAAGGCTCAAAAATAGAAGAAATAAAGCAGCTAAATAGCTTATCTCGTAGTAAAAAATACAGATGCTGCAAAAAAGATTACAATCCATGCAGTTCATAAATCTCATCTCGTAGTAAAAAACGCATGCACTGCAAAAGAACAAATATCAATAATGATGCCTAAAAAGCGTCTACAATAATAGGTTAAATAAACCCCAGCATTAGCAGCAACATTTCCACCAAGTAATTGCAAACCAACAGTGCACAAGAAAATCAATCCATATGTAGAGGACCTAATAGTCCATCAGAGGCTCATTGCAATCAGTGTCAATAATATTCCATGGCAAATCACAACACCAATAGGATGTACCGCAAGAACAATGGCCATAAAGAACAGTATAAGGCACATTTGCAATGCAAAGTTGGTCTGTCTGTGGGGAGGAGGACTCCCAGACAGTGAATGGGCCCAGGGGACCGCCATCAGGGTTCCTGAGGGAACGATACTGGGAGGACAGTAAAAGGAAAGACTTGACTGAAGTTGTCAGGGAAACAGGGGGCGGGGCAAGCTTAAAAGGAGCAGGGGGCGCGCTGAAGTGGCAGTTGACAGAGAGCCGGACAACAGACAGGGAGCCGTGTGAGACAGAGAGAACTGTGGGAGCGGACGGTGTGTTGTGGAGAGACCAACAGGGGCTTGTGAAAGGAAAGCTGCGGACTCACCGACACGTGAGGGCCTTTCACCGGCAGCAGCTCGCCTCATACGGTCGCATACAGCCGCCCCCGCTGTTTCCCGCCCTGTTGTGACCAGTCCACGACCTCCACTGACCGCTGCGACGACAGACCATTCCTTTACAGCGGTCAGGACACTGCCCCCCTGCCTTCTCCCACAGCTGCGACCCTGTCATCACCGGCCCCAGGGGGAGCCACCTCGCTACAGGCAGCAGGAGAGGCCCCCGTCCAGTTTGCTAAGGGGCCCCAAGCAGAGGTTGGTGAACGGTTATATTTAGAGACTGCGTCATAACTCCGCGGTGGGACGAGAGTCGCAAGGAGACGCCTGTTGCGCCCCACTGGCATCGTTTCTTCAGGGCCTGTTGCGCCCCACCGGCATCGTTTCTTCAGGGCCTGTTGCGCCCCACTGGCATGGTTTCTTCAGGGCCTGTTGCGCCCCACCGGCATAGTTTCTTCAGGGCCTGTTGTGCCCCACCGGCATCGTTTCTTCAGGGCCTGTTGTGCCCCACCAGCATCGTTTCTTCAGGGCCTGTTGCGCCCCACCGGCATAACTTCTTCAGGGCCTGTCGCGCCCCACCGGCACCATTCCTTCAGGGCCTGTTGCGCCCCACGGCACCATTCCTTCAGGGCCTGTTGCGCCGCACGGCACCATTCCTTCAGGGCCTGTTGCGCCCCACCGGCACCATTCCTTCAGGGCCTGTTGCGCCCCACGGCACCATTCCTTCAGGGCCTGTTGTGCCCCACCGGCATTGTCTCTTCAGGGCCTGTCGAGCCCAGTTCCTTCCTGGAATATCGAGGCGTCAAGGCAGCCCCATCAGCGACCTCTACCCGGCCACGCTTGTGATCCTAACAGACCCCCTGGAAGGATAAGTTTAATATAGGAGATAAGGACCCCTAGTTTGGTCATACGTGGCCTATAGCACCCGGCAAACCGGGTTAGTCGTATTTACAATAAGAAAGTGTTGTTAGGATTGTTGAGTCCCTGCGTGGACTAGTTTGTTGTTAACACTTTTGGTTGCTCAATATAGCTGCAGCGGCTACAGTTTATAAAAGTTTATTCCACAAACCACACTCAGTCTCGTGTCTCGTCACTGCATCCTGTGAACCTGCTGTACCCTACACTTGGCGTAGTCGGCAGGATGCAGTCTCCGAGCACAGACAGTGGTGCCCCAGATCAGGGTAGACCTGTAAACTCTACAAATGATGAGGGTCCCTGTACCAGCATATCATTGGGGGCCATGCTGAACAACCTGCCTAGATTTTCTGGCTCCAATACTATGTTATGGAGCTGGATAGAGTGGATGCGGGGGCTCTTTCGGATGCACCCAATGACCCCTGATCTGGAGGCCGAGGTGGCACTCATGGCACTGGATGAGGAGGCGCGGAGGTCAGTGATGTTGAAACCTCTGGGGCACCGCAACACTTTTGAAAAAGTGTTACAGATAGTAGAACAGACCCATGGGGACCCTACTAATGTGGGAGAGTTAAGAACCCGTTTGTTTAGTCGGATGCAAGTAGAGGGGGAGACGATCACAGAGTATATGAATGTCCTCCAAGAATTGCATACAGCTATAGAAAGAAAGGTCGGGGTAGGGGCAGGACCTGTTGACATTACGCTACGTGACCTACTGGTGACTGGTTTGCGAGATCCATTAGTCAAAGAGGCACTGCGGGAACAGATCAGAATGAATCCCCGAATAGATTTTTCAGAGGTGGGGAGTCAGGCACGTGCTCGAGAGCAGGAGCAGGGGATGGCGGTCCCCGTGGGAAAAGTCCGAGGTGTGGAGACCTCTGCGAATGTAGTCGAGGAGCCTCAGTGGGTGGAAGAGATGAAGCAACAGCTGAAAAGTATTAAGGTCGAGTTGGCCGAAGTAAAGAGAAGAACTGAGACCGGGACTGGACGACCTGGCTTTAACCCCGTCTCTTGGGGATCACGCTCCCCGCGGGGTGGTCAGTCAACACAGGCCCGGTGTTTTGAGTGTGGAGAACCAGGCCACTTTGCCCGAGAGTGTCCGCGGCGTGGGAGATGCCCACCCCGGCGGCCCTTAAACTAAAGGGCTCCAGGCTGGAGGGACGCCGCTCGGAGCTGAAAACCACAACTAGGGGTGGAGTAAATCCCAAAGATTTGGTAGCAAAATGTCCGGTGGTTTGGGCAGAAGTGGAGGGCTGGGCCATACGGTGCCTGGTGGACACGGGGTCACAAGTAACCACTATGCCCGCAACGTACTTTCAACAGAACTTCCCGGA
The DNA here is from genome assembly GCF_039654945.1 of Dendrobates tinctorius. Lineage (NCBI taxonomy): Eukaryota > Metazoa > Chordata > Amphibia > Anura > Dendrobatidae > Dendrobates > Dendrobates tinctorius. The sequence goes on along the minus strand of NW_027361727.1, from coordinate 14,136,433 downwards.
AGCAGCAAGGCCTCAGTGGGGGCCCGTGATCAGACTAGAAGCTGCCAACCAACTGCCGGTCCCAGTTGCCGAGGTGGTGTGGGTGCAAGTGACGCTGTGCGGTAAATCCCTTGGTCGCAGAGGGGTGGTACTGACTCAAAGAGAAGCTGATAAGCAACACCCCGTCACCCTAGGCATGAATGTTCTACGAGAGTTCGGCAACCTACTGCTCAATGACCCTACACAGAGGATACAGAAGCAGTGGGGTTCTCGCACTGCCAGGGATAGGTATTCCAGCAGCTGGTGCAGGGAGCACGGGTACATCAGGACCGTCAGGAAGGCGAGGCTCTGGGTTAGGTCATCACGCCAGCGACTCCCCTGCTTGTGTTACCTCCTGGACAGACTGAGGTGGCCCTGCCCATTCGAGCCCCGATACCCTTGGAAGGCGTGGAGGTGCAGGTGGAGTCGTGTCACTCGGAGCGCTTACCTCCTGGCATACTGGTGGCCCGTTCCCTGGCTACCGTGCAAAAAGGAGCCGTCCTGGTACGCTGCGTTAACCTCGAAGACCGAGACACAGTTCTGAAAGCACGGACTATATTGGCCAAATTAGTAAGGCCTTTAGAAGTGTTGCCAGCTCCTGCAGTTCAATGACGAGTATACCCCGAGGATCTTTGGGAAGTAAAAATACGAAACTTACAGGCCCACGAAGCCTCGACACAAGAGAAGAGCTGAAATATTTTGGAGCAGATGCGGGCCGAGCTTTCTGGATTAACTGCAGCCCAACTCTCACAGATAAAAATATTGCTGGGACAGTACCATGAAGTATTTGCTAGTCTTGAGGACGATTTTGGGTGTACCACCGCCATCACTCATGAAATCCCCACAGCAGGAGCGGCCCCTATCCGGGAACGATATCGACAGATTCCGCCACAACTCTATCAAGAGGTGAAAACTTTGCTGGCCCAAATGCTGCGAAAAGGGGTGATACGGAAAAGTCAAAGCCCCTGGGCGGCCTCAATCATGTTGGTCCGGAAGAAAGATGGTACACTACGATTCTGTGTGGATTTTCGTAAACTGAATGCTTGCACTATTAAGGACTCATACCCGCTGCCCCGCATAGAAGAATCTCTGTCCGCCTTGGGGAAGGCAACATATTTTTCGACCCTGGACTTGGCCAGTGGGTACTGGCAGGTGCCCATGTCAGAAGAAGATAGGGCTAAGACGGCGTTCATATTGCCCACGGGACTGTTTGAGTTTAATCGGATGCCGTTTGAGCTGCTAATGCCCCCGGGACCTTTCAGCGATTGATGGAGCGATGTCTGGGAGATCTCAATTTTGAGGCCACGTTGGTCTACCTGGACGACATCATTGTCTATGCCGCCACCTTCGAGGACCACCTGAAGCGGTTGGGACAGGTACTCAGTTGGTTGCAAAAGTACGGGTTGAAGGTGAATCCTCAGAAATGCCAACTATTTCGCTTTCAGATTGAGTATCTGGGTCATGTCGTTTCGGCAGAGGGTGTGAGGCCATCCCGGGAGAAGGTTGCTGCTATCCAGGAATGGCCTACCCCCGAGACGGTGAAAGATGTGAGGGTTTTTCTGGGGTTAGCCAGATATTACCGTCACTTCGTAAAGAATTTTGCATGTTGAGCTCAAGCCCTGCACGACCTACTGAAGGGGGCTCCTGCTGGGGCCAATGGGCGAAAAATCCAGTGGCAACACCCTCAGGAAGAGGCCTTCTAAGACCTCAAGGCTGCACTCTCGGATGCCCCAGTGTTGGCTTATGCAGATTTCTCTCAACCGTTCATCTTGCACACTGACGGGAGTCTTCACGGGCTGGGGGCTGTGTTGTCACAGGTTCAGGATGGCCGGGAGAGGGTGATCTCATATGGAAGTCGCTCACTCCATGACTCCGAGCGTAACCCTGACAATTACAGCTCTTTTAAGCTCGAACTCCTCGCAGTGGTGTGGGCTATGACGGAGAGATTCGCAGAGTACCTAGCGGGCTCCGAGGTGGTAGTGCGAACTGACAACAACCCGCTGGCTCATTTGGAAAACGCCAAATTGGGGGCTCTGGAACAACGATGGGTGGCCCGGATGGCGAAGTACAATTATAAGATTATCTACAAAAGAGGGGCCGAGAATGTCCATGCAGACGCCCTCTCCAGGATTCGACATACAACTCCAGGGCAGAATCGAGATGAAGAATTGGAAGGGGAGGAAATACCGTTCGCACTCACTACTACCGTGCTCACAACTGACAATAAGAAGATATCTTAGACCCCAAGGGGCATACTGGAACAATCCCGGGATAAGTGGATACAACAGCAACAAGAAGACGAAGAGGTTGGCCTTCTCAGGACATGGGTCGCCGCTGGGCAATTACCCACTGACTCTCAACGGCAAAATTTGTCTCAAGACCTGTTGCTTATGCTGCGACAATGGGAGAGGTTGGTTATCCAAAAGGGATTATTGTATCATAAAATAACATCAGAAAACAACCTCGATGACGGTTTGGCAGGTGGTTACGCCAGGAGCCCAACTTCACATACTGGCTCGGGAGGCTAACGAAAAAGGGGCCCATTTCGGAACAAAAAAACTTTGCAATGGCTGCAACAGAAAGCTTACCACCCGCGCTTGCCGGCTGTTGTGGACGAAATTTGCCGGACCTGCCGGTTGTGTGAATTAGCCAAACCACCCGCTCAGCGAGCCGAAACACAGACTACTGTGACCTCAGTGCCCCTTGAGCTCCTGACGGTGGATTATTTGACCATTGGGCCCGCATTTCAGGGATACGAACACTGTCTCGTTATGGTAGATCATTTCACTAAGTTCGCTGCGGTCACCCCCACTCGAGATCAGACCGCAGAGTCAGCTGCCTCCGCAATTTGTAGAAACTTTATACAAGTATACGGCTGTCCTCAACGAATACATTCTGTTCAGGGAGCATGTTTTTTGGGAAAGGTCATGGAATAACTACATCACCTCTATGGAATTGACAAATCCTGGACCACACTGTAACACCCGCAAGGGAATGGGGCTTGTGAACGATTTAATCAGACATTGATTCAGATGTTGCGCACTCTGGAGAGTGACAAGAAGGCCCGTTGGCCCGAATATGTTTCCGAATTAGTTTGGGTCTATAACAATAGGGTACATCGAGTGACTGGCTACACCCCCTATTCCCTGTTGTTTGGGCGAGAAGGTAAAGGGATCACAGAGGTAGAGTTAGACCCCGAAGAACCTCAGCCCTGGACTGGAGTGTCGTCTTGGGTCCGAAATCATCGCCATCGGCTGCAAACCCTTCACCGAATTGTAGACACCAAGCTCCGAGACTGGGAGCACCCAGGGAAGAATACAACCCCGCCTCCTCACCTCCAAAGCGGGGACCGGGTGCTTGTACTAGATCAGTGCCCTCAAAACAAACTGGAGCCGCGTTGGGAAGAAAGTCCTTATCGGGTCTTACGCCGTATCCATCCAGACGGACCGGTGTACGAAATACGACCTGAGGAGGATGAAACACTGCCCACTCGTGTTGGGCATCGTAACATGTTACGCCCATGTACTTCCTTCGACCCGGAGCCTACCCCGTCGACAGCCGAACCGTCTTCCGTATGTTGGGACCCGGACGATGACGAAGATTGTCTCCCAGGACCCGGAGACCCTCCACGCAGTAATGAATCATCTGACACAATTAGCCCGCCCACACCAGCCAGCCCACCGATGTCCACCACCCCAGACGACTCTACCCCAGTTGAACTTAGACGTTCCTGGCGGTCAACAGCCGGCAAACCCCCCGAACGATATGAGCAAGATCAATTCATATGGCAACGAACATTGAAACCCCTACAGACCGATCTCAATAGACTAAGACCCTCGCCCGAGGACTGGTGAGCTTACAGGGTGGAGGAGTGTGGGGAGGAGGACTCCCAGGCAGTGAATGGGCAGGTACCCAGGGGACCACCATCAGGGTTCCTGAGGGAACGATACTGGGAGGAGAGTAAAAGGAAAGACTTGACTGAAGTTGTCAGGGAAACAGGGGGCGGGGCAAGCTTAAAAGGAGCAGGGGGCGCGCTGAAGTGGCAGTGTCATGTCGGACGCTGTTCACACCACAGCATCCGGCAGGCAGAGGTAGTTCCACCTCCAGCCACTATAGCCTCAGTGGCGCCGGCCTGATCTTCAGGCTCTCGGGGGTTAATCCTGCTGGAGACCAGGTTGGATGGTTAGTCACGCCCACGGTCTTTAAATAGTCATGCTGGCCTATGGGCGTCGCCGATTATAGCTTGTGTTTCATACCAAGTGGTTCCGGTCTGGAGTGGAGGTGTTCAAGAGAGAGAGATTCATATCTGGTGTCGTATGATCCGTCGTTATCCTTTCTCCTTCCCATATTTGTGTTTAGTTGTGCCCTGTTCACATTACTGTTTATTCCTGTGTGTGTGCGGCGCAGTGCAGTTTAAGTTCTCCCTGTCTGTCATTATTTGTGTGGGAGCTTTGGTGGTGACTTCTCACTGGGTGGAGGGTGGAGGGTTAAGTGCAGGGCTGAGCAGGAGATAAGGAAAGGTCGGAGGCTCAGGCATTTGCACCTTCAGCAAAAACCCTGGGTTGAGGGTCAGACAGGGTTTCCCCTAGTAAAGGGACACCACAGGGGCCCCGGGTATTTCAGCCTTAGTTGAACTAAGCCCCTGTGACATTATAATCGGCCCACATTTTTTCAGGAGTCCATGGATCCATTAGATTCCATAACCCGCCAGTTGGCGGCGCTATCCATACAGGTCTCCGAGTTGAATGGGGCAGTTCAGCAGCAGGGCCTGGTAGTAGCAAAGGTGCAAACGGCATCTGCAGGTATCGGTGCAGAGCCGAAGTTTCCGCTGCCAGAACGATTTTCAGGCGATCGCAGCAAATTTGTCGTATTTCGGGAGGCCTGCAAATTATACTTCCGCATGCGGCCAATATCCTCAGGTAATGAGGCCCAGCGAGTAGGGCTGGTGTTGTCATTACTGAGTGGTGACCCCCAAGCATGGGCATTTTCCTTACCACCTGACTCTGCTACATTTCATTCGGTCGATAATGTTTTTTCTGCCCTCGGGCTCATTTACGATGACCCTGACCGACTGGCTCTAGCGGAATCTAAAATCCGCGCCCTCCGCCAGGGGGAGCGCTTGGCAGAAGACTATTGTTCGGAATTTCGCCGCTGGGCTGTAGACACACAGTGGAATGACCCAGCACTGCGGAGCCAGTTTATTCATGGGGTATCAGGGAGGGTGAAACAAGCCCTCCTGATGTATGAGACTCCGGCATCATTGGAGTCTGCCATGAGTTTGGTGATACGTATTGATCGCCGTTTTCGTCAGGGGGCACAGGAGACGCTACCTCTGGGGGAAAACAGAGGTGCAGGTGTGGTTGAAGTAGATGAGTCCCCTGAACCTATGCAGATTGCTGGCGTGGCACAGGTTCAGCCTCGCGCTCCGGGAGTCCGGAAGTCCGGAGCATGTTTCTACTGTGGTAAAGGTGGTCATTATGTTAACGTTTGCCCGGTACTACCTAAGAGGGTCACACCGGCGGAAAACTGTTAAGCTCAGAGGGTATGGAGGAGACCCAACTGAGCGTATGCATATCCTCCATGATGGTATCTCAATGTATGCTCCCTGCCAAGGTTATTGTCGCCGGCAGAGAGCTACCTATATCAGTGTTCGTGGATAGCGGTTCCGCCACCAATCTCATAGATGAGGAGTTTGCACACACCGCCGGGTTTAAGATTGAAAAACTTCCTCACCCCATACAGGTGGTGACCATTAATGCTGTTCCCCTCCCTCAAGGGGAGATTACTGAGTTTGTGGCAGAGGTGAAACTCCACATTGGGGTCCTACATTCTGAGTCGGTTACATGTAGGGTCCTCCGTAATCTCCCAGCTCAAATGGTCCTGGGTTTTCCATGGCTGTCCAGGCACAACCCGGTAATTGATTGGAAAACTCAGGACATAGTACAATGGAGTGGTTTCTGCCAAGACAATTGCTTGGCCACATGTGTGTCCGCCGTGACTCCCAGCCTGCCGGAGGCTTTGCAGGATTTCGCGGATGTTTTCTCTGAGAAGGGTTGCTCAGAACTGCCTCCACATAGAGCCTATGACTGTGCTATTAGGTTAAAACCCGGGGCCAAATTACCTAAGGCCAGGATGTTTAATATTTCTGGTCCTGAGAGACAAGCTCTGAAAGACTACATCGCGGAGAGTCTGAGTAAAGGTCACATCCGGCCTTCGTCCTCGCCTGTAGCCGCGGGGTTTTTCTTCATTAAGAAGAAAGATGGGGGGTTACGCCCGTGTCTGGATTTCCGAGAGTTAAACCAGATTACTATCCGTGATCCCTACCCAATGCCGTTGATCCCGGATTTGTTCAACCAGGTAGCGGGGGCAAAATGGTTTTCCAAGCTGGACCTCAGGGGGGCGTATAACCTCATAAGGGTCCGTCAGGGGGATGAGTGGAAGACGGCGTTTAACACTCCTGAGGGTCATTTTGAGAGTCTGGTTATGCCGTTTGGGTTGACCACCGCGCCTGCCGTTTTCCAACATTTTATTAATGATGTCTTTGCTCATGTCCTGGGGAGATTTGTGATTGTATACCTGGATGATATCCTCATTTATTCTAGCGATCGGGACACTCATTTGCAGCATGTTAGGCAGGTGTTACAGTTGCTCCGGGAGAACCAGCTCTATGCTAAGCTGGAAAAATGTTTATTTTTTGTCCAGGAGTTGCCCTTTTTGGGATATATTGTGTCCGCAGCTGGTTTTAAAATGGACACCGCTAAGGTGCAAGCGGTGTTGCAATGGGAGAGGCCGGAGAGTCTGAAAGCACTCCAGCGGTTCCTTGGGTTTGCGAATTATTATAGGAAATTTATAAAACACTTTTCGACTGTCGCCAAACCGCTCACGGACATGACAAAAAAGGGTGCCGATCTGGCGAACTGGCCTGAGGTGGCTATACGTGCATTTGAGCGTCTGAAGAATAGTTTTGCTTCAGCCCCCATTCTGGTGCAACCAGACGTGTCTAAACCTTTTGTGGTAGAGGTTGATGCGTCGGAGGTGGGAGTGGGGGCAGTACTGTCTCAAGGCTCATCCTTGAGCGAGATGCATCCATGCGCCTACTTCTCCAAGAAGTTGTCGTCGGCCGAACGGAATTATGATATCGGCAACAGGGAGTTGTTGGCCATCAAACTGGCTTTTGAGGAATGGCGACACTTCTTGGAGGGGGCGGCTCACCAGGTCACAGTTATCACCGACCATAAGAATCTGCTCTACCTGGAGTCGGCCAAGCGTCTGTCTCCTAGGCAGGCTCGCTGGGCATTGTTTTTTACTCGTTTCAATTTTCTTGTGACGTACCGTCCCGGGGCTAAAAACACCAAGGCGGATGCTTTGTCTAGGTGTTTTCCGGGGGGAGAACCTCGGGAAGAGCCGGTGCCCATCCTCCAGAAAGGGGTAGTGGTCTCGGCTCTCACGACTGAGGTAGAGGCGGAGATTGCCGAGGCCCAAGAGGAGGTACCACCAGGACTTCCCGCCAACAAATCATTTGTACCCCTGCATCTTCGGCCTAAGGTGTTGAAGGAACACCACGATTCGGTACTGGCTGGTCACCCAGGGGTGAAGGGCACCTTAGAGCTGGTATCGCGTCGTTTCTGGTGGCCCAAAATCCGGCAGGACGTGGTCTCGTACGTGGCAGCTTGCATCACATGTGCTAGGGCTAAGTCACCCCAAACCCGTCCTGCTCGCACGCTACAGCCTCTGGGGGTACCCAATAGGCCATGGACAGAAATCTCCATGGATTTTATCACTGACTTGCCAGCCTCGGCAGGGAACACGGTCATCCTGGTGGTGGTTGACCGTTTTTCAAAGATGGCGCATTTTGTGGCGTTGTCCTCTTTGCCCAATGCTAAGACGTTGGCTCAGGTATTTGTGAAGGAGGTGGTCAGACTCCACGGAGTACCATCTGACATAGTATCTGATAGGGGTACGCAATTTGTGGCGAGGTTTTGAAAAGCTTTTTGCTCAAGGTTGGGGATCAAGTTGTCACATTCATCGGCGTTTCATCCACAGTCTAATGGACAAACTGAGCGCATGAACCAAAATCTAGAACAGTATTTACGATGCTTTGTGTCCGACAACCAGGAGGAGTGGTCTACTTTCCTTCCTCTGGCCGAATTCGCATTAAATAATCACCGCCAAGAGTCATCAGGAGAGTCTCCATTCTTTTGTGTGTACGGTCAACATCCTCAGTTTTGTACCTTACGTCAGGGTGACTCCGGGGGTGTCCCGGAGGAGGATCAGCTAGGAGCCCAATTGTCATCAGTCTGGAGGCGGGTGAAACAGCGTTTGTTGAGCATGAGTGCCAGGTACAAACGGGTGGCTGACAGTAGACGCGTGCCAGGTCCGGACCTGTGTGTGGGTGAATGGGTGTGGTTAGCTACGAAGAACATAAAACTCAAAATCCCTTCTTTAAAACTGGGTCCAAGGTTTATTGGGCCTTTTAGGATTTCTGCCATTATTAACCCAGTGGCTTATCGGTTGGAACTTCCCGCAGTGTACAAGATACACAACGTGTTTCACAGGGCTTTATTGAAAAAGGTGGTAGGCTCTGTGGACACAACGCCTATGCCACCTCCAGTCATGGTGGATGGCGAGTTAGAGTTCGAGGTCGCCAAGGTAGTGGACTCTCGAGTAGTACGCCGTACTCTTCAGTATTTGGTGCACTGGCGGGGGTATGGTCCAGAGGAGAGGTCTTGGGTTCCAGCCTCAGACATACATGCGGATCGGCTGGTCAGTTCTTTTCACCGTCGTCATCCGGACAAGCCGGGTCCTATGAGTCTTGAGGGCCCTGGGGTCCCTCGTAGAAGACGGGGTACTGTCATGTCGGACGCTGTTCACACCACAGCATCCGGCAGGCAGAGGTAGTTCCACCTCCAGCCACTATAGCCTCAGTGGCGCCGGCCTGATCTTCAGGCTCTCGGGGGTTAATCCTGCTGGAGACCAGGTTGGATGGTTAGTCACGCCCACGGTCTTTAAATAGTCATGCTGGCCTATGGGCGTCGCCGATTATAGCTTGTGTTTCATACCAAGTGGTTCCGGTCTGGAGTGGAGGTGTTCAAGAGAGAGAGATTCATATCTGGTGTCGTATGATCCGTCGTTATCCTTTCTCCTTCCCATATTTGTGTTTAGTTGTGCCCTGTTCACATTACTGTTTATTCCTGTGTGTGTGCGGCGCAGTGCAGTTTAAGTTCTCCCTGTCTGTCATTATTTGTGTGGGAGCTTTGGTGGTGACTTCTCACTGGGTGGAGGGTGGAGGGTTAAGTGCAGGGCTGAGCAGGAGATAAGGAAAGGTCGGAGGCTCAGGCATTTGCACCTTCAGCAAAAACCCTGGGTTGAGGGTCAGACAGGGTTTCCCCTAGTAAAGGGACACCACAGGGGCCCCGGGTATTTCAGCCTTAGTTGAACTAAGCCCCTGTGACAGGCAGTTGACAGAGAGCCGGACAACAGACAGGGAGCCGTGTGAGACAGAGAGGACCGAGGGAGTGGACGGTGTGTTGTGGAGAGACCGACAGGGGCCTGAGAAAGGAAAGCTGCGGACTCACCGACAAGTGAGGGCCTTTCACCGGCGGCTGCTCCCCTCATACGGTCGCATACAGCCGCCCCCGCTGTTTCCTGCCCTGTTGTGACAAGTCCACGACCTCCACTGACCGCTGCGACAACAGACCATTCCTTTACAGCGGTCAGGACACTGCCCCCCTGCCTTCTCCCACATCTGTGGCCCTGTCATCACCGGCCCCAGGGGGCGCCACCTCGCTACAGGCGGCAAGAGAGGCCCCCCGTCCGGTTTGCTAAGGGGCCCCAAGCAGAGGTTGGTGAACGGTTATATTTAGAGACTGCAAAACAGAAGCCGCGGAGACACCATCACATGTTTCTCAACGCAAGCAATGACCAGCCAGGTCTTTCCCCAGGAAGGAACAACCACGGGAAGGGCAGTCTCCAATGAAGGAAACCACCTATGCCAAAACATGGTATCCATCCACAGACAGCTGTTTCGGGGTATTGCCCCTCATAAGTGTGGAGTAGGAAACTGGCTGGTAGGAGCAATGCCTAGTAAAAGACTGTGAAAATGAGGATGAATGAACTCATGGAGATCAACATCCAACACTGCGGAGACACCATCACGTGTTTCTCAACGCAGTGATTCTAGAGCACAGCCCCCATCCCTTATGGGAAATATGCAAAACATGCAAAACAGAAGCCGCGTAAACACCATCACATGTTTCTCAACGCAAGCAATGACCAGCCAGGTCTTTCCCCGGGAAGGAACAACCACGGGAAGGGCAGTCTCCAATGAAGGAAACCACCTATGCCAAAACATGGTATCCATCCACAGACAGCTGTTTCGGGGTATTGCCCCTCATCAGTGTGGAGTAAGAAACTGGCTGGTAGGAGCAATGCCTAGTAAAAGACTGTGAAAATGTGAAAATGAGGATGACGTGATGGTGTCTCCGCAGTGTTGGATGTTGATCTCCATGAGTTCATTCATCCTCATTTTCACATATTGAGAGACTGCGTCATAACTCTGCGGTGGGACGAGAGCCGCAAGGAGACGCCTGTGGCGCCCCACCAGCATCATTTCTTCAGGGCCTGTTGTGCCCCACCGGCATCGTTTCTTCAGGGCCTGTTGCACCCCACCGGCATCGTTTCTTCAGGGCCTGTTGCGCCCCACCGGCATCGTTTCTTCAGGGCCTGTTGCGCCCCACCAGAATAGTTTCTTCAGAGCTTGTTGCGCCCCACCGGCATCGTTTCTTCAGGGCCTGTTGTGCCCCACCGGCATCGTTTCTTCAGGGCCTGTTGCGCCCCACTGGCATCGTCTCTTCAGGGCCTGTCAAGCCCAGTTCCTTCCCGGAATATCGAGGCGTCAAGGCAGCCGCATCAGCGACCTCTACGCGACCACGCTTGTGATCCTAACAGACCCCCTGGAAGGATAAGTTTAATATAGGAGATAAGGACCCCTAGTTTGGTCATACGTGGCCTATAGCACCCGGACAAACTGGGTTAGTCGTATTTACAATAAGAAAGTGTTGTTAGGATTGTTGAGTCCCTGCGTGGACTAGTTGCTAACACTTTTGGTTTGCTCAATATAGCCCCAGCGGCTACATTTTATAAAAGTTTATTCCACAAAACACACTTAGTCTCGTGTCTCGTCACTGCATCCTGCGAACCTGCTGTACCCTACATGTCAATCAGAATTTAGAAAAATAAATACTTATCAGCCATTGATGTGCCAAGAATACCCACATCAATGTTGTGATTTGCCATGGAATATTATTGACACTGATTGCAATGAGCCTCTGATGGACTATTAGGTCCTCTACATATGGATTGATTTTCTTGTGCACTGTTGGTTTGCAATTACTTGGTGGAAATGTTGCTGCTAATGCTGGGGTTTATTTAACCTATTATTGTAGACGCTTTTTAGGCATCATTATTGATATTTGTTCTTTTGAAGTGCATGCGTTTTTTACTAAGAGATAAGATTTATGAACTGCATGGATTGTAATCTTTTTTGCAGCATCTGTATTTTTTACTACGAGATAAGCTATTTAGCTGCTTTATTTCTTCTATTTTTGAGCCTTTTTGACTACGAGATAACTTTACAGCACTTTCCTCCTATTAAGATATATTTATGTCTACCCCATTATGGGTTGTTTTCGGGTATAGTTGTATGTGTGTGGTTTTTTGTGTATCCCTTTTTTTGTTTTGCTAGGGTGATTAAGGGTATCTAGGGCTACCGACTTTTAGTGGGGGCGCCACATCGTCAACAACTAGGGTGCCAACCTCCGTGGCTAGGAAGGGACACATTAGGGTTCATTAGGGCGAGGTCCCCACTTCCTGTGCTAAAAAAAAATTTTTTGGTGTCAATTTTTTGGGCACTGATGGAAACCCGAAATCACCCAGTATTGTAGTATTTTTACACTGTAAATCTTTTTAAGAATACTGAATTAAAGGTTCATTTTTAGGGGTTTTTCCAATTGTGTGCTCTCTTGGTTTCGATTTGTTTGTTTTTGGTCCCCATACATATTGGTTCTGAGGTTTTTCAATGATTTTGATTCCAGCAATGTATCACTTACTGGGCTGCTTGCAGTAGTTATGACGAATCACTGTTTTATCTGATACTCCTCTTAAGGGCTCGCGCAGACGGCCGTAGTTTTGTTCCGTCAAAACATTGAACAACGCGCTCGTCTCGATGCTATTCTACGGGGCCGTGCATACGATCAGTAAACATCTGTTAGAACTGATCGAGCAGCAATCCTTTGGAAAAAAAAAGTTGTTTTTCTAAAAAACTGATTTAACTGGTTCTGTTTTTTATTACATTGAAGTCTATGGAAAACGGAGTTTTCTCCCATTTGAAAAAGATCCATTTTTTCTTGCTTACTGGATCAGTGTCAAATAAACGATTACCTGAAACTTCACATGTCCGGTAGTATATGTGAAATATTTATTTTTACACCTCCGGTAAATAAAAAACAGATCCGTTTCAAAGGGAAGAAAAACTGATCCGTTTTCCATAGACTTCCATATAAAACACGTAGCCTTTTTTTTGCTGAGATTTTTCCTTTTCTGCAGTCAAAACCTGCAAAAAAAGCAGGTTTAGCTGCATTTTTGCTGCGTGTCTGTTGCCTCTTGCACATGTTGATAAAGTTTAGTGCCCCCCAAAAAATATCCTGATTTAATTTTCTTAAGGTTTTTTGCACCACAAACACAGCAAAATTTAATAACTGAATTTTTGCTGCGTTTTTGCGCTTACCCATTGCTTCCTATGGGTGAAAAAACTGCAAATAAGAAGTGACGTGCTGCCACGTCTTGCATTTCCACTTATGACTGCATATATTTCCAAGAAGCAATATGAGATGCTATGGGGACGAGACGAATGTCACAGTCTTGGAATCTTGATGCAATTAACAACCTCAGATCATCAGGGACTTGTATCAGTTTAAGGCTGGGGTGAGACTTGCGAGTGTGATGCCAGTCTCTCGCATCAATACCTGGTACTGCCGCCGCCATCCATGATCGGAGTGTACGGATACATAGAAATACGTGCAGCCAAACACTCCGGTCCGAGTGCCGGCGGCAGTGACGGGTATTGATGCGAAAGACTGGCGCAAGTTTCTCACATCACACTCGCAAGTCTGACCCCGGCCTAATAAACATATTGGAACCTTGCTCAAAACAACTGAAAAACTAAATGGTGAAAAATAAAAATAAATATCTCCTCCCATAATAAGAAAAGGGGAAAGAGATGAGCAAGCATGTAAGATCTTCTGTACGCAACGCTCAGTAGTGGCAGCAGGCACTTTGGCTGCAGTCTGAAAGATAAGGATAAGTCAAGGGTTCTCCCCGCGAGTCCTAGTTTTGGAACACAGGTAGGCGGCGACCCTAATGGGCCGTGAAAACAGCAGGAACTTATGAATCGGGGGTCGATCTACTGAATCTGGACAAATAAGCAGAACATTTCTGTGCTATAAATGGGCTCTCGGACTACGAGCGTCGTTAACATTTGGACTCTGTAGACCTATGGAAAAATGGACTTGACACTCCCAAATCGATGATGCTCATTTATTTTATTAGTATAGACAATCCAAATGTTACTCCATTGGCCCTGCTCTCTCCTTCTATGGCCGTCTTCTTCTCTGTACTAGTCCGTGCCGGGTTACTGTGTTGAAGTGCTGCCTGAGTATACAGCAAAATATAGCACGTTACTACCACGTTTTACAACAATTTGCCTTCTTATCCACCTCAATCAGGCTCATCCAGATTTCTTACCGTCTCCCCAGCAATCTGTAACTTATTTCTAGCTCAGCCCTGAGAGTCCTGGTGCTGTAGCATTCTCAACTTTGCTGCAACAAGGTATCTGATAATTAACTCATCTCTGAAAATACTGCTGCTGTTTACACCTTTGTCTCTGCAAGCAAGGTGATTATTATGTGTCCCTACTCTTTCTATGCTGCGCACACTCACAGCTCTCCAGTTGCAGTGATTAAACCCTTCATCCCCATTTTTTGTTTTTTTTCCTCCCTTTCTTACCAGAGCCATAACTTTTTTTTATTTTTCCAGTCATATAAGCTTGCATTTTGCCGGATGAGTTGTACTTTTGAATGACACCATTCATTCTTGTGCGTTGTGTGAATATTTGTTTGTTCCGAGCTTTAGCTCTATTAATCAATTAGTTAAAAATAATTATGGTAAAGTTATTATTTAATAGTTAATGAAGTCCTTCGGTTGTAGATCCTAAATCCCCTCTGAAGAGATATTAATGCCATTTGAATTAATGGGATAAGGCTTGATGACACCATTCATTCTGTCACATATTGTCCTGGAAAACAGGGAAAAAAAATCCAAGTGTGTTAAAATTACAAAAAAAGTGCAATTCTACAATTGTTTTTGGGTTTTTTATTTCCCATGATCAATGTATTGTATAAATGACTTGGCAATATGATTCCCCAGGTCAGAACAATTACACAGATACCAAACATGAATAGTTTTTTTTTATTTAAGTGGCAAAAAAAATTTAGCTTTTGTCGCCATATCCCAAGACACATAGCATTCTCATTTTTCGGAATCTGGGGCTGGGTGAGGACTTATTTTTTGCTCCCTGAGCTGACGTTTTTACTGATACCACTTTGAGGCAGATACGAAGTTTTGATCGCCTTTTAATGCATTTTATTGCAATATTGCAGCAACCAAAAAATTTTTTTTTTTTTTTTTTTTTTTTTTTTACTTATTGCATCGTTTACCGATCAGATTAAGTTATTTTAGATTTTGATAGATTGGACATTTCTGAACTCAGCGATGCCAAATATGTGTTTTTTATTGTTTTATTTTTAATGGGCCAGAAGGGGGGTGACTTGATGTTAGGCTGGCGGAACACACCAAATAATAAAGATGATAAGGTTCGCAGCCTGGGGTCCACTGTGCAGAGATGTAGAACTGCTGCTTGGTAATGGCAGAGGTTATACGGCAAATAATAAATGAACACACGCGGGTTCGCGTCACCCAGTGTGTACAGGAGCGAGTTCTGTTGATTAACAGAACCGCGTAGCTGCACAATGTAAATGCCAAAGCCTGTTAAGCTCACAGGGCTCGGCCGGATGAGACACAGGACTCTGCCTCTGACACAGAGTTAGGCTACTTTCACATTTGCGCCGTTTTGCGCAGCGTTTCATGCGCGCATAGAAAAAAACGCATGGAAAAAACGCTTGCAAACTCAAGTAAACGCGATTTTTTGACGCATCAGCGTGCGCATGACAAAAAAGCGCGTTTGTATGCATTTTCATGCGTTAGCGTTTTTTATGCGCATGTGTTGTCTAGGTGTAACATTTCACAGGAGGACAATCCTTGAAAAAATCTTGAAACAGACTCCACCAATGGGACATCAGTGGGCGTTATGGGAATTCTTTATATAGACCTGCTTACAGCCGAATTCTTCATATTTGGTTGCTTTTTCATTTGTGAACATGGATCTGTGTTGGAAGAGTTTTCACTTCAACTTGGATCTGGACATTGCACTGGCTCAGGCTTTTGCATTTGCTTGCCAGCAACAAAGGGAGAGACAGCGAAGACGGCGGCGTTTGTGGATACATCCGATTATTGAACTCCGGGAGAGCCGTGGAGCGTACCACACCCTCTACAGCGAGCTCCAGGCAAAAGCTAGGTTCATATTGCGCTAGGGCATCCGTTAAACGGATGCGCTAACGCGGTTGTCATTTTTGACATCTTTAGCGACCTAGCGCTAATGGTATGCGTTAGCGCATGGTAGCACTCCGGTACCAAGCGCTACAATGCGTTAACCCATACATTTCTATGCACAGCGAACGGGTCCGTTCGCTGTGCGTTAATGCCAGCGCACCCAAAAACACTGCAGTGTTTTAGGGTGCGTCATGAATTAACGCTTACTTGCTAACGCATGCCCATTTTGGCATGCGTTAGGATGCGTTACATACATTGCGGGCAATGGCAGCGTTAACGCCGCTATATAACGGATCCCGTTAGCGGATTGCCCATAACGCAATTTGAACCCAGCCAAACCTGGAGAAATTTACTGACTATACCCGGATGTCCCAAGAAAGCTTCATGGATTTGCTTGCTCGTGTTCAAGAAGCCATCCGGAGACAGGACTCACAACTCCGTCGTGCAATTCCTCCTGAGGAACGGCTCCTGGTCACATTACGGTACGTAATATTTACAAACCAATGCCTACATAATTTTCTTTGTTCTGCCATGTACTATTCCAAAGCCTGCAGAATTATTGTTCTGCCATGTAGTAAACAAATGCCTGCAGAATTTTTGTTATGCCATCTACCAATATTTTTTTATGTTAGTGTTTTTAACCCCTTTTCACTACCAAGGGTGGTTTGCACGTTAACTCCCGGGCCAATTTTTACAATTCTGACCACTGTCCCTTTATGAGGTAATAACTCTGAAATGCTTCCATGGATCCCGGTGATTCTGACATTGTTTTCTCGTGACATATTGTACTTCATGTTAGTGGTAAAATTTCATTCAAATAACTTGCGTTTATTTGTGAAAAAAATGGAAATTTGGCGAAAATTTTTTAAATTTCGCAATTTTCCAACTTTGAATTTTTATGCCCTTAAATCACAGAGATACAGCACACAAAAAACTTAATAAATAACATTTCCTACATGTTTACTTTACATCAGCACAATTTTGGAACCAAAATTTTTTTTTCGTAAGGAAGTTATAAGGGTTAAAAGTTGACCAGCGATTTCTCATTTTTGCAACACCATTTTATTTTTTACAGACCACATCACATTTGAAGCCACTTTGAGGGGTCTATATGACAGAAAATACCCAAAATTGACACCGTTCTAAAAACTGAACCCCTTAAGGTGCTCAAAACCACATTCAAGAAGTTTATTAACCCTTCAGGTGCGTCACAGGATTTTTTTTGAATATTTAAAAAAAATGAACATGTAACTTTTTTTCACAAAAAAAATACTTCAGGTTCAATTTTTTTTATTTTACCAAGGGTAACAGGATTAAATTGGACTGGAAAAGTTATTGTGCAATTTGTCCTGAGTACACTGATACCTGATATGTGGGGGGGAACCACTGTTTCGGCGCATGGCAGAGCTCAGAATGGAAGGAGCACCGTTTGACTTTTTCAATGGAAAATTGGTTGGAATTCAGATCGGACGCCATGTCACGTTTGGAGAGCCCCTGATGTACCTAAACAGTGGAAACCCCCCCAAGTGACCTCATTTTGGAAACTAGACCCCCCAAGGAACTTATCTAGATATGTGGTGAGAACTTTGAACCCACAAGGTCTTCACAGAAGTTTATAACGTACAGCGGTACAATTAAAAAATCATATTTTTTCCACAAATATGATCTCTTCACCCCCAATTTTTATTTTTCAAGGGTAACAGGACCCTAAAAGTTATTGTGCAATTTGTCCTGAGTACGCTGATACCCCATATGTGGGTGTAAACGACTATTTGGGCGCATGGCAGAGCTCAGAAGGGAAGCAGCGCCATTTGACTTTTTTGGCTGGAATTGAGATAGGACACCATGTCACAATTGGAAAACCCCTGATGTACCAAAACAGTGGAAACCCCCCACAAATGACACCATTTTGGAAACTAGACCCCCCAAGGAACCTATCTAGATGTGTGGTGAGCACTTTGAACCCCCCAGTGCTTCACAGAAGTTTATAACGCCTGGGTGTGAAAATAAAAAAATCGTATTTTTTCCACAAACATGATCTTTTAGTCACCAATTTTTTTATTTTCCCAAGGGTACCAGGAGAAATTGGACCCCAAAAGTTGTTGTCCAATTTGTCCTGAGTACGCTGATACCACATATGTGGGAGAAAACTACTGTATGGGCACACGTCAGGGCTCGGAAGGGAAGTAGTGACGTTTTGGAATGCATACTTTGATGGAATGGTCTGCAGGTGTCATGTGCGTTTGGAGAGCCTCTGATGTGCCTAAACTATTCAAACTCCCCACAAGTGACCCCATTTTGGAAACTAGAACCCCCACGGAACTTATCTAGATGTGTGGTGAGCACTTTGAACCCCCAAGTGCTTCACAAAAGTTTATAACGCCCGGGCGTGAAAATAAAAAAATAATTTTTTCCACAAAAATGATATTTTTGCCCCCAAATTTTTATTTTCCTAAGGGCAACAGGAGAAATAGGACCCCAAAAGTTGTTTGGCAATTTGTCCTGAGTAGGCTGATACCCCATATGTGGGGGTAAAACACTGTTTGGGTGCATGGCAGAGCTTGGAAGGGAAGGAGCACCATTTGACTTTTTCAACGCAGAATTGGCTGTAATTGAGATCAGACGCCATGTTGCATTTGGAGAGCACCTGATGTACCCAAACAGTGGAAACCCCCCGATTATAACTCCAACCCTAACCCCAATCTCAGCCCTAAGCCTAATCTCAGCCCTAACCCTAGCCCTAATGGGAAAATGGAAATAAATACATTTTCTTTTAATTTTATTATTTTTCCCTAACTAAGGGGGTGATAACGGGGGGTTTGATTTACTATTTATAGCGGGTTTTTATGTTTGGCAGCTGTCGCACACTAAAAGACACTTTTTATTGTAAAAATACTTTTTACATCACCACATATTGAGCTATAATTTTTCCATATTTTGACCCACCGAGTCATGTGAGGTCTTATTTTTTGCGGGACGAGTTGACGTTTTTATTGGTGTCATTTTCAGGCACATGACATCTTTTGATCGCTTTTTATTACGATTTTTGGGACGCAGAATGAACAAAAACCAGCGTTTCATGAATTTCTTTTGGGGGTGCGTTTACACCGTTCTGCGTGCGGTAAAATTGATAAAGCGGTTTTATTCTTCGGGTCAGTACGGTTACAGCGATACCTCATTTAGGTCTTTTTTTATGTTTTGGCGCTTTTATGCAATGAAAACAACTTTATATAAAAAATAATTATTTTTGCATTGCTTTATTCTGCGAGCTATAACTTTTTTATTTTTTTGCTGATGATGCTGTATGGCGGCTCATTTTTTGCGGGACAAGATGACGTTTTCAGCGGTACCAAGGATATTTATATGCATCTTTTTGATTGCGCGTTATTTCACTTTTTGTTTGGCGGTATGATAATAAATCATTATTGTTTGCTTCGTTTTTTATTTTTATTTTTTAAGGGGTTCGCTAAAGGGGTTAACTAATGGGACAGTTTTCTAGGGCGGGTCGTTACAGACGCGGTGATACCAAATATGTGTACTTTTATTTTTTTATTTCCAAAAAATGAATTTATTAGGGAATATTTTTTTTTTAATTTATTTAGCGATTTTTAAAAAATTATTTTTACACTTTTTTTTTTTAACTTTATTACATTGTCCCAGGGGGACATAACTGTCCTGTGACAGATCGCTGATCTGTCACATTACAGATCAGCGATCTGTCACAGGCATAGACGCAGACTGCCTCATGCCTGCGCTTTGCAGGCACTGAGGAAGTCAGCTCCATGCAGGCCCCCGAAGGTCCCCGTCGCCATCTTGGATCCGTGGACCTGCAGGGAAAGAGACCTGTTATGAATGGGTCACCGAGGAGAAAAAAGCAAAACAAGCTAAGTCACAGAAAACCAGAGAGGTTGGTAACTATGCAGATTGCAGATCCCTGATCCTACCACACATCTAGCAGCAGCCGAGGAGCGTACCTACGATGTTCCTAGATGCTTTGTCACAGCCGGAGGACTAAATAAGCCTGAAGCATGAAAAGGGGAAAACTAACTGCCCCAGAGCAGACCCCAAAGGAATAGATAGCCCCCACACAAGTATTGACGGTGAAACAAGATGAAGGCACAAACACAGGCAAGAAAATAGGCTGAGCAAACGATGGGGCCCAAACTAACTAGAAAGGAAAGGAAGGACACTGTCTGCAACCTGCAAAAAAACCCTACAAAAATAATGTCCAACACTTCTGATAGCAAAATTAACCCTGAAGTCACTAGACTTCTCCCACTATATCAGCACTCTGAAATTTTCTGAGACAGAGCAGTAAAGAGGCCAATCTATTAAGGGACAAAAAGCAAATTGGCAAAATACTGATAAATAAGAGTGGAAATTCAGCACAGCCCCCAGCCGGGGCTGGCTGAACACACAAAAAACTGAATATACCAACAAAATCTAGTGTGAACATTAGCAGAAAAACTTAGCTTTAGATGACTGGAACAGACCTGAAAACCAAGAGCTGACAAGCCAGAAGGAATCACCAGCAACTGAATAGGGCGTCGGCTGTCTTAAATCCAATCTGAGATTCCTGAGGTCCAATCGTCATCCTCATTCTCAGGTGGCAGATCTCCACCGATCAAATCAGCCTCACTACCTCCTGTTACCACCAGAGGGAGTCTGGAAGGAGAACTCACAACTGGTGAACCAGAGAATGAACTCACAACAGAGACCCCCGCAGCAGCGATGCGCATTGCGCTGCTGTGGGGGGGCTCATTGAAGCACGGAGGGAGCCCCCTCTCTGCCGATGCTTCTCTTTAACCCCCGGTACACCGTGATCGTGTTTGATTGCGGTGTGCAAGGGGTTAACGTGTCGGGGGCGGTCCGTGACCGCCCCCGACACGTTATCCCCTTGCACACCGCAATCAAACACGATGACCGCCCCTGACACATTGTGCCGGGTGTCAGCTGTGATAATCAGCTGACACCCGGCCGTGATCAGCGGCGCTCACCACGTGGGCGCCGCTGATTGCTATGACGTAATATTCCGTCCATGGGACTTAGGGCCCAGGTCACATGGACGGAATATTACGTCCAATGTAGGAAAGGGGTTAAAAACCCTAGACATAAATATTAATTTTTGTTTTCTCTGTTTGGTAGATTCTTGGCTACTGGAGAGACCCTCTCTTCACTCCACTTCCAGTACCGGCTTGGAATCTCCACCTTGTCGGGAATAGTTGCGGACACATGCCAGGCTTTGTGGGACATTCCCTGTCCAGAATTTATGCCCCTGCCCACCGTGGAAAAGTGGATAGATATTGCTGAAAAACTCTGGACAGTCTGCAATTTCCCCAACTGTTTGGGAGCGGTGGATGGGAAACACATCCGGATAATAAAACCCAAAAGAACTGGATCGGAGTACTATAACTACAAAAAGTACTTTTCTACAGTACTCATGGGCGTTGCAGATGCAGACTGTCTGTTGCAGTGGACATTGGGGCATTTGGCCATGGGAATGACTCCCAGGCTTTTAAGAACTCTGACATGGGCAGGAGGTTGTATGGCAACCATTTTAATTTCCCCATGCCACGGCTGGGAAACACATCCGGAGTATAAAACCCAAAAGAACTGGATCGGAGTACTATAACTACAAAAAGTACTTTTCTACAGTATTCATGGGCATTGCAGATGCAGACTGTTTGTTGCAGTGGACATTGGGGCATTTGGCCGTGGAAATGACTCCCAGGCTTTTAAGAACTCTGACATGGGCAGGAGGTTGTATGGCAACCATTTTAATTTCCCTATGCCACGGCCTCTTCCCCACACCGAAGGTCCACCACAGCCATTTATAATGGTTGGGGATGAGGCATTTCAAATGTGCCAAAACCTGATGAAACCCTACTCCAGCCGGGACTTGGACCACACCAAAAAAATCTTTAATTACAGACTGACCAGGGCCAGAAGAACTGTAGAGTGTGCTTTTGGGATTCTTGTCTCCAGATGGCGCATTCTCGGCACAGTCATTAATCTTAAACTGGAAATAGTGGATGAGGTGAAGGCGTGTATGGTTCTTCATAATTTTGCTATGGCTAAAGAGCACCCAAACTTTGAACTTGATGCACCAGCTGCAAACCCATTGCCTGAATTCACTCAGCACCCTCTCAGGTCATCAGTTGAAGTTGGCCAAATGAGGGACCAATTTGCAGCCTACTTTATCTCTGATATTGGACGTGTGGAATGTCAAAAGCAAATTCTGTAAAATTGTTTTCTTGTGTGTATGTTAATAAAAAAACCTGTTTTGATACCTGTACAGAGTGCACTATGTTTTTATAAACTCCAATACAATAATCACCTGCCCAGGTGTACCAGTGATATCAGGATGCTGTGTTTTGTGCATCATGAATTTACTAGGACTCCTGGCCACGTGACTACATACACACAAGTTGTATGACCTTTATCATTTCTACAGTTTGTGTTCAATGTGCAGCGACAGTGGAGATAATACAACTAATATTTGTATCACATGGCCTGATGTTACAAATAGTGATTTTGGGAATGCAATATCATCCTTCACTCTTTATGACACCTGACCATGTGAGTATAAATATTATTTGTTGGATCTCCACTGTGTCTTCAGTATGAATGCAGACTGGAGATATGATAAAGTTTATACAACTTCTATAATCCCCAGGCCTGGTGTCATGGTGAAGTTATCACACCTGGGCAGGTGAATACACATATGAGTTAGACTCCAGCATCGCTCCAGTCTACGTGCAATAGATAATGCAGACAGAAGCGACACTGCAGGTTAAATAATATGTGCATTCACCTGCCCAGGTGTGATGAATAGTTATGATACGGGGCCAGGGTATTGTACATATGACGTGTATTTTCACCATCATCTCTTCAGTTTATTCACTACACACTGAGTAGGGGATGTGGCTACTTACAAAGTATATCTAGAATCTCCTGGCCTTGTGTCACAGAGTGAAATGATGATGGTAAAAACACACCATCCTCAGTTCACTCTTTATGATACCTGGCAACGTAACAATAGATATGCCTTGCACTCAACACCTTCCTATATTCAGTCTGTGCAATATTAGCAGACTGAAGAGACTGGTGGTGAAAATACAAGTCATATATTTGTTTTTGCCTACACATATCTCCAGGACTGACACAAGAAACATGTGTTAGTAATGGAGCTATGTGGTGGCAAAAATGCAAAGTGTACCGCGCAGTGTATGTACGGCGCAGTATGTGTTGGCGGCAAAAGACACATTAATCAAACAGTATTAGGGGAAACCAGAAATTGACATTTATTAAAAAAAAAGAAAAATGTTTTATTGGGACCGACTGGAGATGAGCAACTTTGCTTTTTTAGGGTCGAGTCGGGTTTCATGAAACCCGACTTTCTCAAAAGTCGAGTTGAACGCAATTGGCCGACTATCATGAAAAGTTTGAGGTCCGACTGAAACACGAAACCCAATGCAAGTCAATTGGGAAGCAAAGTCATCAGGGAGTGGAGGACAGTAAACACACCTACAGTGCCCATTTCAATGCCAACGACATCAATTCTTATTACTTAAGCTTGTCAACCTTAAATTACTTTAGAATAGTTATGCATTGAAAACTGGGGGTTATTTGGCTAAAGTTGTGGGAGGGGGTAGGGATGGCTCCAGGTTTTCGCTTGCCCCGGGCGAAAGAGTGTCAGTGGGCCCCTATAACACATACCACAATTCATGATGCTCCGATACGGCAGAGAAATATTGGTATAGTGCAATGACAATTACTTCACTTCTTACATTACATGACTGATATCTATCTTAAATTCTACAATAGCTCAAAAACAGGACAGTATATTCCTCCATACAGTATTATGGCCACCACATAGTGCGCCATACAGAATAATGAGCCCCATATATTGCTCCATACAGAATTGGTCCCATATAAAGTTCCATTCAGTAGTATGATGAGCTCCACATAATGCTACAGTATGATGGTCCATATAATGTGCCATACAGTATAGGACGGTCCCCAGAGAGTAGAATGAGCTCCACATATTGCTCCATACTGTATGAGTCGCATATAAAGCTCCATACAGTATATGACGGGCCCCATATATTGCTCCATACATAATGGGCTCCATATAATGCTCCATACAGAATAGGCCCCATATGTGCTACATGCCCTATATGATGCCCCATAAATAATGAACCCCATATGATGCTCCAGTATATGATGGGCCCCATGGATGATGTTCCATTGTATGATGGGCATATATAATACTCCATATATAATGGGCTCCATATGATGCTCTAGTATTTGATGGGCCCCATGGATGATGCTCCATTGTATGATGGGCCTATATAATGCTCCATATATAATGGGCCCCATATGATGCTGCAGTATATGATGGGTCCCATGGATAATGCTCCAGCGTATGATGGACCTATACACTGTGTGCAGAATTATAAGGCAAATGAGAATTTTTATCACATCATCCTTTTTATACGTGTCGTCCGACTCCAAGCTGTATAGGCTTGAAAGCCAACTGCCAATTATGTAAATCAGGTGATTTGCATCTCTGTAATAATGAGGGGTGTGGTCTAATGACATCAACACCCTATATAAGGTGTGCTTAATTATTAGGCAACGTCCTTTCCTTTGTCAAAATGGGTCAGAAGAGAGATTTGACTGACTCTGAAATGTCAAAAATTGTGAGATGTCTTGCAGAGAGATGCAGCAGTCTTGAAATTGCCAAACTTTTGAAGCGTGATCACTGAACAATGAAGCTTTTCATGGCAAGTAGCCAACAGGGTCGCAAGAAGCGTGTTGATAAAAAAGGCTCAAAATAACTGCCCGTGAATTGAAGAAAATCAAGCTTGAAGCTGCCAAGATGCCCTTTGACACAAGTTTTGCCATATTTCAGAGTATCAAAAAGCACAAGGTGTGCCATACTCAGGGACATGGCCAAGGTAAGGAAGGCTGGAAAACGACCACCTTTGAACAAGAAACATAAGATAAAACGTCAAGCCTGGGCCAAGAAATGTTAAGACAGATTTTTGTAAGGTTTTATGGACTGATGAAATGAGAGTGACTCTTGATGGGACAGATGGATGGGGCCGAGGCTGGATCAGTAAAGGCCAGAGAGTTCCACTCTGACTCAGACGCCAGCAAGGTGGAGGTGGGGTACTGGTATGGGCTGGTATCATCAAAGATGAACTTGTGGGACCTTTTCGGGTTGAGGATGGAGTGAAGCTCAACTCCCAGACCTACTGCCAGTTTCTGGAAGACACCTTCAACCAGTGGTACAGGAAGAAGTCGGTATCTTTCAAGAAAAACATGATTTTCATGCAGGACAATGCTCCATCATATGCATCCAAATACTCCACAGCATGGCTGGCCATTAAAGGTCTAAAAGAAGAAAAAATAACGACATGGCCCCCTTGTTCACCTGATCTGAACCCCATAGAGAACCTGTGGTCCCTCATAAAATGTGAGATCTACAGGGAGTCAAAACATTACACCTCTGGGAACAGTGTCAGGGAGGCTGTGGTGGCTGCGGAACGCAATGTTGAAAGTAAACAGATCAAGCAACTGACAGAATGTATGGATGGAAGGCTTTTGAGTGTCATCATAAAGAAAGGTGGCTATGCTGGTACCTCTTTTTTTTTTCGCTTTTGAATGTCAGAAATGTTTATTTCTACAGTTTGTGTTATATTGGTTTACCTGGTGAAAATAAGCAAGTGAGATGGGTATATATTTGGTTTTTATTAAGTTGCCTAATAATTCTGCACAGTAATAGTTACCTGCACAAACAGATATCCTCCTAAGATAGCCAAATCTAAAAAAAACCCACTCCAACTTCCAAAAATATGAAGCTTTTCGGTTGATTGAGAACATAGTTGTTGTTCAATAATAAAAAGAATCCTCTCAAATACAACTTGCCTAATAATAATTATGCTAACAGTGTATAATGCTCCATATTTAATGGGCCCCATTTATAATGCTCCAGTGTATAATAGGCCCCATTTATAATGCTGTAGTGTATGATGGGCCCATATAATGCTCTATATATAATGTGCCCCATATGATGCTCCAGTGTATAATGGGCCCTATCTATGATGCTCAAGTGTATAATGCTCCCCATATATTGCTCCAAACATTAAAAAAATGAAATACCTCTTCTTGCTGGGCACTGCTCTACTCTAGAGTCCTCAGCGTCGCTATCTTCCAGCTCTCTGCACTTGGACTGTTCAGGCAGAGGGCGTACAGACGTGACGTCATCGCGCTCTCTGATATGAATGTCACTGTCAGGAAACGTGGAAGAGGTCACAGTGGTGGAGCAGGGAGAGGTAAGTATTGCAAGTGCTGGTGCCCTGAGCAAGCGGGGGCCCACTCGCGCGCAACGGCAGTGGCACAAGGCCCCTCATAGTACGACGGTGTCTGTGACAGCGAGCAGGCCCTCCACCGTCAGAGACTTTTGCGTACTGTGAGGGGCCCTGTGCCAGTGCCGTCACCCATGAGTGGACCCCCCACCTGCTCAGGGCTCCGGCACTTGCCCGGGTGCGCCTGGTGCTGACGCCGGCCCTGGGGGGGTACAGCCCAGTTAGGGAGATGGAAAAACTGGCATATGTTGAAGTGTAGGCTGGACGTTCAGCAGCTGCAAATGGAGGAATTGCAGAAGTCGGAGAAAGAGGAGGACAAAGCGAGACATTTTGCTGGCAACATATGTGTCATCAGGGGAAAATCAGGGGAAGGTGGTACAAAATCCTTTGAAACCCAGGCATAGTTCATTTTAATGAACGTGAGATCACCAACATTTTGGGTCGACAGCCGGCTCCTTCTGTCAGGATTGATCCAGCAGCACTGAAGACTCTTTCTGAAAGCACACTACCAGCAGGGCAAGCGAGCTCCTGTAAGGCATAATGTGCCAATTCAGGCCAGGTGTCCAGTTTAGGGGCCCAGTAGTCAAAGGGGAATGAACTGTGAGGGAGAACATCGACCTCCGACCTCCAATGAGAGGTCATCCCCCACGGGCATGCTCAGTAAGCAAAAGACAGGACTTAGTCCCAGAGGCGTCTGCTTGCTGCTGACTCAAGCATGTAGTCCCCTACAACCCAAATCTGGAAGTGCTAAGGGGAGCTGCACGGAAATTACAACCTTTACTACAAAAAGATGGCCGATTACAATCCATTTTTCCAGACCCCCCAATACTGTGCTTTAGTAAGTCCTCAAATCTAAGAAGCATCATTGTCAGAAGCTCCCTGTCCTCTCCAACAGCTGCAGGAACCTTTCCTTGCAACCAGAAAAAAATGTAAAACCTGTCCATTTATAATGACCACAGACAAGATAAAGATCCCCAACTCACATCAGGAATACAAGATCCCAGGTACTTTCAGCTGCATCACATCTAATGTGGTGTACTTAATTATTTGTACTAAATGTCCAACTGGGGGTCTGTATGTGGGGGAGACAGGGCAAAAGCTTAGAACAATGATGAATTCTCATTGTCACACAATAAGAGAAAAAAGAATGGATCTACCTACCTGTGGCCAAACATTTTTGTATGCCTGATCACATCACCATGGATATGAAATTAATGGTATTGAAAAGTAACTTCACATCTCAGAGAGAGAGGAGTCTTGACGTCTAACACTTGAACTTTTATTTTTTTTATATTTTAAGTTTTATAAGTTTTTTTTTTTTGGTAATTTTTACTGTATTTTATTAGTCATCTTAGGAGACTTGAGGCTGAGATTATCTGATCACCTATGCTACGCATAGCAGAGCTTCAGCCATGGGCCGGCGTTCACAGGAGTATCGTGATGACAGGCACGGGGGTCTTCAGGAGACCAACACATGTCATGACAACCCTTCGGCCCCCCATGATCATGTGACGGGCGTGCCGATGAGCGTGATCAATTATGCACTTGCTGTCTGACCCAATTGTCTAACCATTCACTGTTCTGACCCAATTATCCTACCATTGACTGCTATGACCCAATTGTCCAACCATTGACTGCTCTGACCCAATTGTCCAACCATTGACTGCTTCAAACCAGTTGTCCAACTTGAATGTTCTTACCCACTTGTCCAGTCATTGACTGCTCTGATCCAACTGTCCAACCATTGACTGCTCTGAACCAGTTGTCCATCCATTGACTGTTCTTATCCAATTGTCCAACCATTAATTGCTCTGACTGAATTGTCCAACCATTGACTGCTTCAAACCAGTTGTCCAACTTGAATGCTCTTACCCACTTGTCCAGTCATTGACTGCTCTGGTCCAACTGTCCAACAATTGACTGCTCTGACCCAACTGTCCAACCATTGACTGCTCTGAACCAGTTGTCCATCCACTGACTGCTCCAACCCAATTGTCCAACCATTGACTGCTTGGACCCAGTGGTCCAACCATTGACTGCTCTGACCCAATTGTCCAACCACTGACTGCTCTGACCCAATTGTCCAACCATTACTGCTCTGACCCAATTGTCCAACCACTGACTGCTCCGACCCAATTGTCCATCTACTGACTGCTCTGACCCAATTGTCCATCTACTGACTGCTCTGACCCAATTGTCCATCTACTGACTGCTCTGACCCAATTATCCAACCACTGACTGCTCTGACCCAATTGTCCATCTACTGACTGCTCTGACCCAATTGTCCAACCACTGACTGCTCTGACCCAATTGTTCAACCATTGACTGCTCTGAACCAGTTGTCCATCCATTGACTGCTCTGACCCAATTGTCCAACCACTGACTTCTCTGACCAAATTGTGCAACCATTAACTGCTCTGACTCAATTATCCAACCATTGACTGCTCCGACCGAATTGTCCAACCATTAACTGCTCTGACCCAATTATCCAACCATTGATATTGGTATAGATATACATATAATTAAAACTTAGCTAAGTTTTAATTATATATATATCTATACCAATTTGCTACTTATACTTTTGATTGTTGTTGGTAAAATAGACCCCTGCTTTTCTCTATATCCAACCATTGACTACTCTGACCCAGCTCTCCAACCGTTGACTGTTCTGACCCAATTGTCTAACCTCATAATTGCTCAGATCCTGAGGACTGACATTTTTTTTTATGACTTACCATTGTATAGAAGAGTGGAAGGAAAACATTTTCGAGGCGCTTCCCTCTCGAGGATAGATCCCGAATAGACGTCAGGTTTAAAGCATGCCTCTGAGTGCTGTTCAGAGTAAAGATGAAACCACTTTCGTATATGTACAATTGTATTTATTCTAAAAGTCCGCAGACATAAGTTGTTTTTTGCAAACTGGTTACAGAACGTAAAACAATAGCATCAAAAAAACTATTTTGAGAGTTTTATATACATCACCATCAATTATGGGAGCGGTGTAAACTTTGGAAGTTCTAATTCTTTCTCGTTTCTTGAAGTTCAATCATTTATGTTTGAATACAGAGCCGTAGATTCTGGTTGAGGGAATCAAAGAAACACGTCCCCTTGCCCTATTATTCCACATTTTATTCTTATTTTTGGGTTCCTCTTGTTTTTGTTCTCTTTTAATTAGCCACGTCTTACCTATAATCCCCAAGTTAACGGTAAGGGAGACATGAGTGAATTGATTGGTTGAAGCAAAATATCCATAGGATGGGGAAAATATGCATCCTCCTCTAGGAGGAAATTCAAATCTACTTCCGCTGGAGCTCCGGAGGCATGTTGGTGCTGGGGACCTAGTGATCCGGTCACCCTGAGTGAGGTCAATAACCTTATGCCACATTCCCACTTATTTACCTGTAAAAGACCTATTGATAGATCCAGTGTGTCCCTGTGATATTCATTGATTGAGGGCGACACTGCCCAGAGCGTACAGTACATGTACAGCAGAGACCGACACATCCCAGAGCCTACAGCACATGTGCAGCAGAGGCCGACACATCCCAGAGCCTACAGTACATGTGCAGCAGAGACCGACACTGCCCAGAGCCTACAGTACATGTGCAGCACAGGCCGACACAGCCCAGAGCCTACAGCACATGTACAGCAGAGACCGACACAGACCCCTGACGAAGCCACCTAGAGTGGCGACACGCGTCGGGTCTCTGGCTCTACCTGCTCCACTTCACCCCACATGGGTTCTGTATTGTGCTGATTTGGATGTGTAGTTACCATTGAGGGTGGCTATGGAGATTTTCTCTGTCCACTTAGACCACCTCTAGCCCCCAATGGTCTGGCTGATCTGGTCTTTAATGTTCTCTATGCCTGATCTTGGGCTGGGGTGCTTATATTTCTACATGAGGTTTATTTAGTGTGCATTTTTTTCTCTTTTGTACACCTCATACTGATCAGGATCTCTTTGGGTCTAGATTATCCTATGTACAGTCATGGCCAAAAGTTTTGAGAATGACACAAATATTATATTTTCACATGATCTGCTGGCCTCTGGTTTTTATGTGTGCTTGTCAGATGTTTTTATCACATACAGAAATATAATTGCAATCATATTATGAGTAACAAAAGGTTATATTGACAGTTAGAATGAGTTAATGCAGCAAGTCAATATTTGCAGTGTTGACCCTTCTTCTTCAGGACCTCAGCAATTCCCCCTGGCATGCTCTCAATCAACTTCTGGATCAAATCCTGACTGATAGCAGTCCATTCTTGCAAAATCAATGCTTTTATTTTATCTGAGTTTGAAGGTTTTTGTTTGTCCACCCGTCTCTTGATGATTGACCACAAGTTCTCAATGGGATTAAGATCTGGGGAGTTTCCTGGCCATGGTCCCAAAATCTCTATGTTTTGCTCCCTGAGCCATTTAGTTATCAATTTTGCTTTATGGCAAGGTGCTCCATCATGTTGAAAAAGGCATTGTTGATCGCCAAACTGCTCTTGGACGGTTGGGAGAAGTTGCTCTTGGAGGACATTCTGGTACCATTCTTTATTCATGGCTGTGTTTTTAGGCAAGACTGAGAAAGAGCCCATTCCCTTGGCTGAGAAGCAACCCTACACATGAATGGTTTCAGGATGCTTGACAGTTGGCATGAGACAAGACTGGTGGTAGCGCTCACCTGGTCTTCTCCGAATAAGCCGTTTTCCAGATGTCCCAAACAATCGAAAAGGGGATTCATCAGAGAAAATGACTTCACCCCAGTCTTCAGCAGTCCACTCCCTGTACCTCTTGCAGAATATCAGTCTGTCCATGATGTTTTTTCTGGAGAGAAGTGGCTTCTTTGCTGCCCTCCTTGAGACCAGGCCTTGCTCCAAGAGTCTCCGCCTCACAGTGCGTGCAGATGCACTCACACCTGCCTGCTGCCATTCCTGAGCAAGCTCTGCACTGCTGGTAGCCCGATCCTGCAGCTGAAACACTTAAGAGACGGTCCTGGCCCATGCTGGTCTTTCTTGGGCGCCCTGGAGCCTTTTTGGC
This sequence comes from Dendrobates tinctorius, assembly GCF_039654945.1. NCBI lineage: Eukaryota > Metazoa > Chordata > Amphibia > Anura > Dendrobatidae > Dendrobates > Dendrobates tinctorius. Next base: position 14,105,287 of record NW_027361727.1, on the reverse strand, counting down.
AACAAGGGAACCTCTCTCCCTGAAGTTCTTGATGATGCGATAGATTGTTGACTGAGGTGCAATCTTTCTAGCTGCGATACTCTTCCCTGTTAGGCCATTTTTGTGCAGTGCAATGATGACTGCACGTGTTTCTTTAGAGATAACCATGGTTAACAGAAGAGAAACAATGATGCCAAGCACCAGCCTCCTTTTAAAGTGTCCAGTGGTGTCATTCTTACTTAATCATGACAGATTGATCTCCAGCCCTGTCCTCATCAACACCCACATCTGTGTTAATGGAGCAATCACTGAAACGATGTTAGCTGGTCCTTTTAAGGCAGGGCTGCAATGATGTTGAAATGTGTTTTGGGGGATAAAGTTCATTTTCTAGGCAAATATTGACTTTGCAAGTAATTGCTGTTAAGCTGTTCACTCTTTATAACACTCTGGAGTATATGCAAATTGCCATTAGAAAAAATGAAGCAATAGACTTTGTAAAAATTAATATTTGTGTCATTCTCAAAACTTTTGGCCATGACTGTACTGTTTTTTTTGTCATTTTTTGGGATGGAAATGCATCATTTTCTCATTGTATTCTTATACTAGTGATGTTTCTGACTCATATATGATCCATAGTATCTATGTGTGGGCTTACTAATTTTCTTATTGAGAATTGTGTTTACATGGACCTGGGGTTATAGGCATCATTCTCGGTGAGGGTGTTAGCTGGTAGAAGGTGGGTTGCTCCATTATGAGCATTGCATTATTTGTGTATGTGTCACATGTGTGACCATTTTTAATGTTTTTAAAGATTTTTCTGCTGTTGTTTGCTGTGTTCAATAAAATTTGTATTATGTATGCTACTTCCTATCCAGGGTGATCCCCTGTCTTTGGCCTATTTCTTTTTCTCTCTTTTGTCGATCATATGTATTATATAGGTCTGGTTGGATCCCCTTAATAAATTTTTCGGTGGTGCCCCCATTCTTCTGTTTCTCATATGCAGCAGAGGCCGACACTGCCCCGATTCTACAGTACATGTGCAGCACAGGCCGACACTGCCCTGAGTATACAGTACATGTGCAGCAGAGACCGACACAGCCCAGAGTCTACAGTACATGTACAGCAGAGACCGACACAGCCCAAAGCCTACAGTACATGTACAGCAGAGACAGACACATCCCAGAGTCTACAGTACATGTACAGCAGAGACTGACACAGCCCAAAGCCTAAAGTACATGTGCAGCAGAAACCGACACAGCCCAGAGTCTACAGTACATGTACAGCAGAGACCGACACTGCCCAGAGCCTACAGTACATGTACAGCAGAGACTGACACAGCCCAGCGCCTACAGTACATGTGCAGCAGAAACCGACACATCCCAGAGTCTACAGCACATGTGCAGCAGAGGCCGACACTGCCCAGAGTGTACAGTACATGTGCAACAGAGACCGACACATCCCAGAGCCTACAGTACATGTGCAGCAGAGGCCGACACTGCAAAGAGACTACAGTACATGTGCAGTAGAGGCCGACACTGCCAAGAGTCTACAGTACATGTGCAGCAGAGGCCGACACTGCCCAGAGCCTACAGTACATGTGCAACAGAGACCGACACAGCCCAGAGCCTACAGTACATGTGCAGCAGAGGCCAACACTGCAAAGAGACTACAGTACATGTGCAGTAGAGGCCGACACTGCAAAGAGACTACAGTACATGTGCAGTAGAGGCCGACACTGCCAAGAGTCTACAGTACATGTGCAGCAGAGGCCGACACTGCCCCGAGTCTACAGTACATGTGCAGCAGAGGCCGACACTGCCTAGAGCCTACAGCACATGTGCAGCAGAGGCCGACACTGCCCAGAGTCTACAGCACATGTGCAGCAGAGGCAGACACAGCCCAGAGTCTACAGCACATGTGCAGCAGAGGCAGACACAGCCCAGAGTCTACAGCACATGTGCAGCAGAGGCCGACACAGCCCAGAGCCTACAGCACATGTGCAGCCGAGGCAGACACTGCCCAGAGCCTACAGTATATGTGCAGCAGAGGCCGACACAGCCCAGAGCCTACAGTACATGTGCAGCAGAGGCCGACACTGCCCAGAGCCTACAGTACATGTGCAGCAGAGGCCGACATTGCGTAGAGCCTACAGTACAGTCATGGCCAAAAGTTTAGAGAATGACACAAATATTAATTTTTACAAAGTCTACTGCTTCATTTTTTCTAATGACAATTTGCATATACTCCAGAATGTTATAACGAGGGATCAGCTTAACAGCAATTACTTGCAAAGTCAATATTTGCCTTGAAAATGAACTTTATCCCCCAAAACACATTTCAACATCATTGCAGCCCTGCCTTAAAAGGACCAGCTAACATCGTTTCAGTGATTGCTCCATTAACACAGGTGTGGGTGTTGATGAGGACAGGGCTGGATATCAATCTGTCATGATTAAGTAAGAATGACACCACTGGACACTTTAAAAGGAGGCTGGTGCTTGGCATCATTGTTTCTGTTCTGTTAACCATGGTTATCTCTAAAGAAACACGTGCAGTCATCATTGCACTGCACAAAAATGGCCTAACAGGGAAGAGTATCGCAGCTAGAAAGATTGCACCTCAGTCAACAATCTATCGCATCATCAAGAACAGGGAGAGAGGTTCCCTTGTTGCCAAAAAGGCTCCAGGGTGCCCAAGAAAGACCAGCAAGTGCCAGGACTGTCTCTTAAAAGTGTTTCAGCTGCGGGATCGGGCTACCAGCAGTGCAGAGCTTGCTCAGGAATGGCAGCAGGCAGGTGTTAGTGCATCTGCATGCACTGTGAGGCGGAGACTCTTGGAGCAAGGCCTGGTCTCAAGGAGGGCAGCAAAGAAGCCACTTCTCTCCAGGAAAAACATCATGGACAGACTGATATTCTGCAAGAGGTACAGGGAGTGGACTGCTAAGGACTGGGGTAAAGTCATTTTCTCTGATGAATCCCCTTTTCGATTGTTTGGGACATCTGGAAAACGGCTTATTCGGAGAAGACCAGGTGAGCGCTACCACCAGTCTTGTCCCATGCCAACTGTCAAGCATCCTGAAACCATTCATGTGTGGGGTGGCTTCTCAGCCAAGGGAATGGGCTCTCTCTCTCAGTCTTGCCTAAAAACACAGCCATGAATAAAGAATGGTACCAGAATGTCCTCCAAGAGCAACTTCTCCCAACCGTCCAAGAGCAGTTTGGCAATCAACAATGCCTTTTTCAACATGATGGAGCACCTTGCCATAAAGCAAAGGTGATAACTAAATGGCTCAGGGAACAAAACAGAGATTTTGGGACCATGGCCAGGAAACTCCCCAGATCTTTATCCAATTGAGAACTTGTGGTCAATCATCAAGAGACGGGTGGACAAACAAAAACCTTCAAATTCAGACAAAATAAAAGCATTGATTTTGCAAGAATGGACTGCTATCAGTCAGGATTTGATCCAGAAGTTGATTGACAGCATGCCAGGGAGAATTGCTGAGGTCCTGAAGAAGAAGGGTCAACACTGCAAATACTGACTTGCTGCATTAACTCATTCTAACTGTCAATATAACCTTTTGCTACTCATAATATGATTGCAATTATATTTCTGTATGTGATAAAAACATCTGACAAACACACACATAAAAACCAGAGGCCAGCAGATCATGTGAAAATATAATATTTGTGTCATTCTCTAAACTTTTGGCCATGACTGTACATGTGCAGCAGAGGCCGACACAGCCCAGAGACTACAGTACATGTGCAGCAGAGACCGACACAGCCCAGAGACAACAGTGCATGTGCAGCAGAGACCGACACAGCCCAGAGTCTACAGTACATGTGCAGCAGAGACTGACACAGCCCAGAGTCTACAGTACATGTACTAGATAATATAAATGGTTAGCACTCGACCTCAAGGTTTGAGTTCACGGTGCCAGTGAAAAGGAACGGATAGTCCCCAAAATATGTAGAAAATATAGAGTCACTGCACACGCTGGTTATGCTCAATGTGAAGTAAATTTATTGATTGACGGTGATGTCGCTTCTTCATCGTCAATCAACAAATTTACTTCACATTGAGCATAACCAGCGTGTGCAGTGACTCTATATTTTCTACAGTACATGTACAGCAGATGCTGACACAGCCCAGAGTCTACAGTACATGTGCAGCAGAGGCCGACACAGCCCAGAGCCTACAGCACATTTGCAGCAGAGGCCGACACTGCCCAGAGTCTACAGCACATGTGCAGCAGAGGCCGACACTGCCCAGAGTCTACAGTACATGTGCAGCAGAGGCCGACACTGCCCAGAGTCTACAGTTCATGTACAACAGAGACCGACACATCCCAGAATCTGCAGCACATGTACAGCAGAGGCCGACACAGCCCAGAATCTACAGCACGTGTTTAGCAGACCCCAATGCTGCACATAAATCATGTACTACGGGCCCGGCATCAAGTGCCATCTGGACCTGCATGATGTCACCATACAAGACTCACCCGGCCGCCACCACCGCCTCCTCACTTCTTCTCTTTTGGAGTCTCCATCTCTCCAGTGAACTGCAGGATGTTCTCGATCCTTTCCACATATTGTGCCCTTTGCTCCAAGAGTTTATTTTGCTCCTCGATTTCTTTGAGACGTTTCTCTTCCTGAAAGTTTATTAAAAAAAAAAAGCTATGGATCAGGGAACGGGCGGTAACTTACCAACACAACAAGCCCATCATTCACCGTCACCCGCATAGGAACAGGCGGTAATTTATCAACACTAAAAGCCCATCATTCACCATCACCCGCATCCCTCTGCCTCCCCAGCTCCCCTCTTAGTTGTTATCCTGTGTGAGGCCAAGGACACCCACCTGTTCCTTCAGCAGCTTCTGCCGCAGAACCTCCTTCTCCTGCTTTTGCTTGGCTCGCAGCTCCTTCTCATTCTGCTTGCGAGCTCGAGCCACGTGATACTGAGCCTGACTCAGAAGATCAGAGCACTGCCTACAATGTGGACGTGTTATAGTGAGGCAACGGTCCACATCCATGAGATGTGTTCTCCATCCCTGCAGCACATACCTGGCCTCAGACGCTGCGAGCGCCAAATCAAACCACATCTTGTCACCAACTTGAAATATCTGCAGAAGAAACATCAGAAGGTCAGATTTCGGAGACGCTACCTGGCCAATATGGACGTGGCCCTCAGACGCAGATCCCATGCTCCTCTCACCGGTGGGCGAGTTCCAGCTCTTTCACAGCATTCAGTACTTCCTTCAGGTTGCTTTTCTCATCTTTCAGCACGGATGTTGCCAACCCCTGCAGCACCAGAGCCACATTAAACACGAGGACGGTGTCATTAGGGGCCACGTGACGAGCCTGCACGGTCTGAGAAGGGGAACAAGTCAGGAATCAAGACAAATAGCTTTTTTTTCCACAGATTTTGTGACTTAACAGTGACCTCGCCTGCGATCTCACTACATGTGACACATAGCAGCGACCCCCCCCCCCCCCGGATATCGCTGATCGTGCTCGAATGTCCTGGGCCATTTTTTGATCGCTGGTGTCCCGCTGGCCAGCATGCATCGCTGTGTTTGACGCCGACGAGCGACCTCGTTGGCGACGCAGAACTCGGGGACGCAGGCGGGAATCGTCAGAATAGCTGCTGTGTGACAAGGTACCAACGACCGCCGAGGTCGTTATACGGATCGCTGGATCGTTGCTGAAGAGATCTGCCTGTTTGACAGCTTACTAGCAACCATGTAGCGACGCACCAGCGATCCTTACCAGGTCGTATCGTTGTCGGGATCGCTGGAGCGTCCCTAAGTGAAATGGGACCCTAAGATCCTTTCATTTTGCCAACCTAAGAGGACACTTAAGGTTTTTACTCCTCACTTAAAAGGAAATATGTCAGCAATTTTTTTTTTTTGCTATGTTATGTAAGGAGTTTCACACTAGCGTTTGTAGGCGCAGCGGACGCTCGCTGTGAAGCTGCGCCCCCTGCTGCGCCTCCTCTAGTCAGCTCCGCCTATGGGCAAATGCAGCTGCATGCAGCCTGCGTACCCTATCTTTAGCATTGGGTACGCAGGCCGTGCACAGGTATGCTTTTGCAGCCGCATGCGTCCTTTGGACGGTGCGACGAGCGCACCAAAATGCAACACGTTGCGTTTGGCGCAGGTCGCCGCACCGTAAAAAGGACGCATGCGGCGGCAAAAGCATACCTGCGCACGGCCTGCGTACCCAATGCTAAAGATAGGGTACGCAGGCCGCAAGCAGCGGCATGCGCCCATAGGCGGAGCTTCACGGCGGGGGTCCGCTGCGCTTCCAAACGCTAGTGTGAAACTAGCCTAAGAGAAATATGATGTAGGGGCAGAGAATGCTGATTCCATCACGACTACTTATACCCAATAAACTAAGTGACACATCGCTGGAATGAGTATTCTGTGCTGCGGAGCTCGGAATGCTGAGTTCTGTATAACTCCGCCCACACCACTAATTAGCAGCTTTCTGCCTATGCACACTGTACACAGGACGCTGCCAATCCGTGTTGGGGGTGCCACTTGACCAGGAGACATGAGACGCCTAGTCCATTAGTGATGATCTGCTCCTAATAAAACTCGGCCTAGTAAGTGACACATCGCTGGAGTCATGGTTTCTCTATCTCTTCATTGGTGGACACAGGAAACCTTGAGTGTATACTGCTGCCAATAGGAGATTGACACTATGCAAAGTTGGAATCAGGATTTTTGCCCCTACATCATGCTGCTCTGATCACATGGCAAAAATTTTGACCGATTTCCCTTTTAAGAGTTAAAATGTAATTTCAGGAGTGGAAATATCCAGATGCAATAGTTCTCTTGGACCTCATGAACCCCTTACAGATGAGGTTACTTGTCCGATTGCCATGCCCATGTTGAGTCACCATCTTTTTTGCCATCCAAAGGAATCTATGATCTTTTAATACTTTGCATTTTGTTATTTTTATAGATGATTGTTTTCTCATTTCAGGAAGCATTTGTGACGGAGTACTTGAACAATGGGAATGCTGCCGATGCCATAAACAGCGTGAAAGAAATGAGAGCTCCCAAACACTTCATCCCAGAAATGATAAGTAGGATCATCCTTCAATCATTAGACCGGTCCGATGAAGACAAGGAGCGCGCCAGCTCTCTGATCGGGGTCCTGCGGCAAGAAGGTGTGGCCACCAGTGACAACTTCATGCAGGTAAAGCGGGCTGTCCTCTTAGGTCTGCCGAGACTTTGTGTGCTCCTGTCACTGACCACATCGTCTTGTACAGGCTTTTCTAAATGTGCTGGACCAGTGCCCAAAACTGGAGGTGGACATACCCCTGGTGAAATCTTACCTGGCACAATTTGCAGCTCGTGCCATAATTGCTGACCTGGTGAGCATTTCTGAACTGGCTCAGCCCTTGGAGAATGGCACCCATTTTCCTTTGTTCCTACTCTGCCTTCAACAACTGGCCGAGCTCAAAGATCGGGATTGGCTGACGGAGCTGTTCCAGCAGAGCAAAGTGAATATGCAGAAGATGTTACCAGGTGAGTGTATTGTGGCTGTGAATTTGAGGTACGGACCTACCACGGTTCCTTTATGATTGCAAAATCTGCACGTGACATGCCCTGAAAAATGCACGGTCTAAACAGAACCTTACCGGACATGCCATCACTGTCTAAAACATGGGGGTCCTTCACTGATCTTGAGAATGAAGGGGCTGCAACTTTTGGCTAACGTTCACTTTCCTCTGTACACTGCCTGGGTCACCTGGCTGTGCCGCGAGCTGCATCATGTGAAGGGGACACGTACAGGGGTTTTCCAATTGTTCCTCTCGTTGTAAATTTAGGAACCGCAGTAGCGTATATCGCAGCTTTGTGTCAGGGTGCCATCACTTTATAAAATGGTCACCCCCTTTTAGTACGAATACATGATGTGCCACAATGGCGCACGACTGTGCCTTGTTCCTCCTTACCCCTAGAAATCGACCAGAACAAGGACCGCATGCTGGAGATCCTTGAAGGAAAGGGTTTGAGCTTCCTATTTCCTTTGATGAAACTGGAGAAAGAGTTGTTGAAACAAATCAAGATGGATCCGTCTCCACAAACCATCTACAAGTGGATTAAGGATAACATTTCTCCTCAACTTCATGTCGATAAAGGATTTGTGAATATTTTGATGACCAGGTGAGTCTCCTGAAGAGGCGTGTTCACACTTGGCGGTGGCCGTACATGCGCTGATGTGAGATGATCACTTTTGACTTATTTTCCCTCTTTCCTCCCCTTCAGTTTTTACAGTATACAGTATTTCTAATGATGTTTGCCCAATGGATGACGATGATCAGATGGCAGCGCCATCAAAGGAGCTGCTGGAGCAGGAGAAGCAGCTGCTGCTGTCTTTTAAGCCGGTGATGCAGAAGTTCCTCCATGACCATGTGGAATTGCAAGTCAGTGCCCTCTACGCCCTTCAGGTGCACTGCTACGGTAAAAACTTCCCCAAAGGTACGGTCACCACTCGCCTCGTCATATCTGCATGGTGGCTACTGTCGTGCATCTCCTGCCTATTGTCATGTGTTTTCAGGCATGTTACTGCGCTTTTGTGTCCATTTCTACGACATGGAGATTCTAGAAGAGGAAGCCTTTTTGGCATGGAAGGAAGACATCACACAGGAATTTCCTTGGAAAGGAAAAGCTTTATTCCAGGTAAGAAGGTAGCAAAAGTTTTTTTGGCCACTAAAAAGGTCTATGTTTGGACAAACACTGTACTTGTCGTGAACGTGAAGGTCTCCTCACACGTATCTGCATAGACAACTGGTGCTTGCACACTAGCTTGTTTGGTTCATGAACTGGGGCTGTTTTTTCACTTGCACTTGGGTGAACAATAATCCATGTAAGGTCCATTGCGCACATGGACTGAAAATACACTCTTGAGTCCTTAGTCTAAGGACTCTGGTCGTGTGTAGAGACCTATTAGTGATGCTCCATGTGGGGGACGTGCAAATTAGCGCTCCTCTATAACTATGGAGGGGAACCTTGGAGTATGTACTCGTTCAGTGTTTGCAGTAGAATAATCTGTAAATTGATGTTTTGGCAGGAAAAATGGAGCATAAAATTTTTGATGCTTTTCCCCATGGGTGATGTCTGCGGCCAAAAAAACGCAGAACAAAGTGACATGCAAGGAAAACATAAGAAATGTGCATGAGAGATCAAGAATCTCATTCACTTTGCTGGTACTAAGACTCTTCATGGTTTTTTGACCTCTGCGTAGAAAAAAAAAACAATAAAACCACAATGTGTGCTCAGACCCTTAGTGATATTAACATTAAAGTCACAGCTCTTAATTTTACTCCCCTGGCTGCCATGACAGTCTACAGGCAGTCTGCATTTTTTGTGAGGCATGAAAGGATAAACTGTTAAATCCAGGCCGAGCTGACAGGAGGAGGTGCAGCCGTGGGCGGAGCTTCACGGCGGCCGTGCGCATCCCTCCACAGCTCCAGGAAACGCTAGTGTGACAGTAGCCTTACACAGCTGGGATTGTTGAGGATTTCCCCTGTAACTGGGGTAAGTGTCATTGTTACAGGGGAAATCCTCAACAATCAGACTTGCAACTAAATCTATACAACTACATGGTGTGAAAATGATCATGGGGGGGCTGCAACATTAATTAGGTTGGCGCCTCCTAGTGTGTATATACCATGATTGTTCACTTGCAGCTGCAAGTTCATCTAGTAACTTCTGCAAAATTACATGCAGCTGGATATTACAATTTTTTTTCTACATAGTTTTTATAGATCTATCTGCTTACAACTTTTTCCAGTAGTCGTCGACTGTGACTAATAGTGCGATGGCTTTCCCCATAGCTAGTTGGGATCTGGAATGGCAGTTTTGTGAAAATGTATGATTTTTTGTTTTTTTGGGGTGGACCCTGTTTATTATGTACATACAGATTTATTAAGCGAGTAATCTTGCAAAAAGGTCGACGAACGCAAGAGATCAACCGTGAAACCTATCTCCAACATGGTTCAAGGGCAAAGGTAAATCTGTGAGCAAAATAAGTAGGGGCTGATATTTTGGCAAATATTTATAATCAACAGCACCTTGAAGCTTCTGGCATCTCATCAAACATCAGCCGTAAATTGCATTCCCAAAGGAGTGCTACTTGATCACGCTATATATACAGACGCTGAATGCGGAGTAAAAAATAGGACGTCATCTGTCAGCAGAAATATCCAGGGAACACCACTGTTACAAGGCAGTGACTGGCACCTTGTAATATACATAAAAGTCCAGCAGATGGCAGGAGATCTCAATATGCTCCTGTATAAAATAGTTCTAGGTCTGTTCAACAGTCAAACAGGACTGGGATCATAATCATTAAAAGAATTTCACACCCTTGCTGTCCTTTAGTGTTATGATCTCCGCTTTGTGTTCCAGCTGTAGGGCTTCCAATGATCTGAGGAGCATGGCTTCATCCAACCTGTGGAAGTCTCCTCCTTCTGTATCATCTCCACTAATTAACTCATAAAGTGTGAACACAGAATTGGTCATCCAGTTCTTCGAAACCCATTGGTAGATTAGTTTTCCCCATTCATCTGATCTGGTTTTGTTTTTATCCAACCATTCTAAGTGACCTTCTTCCTGAGTTCCTCTAAGACGACCTGCACTGACTCCAAGCACAGCTTTCTTTGTGTTTTCTTGTTGTTGAACAAGGGGCTCTCCTGTATTTCCATTACATTCACAGTGTATAACTTATTATGTCGGCAGGAAGTCAAAACTAGTGAACTCCAAGCCGACAGCTGCTTCTGTGACGTGTAGAACGGAGGAACGTTGTACTGCCAGGGCCACTCGAAACCCATTTCTGCAGCGTCACCGAAAAGCTCTTCCGGGCCTTATGATTTTCTTTTACCTCTTGGACACATGTGAGGCTCAAGTCCTACTTGATTGATATATATTTTTATTTATTTTTTTTTGCAGGTGAACCAGTGGCTGACATGGCTGGAGACGGCGAAAGAAGAAGAATCGGAGGAAGAGGCCGACTAAAGAACCAGCCAAAGCCTTAAATGTTGTGCAGACATCATAGAATGGTAGAGTTGGAAGGGACCTCCTGGGCCATCTGGTCCAACCCCCTGCTCAAAGCAGGATTCGCTAAATCATCCCAGACAGATGTCTGTCCAGCCTCTGTTGGAAGACTTCTATTGAAGGAGAACTCACCACATTCTGTTGCTACGATGTAAACTACGTTTTTTTTACCTTACCACTGCGAAAGCACCATTCCGCTGTAACGCTTTATTTTATTTTTTCGTTGCAATATCTGATGGAGAGAGGCATGTCGACTAAGGATCCTTCTACCTACAACAAAAAAATCAGGTTTTTAAAGTGTAACGTCTTAATCAGTCAGCCATGCAATATTCTTAGAGTATCTGTAATGCTTAGATCCGTGTATAATAAGCAGCATGCAATAATTACCCCCCAAGTTCTCAACAGACGCTGGTCAATGGCAAGGACTCTGCTGCCAAAATTGAGAAGGAAAAAAATCAACAAAACCTGATTAGCAACACTGAATACTGAAGATGCACTTTGCTCAGTGACACTTGACTCGTTGCAATATTTGGTTGTTACAGTAAAACTATAACTAAGTCGATGGTTGTTGCCGTACAGTATATATTGCCTGTATTTCTGCCTCTGGTAACGCCGGAAGGTGAGAATATCACAATTTTTATAAGATATAAAGTAAAAAATAAAAAATTGTGAATTCAATAGGTTACTTATTTTATGTGTTCTTGCAGCGTTTTCGCCACGAGTAAAAGTGGCAAAAACGCATAAAATCCGCAGGAATTCCAGTCGTGTGCACATAGCCTAAGAGAGGAGGTCCAGGCATCAATTTCTGGGATTGTATACTCTCATACCTCACAATCCAAATCCCAGGGAGGGTCCCGTAAGAGACCACAGGAATCGGAAGTGTCCTCTGATGAGATGTCGGAGGAATCTGACCAGGAGGAAAGGGAAGTCTTTACTGACCCACCAGAGGGAGGAAAGGCGTACCTCCTTTCCTCCGAGGACACGGACAAACTCCTTTGTGAGGTACAAGATACCATGCAGGTGGTAGAAGCCCTAAAACCCCTCTTAGTATAGGATGAGATGTTTGGAGGGTTACGATCCCAGAGAAGTAGAGTGTTCTCTGTCAACAGTCACATTTGTTCTATGATCATGGAGGAGTGGGAAGATGCAGAGAAAAAATTGGTCATTCCGAGAGACTTTAAGCTCCGCCTTCCCTTTGAGCCAGAAGACGTCAAAGCCTGGGAAGATATCCCCAAGATGTGGTGAAGAGAATTTCGATCCCATTTGAAGTTTCCTCCAGCTTGAAAGAACCCATTGACTGGAAGGCGGATGGTCTCCTTAAAAGAATCTGAGAAACCTTGGCAGCCGTAATCTGAGCTATCATCGCAGCAACCTCGGTCCATGCACTTAAGGGTCGATGACCTAGAGGAACATTTGAGATCTAAAGGGGGCTTTACACATAGCGATATCGCTAGCGATATCGCTAAAGCATCACTGATTTTGTGACGCAGCAGCGATATTGCTAGCGATACCGCTACATGTGATACTTACCTCCGCTGGCTCCTCCGCTGGTTATCGCTGATCGCGCGAGAACGTCCTGGGCCGTTTCTCGTTAGCCGCGTCCTGCTGGGCTTCCTGCTGGCCCCGAGCGACGCGGGCGGAGGTCATCATCGCTGCTTCTGACAGGTAACGACCACTGTTGCGTTGCTGCGTCGCTGCTGAGATCTGCCTGTGTGGCAGCTCACTACTGACCATTTAGCGATGCACCAGCGATACTGACCGGGTCATATCGTGGTCGGGATCGCTGGTGCATCGCTATATGTAACGGGGCCCTAAGACTTCCATGGACACCATCCTAAAATCCCTTTCCCCCTGAAACTGGCGACTGACTTCATGGCTGACGTGTCTGCAGAATCCGTATGATTCGCAGCCAGGAATGGGTCTTTGTCCAATGCTACTCGAAGGGCTTGGTCGGGGGACACTCAGTCCAAAAATAAACTTTGTTCCATTCCCTTCTCGGGTATTAAAGTGTTTGGGCCTGCTCTGGATTATATTCTAAAAAAGGCATCGGACGAAAAGAAGGGGTTCCCTGAAGAGAAAACAAACATCAGCCCTTTTGTAGGCCCCAACCAAGCCAGAAGTCAGGCTATAAGGGGAAAGGGAAAAATGGCAGATGGCGTTACCCCAAGGGAGGCAGGGGTAAGAACTCCATTTTTGGATCAGGCTCAGATAGAAAGTGACGCCATGAGAGTTGGGGGATGACTAGGGCGTTTTCTGGGGGGCTGACAGGAGAACTTAAAAAAATCTTTGAATCTTAGAGATAGTCTCCCGTGGCTACAAGATAAGAGTTCACCCATCTCCCCCCCCGAAAGATTCATAATAACGAACTCCTGCCTTCAGCCAGCAACTTCCCCCATGTGGACAGATATCCAGGACTTGCTAAAAATCGGAGCGATAGTCCTGGTACCCGAACAGGAAAAGTGTAAGGGCCATTATTCCAACCTCTTCTCAGCAAAGAAACCCTCAGGAGAGAGCAGGACAATAATAAATCTTAAGCCCTTAAACCAATGGATAAGGTACAAGAAATTCAAGATGGAATCCATCAAATCTATGATTCCTTAGATAAACATATGGTGATGTGTACCCTAGATTTAAATAACGTGTACTATCACATTCCAGTCCATGTTTCTTACCAGAGATTCCTAAGGTTTGCTCTGAGGGTCCAGAGGAGGGTCCGTCACTACCATACACCTCACACACATACACCGCTCTGTACACCTCATACACACGTGGTTCCGCTCAATACACCTCGTACACACGCGTCTCCGCTCCATATACCTCGTACACACACGTGGCTCCGCACCGTACACACACATGGTTGCGCTCCATACACACGCGGCTCCGCTCCGTACACACACATGGTTGCGCTCCATACACACGTAGCTCCGCTCTGTACACCTCATACACACGTGGCTCCGCTCCATACACCTCGTACACACACATGGTTGCGCTCCATACACACGTAGCTCCGCTCTGTACACCTCGAACACACGTGGCTCCGCTCCGTACACCTCGTACACACACGGCTCCGCTCTGTATACCTCGTACACACATGGCTCCGCTCCATACACCTCGTACACACACACATCACTATGCTCCATACACCTCGTACACACGGCTCCGCTCCGTACACACATGGCTCCGCTCTGTATACCTCGTACACACATGGCTCCGCTCCATACACCTCGTACACACACACCACTATGCTCCATACACCTCGTACACACACCACTATGCTCCATACACCTCGTACACACGGCTCCGCTCCGTACACACATGGCTCTGCTCTGTATACGTCGTACACACATGGCTCCGCTCCATACACCTCGTACACACACACCACTATGCTCCATACACCTCATACACACGGCTCCGCTCCGTACACACATGGCTCCGCTCTGTATACCTCGTACACACACATGGCTCCGCTCCATACACCTCGTACACACACACCACTATGCTCCATACACCTCGTACACATGGTTCCGCTCCATACACACATGGCTCCGCTCTGTATACCTCGTACACACACATGGCTCCGCTCCATACACCTCGTACACACACACCACTATGCTTCATACACCTCGTACACACGGCTCCGCTCCGTACACCCCGTACACACGTGGCTCTGCTCCGTACACCTCGTACACACACACCACTATGCTCCATACACCTCGTACACACGTGGCTCCGCTCCGTACACCTCGTACACACCCACCACTATGCTCCATACACCTCGTACACACATGGCTCCGCTCTGTATACCTCGTACACACACATGGCTCCGCTCCATACACCTCGTACACACACACCACTATGCTCCATACACCTCGTACACGCGGCTCCGCTCCGTACACCTCGTACACAAACACCACTGTGCTCCATACACCTCGTATACGGGGCTCCGCTCCGTAAAACACACAGCTCCGCTCCGTACACCTCGTACACACACGGCTCCGCTCCGTACACCTCGTACACACACACCACTATGCTCCATACACCTCGTACACACGGCTACGCTCTGTACACCCCGTACACACACCACTATGCTCCACACACCTCGTACACACGTGGCTCCGCTCCGTACACCTCGTACACACACACCACTATGCTCCATACACCTCGTACACACGTGGCTCCGCTCCGTACACCTCGTACACACACACCACTATGCTCCATACACCTCGTACACACATGACTCCGCTCTGTATACCTCGTACACACACATGGCTCCGCTCCATACACCTCGTACACACACACCACTATGCTCCATACACCTCGTACACACGGCTCCGCTCCGTACACACATGGCTCCGCTCTGTAAACCTCGCACACACACATGGCTCCGCTCCATACACCTCGTACACACACACCACTATGCTCCATACACCTCGTACACATGGCTCCGCTCCGTACACCTCGTACACACACACCACTATGCTCCATACACCTCGTACATGCGGCTCCGCTCCGTACACCTCGTACACACACACCACTATGCTTCATACACCTCGTACACACGGCTCCGCTCCGTACACCTCGTACACACACCACTATGCTCCATACACCTCGTACACGCGGCTCCGCTCCGTACACCTCTTACACACACACCACTATGCTCCATACACCTCGTACACATGGCTCTGCTCCATACACCTCGTACACACACACCATTATGCTTCATACACCTCGTACACGCGGCTCCGCTCCGTAAACCTCGTACACACACACCACTATGCTCCATACACCTCGTACACGCGGCTCTGCTCCGTACACCTCGTACACACACACCACTATGCTCCATACACCTTGTACACGCGGCTCTGCTCCGTACACCTCGTACACACACACTATTATGCTCTATACACCTCGTACACATGCGGCTCCGCTCCGTACGCCTCGTACACACACGCGGCTCCGTTCCGTACACACACGCGGCTCCGCTCCGTACACCCTGTACACACGCGGCTCCGCTCCGTACACCTCGTACACACGCGGCTCCGCTCCGTACACCCTGTACACACGCGGCTCCGCTCTATACACCTTGTACACACGCGGCTCCGCTCCGTACGCCTCGTACACACACGCGGCTCCGTTCCGTACACCCTGTACACACAACGCGGCTCCGCTCCGTACACCCTGTACACACGCGGCTCCGCTCCGTACACCTCGTACACACGCGGCTCCGCTCCGTACACCTCGTACACACGCGGCTCCGCTCCGTACACCCGCGGCTCCGCACACCTCGTACACACACGGCTCCGCTCCGTACACCTCGTACACACACACCACTATGCTTCATACACCTCGTACACACACACCACTATGCTCCATACACCTCGTACACGCGGCTCCGCTCCGTACACCTCATACACACACACCATTATGCTCCATACACCTCGTACACGCGGCTCCGCTCCGTACACCTCGTACACACACACCATTATGCTCCATACACCTCGTACACGCGGCTCCGCTCCGTACACCCCGTACACACACATGGTTCCGCTCCATACACCTCGTACACACACGACTTCGCTCCGTACACCCCGTACACACACGGCTCCGCTCTGTACACACACATGGCTCCGCTCCGTACACACGCGGCTCCGCTCCGTACACAGCGACTCCGCTCCGTACACACGCGGCTCCGCTCCGTACACCTCGTACACACGCGGCTCCGCTCCGTACACCTCGTACACACGCGGCTCCGCTCCGTACACCCTGTACACACGCGGCTCCGCTCCGTACACCCTGTACACACGCGGCTCCGCTCTATACACCTTGTACACACGCGGCTCCGCTCCGTACGCCTCGTACACACACGCGGCTCCGTTCCGTACACCCTGTACACACAACGCGGCTCCGCTCCGTACACCCTGTACACACGCGGCTCCGCTCCGTACACCTCGTACACACGCGGCTCCGCTCCGTACACCTCGTACACACGCGGCTCCGCTCCGTACACCCGCGGCTCCGCACACCTCGTACACACACGGCTCCGCTCCGTACACCTCGTACACACACACCACTATGCTTCATACACCTCGTACACACACACCACTATGCTCCATACACCTCGTACACGCGGCTCCGCTCCGTACACCTCATACACACACACCATTATGCTCCATACACCTCGTACACGCGGCTCCGCTCCGTACACCTCGTACACACACACCATTATGCTCCATACACCTCGTACACGCGGCTCCGCTCCGTACACCCCGTACACACACATGGTTCCGCTCCATACACCTCGTACACACACGACTTCGCTCCGTACACCCCGTACACACACGGCTCCGCTCTGTACACACACATGGCTCCGCTCCGTACACCCCGTACACACACATGGCTCCGCTCCGTACACACGCGGCTCCGCTCCGTACACAGCGACTCCGCTCCGTACACACGCGGCTCCGCTCCGTACACCTCGGACACACGCGGCTCCGCTCCGTACACCTCGGACACACGCGGCTCCGCTCACCTCGCACACACGCGGCTCCGCTCCGTACACCTCGCACACACGCGGCTCCGCTCCGTACGCCTCGTACACACACGCGGCTCCGTTCCGTACACCCTGTACACACAACGCGGCTCCGCTCCGTACACCCTGTACACACGCGGCTCCGCTCCGTACACCTCGTACACACGCAGCTCCGCTCCGTACACCTCGTACACACGCGGCTCCGCTCCGTACACCCCGTACACACGCGGCTCCGCTCCGTACACCTCGTACACACGCGGCTCCGCTCCGTACACCTCGTACACATACACCACTATGCTTCATACACCTCGTACACACACACCACTATGCTCCGTACACCTCGTACACACACACCACTATGCTCCATACACCTCGTACACGCGGCTCCGCTCCATACACCTCGTACACACACACCATTATGCTCCATACACCTCGTACACACACACCATTATGCTCCATACACCTCGTACACGCGGCTCCGCTCCGTACACCCCGTACACACACATGGCTCCGCTCCATACACCTCGTACACACACGACTTCGCTCCGTACACCCCGTACACACACATGGCTCCGCTCCGTACACACGCGGCTCCGCTCCATACACAGCGACTCCGCTCCGTACACACGCGGCTCCGCTCCGTACACCTCGGACACACGCGGCTCCGCTCCGTACACCTCGCACACACGAGGCTCCGCTCCGTACACCTCACACACACGCGGCTCCGCTCACCTCGCACATACGCGGCTCCGCTCCGTACACCTCGCACACACACGCGGCTCCGCTCCGTACACCCTGTACACACACGCGGCTCCGCTCCGTACACCCTGTACACACACGCGGCTCCGCTCCGTACACCCCGTACACACGCGGCTCCGCTCCGTACACCCCGTACACACGCGGCTCCGCTCCGCACACCTCGTACACACGCGGCTCCGCTCCGCACACCTCGTACACACGCGGCTCCGCTCCGTACACCTCGTACACACGCGGCTCCGCTCCGTACACCTCGCACACACGCGGCTCCGCTCCGTACACCTCGTACACACACGGCTCCGCTCCGTACACCTCGTACACACACGGCTCCGCTTCGCACACACGCGACTCCGCTCCGTACACCTCGCACACACGCGACTCCGCTCCGTACACCTCGCACACACGCGACTCCGCTCCGTACACCTCGCACACACGCGACTCCGCTCCGTACACCACGCACACACGCGGCTCCGCTCCGTACACCTCGGACACACGCGGCTCCGCTCCGTACACCTCGCACACACGCGACTCCGCTCCGTACACCTCGTACACACGCGGCTCCGCTCCGTACACCTCGTACACACGCGGCTCCGCTCCGTACACCTCGCACACACGCGGCTCCGCTCCGTACACCTCGCACACACGCGGCTCCGCTCCGTACACCTCGCACACACGCGGCTCCGCTCCGTACACCTCGCACACACGCGGCTCCGCTCCGTACACCTCGCACACACGCGGCTCCGCTCCGTACACCTCGCACACACGCGACTCCGCTCCGTACACCTCGCACACACGCGGCACCGCTCCGTACACCTCGCACACACGCGGCACCGCTCCGTACACCTCGCACACACGCGGCTCCGCTCCGTACACCTCGCACACACGCGGCTCCGCTCCGTACACCTCGCACACACGCGACTCCGCTCCGTACACCTCGCACACACGCGGCTCCGCTCCGTACACCTCGTACACACACGGCTCCGCTCCGTACACCTCGTACACACACGGCTCCGCTCCGTACACCTCGTACACACACGGCTCCGCTCCGTACACCTCATACACACACGGCTCCGCTCCGTACACCTCGTATACACGGCTCCGCTCCGTACACCTCGCACACACACGGCTCCGCTCCGTACACCTCGCACACACACGGCTCCGCTCCGTACACCTCGCACACACGCGGCTCCGCTCCGTACACCTCGCACACACGCGGCTCCGCTCCGTACACCTCGCACACACGCGGCTCCGCTCCGTACACCTCGTACACACGCGGCTCCGCTCCGTACACCCCGTACACACATGGCTCCGCTCCGTACACCTCATACACGCGCGGCTCCGCTCCGTACACCTCGCACACACACGGCTCCGCACACCTCGCACACACACGGCTCCGCTCCGTACACCTCGCACACACGCGGCTCCGCTCCGTACACCCCGTACACACATGGCTCCGCTCCGTACACCTCATACACGCGCGGCTCCGCTCCGTACACCTCGCACACGCGCGACTCCGCTCCGTACACCCCGTACACACGCGGCTCCGCTCCGTACACCTCGTACACACATGGCTCCGCTCCGTACACCCCGCACACACGCGGCTCCGCTCCGTACACCTCGTACACACGCGGCTCCGCTCCGTACACCCCGTACACACATGGCTCCGCTCCGTACACCTCGCACACACGCGACTCCGCTCCGTACACCCCGTACACACGCGACTCCGCTCCGTACACCCCGTACACACATGGCTCCGCTCCGTACACCCCGTACACACGCGACTCCGCTCCGTACACCTCGCACACACGCGACTCCGCTCCGTACACCCCGTACACACGCGACTCCGCTCCGTACACCCCGTACACACATGGCTCCGCTCCGTACACCCCGTACACACGCGACTCCGCTCCGTACACCTCGCACACACGCGACTCCGCTCCGTACACCCCGTACACACGCGGCTCCGCTCCGTACACCTCGTATACACGGCTCCGCTCCGTACACCTCGCACACACGCGACTCCGCTCCGTACACCCCCGTACACACACTTGTCTGCTACATCTGCCCTGTAAACCCCTCCTGACCCCACACATAAACTCCCCCTCACCAGTATCATGACAACCAGCACAGCTGAGCAGAGTCCTGCAGCCCCGAGCCGCTGATCATGTGACTCCTGACTCCTCCCCTCCTGTGACCTCATCACAGGTCCTGTGCAGACAGAAGCAACAACCTACCTAGTCATCACAGGCTGTGGGGGGTGCTGCAGGGGGGTCGGTGGCTCAGTGCAGTGCGGGAAAAAAGAGTCCCGCTCAGGGCAGCGGGACAGGCAGTCCAAACCGGGACTCTCCCGCCATATCCGGGACGCGCTATGGCAGCCACCTATTAGTCTGGTCACATGGGCCTGACGTCATGGAAGGTCCTGTAGTACACGGTGACATATTATCTTCCCTTTCATCCTCCCACCACGAGGTGCCGCTGAAGATCTATGCGGTGACGCTCTGTCCACAGTGGGTATAAAAGGAGCGATGAGAAGGCGACGGCGCCATTTTGACCACACGTTCCACAGTGAGGGCTGAGCTGTGTGAGGGCGGGAAACCTGTGACGCCATTACACAGCACAGCCAGGAAATACTGCAGACAGCATTCCTTGCTGGGAATATGGTTTAGCGAGTTCCAATCACTGCATGGGGAATCTCAAGCCTTGTCCCCTGCGGTCTGTGTGGTGCGTGCACGTATGACTGTCTCTGGTGAATGACTCATTATGAAACCCCTACCCTTGGTACACATGTGGTGATCGGCCTTGCCAGTTAGTGCCTAGGCTGTTAGTGCAGGTATGAGGCAGAGTCAGGGCCTAGCATCAGCGCCAACAGTGGCTTTGCCTGTACGCCACTGTGCACTTGGTCTGCACTCCACAGTAGTCAGCGGCTATTAGTGGTGTTTGCAGGTGCGATGCCGCGCTTACAGGGAACCTGTCACCCCCCCCGGCGTTTTTAAGTGAAAGAGCCACCTTGTACAGCACTAATGCTGCATTCTGTCCAGGTGGCTCTTATTTGGTGTCCCTTTCACTGCAGAAATAAGCCCCTTTAAAATTTGTCCATCATACCTGAAGTTTGTCCGGTGGGCAGGTCTTTCCCCCTCGGACACAGACGCCTCACATCCATCAGTCATTTCCTCCTTCACTGTTGGCGTCGCCTCCTCAGCGTTCATTTCTTTTCCTGGCGCCTGCGCTGTAATATTTTTTCTTCGGCATGTGCAGTTAGCGCTGCCCGTTGTCTGACCTCACATCATGTCTTGCTTATCGCGCCTGCGTGGACGCACAGCCCGAGATCCTGCCCCGCAGACCATGCAGGCGCGATAAGCAAGATGTGATGACAGACAACGGGCAGCGCTAACTGCGCATGCCCAAGAAAAGATATAGTGCAGGCACCAGGAAAAGAAATGAACTTTGAGGAGGCGGCGCCAAGAGTGAAGAAGGAAATGACTGATGTGAGGCGTCTGTGTCCGAGGGGGAAAGAACCGCCCCCCCAGACAAATTACAGGTATGTCGGACAAATTTTAAAAACGCTTATTTCTGCGGTGGAACGTACACCAAATAAAAGCCACCTTGACAGAATGCAGCATTAGGGCTGCACAAGGTGGCTCTTTTACTTAAAAACGCCTGGTGGGGGTGACAGGTTCCCTTTAATGGGTCTAGAGGGACTCCAACCCTGTTCTAACCCTGTGTCTTTGGGGCAGAGTTCTGTGACTGTTCACTAGCGCTCACTGCCGAGCTCTGTGAGCTTAACAGGCTACGGCATTTATATTCTGCGTTATTGTGGTTCCGTGAAGCAACAGAGTCCGCCTCTGTATCCACTGGGTGATGTTAACCCGCGTATGTTCTATTATACCGCCATATAGCGTCCGCCATTAACGGGCAGCAGGTAACATCTCTGCACGGTGGACCCCGGGCTGCGAACGCACCTTATTACTACCTTATTATTTGGTTTGTTCTGCCAGCCCTAACATACAGAGATCCTTCAAAAGCAAAGGAGGCGATGAGAGAAAAATAACTGAGCGCAAAAGATAGAAAATAGGCAAAAATCAGCACATGTGTAAATTTACTGAAAGAAAGCACGAAAAATTTTAAACCTCAATCATAAGTTTATAAATGACATAATGGGGATGCGAGAAAAAACATGCAGCGCTTCATAAAGTATCTGAAAATCACCTTCAGTATAAATAAGATCGAACTAAGAAACATACACGAGTCAGAAAAATGACCTTATAGCTCCGTAATACAAAACATAAAGTAAGAAAAACAATGTAATACTGACGACAGAAAGTGGAGGAAAAAATTCACGTTTTTAAACACAGAAAATAAAATTTATTCGGATGCGCACTTTGCCTTCTCCAAGAAGCTAAGAGCTAAAAATAGAGTTGAGCGAAACGGGTCGGTCAAATTCATAAGTCGCCGACTTTCTCTGAAGTCGGGTTTCATGAAACAAAACCCGACCATAGTGTGAGGTTGGCCACGATGTCGGCGACCAGAGCGCCAAAGTCGCGTTTCAAATGATACTTCCAGCTCCCTTTTTCAGCCAATGATGGAGGATGCACACTGTGGGCAACGCGATGACATAGGCAGCGGCCAGCTCCATCTTAGAGAAGGGCATTGAAGTGATTGGCTGGCTTTGTGTGGCGTCACAGTGGGTATAAAAGGCTGTGAACGCCGACTGCCATCTTCTGCAGATTTTACACTAGGGAGAGGTGCTGCTGCTGATTCTGAACAGGGAGAGCGTTAGGCAGGGAAGAATTAAAAAAAAATGCTTCTGCTGATAGCACTTTTCAGTGTACAGTTAGTGTGCAGTGAAAGGGGAGGATTTTTGCTTTTGTGCAGCAGTGGTGGTGATTAGGCTGCATTGTAAGGCTAGCTGCATTGCTGTGTGCACTGCACACTGTGCAAACTGCTTTTTCAAAGCACTCCAAATTTTATTATTTTGTCCTGGTGAGTTACTGAGCGTTCATTTTTTCACACACCGTCTAGCGGTGTACACTCCTCACACACTACCGTATACCGGCTGGTATCATGGACAAATAGAAGCTATCTGGGTGTGACTCTGGAAGAAAAAGCCGAGGAGTTTGTCCGTTTTTCCAGACCTAGACCTTAGAGTCGTGTCCGTTTTTCAAACAGTTTTGTATATCTGCTGTTTGATTACAGTCAAAAGTAGACAGACAGCGTGTGTCAGTCCGTATACAAATACACAGCTTGACAATTTTACATACACCGTCTAGCGGTGTACGCTCCTCACACACTACCGTGTACCGGCTGGTATCACGGACAAATAGAAGTTATCTGGGTGTGACTCTGGAAGAAAAAGCCAAGGAGTTTGTCCGTTTTTCCAGACCTAGACCTTAGAGTCGTGTCCGTTTTTCAAACAGTTTTGTATATCTGCTGTTTGATTACAGTCAAAAGTAGACAGAGACAGCGTGTGTCTGTCCGTATACAAATACACAGAGCTTGACAATTTTACATACACACACCATACAGCGGTGTACGCTCCTCACACACTACCGTGTACCGCCTTCTAGCACGGACAAATAGAAACTATCTGTGTGTGACTCTGGAAAAAAAAGCCGAGGAATTTTTCAGTTTTTCCAGACCTACACCTTAGAGTCGTGTCCGATTTTCAAACAGTTTCGTATTTCTGCTGTTTGATTACAGTCAAAAGTAGACAGAGACAGCGTGTGTCAGTCCGTATACAAATACACAGAGCTTGACAATTTTATATACACACACCGTACAGCGGTGTATGCTCCTCACACACTACCGTGTAACGCCTTCTAGCACGGACAAATAGAAGCTACCTGTGTGTGACTGGAAAAAAAAAAACAGGAGTTTGTCCGTTTTTCCAGACCTACACCTTAGATTCGTGTCCGTTTTTCAAACAGTTTCGTATATCTGCTGTTTGATTACAGTCAAAAGTAGACAGAGACAGCGTGTGTCAGTCCGTATACAAATACATAGAGCTTGACAATTTTACATACACACACCGTACAGCGGTGTAGGCTCCTCACACACTACCGTGTACCGCCTTCTAGCACGGACAAATAGAAGCCACCTGTGTGTGACTCTGGAAAAAAAAAAAGGAGTTTGTCTGTTTTTCCGGACCTACAGTGGTGGCCAAAATATTGGCACCCCTGCAATTCTGTCAGATAATACTCATTTTCTTCCTGAAAATAATTTCAATCACAAATTTTTTGGTATTATCTTCATTTAATTTGTCTGCAATGAAAAAACTAAAAAAGAATTGTCCTAAAGCCAAATTGGATATAATGTTTAATCTCTTTTTATTAAAGTGATAAAACATTACAACATATCACAAATACAAACATACATACACGTAGACTAAAGTAGTCACAAGACTCCTCAAAATAATGCGCATCTTGCTTCACGCAAATATGGTGTCACAGAATCATATTTACTGGTTAGTACTGTATAGGTTCATTGCTCAGCTCTTCTGTTCTTTCCTAGCATTTCGCAGTTTTCACCACTTGTTGCTTCATTTCGATATTTATTTAGTTAAGCGGAAATCTATTTCCAATTGCTATAATTATCTATAGTATCCGCCCAATTTATCATCATTTATCCCTGAAAGCAATTATGATTGCTTATGTTATTACGTCAGAATTAAAGTGAGAGTAAGAAGAAAAGGAAAGAAAAAATGGGAAAGGAAAGGAAGGACAATGCATCCGTTGCCCTCTGAAACCAGCCCAGGAGTACCGAAGAGAAACCCCACTACCGGGAAAGTCCTTCCCATTTCTCCATGAGAGCCCCGAAACTCCCAGAGACCCTGAATAAAATCCAGGGTTGCCATGTCCGTAAATACCTCGAGTTATCACCCAAAGCCTGTGCAAACAATTCCTCCATATGGTGGATATGTGAGAATTCTGTTAGCCATTCAATCATGGACGGGATTTTCGTTGTACGCCAATGTCTAGGTATAATCATGCGGGCTGCCGTCAGGCAAAATCTCAGGATGCTATTTTTTTGTTTTGCAATTGGTCCCGGTAACATGGACAGGATGGCCATCTGTGGAGTGGGGTTTATATCATCTCCTGATATTTTATTATAAGTCGAGAATACTTCTCCCCAGAAACTCTCTATCCCTGAACACTGCCACCAAATATGAATCAAGGTTCCTCTTGCGTTCCCACAGCACCAACACCGATCCGCCACCGAGGGGAATATGGCATGCAACCTCACAGGGTATTGGTACCATCTAGTAAGAATTTTGAAATTCTCTTGGGCATGGCTAGCCGGAGACATCCCATGAGCGCAGCGGTATGCCGATGTGATTACCCTCTCAGTAAATGTGCACCCCATTTCCGCCTCCCATGCTCTAATATATCCCGGGATTACTGTTGGAGTATCATCGTTTAGTAATTTGTACACAAGAGAAATTTGGTGCAATGGGGGTGTCTGTTGGGCGAACATCTTCTCAAACTGTGTCAGAGAAGGTGGTGATCTCTCTCCACCAGAAATTCTTCTGACAAATGATTTTAATTGTTCATACTCCAACCAAGATAGTGTATGTGTGGGGTAATCGTCTTGTAACTCGTTGAGGGAGGAAAGTCCCCTCTGTGAGATTATTTGATATATTCTTTGATCGGATTCCACCCTCTATCCCAAAAACCTCTCACATTGAATGCCCGGTGGAAAATCAGGATTAGCGAATATAGGAGACAATGGAACAGTTGCACTCATTAATTTTTTCTTATATTTTAGCTTGTCCCAACTCTTATCTCGCCAGCCATCATATCCCGACAACCCCCCCATATTTTCTCTCTATCTCTGGTCACTCTCCACGGTAGATTTCGTAATGGAACTAGGTATCCCTCCTGTTCCAGTCCAACCCGTTGTTTGGTTTCCCGTCTGTAATGCCATTCAAAAAGATGGATCAATTGTGAGGCCTGATGGTATGTCTTTAAATCTGGAAGTCCCGCCCCCCTTGTGATTTAGGTCTCGTCAATGTTCTGTAACTCAGCCTATATCTGTTCTGACGCCATATAAAATGTATTAGAGCTGATTTAATAGTTTTAAAGAAACTTCGAGGTGGCGTGATCAGTACTGTCTGGAACACATAAAGGAACCGGGGAAGCACATCCATCTTGAATGTATTTATACGGCCAAACCACAAAATCATTTTCTGAAAATACTTTTTTAGATCCTTTATAGTTTTATTCAGTAGGGTTTCATAATTTAGTGTGTATAATTTGTTTAGGTCTGAGGGGACCTGTATGCCCAAATATTTAATGGCGCCCGTCTGCCATTTGAATGGGAAATTTTCTTTTGCCCTCTCCACATCTCCCCATGGTAAAGTGATATTAAGTGCCTCGGTTTTGGTGTAGTTTATCTTAAAATTACTGACCTCTCCATACTTTTTGAATTCGGACATTAGTGCAGGTATGGTGATGTGAGGTTGAGAGATGTATAAAAGAAGATCATCTGCATACAATGATGTTTTATAATGCTTCTGACCTATCTTGATACCCCATATGCTAGGGTTATTCCTCACCGCTACCGCTAAATGCTCCATTGCCACCGTGTACAACAAGGGCGAGAGAGGACACCCCTGTCTCGTTCCATTATGAATCTGAAAGGGGTCAGAGAGCAATCCATTAATTTTAATTGTAGCTGACGGGTTCGTGTACAGGGCCTCAATTTTGTATAAAAACCTATCCCCCAGCCCTATCTGTCGGTGGGCTGATTGAAGGAAGCTCCACCTCACTCGGTCAAACGCCTTTTCGGCGTCCACCGATATCAGTCCCAGGTGCTTCCGGTGGGTCCTGGCATGAGCGATCAAAGATATAGTCTTCAACACTCCATCACGAGCCTCTCTTCCCTGAACGAAACCCACCTGGTCTGAATGTATGATATATGGTAATAGGGGTGCAAGTCTGTTGGCCAGTATCTTTGCAAATAGCTTTACATCTATATTTATTAAAGAGATCGGTCTATAGTTAGAGACCACTGTTGGATCTTTTCCCGGTTTTGGCAATACTGTGATATAGGCCGCCAGAGATTGATGCGTAAACCCTGATGATTCAGAAATTGAGTTATAAGTCCTTGTCATATGTGGTGTTAACTGTTCTCTGAATAGTTTATAAAAGTGGGGGGAAAACCCATCTGGGCTAGGGCTCTTCCCGTTCGGTGTATTCCTTATGGCTTCATCCACCTCCTGTGTTGATCTATCTGCTTCTAGCTCATCTGTTATCTCTATGGAAAGTCTAGGAAGTGGCGTGTCTGCTACATATTTATCTATTTTAGTCTGTATGTCCCCTGCGTGATTAGTCGACTGCGCCCCTTCCAAGCTATATAGCCTCTGATAGTATTCTCGTATTGTTTCCAGAATCTCCCCTGGGTCGTGAGTCTCCGTTCCCGTATGTTTCTGGATTTTTGGAATATAAGTCGTCTGAGTCCTAGGGTGTAATAATCTTGCTAGGGGGCGGTCGCATTTATTGGCCTTATGGTAAAGGAGACTTTTGAAATTATTTCTGAATTTCAATGATTGTTCGTTTAATACATTTCTAAGGGTCTCCCTATGTTTAATTAATTCCCCTAGTATTACCGGTGACATAGTATTTTTATGTTTTTGCTCCAATACATATATAGTATCCAGCAATTCTTTTGTTTTTTCCGATCTCTGTTTTTTAAGACGGGATCCATGTTTTACCAGGATACCACGAAGCACGCACTTAAGGGTCTCCCATTTCACCGGGGTCGGGGTGTCGTCGTTTGTGTGATCTGACCAAAACTGATCTATTGTCTTTTTTATCTCTGTCGTGCAATTCAAGTCTTTCAGCAAATTGTCATTCAATCTCCAAGTCCAGGGAGTCCAGGGACGGTCTACGATGTCCGGTGGGGAGACATCTAGGAACATCGGGGCGTGATCCAACCACAAGAAGCTACCAATAGACGGTCAGGGGCGCCAGGACAGGGCATTATGGCTGACAAGAAAAAAGTCAGTTCGGCTATAGGGATCATGAGAACTGGAGTAGTACGTATAGTCTACCTCCAGGATTTTGCGCTCTCCAAATGTCCACAAGCTGCATCCCATGGATAGATTGTTTCAGAAGGGACAATTGTCTAGTGATTCCTCTCACATTTCGTGTTGTGGTATCTATTCGTGGCTCAAGAGTGAGATTGAAGTCCCCCCCTATTACCATCACCCCTTCGGCAAATTCCGCTACCCTCTTCAGAAAGCCCCGACCAGCCCTGGCCTGATTTTCGTTTGGGGCATACCACCCCGCAATAGTGTAAAGGGTTGTATGAATCCTAAGCTTTAATAGTAAGTACCTGCCCTCTGGATCCGCATATGTGTCCTCAACCGTGTGCTGGAGGGACTTGTGGATCGCCACAGATACCCCCCTCGATCTGCTTCCAGGACAGGCGCTATGGAACCACGTCGTAAAGTATCGGTCCCTGATAGTAGGGATATGATTTTTTAAAAAATTAGTCTCCTGAAGTATAAGTATTCGTACCTTAAGCTTGTGCATTCCATATAGGATTTGTGTCCTTTTCTGGGGCGTGTTAAGTCCCCTAGCGTTCAGGGATCCCATAGTGATCTTTGGATGCATTGTTGCCTGAGTCGCACCTCCTCCCTCCTGTCTGAGAGGGCCGCGGATGCTAAAGTAGACCTAAGTTATAAAAGAGATATAGATAGTGGATAGAAAAGGTAGATAATTAGACACGTTTTCAGTTAATTGCGATATCAGGGTCAATATCTGTCAATACGTAGGGCGTCTTTGAAGCCCAAAGTGGTGTGTTCTATGTAGGAAACCTTATATCCTAAGATATACGATGGAGGAATATGTTAACTGCCAATACCGTTCAACGGGTTATGGCTCCTCCGTAGGGTCGTAAGCTATGCGCGATATGGAGTGAGACTCCCCCCTCCGACACAACCAACAGTTGTCTCCCCTCAACTGAGGGGGACCAATGTACACTTTAACTGTTAATTAACCGAAATCCTTCATATAACGTGGTAGAGCCAGAATATGATTTGCAAACCTTGTTCTAGTGCCACTCACATCTCTAAATTCCCCATCAGGCCCCGAATGAAAGCTACACCAGGCTTAAACAATAACACAGGAGTGCCGGATGTCACAGACAGGTCAATGATTTGTTACAAAATGCCATCTACATACTGTAATAATATGTTGCAGAAATCAACTATCTTCCAATACAGTCATGAACTTGTCTTCGGTTTGGACTACCACAGCGGGGCAGAACGATGGCGCGATATCTGGTACCCCTAGTAGAGGAGAAAGAAGAAAAAAAAGGGGGGGATTTTTAGAGAGGGGAGGAGAAGGAAGAAGGGAAAGTGGGGGAGAAAGGAGGAAGGGAAAGGGAGACGAGAATAGGGGGAGAAAGGAGAGGGGGAGGAGGGAGGGGAAGGGGGCATCGTTTTCTTTATTCCCGTTGATTTCCTGTGGAAAGTGTCTGTTTTCTTTTTCCTATGTTCCGTCTATCTTGAAGACCTTGCTGAGTCAATAACGGTTGTTGCTTTGATAAATATTCTGTTCCACGATACTATTCATATGTTAGTAAACTGGAGTTTAGACACCCATCTGCGCTCCTGTCCCCCATAAGAGTGAAACCAGATATATCCCGCAATCCCCTTCCCCCACCCAAACAGGCAGTCATGGAACCCGTTCTGTCATGGTCCTGACTTCATGGTTCTCTCCCATCTTCGTTGGCTCTGGGATCACGCCCTTCTCTGTCCAGTTTTCATGGTTCTCTCCCTTCTTCATTGCCTCTGGGATCACGCCCTTCCCTGTCCAGTCTTCTGCCTGCTCTCCTCTGCCTTTGAGGGAGAGGTTGCCTGGGAGGGTCTGCTCCTCTATACTGCAACGGCAGAGAAGGCCAATCTGTGATTTCCACCCCTGGGATGTTAAGCGCTGCCGAAAAAGCAGGGATGCCATTCGGGTGACTCAGCAGGTGAACCCTGCCCTCTTTTTGGACACGCAGACGGAACGGAAACCCCCATGTGTATGATATATCATTCTGGTGTAGGACGTCCAGTAATGGGTGGAGAGCTCTCCTCCTCTGCAGAGTCCACCGAGATAGATCAGGCAATAGCTGGATCCTGGTATCCTTGTATTTTATAGTGTTCTCTATTCTTGCCTTGGACATCACTTCGTCCTTTATTTGGTATCTATGCACCCGGCATATCACATCACGTGGAGGAGCCTGGTTATGAGGTCTTGGGCCTAACGCCCTATGAGCCCGGTCTAGTTCAAGAGGTGACTCCTGTGGTCGCTGCAGAACAGAGTTAAATACTTGCTGTAGTGCGCTGCTTATGTCTTTGGGTGCCACTGTTTCTGGTAACCCCCGAACCCTAATATTGTTCCGCCTTCCCCTATTTTCGGCATCATCAAGCATATCTGCCAGCATTTGAATGTGATAGGATTGATCTGCAAGCGTCTCATCCTGAGCATCCAATCTGGCTGTCAGTGCCGCGATAGCTTGGTCATGTACATTAACCTTTTCATTGCACTGTTGTATCTCATCCCTCAAGGTTGATAATTCTGCCTTATACGACGTCTCTAGGCGGGTCACATATTGTTCCATGTCCTGTCTGGTGGGCATATCACGTAGTCTAGCATTCAACAGACCCAGATCGAGTCCTGGGGTCAATTGTGTGTTATATCCATAGCCCTGTGAATCATATGCAGGATAGCAGTGAGAGGGCATTGCCTGTGGGGCCTGGGTTAGTGTGAGGCAACCCTCCTGAAATGGTTGGCCGCCCCCCACAGTTACTATAACAGGGGCTGTGATGTGCTGTGAGGATTCAGAGAAGCTTCTGGGGTGGGAGGACACGGGGCTCTGAGATGAGCCTTCATTGTAATCCATTTCACAATCTTCCTCTTCTGTCGTATGCTCTTCCCCGTCTTCCTGTATCTCCTCTGTCACTGCCAGCTCTCCTCCCCCAGCTCTCCTCCCCCAGCTCCATCTTGGCGTGCTGCTGGTAGTGATTGATGTCCTCCCTCACACTCCCCAGTGCCAAAAGCAGCATCTCCGCTGTGTCTTACCTCCTGTGTCACTGATCTGTCAGCCCTGCTTCCCGCCCCTGTTTCTGCTGTGTCAGCGTCTGTTGCAGTGTCTGCTGCCTCCTTCTCATCCCCCGCCGCCATATTTCTCAGGCCTTCTCTGTCTGAGGCGACCAGGAATTTTGTTATCTGTTGAGTGGCGGGCTCCCCCGTTTCCCTTCTTCCTGGCACCCATGGTGGTGCTGTTGGGGTCCGGAATCGTGCGCTGATATGATTTTTAGTTGGTTTTATGGAGGGAGCTCCTCTGCCTGCTTCCTCACTCCACCGCTGCCATGCCACGCCCCCCCAAATTGGATATAATTCCACACTAAACATAAAAAAGGGTGGACAAAAGTATTGGCACTGTTTGAAAAATCATGTGATGCTTCTCTAATTTATGCAATTAACAGCACCTGTAACTTACCTGTGGCACCTAACAGGTGTTGGCAATAACTAAATCACACTTGCAGCCAGTAGACATGGATTAAAGTTGACTCAACCTGTGTCCTTGTGTGTACCACATTGAGCATGGAGAAAAGAAATAAGACCAAAGAACTGTCTGAGGACTTGAGAAACTAAATTGTGAGGAAGCATGAGCAATCTCAAGGCTACAAGTTCATCTCCAAAGACCTGAATGTTCCTGTGTCTACCGTGCGCAGTGTCATCAAGAAGTTTAAAGCCCATGGCACTGTGGCTAACCTCCCTAGATGTGGACGAAAAAGAAAAATTGACGAGAGATTTCAATGCAAGATTGTGCGGATGGTGGATAAAGAACCTCGACTAACATCCAAACAAGTTCAAGCTGCCCTGCAGTCCGAGGGTACAACAGTGTCAACCCGTACTATCCGTCGGTGTCTGAATTAAAAGGGACTGTATGGTAGGATACCCAGGAAGGCCCCACTTCTTACCCCGAGACATAAAAAAGTCAGGCTGGAGTTTGCCAAAACTTACCTGAGAAAGCCTAAAACGTTTTGGAAGAATGTTCTCTGGTCAGATGAGACAAAAAAAGAGCTTTTTGGGAAAAGGCATCAACATAGAGTTTACAGGAAAAAAAAAGAGGCATTCAAAGAAAAAAACACGTTCCCTACAGTCAAGCATGGCGGAGGTTCCCTGATGTTTTGGGGTTGCTTTGCTGCCTCTGGCACTGGACTGCTTGACCGTGTGCATGGCATTGTGAAGTCTGAAGACTACCAACAAATTTTGCAGCATAATATAGGGCCCAGTGTGAGAAAGATGGGTCTCCCTCAGAGGTCATGGGTCTTCCAGCAGGACAATGACCCAAAACACTCTTCAAAAAGCACTAGAAAATGGCTTGAGAGAAAGCACTGGAGACTTCTAAGGTGGCCAGCAATGAGTCCAGACCTGAATCCCATAGAACACCTGTGGAGAGATCTCAAAATGGCAGTTTGGAGAAGGCACCCTTCAAATATCAGGGACCTGGAGCAGTTTGCCAAAGAAGAATGGTCTAAAATTCCAGCAGAGCATTGTAAGAAACTCATTGATGGTTACCGGAAGCGGTTGGTCGCAGTTATTTTGGCTAAAGGTTGTGCAACCAAGTATTAGGCTGAGGGTGCCAATACTTTGTCCGGCCCATTTTTGGAGTCTTGTGTGAAATGTTCAATGATTTGATTTTTGCTTCATTCTGTTTTGTGTTTTTTCCTTGCAAGCAAATTAAATGAAGATAATAATACCAAAGAATTTGTGACCAATCATTTTCAGGAAGAAACTGAGTATTATTTGACAGAATTGCAGAGTTGCCAATACTTTTGCCCACCACTGTACACCTTAGAGTCGTGTCCGTTTTTCAAACAGTTTTGTATATCTGCTGTTTGATTACAGTCAAAAGTAGACAAAGACAGCGTGTGTCAGTCCGTATACAAATACACAGAGCTTGACAATTTTACATACACACACCGTACAGCGGTGTACGCTCCTCACACATTACCGTGTACCGCCTTCTAGCACGGACAAATAGAAGCTACCTGTGTGTGACTCTGGAAAAAAAAATGAGGAGTTTGTCCGTTTTTCCAGACCTACACCTTAGAGTTGTGTCCGTTTTTCAAATAGTTTCGTATATCTGCTGTTTGATTACAGTGTAAACTAGACAGAGACAGCGTGTATCAGTCCGTATACAAATACACAGAGCTTGCCAATTTTACATACACACACACCGTCTAGCGGTGTACGCTCCTCACACACTACCGTGTACCGGCTGGTATCACAGACAAATAGAAGCTATCTGGGTGTGACTCTGGAAGAAAAAGCCGAGGAGTTTGTCCGTTTTTCCAAACCTAGACCTTAGAGTCGTGTCTGTTTTTTAAACAGTTTCATATATATATCTGCTGTTTGATTACAGTCAAAAGTAGACAGAGACAGCGTGTGTCAGTCCGTATACAAATACACAGCTTGACAATTTTACATACACACACCGTACAGCGGTGTAGGCTCCTCACACTACCATGTACCGCCTTCTAGCACGGACAAATAGAAGCTACCTGTGTGTGACTCTGGAAAAAAAAACCGAGTTTGTCCGTTTTTCCAGTCCTACACCTTAGAGTCGTGTCCGTCTTTCAAACAGTTTTGTATATCTGCTGTTTGATTACAGTCTAAACTAGACAGAGACAGCGTGTGTCAGTCCGTATACAAATACACGGAGCTTGACAATTTTACATACACACACCGTACAGTGGTGTACGTTCCTCACACACTACCGTGTACCGCCTTCTAGCACTGACAAATAGAAGCTACCTGTGTGTGACTCTGGAAAAAAAAACAGGAGTTTGTCCGTTTTTCCAGACCTAGACCTTAGAGTCGTGTCCGTTTTTCAAACAGTTTCATATATCTGCTGTTTGATTACAGTTAAAAGTAGACAGACAGCGTGTGTCAGTCCGTATACAAATACACGGAGCTTGACAATTTTCCATACACACATTATATAGAGCTGTCAGATTCTCCAACAGTATTGTATATCTGCCGTTCGCATTACAGTCACTTTTATACCTAGTCAGCGTGTGTGTGTGACACTCCGTAAAGACATTTACGGAGATTGTTAGTTGCACAAAAATCGTATACAGCTGTACACGGTCTTATACAGTTCCGTATATCTACTTGTTGGATTACGGTCCAATACATACT
The DNA here is from genome assembly GCF_039654945.1 of Dendrobates tinctorius. Taxonomy (NCBI): domain Eukaryota; kingdom Metazoa; phylum Chordata; class Amphibia; order Anura; family Dendrobatidae; genus Dendrobates; species Dendrobates tinctorius. The sequence goes on along the minus strand of NW_027361727.1, from coordinate 14,070,750 downwards.
GTGAGAGCGTCTGTGACTAACATAATATATACGTTGATTTAATTTGTTTAATACACCTTACACAGCTGGACGCTCCTTATACAGTACCATCTCTCTGCTGGTATTTTAGGTACATTTTCACAAACATGAGGAAGTATGGTGGAAGAGTCCGCGGACGTGGGCATGGGGGCGCAGCTGGTACTGATGGTGGTGATGCATCGGCTGGTTCTGGCAAAAGCACAATAGCAGCTAAGGCATGAGTTGTTGAGCCTGCATCATCCTCTGGCCCAAGAAGGCCTGTAAGGTTGCCTTTTCTTGGAGTACGTAAACCGCTTTTAAAGCCGGAGCTTCAGGAACAGGTTTTGGCGTACATTGCCGAAACAGGCACCAGATCTATTGCCTCCAGCTCAATCGCCTTGTTACACCGCTCCGCCATACTCACTCGGCCTCCGCTCCCACGCCGCAGTCGCCCTCCGCTCCCACGCCGCAGCCTCGCTCCATCGTGCACACTCTGCTCCTGCAGTTCCTGTCTCGGCTGCTCCTCACAGCAGCTTCTCAGTCCTGCTACCCGTGTTCCTGGTTACCTACTCCAGTCCTGCCTTGTGTTCCTGCCGTCCTACTCCAGTCCTGCCTTGTGTTCCTGCCGTCCTACTCCAGTCCTGCCTTCAGTGTTCCTGTCGTCCTACTCCAGTCCTGCCTTGTGTTCCTGCCGTCCTACTCCAGTCCTGCCTTCAGTGTTCCTGTCGTCCTACTCCAGTCCTGTCTTCAGTGCTCCTGCCGTCCTACTCCAGTCTCAGTCTTACTCCGGTCCATCCTGAGCCGCCCCTCTCGGTACCGGCTACCGTGGTACTCGAACCCCTGGGCCTGCTCCTAACGGTCCCTGTATAGGGGTCGGTTCCACCTGGCAGCTCGCCCGGGGTCCCTCGGTGCCACGGTCCAGAGGGTCCACTCTCGGAGTCCCCGCTCCTGACCACCCGTGCTAACAGTACGATCAGGCCATGGACTCCGCTGGTACTACGGCTGCTACCCCAAAGAGTTGCTATTCCTACGGGAGAATCAGGGGCGCATTATGTCAATCATGAAGTCGATGGACACCCATTTGTCGGCCTTACAGGTGGCCGATCCTGGAAATGCCACTCAGCTGGCCAGTCTCCAACAGGAGCTGGGTCAGCAGCAAGATACTCAAACCCACATTTTGTCCTACATGGCCTCCTTTGATAGTCGCTTGTCGGCCCTCCAGGCTGCCGCTGCAGTGCTGACTCCTCCCCCTGCGTCTACTGCTCCTCCTACGCCCCGCCTCGCCAAGCCGCCTCGTTTCACCGGGGATCCCAAGCTCTGTAGGGGGTTCTTAAACCAGTGTAGTCTCCACTTTGAATGGCTGCCGCAGCAATATCCCTCGGACCGGGCCAAAGTGGCCTTCATCATGTCCCATCTGGAGGGAGAGGCCCTTTCTTGGGTAAACCCGCTCTGGGAACGTGACGACCCGGTCGTTTCGAGCCTCCCGGTTTTCCTGGATACGTTTTGTAAGGTTTTCGATGAGCCGGGCCGGTTAGCCTCTCTCACTGAGTCACTCTTTAACTTACATCAGGGCTCTCTCACGGTCGGACAGTAAGCTATTCGCTTTCGCACTATTTCCTCCGAGCTCGGCTGGAATAATGCAGCTTTGGTGGGGGCATTCTGGCGCGGTCTTTCTAGTAAAATAAAGGATGAACTCGCAGGTCGAGATACCCCGTCCACCTTAGAGGACCTTATCTCGCTGGCTACCCGCATTGACCTGCGCTTCCTGGAGCGCGCTCGGGAGTCAGTGAGAGACAGGCGCTCCTCCAGGTCAGTTTCTCCTTTCACTCAGTCGGCCAGCTCACGTTCAGTCGGATCTTCTTCCCTCTCTTCGGGTGAGCCCATGCAGATAGATCATTTCAGGATGGCCGAGTTACGTCAGAGAGAGAGACGGGCACAAGGTCTGTGCCTCTATTGCGGTCATTCGTCACACTATATTCGCACCTGTTCTAAAAGACAGGGAAACGACTCCACCTAGGTCAGGTAAGAGAGGCCTTCCTAGGTGATGATGATTCCTCTCAACCCCTTACGATTTCTGTGCTTTTGGTTTCAGGAGGGAGGCGTGGTTCCGAGGTGGCCTACGTGGATTCGGGCTCAGCGGGTAACTTCATTCGGCCGGAAGAGGTAGACAAATACCAAATTCCTGTAGTCACTCTATCTAACCCAATTCAGATTGCCACCGTGGATGGTAAACCGCTACAGGTGACGGTCACCTTGGTCACTGAAGAGGTGGAATTGCAAATCGGAGCCTTACATCGAGAGAAGATAGCCTTTTACGTTTTACCTAAGCTCTCTCACGCCATTCTACTCGGTCTTCCATGGTTAAGGACTCATCAGCCTGTTCTCGACTGGTCTTCTGGGGAGATACTCCGCTGGGGGCACCCGTGCCAAGCTCGTTGTCTGACTCCTGTCTGCCTGGCGGCCGCTCCACGGTCACCTCCAGACCTCCTGGGTCTTCCTCCAGCTTACAGCTCCTACGCCGATGTTTTTGATAAGAAGGAAGCGGAGGTCCTCCCTACACACCGGCCGTTTGACTGCCCAATTGAACTTGTTTCTGGTTCAACCCCCCCAAGGGGCAGAATCTTTCCTCTGTCTCCCGCGGAGACCACCGCCATGTCCGAGTACGTCCGAGAGAACCTCGCCAAAGGCTTTATACGGAAATCCTCTTCGCCCGCGGGAGCCGGGTTCTTCTTCGTCAAAAAGAAGGACGGGACTCTACGGCCATGCATTGACTGTAGGGGCTTGAATGAGATTACCATCAAGAACAGGTACCCTCTTCCACTCATTCCGGAACTGTTTGACCGTCTCAGAGGGGCTCGGGTCTTTACCAAGCTGGACCTCAGAGGAGCCTACAATCTGGTCCGTATCCGTGCAGGTGACGAGTGGAAGACCGCTTTCAACACTAGAGATGGCCATTACGAGTACCTGGTCATGCCCTTCGGTCTTTGCAATGCTCCTGCAGTCTTTCAAGAGTTCGTCAATGAGATCTTCCGGGATCTCTTGTACTCCTGTGTGGTCGTGTACTTAGACGACATCCTCGTCTTCTCGCCGGACCTCTCGTCCCACAGAAAGAGTGTCCGCCTGGTGCTTCAAAGTCTTCGGGAGAACCGTCTGTATGCAAAAATCGAGAAATGTCTCTTCGAACAGACCTCTCTGCCATTTCTGGGATACATTATCTCCGACGCTGGTCTAAGGATGGATCCCGAGAAGTTGTCTGCCATCCTCAAATGGCCTCGCCCCGTCGGATTAAAGGCGATAAGATTCCTCGGGTTCGCCAACTATTACCGGCAATTTGTCTCCCACTTCTCCGCGATCACAAGACCCATTTCTGTGCTCACCCGTAAAGGGTCTACTTCCAAGGATTGGTCTCCAGAGGCAGAGGAGGCCTTTCTGACCCTAAAACGGGCTTTCTCCACGGCTCCGGTCCTGCATCGCCCTGAGAGCAATCGACCTTTTGTACTCGAGGTGGACGCCTCCTCGACTGGTGCCGGGGCGGTGCTGTCCCAGAGAACCGCCTCCGGTCGCCTGCACCCTTGTGGCTTCTTCTCGAAGGCCTTTTCTCCATCCGAGTGTAACTACTCGATCGGTGACCGGGAACTTTTGGCCATCAAGTTGGCCTTGGAGGAATGGCGCCACCTCCTGGAAGGAGCTGTCCATCCTTTTGTCATCTTCTCGGACCACAAGAATCTGGCCTATCTCCAGTCTGCCCAGAGATTAAACCCTCGCCAGGCCAGATGGTCTTTATTTTTTGCCCGATTTGATTTCGAGCTCCGATTCCGTCCCGGCAACAAGAATTCCAAAGCCGACGCCCTGTCCAGGGTCTTCCAACCACACGAATCCACGGAGGAACCGTCACATATCATTGATCCCACTAGGATCATCACCGTGGCTCCAGTGAACTGGCTTACTCCTCCGCCTGGCAAGACGCTTGTGCCAGAGAATCTCAAGCAAAAGGTTCTTCTATGGGGGCACTCCTCCAAACTGGCCGGCCATGCCGGAACTAAGAAGACCCTTGACCTTATCAAACGTCACTACTGGTGGCCCTCACTTCGCCAAGATGTACTCGACTTTGTGGCTTCTTGTCCATCCTGTGCAAAAAACAAGGTGCCACGGAGATCTCCGTCCGGCTTGTTGCTTCCGTTGCCAGTCCCTACGGTTCCTTGGGAGAACATCGCCATGGATTTCATCACCGACCTACCCTACTCTGCAGGCTGCACAGTCATCCTGGTGGTGGTGGTGGATCGTTTTTCCAAGATGGCTCACTTCATCCGTCTGCCCGGTCTTCCCTCAGCGCCAGAGCTGGCCGAAATCTTCATTCATCAAGTCTTCAGGCTTCATGGACTACCTCGACGCATTGTGTCTGACCGAGGGGTTCAGTTTACCTCCAAGTTCTGGCGTTCGCTTTGTAAGCTCTTGAACGTTTCCCTCGACTTCTCCTCGGCCTACCATCCACAGTCCAACGGACAAGTAGAGCGTACCAACCAGATGCTTACGGGATACTTACGCCACTTCTCTAACGCCCACCAGAACGATTGGGTCAACTTACTCCCCTGGGCAGAGTTCGCTTATAACAACCATGCTGGTGAGTCTTCGGCCAAGTCTCCGTTTTTCATTGTTTTTGGCAGACATCCTGGTGTTCCTCTTCCGATAACCCCTGCCTCTGAGGTACCCGCGGCCAATGCCTTGTCCTCGGAATTTTCTAAGATTTGGGCTGAGACCAACACCACTCAAGAGATCCGCTGATCAGATGAAGCACTATGCAGACAAAAAGAGGTTGGATTCTCCTCCGTATCGTGTTGGCGACAAGGTCTGGCTCTCCTCCAAATTCGTCCGACTAAAACTGCCCTCCTACAAGTTGGGTCCACGCTACATCGGTCCGTTTGAAATTCTGGGACGTATTAACGAAGTTGCCTACAAATTGAGGTTGCCTGCTTCGCTCCGGATCCCGAACACCTTTCACGTCTCTCTCCTGAAGCCTGTGGTGCTGAATCGTTTCCATTCCTCGCTTGATCTTGGTCCTCAGCCGGTGAGTGCCGACAACGTTTTTGAAGTGCAGGACATCCTCGCTGTGAAAAGGGTTAGAGGTAGGACTTTCTTTCTCGTTGATTGGAAGGGCTTTGGTCCTGAGGAGAGATCCTGGGAGCCTCGGGAGAATATTAATGCTCCCCGTATCCTCAAGAGGTTTCTTGTTAACCTCCGGGGGGGGCGGCTTAGGGGAGGGGGTACTGTTACACCGCTCCGTCATACTCACTCGGCCTCCGCTCCCACGCCGCAGTCGCCCTCCGCTCCCACGCCGCAGCCTCTCTCCACCCGACGGCCGCGGCGGTCACCTGAGACAGGTCCGCGACCGATGCCTTCCCTGCATGCTATGCGCATGCGCCATAGGCCGCGGCCGCGCCTCCTTCCTGCTTCTTATGCTCCGGCTGTGCCCTAACCCGGAAGCACCTTTGGACCAATGGCTGACCAGACGGGGCCATATCAGGCCGCTTCCCCCTGAGGGAGGCGCCTGATCATTGTGTTTCCTGACACTCTGGCCTCGCTCCATCGTGCACACTCTGCTCCTGCAGTTCCTGTCTCGACTGCTCCCCTCAGCAGCTTCTCAGTCCTGCTACCCGTGTTCCTGGTTACCTACTCCAGTCCTGCCTTGTGTTCCTGCCGTCCTACTCCAGTCCTGCCTTGTGTTCCTGCCGTCCTACTCCAGTCCTGCCTTCAGTGTTCCTGTCGTCCTACTCCAGTCCTGCCTTGTGTTCCTGCCGTCCTACTCCAGTCCTGCCTTCAGTGTTCCTGTCGTCCTACTCCAGTCCTGTCTTCAGTGCTCCTGCCGTCCTACTCCAGTCTCAGTCTTACTCCGGTCCATCCTGAGCCGCCCCTCTCGGTACCGGCTACCGTGGTACTCGAACCCCTGGGCCTGCTCCTAACGGTCCCTGTATAGGGGTCGGTTCCACCTGGCAGCTCGCCCGGGGTCCCTCGGTGCCACGGTCCAGAGGGTCCACTCTCGGAGTCCCCGCTCCTGACCACCCGTGCTAACACGCCTCCTCTTCGGAAGTTTCAAAAAATAAAAGCACTGAGTCGTCAGTGGAGGCTCCTGGTCAGGAACAACATCTTTCCTTGTGTCCTTCACCCCTACCAAAAGTGAAGGATGTGGCAGGCCACACTACCAATTACTCCATGGAGCTCTTTTCTCATACCATGCCTGGGTTAGCAAGTCAAATCGTGAATTCCCCAGTCCAAGATGAATCTGACATGGAGTGCACTGATGCACAGCCACTGCTAGATTTTTCTGCTGGTACATTCACTCAGAGCACTACATTGTCCTCGCAGTGTACTAAGGCAGAATCAAACCCTGATGAAACTCAGGTGCCCCTTCCCGCATACTATACCACCTTACACGGTGACACAGAGGAAGGTGCACATGAAATTGAAGAGGAGGTGATGGATGACCCAGTTGTTGACCCAGATTGGCATCCATTGGGGGAAGAGGGTGCCGCTGCCAATAGCTTAGAAGAGGAGGAGGAGGATCTGCAGCAGGCAACGACATCGCAACAGCTGTTATCTGGCATGATCGTAGCAGCCCAAAAGCGTGTTACAAAAACCAAAAGAGTAGCAGGACAGCTTGGCCAGACGGTCAAATTAGCACAGCGTGCAAGGTCTCAAAATGTCTTCCATAGTAGGAAGAGTGCAGTGTGGCACTTTTTTGAACAAAATCCTAATGATCAGGCAAAGGTAATCTGTAAGAAGTGCGCAAAGACCTTTAGCCGAGGGAAAAATCTGAGAAATTTAAATACTAGTTGCATGCTTAGACATTTAACCACCATGCACTTGCAAGCGTGGACGGACTACCAAACTTCACGTACCACATGTGCACCTGCTCCGAATGAAGGTAGTCTGCAACTCTACATCGCTTCCCCCACTGTAAGCCCACCGGTTAGCACACCACCAGCAGCAAATGTCGAGGTGTCGTCGCAAGGGCAAAGCAGTCATGGAATCACAATGTTATTGCTGCGAAAGACTGAATCTAGGCCATCAGCAACACCACCAACACCATCACCAATCCTCTCTCAGTCCACCGAGTCCACAGCTAGTTCCACCATATTCAGCTCTCAAGTCCAGCTCACCCTACCAAAGACTCTGAGTAGGACAAGAAAGTACACATCGTCTCATCCGCGTACACTGGCTTTGAACTCCCATATTGCCAAACTAATCTCGTTAGAGATGATGCCCTACTGATTGGTTGAAAACAAAGCTTTCCGCGAGCTCATGGCCTACGCAGTACCACGCTATGACCTACCCAGTTGGCACTTTTCGCGAAAAGCCATCCCAGCCCTCCACGTGCATGTGAAAGACCGCATTGTCTATGCACTCAAGCAGTCAGTGAGTGGAAAGGTGCACCTCACAACAGATGTGTGGTCCATTAGGCATGACCAGGGCCGTTATGTGTCCATCACTGCGCACTGGGTTAATGTGGTGGATGCAGGGTCCACAGGGGACAGCGGCGGTGGGACAGTGCTGCCTAGCCCACGGTATAGGAAACAGTTGGCTGTAGGCGTTCGACCCTCCTCCTCCTCCAGAAGCGAAAGCTCGTCCACAGAGCGCAGTCGCACAAGCACTCCATCCGCAGCTGCCAGTGTTGCACACGAGGTGTCCCACTATCGAACAGCTAGTGGTAAGCGTCAGCAGGCTGTGTTCAAGATGATGTGTTTGGGCAACAACAGACACACCGCGGAGGTACTGGCCGACTACTTGCAGCGACAAACTGAGTCATGGCTGGGCAGTCTACATCTTGAGGCAGGCAAGGTAGTTAGTGATAACGGCCGGAATTTTGTGGCAGCCATAGCCCTTTCAAAACATACCTTGCCTGGTTCACACCTTGAACCTGGTGGTGCAGTGCTTCCTCAATAATTATCTGGAGTTAACACCCCTGCTCCATAAGGTGCGAAGACAGCTTTATGTCTATGCACAGTGTACACAAAGAGCTGCCGATCAGGAATAGTAGCATTTTGGACTCCGCAAGAGTCTCTACTACAGAAATTAACATGCTGATGCTCAGAAATCTGCACTGCAGGTCAGTTTATGCAGCATTATAAAGAAGCACAGTGGGCATGGGATTTCTATAAATCCCATCAACTGTGCTTGTAATGTAGAACGCAGCGTTTTGGACTGAACGAAAATACGCTGTGTCCAAAATGCTACAATTCCTGATCGTCGGCATGTACCCTTAAGGTATTATATACCTGGCATGGCTACCAAAATAAGAACAGCAGATCATCAGGCAATTGTGAAAGCTCTATAGGCAATTTGAACGATTTGACTTTCAGGAAAAGGTGCAGTGACTCGTTTGTTGCTTAGGTGAGATTCCTTTATTAATGGAGGTACATATTAACTTATTAATTCTGGTATTATCATATTATCAAAGCCTATTATTTTTACATACATTGTATGTGTTTTTATTAATAGCTTAAATTAAGAGACAAAAAGTCAGCATTTATTTCATAAACCAACTTTCATATACGCCCCCTATTGAGGAAGCCAGTATGGCGAAACGGCGCTGTCGGGGTAACCAGACACGTGTATGAGAGAGCCGCAGAAGTTTTATACATGTAAGTTGTTGTATAATTGCAAACAGGATTGCATTGTTACATCATGCAGGAATAGCTTATTTCAAATTGAATCAGTATAGCTGGCATATTAAGCAGGACACATGATTAACCTGTAGTTCTCTGCACTAGGCATTGGATATATTCACACTAAGGAGAAATTTTCTTTGCCGCACACACAGTTAGGTTGTTCCTTTGTTACAACAATTAGGTACATATTTACACAAACAAGTAAGTTTATGCATTTTTGTTTATAAGTATTTGTAATTAATCAGAGAAACATTGAGAACAAAAGTCGCTACTATCTGAGCATTTATGCATTGTGATTACTCCATTAAGGATTAGTTAGCCTTGTCTTTGAGTATCATGGTATGCACATAGTATAAGGAGCTAAACCCAATTGTTATTTACCTTCAGCAGTTTGTATTTCACACTATTTAATCAAAGATGTGTTTCTTCTGCTTTTAGAACTGGGCCTTTTCCTAAAAATATTTAGACAGAAGTTTATATAAATATAGCTTATGAATTTATGCTTAAGAAATAAACACTATTTGGAGATAATTTGTATGTAAAAAAATTAAAAAAGAAAAGGAAAAAACATTCTGTGATTATGTTGCATAAAGCTTAATTCTGTGAGCATCTATCATTACATTTGTACTCCCTTTTTTTAGAAATTTCCTTGTAAAAAGTATTTTATGAAATTTATTAATAAATGATTGGTTTTATTGATTTATCTATTTTTTGCCTATTTGCCTTTGTTATGTCTGCACAAATTTGTGGCAGAAATTGAGATCTAATATGTTGAATTGAGGTGGCTATTAGTTTTGGACTATTTTGTTATGTATTTCATTACCTAGGTGATGATATGTATGTATGTACATATATTAAAATACTTCACAATTACTGTCTTCAATTTCCAGCACAATTCTGTCCTTCCTGCCTACATAACCTACAATTAATATTTGACAGAAATTTCTGCAGCTCCTGTAATGTTTCTGTAAGCCTCTTGGCAGACTCCCAGAGCAATTTTCTTCCTGTCTTTTCATCAATTCCATTTCTAGATAATGTCACTGATGTACCAAATTTTACCAACTTCTTAATAGTGTCGTCTTCACAGTGTTCCATGGCATATATAATGCCTTGGAGTTTTTTCTACCCTGACTGATAATTTTCAACAACCAGTGTCCACATAGTGATTTACTATGTGTGCCAACTATGTAGTTACTAGGGACTGTGGGTGCCTACGAAATCCCCCGAACTAAGGGCTCTTTAGTCTATCCCTGACCCTCAGATTACTCCAGAAGGTGGAGACACCGTGGTCACATGCCTTGCTATAATTTTACTGTATATTAACCCTTACCTGTTCCCTCCCACCCACGGAGGTGTGAGACCAAAGCGTATAGGATAACACTAACCAGACAAACAAGAGAAGACAGACTGGGATAAATGAAAACTACAATCATACAAAATACCCTCTCCAACACGGGGAAGAGATAGGAAGGTGAAACCAAATAGGAGATGATGAGGAAACAAACTCCATGCAACATTCTCCTGAGGAACTCTCTGAACACCTATTCCAAACATGAACTTCACCTCCAACTCCTAATCAGGCAGTAAGTACTATCACTGGCAATTCCCAAGTGCCAGTGGCAAGCATATATAGCAGAGGGGAGTGGCCAACACTGAACAGCTGAAACAATCCAGGTTGGAGAGCTCCTGGAGATCAACTGAACTGATTAACCTTTGCACTTCCAGCAAGGAAAAAAAAAAGCACTATTTAATAAGATTGTGAAGCAGTTCTAATCAGTGCAGTAGTTTGTTAAACCAGACACTGTAATCTTCTGGCCTATCTCTGCCATGGCATCCTCATGACAATTACATCCCTTTGCTTTGTTATAAGCTGTTTACGACCATGGCTTTTGCTGTAAAATGCAACTAAGAAAATGTCAGGAAAATCGTACAGAAACAGCTAAACTTTTTATGGGGTTAATCAGAATTACTGTAAATGATGGCAGCTGTGCACTGACTCCTTTTTAACATGAGTTTATATTTGATTGGCTAATTCGGAACACAACTACATACATAAAAGAGTGTTTACACTTATGTAACCAAATTATATTAGTTTTGGTAATTTTATTCATCCATTCAAAATTGTTTGAACAGTTTATTTGTGATATCAAATGTGGAAAATGTTCTGAAATGAGTCTTCTTGGTATGATTTTTTTAAATGACAAAAACGGTGAGTGTAGACTATATGCACTGTACATTGAAGGAAATAACTGCGCCTTACACAATGGTCGCTGTGTGAAGCATCAAAGAAAAGGAGCCGTTATGTAGGACTGGTATGACGATGGAAACCAGAGAATACCATTAACATAAAGATTTTAATTAACTTAATTATTACGCAGGTAATTACTGTAAGACAGATTATGGGGAAGGCAATTTTTTAGGAGTTAGGTCAGACAACTGTTCTTAATTAATTTTTGGATGCTGAATCCAGAAATGATCTCAGTTTTTCTCTATCACGTCAAGTTTTTGAACTATAGGATTTTTGTCTTCTCAAAAATATGTAAACTACTGTACCTAAAAAGTTTTTTTTTTTTAAATAGTACAAATATGAACAAAAAATGAAATATATAAGAAATAGGCATGACAAATATGTTTTTTAACACTATCATGTTTTTTTACAAAGGATATATATATATATGCAAGTATTTAAGGTAAAAATGTACATTTATAGCTTTTTCTGGAGTGTTTAACTTGAGGACAATCACGTTTGATGCTCCAGCAATAGTCAGCCATCATATGTACATCCCATCTACCCTGGTAACGGTCTTCCATAACCTTCAAATCTTGGTGAAATTGCTCACCTTGCTCATCGCTAACAGCACCAAGATTTTCCGGAAAGTTGGCAAGATGGCAATGCAGAAAATGTAGTTTAATACTCATATTGCAACCAAGCGCTTTGTAGCTCTCCAATAGTTTCTGAACAATTTCTTTGTAATTACTTGCACGTGTATTTCCAAGAAAGTTCTTGACGACGTCTTTGAATGATAACCAAGCATTCTTCTCAAGATCTGACATAGTCCCGGTGAAATGTTCATCTTTGATGAGCTGTCGAATTTGTGGACCATCAAACACACCAGCCTTGATTTTTTCAATGGACAGTCCAGGAAGTGCCAACATGATGTACTTAAAACAGTCGCCGTCAGTTGGCAATGCTTTTACAAATTGCTTCATGAGACCTAGTTTTATGTGCAGAGGTGGGAATAGTATATTCTTCCTGTCAACAAGTGGCTGATGTAGAATGTTAGGATCTCCAGGTTTAAGAACAGATCTTGGAGGCCAATTCGACTCAACCCAATGCTTTTCTCGAGCTCTGCTATCCCACATACAGAGAAAGCAGGGATACTTTGTGTACCCACGTTGCTGACCAAGAAGGAAGCAAACCATTTTAAGGTCAACACAGATGATCCAATTGTGTGTGTCATATTTCAATAACTCAATAACTCTCTTTACATATCCATGTTCTCACGAAGAGAGACAGAATGCCCAATAGGGACTGCACCAAATAAATTGCCATTGTGTAGAAGGACACACTTAAGACTCCGCTTTGAGCTATCAATAAACAGTCGCCATTCATTTGGATTGTACATTGAAAGCCCTAATTCTTGTAGTAAACCAGGAATATTATGGCAAAACACAAAACCGCTGTCACACCGAAAGTACTGCAAAAATGTACTTTCTCTAGTACGAAAGTATGATACCTTCGCTCCTTGTTCAAGTAACTGTTTCTCATTCAGCCTTGATGCTAGTAATTCTGAAGCTTTTTTTGATAAGCCCAATTCACGTGCTAAATCATTTAACTCGTGCTGATCAAATCCCTTACGAAATGAATCCTTGTGACTTTCAAATTCTGCATCATTGCTGTCACTGTGTTCGTCAACATCACTCAGAACTTCTAGAGATGTTAGCTGTTCGAAAACTGGCACTGGAATTTCAGCTAAATGAGGCATTGGTCTGATAGCTGACGGTAGATTTGGATATTCTATTTTACTTTTATTTTTCCTGTTAAATCCTGATGTTTTCACTAAACAGAAGTAACAGTCTGTGGAATGACTTTTTTGCTCTCTCCACACCATGGGGATACCAAATGCCAACTTTTCACGTGTTCCTTTGGTCCACATCCGTAAACTCTCGACACACACTGCTTGCACACTATGTGAGGGGCCCATGGCTTATCTTGATCACCGAGTTTTACTTTAAAATATGCAAAATATGCTTGTTTGACAAATACACTGATGTTTGCCCTTTGAACTGGAATGGTGAAAACACCACAAATATAGCAGAAGGAGTCAGGGTTGTTTAGGCATTTACGACGAGAGGAAGAAGGAGCAGACATGATCTGAAACAAAGGAAATATGTACATAAGTAAATAAAACACTGAGATGGAAAGTTACAAGCTATGAAAACTAACAAAGAAAAAAATCATAAAAGATATATAAATTACAACTAAGCGCCCAATGTAAAGAGAAAAGCTATCACAAATCCTATTTATTCCTACTATGATACATTTTTTGTGTAAAGATATGGATAATTATGATATTGATAATGTAGGACTGGTATGAAGATGGAAACCAGAGAATACCATTAACATAAAGATTATAATTAACTTAATTATTACGCAGGTAATTACTTCCATCAGTCAAGCAGTTATCTACCATCATATAGAAAGGTGATAACTTGTTATAAACAAAATACCCCTTGAACTTACCGCATCTAAGGCCTGTTTCATACCTCCGTCGTCGGCGGTCAGTTGAAACCCTCCAAAGGTTTAAACGAACTGATCCGTGATGGTCGGATGTCAGCGGAGGACGCTGTATGAAGCATCTGTGGGAGAAGCGAAGTGGCGTAATTTAAAGTGACCGCGGGGGCCGCGATTAGGAGCGAGATGCGATATCGCGGGGCCGCGATTAGGAGCGAGATGCGATATCGCGGGGCCGCGATTAGGAGCGAGATGCGATATCGCGGGGCCGCGATTAGGAGCGAGATGCGATATCGCGGGGCCGCGATTAGGAGCGAGATGCGATATCGCGGGGCCGCGATTAGGAGCGAGATGCGATATCGCGGGGCCGCGATTAGGAGCGAGATGCGATATCGCGGGGCCGCGATTAGGAGCGAGATGCGATATCGCGGGGCCGCGATTAGGAGCGAGATGCGATATCGCGGGGCCGCGATTAGGAGCGAGATGCGATATCGCGGGGCCGCGATTAGGAGCGAGATGCGATATCGCGGGGCCGCGATTTGGAGCGAGATCCAATTTGGAGCGAGATCGCGGGGCTACGCGATTTGGAGCGAGATCGTGGGGATACGCGATTTGGAGCGAGATCGCGGGGCCGCGATTTGGAGCGAGATGCAATATCGCGGGTCCGCGATTTGGAGCGAGATCCGATTTGGAGCAAGATCGCGGGTCCGCGATTTGGAGCGAGATCCAATTTGGAGCGAGATCCAATTTGGAGTGAGATCGCGGTGCCGCGATTTGGAGCGAAATCGCGGGGCCGCGATTTGGAGCGAGATCGCGGGGCCGCGATTTGGAGCGAGATCGCGGGGCCGCGATTAGGAGCGAGATGCAATATCGCGGGGCCGCGATTTGGAGCGAGATCCGATTTGGAGCGAGATCGCGGGTCCGCGATTTGGAGCGAGATCCAATTTGGAGCGAGATCGCGGGGCCGCGATTTGGAGTGAGATCGCGGGGCCGCGATTTGGAGCGAGATCGCGGGGCCGCGATTTGGAGCGAGATCTGATTTGGAGCGAGATCACGGAGAGAGAGATTTTAGGGGCTCCCGGCATGGCATTCATGGGTTAATGCTCAAAATAGCGGACCGTCAAAGATAAAAAACGTTGCAGAGTCCGTCACATCCGCCCGGGAGCTGCTAAAATCTCGGAGCATCCGTAAAAAAACGGGTGGGACGGACGACCGTGAGTCAAGACCCGCCAATAATGTAAGTCTATGGGGGAAAAAACGGATCCGCCCCTTTTTGGCGGATCCGTTTTTTTAACAAATTGGCGGATTTTGACTGACGGGAAAAAACTGATGTGTGAAACAGGCCTAAGCAGTAGGGGGTCAGATCTTTAGCAAAGATGTCTCTAAATGGAGGCGCATTGAGTCCGATCTATGGGAAATTTGTCTTAGTGGACTGCTACTAGATTCCTGTCTGTGATACTGATGTTCCACATTTTAGACAGAAAATAAGTTTTATTATAAGGATATAATTAAGGAACAGCGAATGGATTCTAAAAAAATCAAACTCATTTAGATTTTCCCAAAATTTGCAGATTCCAGCAAATCCAAATTTTTGGAAACCTGATTCTTGCAAATCCAGCAAAGTGGAAGCCATTTTGTTGGATTCATGTGAATTTAATA
Organism: Dendrobates tinctorius; assembly: GCF_039654945.1. Lineage (NCBI taxonomy): Eukaryota > Metazoa > Chordata > Amphibia > Anura > Dendrobatidae > Dendrobates > Dendrobates tinctorius. The sequence continues at coordinate 14,055,696 of NW_027361727.1, read as the reverse complement.
GAGGTTATTTTATTTATTTTACTCATTTATATATCACCATTAATTCCACAGCACTTTACATAGATTTTTGGCACTGTCCCCATTCGGGCTCACAATCTAGATTTCCTATCAGTGTGTCTTTGGAATATGGGAGGAAACCCACGCAAACACAGGGAGAACATACAAACTCCTTGCAGATGTTATCCTTGGTGGCATTTGAACCCAGAACCCCAGCGCTGAAAGGCTGCAGTGCCACTGAGCCACCATGCCGCCCATAAAAAGCAATACAAAATCATACTCCTCTAGCACCTTCCCTCAGCCTTCACTGGCTTGCTAGGACCCCATTTCACTTTGGTACTGGTCTCCTCTTCATGCTTTACTAGGTCTTGACACACTTTTGATGTATGGCAATGCTTTGACATCATGACATCTGAACTTACATGCTGGTCTAACAGGGCTCAACGAGTGGGGGGCTACACTGGCAAAGACACATGAATTAGCCATACATGTCATTCATCAACTGAAGATGATTGTTTATTGTTTTTTAACCCCTTTCCCAGCCCATCCGTTTATTATGCTTAGCAGTCAGGAGATCTCAGAACATAATAAATGGATTTTTAAAGGCAATTAGGGCTCATTTTATATGCCAACCGCATCCTAATTACTTCCTATTTTTCCCTTCCATTTTTTTTTCACTGAAGAGATATGCATGCTTCTAATCCAGTTAAACACTGGGAAAGTCACATGATTTTACCCTAGTTTATCACTAAGTAGTAACAGATACATGAGACATGGACGCAAAAGGGAAGCAAATCCGGAGCCTTCCCATTTGTATCCGCGTGTCACTGATCTCCATAGACTTAAATGGCTGAGTCCGATCCACAAATTGGACGATAGGACGTGATCTGCGTCTCACAGATCTTACTCGTGAATCTCTGATTTCATTGGATGTGTAAATACATCCATTTTTAGTTACTATCACATACATGTATGAGTGTTACCATCCAAAGAAGCAGACCAATCTTATTCTCAGTTTTCTTAGGATCCCAATTGCTTTGAAGATGCATCAATTTGTTTCTTATCCAGTTTTTTCAGTGAAGTGGGTAGACTGTTAGGAGTTTTTATCCATTGAGTCTTAAGAATGTATCAGTTAAAAATGGATGGAACTAGGATGGAAAGCTGATGTACAGAGTCTTCCTGGTTCATCTAAGTCTCACAGATTCCCATAGACTTTCTCACAGATCCCCATAGACTTTAATGGCCAAATCTGATCCACAAAACAGATGAGAATAGAAAATGTTCTGGATCTGTTTTTAATACGAATATGTGTAAGGATCAATGAAATTCTTTGGATCTAGGTGCTGTCAGAGAACAAAAATCGGACAGCTCTGGGAGATGTCACATGCATGGATGCATCCTCATGCTAATACTGCTGCATGCCTCCCAGGCTAAAATTTACCAGTCATCCCATTACCCATCTCAGATGTTTGTGTTTAACATTACCCGAATAATGAACTGCAGTAGAAATACTATTTCAGTTAAGTTTCTTGAACTTTTATTATTTTCTGTTCTGGTGGATAATGAGTGCTTGTTTTGTATGAAGTTGTGTTAAAATTTGGACCAATGTAGGGCTGAAAGATAAGTTCTCCGAGTAATACCGAAGTTTAGCCCTCTTCTGGGCCCAGAAAACGTAACAATGGCCAATTATCCAAACCACGAATGGGCCTGAAAATTAAATAAAGGGTTAATAATCATAAAGACTATGGCGAATATAAATTTTAAATCTCTTTGAATCCCAACGACCCAGCTTTTTGATTCCCGCAGCCGAGAGGCCAGCCTTGGCCGCTTCGGTAGCGGCCCCAATTCTAAATGAGTGGGAAGTAATTTTCAAATGATTGTTCCCTAATAATTTCAAGCATTTTTTCAATAAAAAATTAAACTGAAAAATCGTGGCGGGGGAAAGATCCAAATGAATAAAAAGGGAGCCTTGAACGGAAGGCCGAAAATGAACTGCAGTAGAAATACTATTTCAGTTAAGTTTCTTGAACTTTTATTATTTTCTGGTCTGGTGGATAATGAGTGCTTGTTTTGTATGAAGTTGTGTTAAAAATAACACATCATAGTGGTGGTAAACTCGTAGAGGAGGACGCCTTGACCTCATCTCTGGATTCGATGTCTCGGCAGGCTGCATAGTCTCGGACGTTGATGAGGCCATGGTCCCAGAATACCGATTTAATACATTAAAATAACTGACACAACACCGATTCTAGTGGATAAAAATTGGCCGTGAGTTTATTTTGGGTTTAAAATAATAATTAAAACCAAATCCATTAATAAATAATTCCAGATAAATACCCATTAAAAACCATATCAAAGACACAATCCGCCCCTTAGCGGCCGATTTTCCCAAAAGCAAAAGCTCACAGAGACGTGGCCCTGCCCCCCAATAATGACAGCCACTTTTCAACCATAGACTGTAACTCCAGATTAAAAATGTCCAGACCTATGTCCGACAAATGCACTAGATCCTGACGATATAAACCTGGAATGAAACCTTCGGGGTCAACATGCCTGAACGAAAAACTGTGAATTAATGGCAAAAATTTCTGGAGACCTCTATTAACCCTAATCCTTATTTTATTCAAAAATTTTGAGTTGTCCCTTCTCCAAAGTAATCTAGGAACGATTTCAGGGAAAATGAAGTCAGTACTAGGGAAGGATTGCTTCAATGATGAAACATCCGACCTCATAATCGCTATCAAATCCAACGTCTTCATCTTCCCTAAGTCGTTACCACCTAGGTGAAATAGAACTAAATCAGGGGCTGGAAATAAATTCAAACATATCTTAAACTCTACAATAAAACTTGACCACTTCATCCCACGAATGTTGTGCCAGAAAATTTGGACCAATGTAGGGCTGAAAGATAAGTTCTACGAGTAATACCGAAGTTTAGCCCTCTTCTGGGCCCAGAAAACGTAACAATGGCCAATTATCCAAACCACGAACGGGCCTGAAAATTAAATAAAGGGTTAATAATCATAAAGGCTATGGTGAATATAAATTTTAAATCTCTTGGAATCCCAACGACCCAGCTTTTTAATTCCCGCATCCGAGAGGCCAGCCCTGGCCGCTTCGGTAGCGGCCCCAATTCTAAATGAGTGGGAAGTAATTTTCAAATGATCTTTCCCTAATAATTTCAAGCATTTTTTCAATAAAAAATTAAACTGAAAAATCGTGGCGGGGGAAAGATCCAAAGGAATAGAAAGGGAGCCTTGAACGGAAGGCCGAAAATGAAACCAGAAAATAGTCACGGGGCAAATGGCTCTGTCCGAAAAAGATCCGATTTTTATTCTAGACCCCCTACCGCACTGGTCCGTTTTTGATTTTCTGAGAAGCAAGATTAAATAATCCTTATGAAATTCAATGTCCGAACACATTAGACCGGAAGGGGTGGATTTTTTTTCAGAAATCAATTCACCTACACGAAGGGCACCGAAAAAGGCGATCAAAAATGCCGAAGAAAATAGTAATGACTCGTAAGAACTCAAACAGACTCTATGCAACGAAGCGCAGAGATCCTTTAGAAGTGAATGAGAGATCGGTCGTCTTGCATCTGGAATAAAATTACCTCTTAAAACCTTTCAAAAATTGTCTTGGAGGAAAGAAACTTGTTAAAGGGGGGTACCCGAAAAGCTTTAAAAAGAATGATACCCCTGAAATAGACTTATTCAATGATGAGAAGGATAACCCTTTACCGACCAAAAATTCAGCAAATTTCAAACCATAGACTGGGTTGGGATTATTTGGGTCGAAATTAAACAGGTTACAAGAATTAAGCCATGCAGCGGAATATTCGGCCCATGATCGCTCAGATAGTGACTGCTGAATAAAGTAAGATATCAGACTGATGTCCAGTCCCAAAATTCTTGAGGGCAAGGGGTTGCTTCCATATCTGCGTTTGGAACTTGTTGGTAAAAGATTAAACGCTGACTAGAGTATAGTGAATCAACAGCCGACTTCCCACAGCTAGAGCCATATTTCACTTTAACCCAAATATTAAATTTCAGGCAAAGCAAAGTCAACTGTCTAAGAATTACAGCAGCCCATTTATTTTTGGAAGACAGTGTGTTGATAGCCAGCAAAAAGCCTTGGTTCTCTGAAAGTATTACGATTCTTGAGTTCTGTATCAAAGATCCCCATAAATATAAACCCATCAAAACGGCAAAGAGTTCCAGCACCATGTCATTTCTGTTTACCCCGATAGAAATCCAAGGCAAAGGGATGTTCTGGATTGTCCAATGAGAAGAGAAAAAAATTGCACAGCCATCTGAATTACTTACTGAAAAGCTAAAAGGGATTGAATCCGCTGGCACAAACTCAGACTGCCAACATGACCTTCCATTAAAATCCGTCAAAAATTTTAGCCAAATTTTAGCGTCCTTCTTTAAATCAGAACCAATTCGTAAATGAGAGTGGGGAGTCGATAAACCTTTTGTGGCTTCATATAGGCGCCTCGAGAATGGCCTGCCTATGGGGATAATTCTGAGAGCAAAATTTAAAAGACCTAAAAGAGATTGCATTTCTCGCAAAGTAATTTTTTCTTTGTTGATGAATTTAAACAATTCGGTCCATAGCTTAAGCACTTTGTCGCATGGTAGTCTAGATTCCATCAGAGAAGAATCCAAAGTTATCCCTAAAAATTCAATACACTTAGATGGAAAAACTGTCTTTTCATGTGCGATAGGGATACCAAAGAATTCACATAAACTTAAGAATTTTGAAAGGGCTTGAAAGCAGTCTGAGGAAAAAGCTGGGCCTACAATCCAAAAATCGTCGAGGTAGTGCAAGATGCCGACATTAGACACATTAGACTCCAGAGTCCAGTGCAAAAAGGACGAAAAATTTTCAAAGTAAAAGCATGAAAGAGAAAAACCCATAGGAAGGCATTTATCAAAGAAAAATTGACCATCAAAACAAAACCCTAAAGAATTAAAAAATTCGGGATGAACTGGAAGAAGCCTGAATGCAGATTTGATGTCAGACTTAGCTAACAAAGCAGCCTGACCAAATTTTCTTAGAATATCAATGGCAGTGTCAAAAGAGGTATAGTTCACTGAACAAACTGATTTGTCAGTTTGGTCATTTAAAGAATCTCCATACGGAAAGGACAAATGATGAAATGATGTATCAAACGGAAAGAGCCTTGCTCTTTTTTTGAAATGATGCCTAAAGGAGAGATCTGAAAATTCAAAAAGGGGGGATACTCAAAGGGGCCGGCAAACCTACCCAATTCCAGCTCGCTAAAAATTTTCTTTTTCGCTATGTCATGGAAAGAATCTAAAGATGACAAATTCCTCACTAATGTGCAACCTATTCCTTCAAATGATGGGACATGAAAGCCAAAGGAAAAACCTTCAAAGAGCAATCTACTACTCTCCCTGTTTGGGTAAATGCCTAGCCAAAACAGCATGTTTTCCAGTTTCACTGGTGTCGGAGCCTTTTGCATTAGTGCCCTTAACAGCTGATTGCTGAGAAGATTGCTTCTTGAAACCTTTTGCTGCAGGGTGAGAGTTCCCGCAAAAAGAGCATTCGTGCCGGAATCTGCAGTTATGGCTCCATTTGCAAAATGAGTCATTGAAAGCAAAGCATACCCCATTTCTAACAGAGGTGGAAGTAGATTGTCTGGGAAAGGCCTGTCTCTGAGGAAGCATTAGATTTAACCATAATCCGACGTCCTTGATCCCCCAAGTAACCTCTGGGTGGACAGCAAGTTTTTGCCTAAACGCTTCATCGTAATGAAGCCATGCTAAACCACCGAAGTTCCTGTAAGCTTCCAGTATTATGTCTAAGTGTTGGAATAGCTTACTACATAAATTCGGATATTTCTCACCGAGAACAGCCGAATAAATCGAAAATGCCTGAATCCAGTTGTTAAAAGATTTAACTATACCACGCTTGGATTCCTCAGAATCCCCTTTATCGTCTTTGCGTTCAAATCTGCTCAGCTGTTCCCGGCGAGGAAGAAGCGAAAATAAATCAACATACTTACAATCCCAAATGAGCTCTTTAGTGGCAGAGCTCAAATGGAAGCCTAGTGGGGATAATTGACAAGTGAGAGCTTCCTTAAAAGTATTTTTAGGAAGCGCTCTCAAATTTGAGACGTCATCAGTTACCTCGATATTTGTAGCTGGCTGGGGAGTAGGGGAGAAAGCCTCACCCAGCGCCTCAGCCAGCACATCCCTCAACAATATTTTAAGCTGGCTTTGACCAACAGACGAACACATACTTGAGTTCTCACCCTTTCCAGAATTCCTGGACACAGTGTAGCTGCGCGGCTGCGAGGGATCCGCGACTGCTTCATCCTCTTCTTCCTCCAAAGACTCTTCCTGGTGAGCAGGCAATAGCGGGCAGATGCTGCAGGAGCAGTGTTCTTTGCAGCCGCCGCAGTGCTTTTACGACCGCGGCGCCCGACTGCCCCGCTGACCGAATCAGCTGGCGTACCCGGCCTTGTCATATGACGTCGCCCAGGATCTCGCGCTGGGCTGCGCGACTTGCTCCTCACTAGGCGGCGGGACTTCCTGTTCCTCTCACGTCCCGTGGACCTGGAACGCTGAGGCGACTAAGATGGAGAAAAGGCTGCCGGAGGTCTCCTGCTTCTTCCGCCGATCGCAGGGAGGGAAGCTGACGGTAGCGGAGGGTGAGGCAATGAGCGCGGGTCAGAGTTAGTGGCGGTAGCATTGGAAGCTGCAGCATTAGGTTTCATAGCCAAGCAGCCTCTAAGCCAGTCCATACCACCCTCTTCACCAGCTCTTGCCATTATTTGCTGAAGGAGAACGTCCATATTCCAAGACAATCTTCTTTTCTTCATAAACAATTTCTTCACTGAGGAGAAAACCGCTCTGCCAGGGTTTAAATACTCATAAATTACAATGCCACAAACCATCCACCAATCATGGCCCGTTAAAACGGCGCCAAAGTAAATGTAAATAACCAATCAGAATCAGATTGCTTATCTCCAGGCAAAAAACCTTGACCTCACTTTGACCTTTACCTGGGGTGAAAACGTAAACCGCCAAAATACAAATAAATGAGTGGAATTATGGTCTGTGTGACCATCGGACCCCCCCTTTATGCTGATGCTTTATTACGGGGGGGGACTGACAGGGACCACACAACAACTTAAGGCGCCGCGGCAGATATTCATACCATGGACATCAAGCCACTCATTTGCTGTTTCATCATAGTATTCAACATTGAATGTGGTGGTAAATTCATCGTATCCTCCTATAGCAAAAAGATGGTCATCCATTATAATAATAATAATACATTTTATTTCTAGAGCGCCGACATATTCCGCAGCACTTTTCATTTCAGAGGGAATTTGTACAGACAATAGACATTACAGCATAACAATAATCACATAGATTATAACAAATACCAAGAGGAATGAGGGCCCTGCTCGCAAGCTTACAGTCCATGAGGAAAGAGGTAGACACGAAAGGTGGGTGGTAACAGTTGCCCTGATTGTATGGACCAGCCATAATGTTAAGTGTGTAACAGTACAGACACAGAGGGCTAATGGATGCATAAAGCATGTGGGAACATGATGCGGGGAACCTGGTTATGGTAAAACTTTTGGCTGTGCCACACAGGGATAGATTAGGTTAATGTGTTGAGGCGATATGCCAGTCTGAATAAATGCGTTTTCAGGGCACGCTTAAAATTGTGGACATTGGGAACTAATCGTATTGACCTGGGAAGTGCATTCCAAAGAATTGACAAAGCACGTGTAAAGTCTTGGAGACGGGAGTGGGAGGTTCTGATTATTGAGGATGCTAACCTCAGGTCATCAGTAGAGCGGAGGGCGTGGGTAGGGTGGTATACTGAAATAAGGGAGGAAAGTAAGAAAAGGTCGAATTCCAGAGATGTTTTTGAGGTGCAGATGACAAGAGCGAGCCAGTGATCGAATGTGGGGGGCGAAGGAAAGCTCGGAGTCAAGTATGACCCCAAGACAGCAAGCATGTTGCTGGGGAGTAATAGTGGAACCACACACAGAAATGGCAATGTCGGGTATAGGTACATTTGTAGAGGGAGGAAACACTCATTTAGATTGTCCCAAAATTTGCGGATTCCAGCAAATCCAAATTTTTGGAAACCCGATTCTTACAAATCCAGCAAAGTGGAAGCCATTTTGTTGTTTTCATGTGAATTTAATAGAGGTTATTTTATTTATTTTACTCATTTATATATCACCATTAATTCCACAGCACTTTACATAGATTTTTGGCACTGTCCCCATTCGGGCTCACAATCTAGATTTCCTATCAGTGTGTCTTTGGAATATGGGAGGAAACCCACGCAAACACAGGGAGAACATACAAACTCCTTGCAGATGTTATCCTTGGTGGCATTTGAACCCAGAACCCCAGCGCTGAAAGGCTGCAGTGCCACTGAGCCACCATGCCGCCCATAAAAAGCAATACAAAATCATACTCCTCTAGCACCTTCCCTCAGCCTTCACTGGCTTGCTAGGACCCCATTTCACTTTGGTACTGGTCTCCTCTTCATGCTTTACTAGGTCTTGACACACTTTTGATGTATGGCAATGCTTTGACATAATGACATCTGAACTTACATGCTGGTCTAACAGGGCTCAACGAGTGGGGGGCTACACTGGCAAAGACACATGAATTAGCCATACATGTCATTCATCAACTGAAGATGATTGTTTATTGTTTTTTAACAACCTACAGGTTGCTGCTGATTCTGTAGGGAGAGCGTTAGGCAGGGAAGAAGACAAAAAAACTGCTTCTGCTGCTAGCGATTTGGCCTGCACAACACACCAGTCACTGTGCAGTGCAAGGGGAGGCTATATAGTGGTGTATCAGTGGTGTTGGTTGTTGGGCTGCCTTCTAAGGCTTCCTGACATTCCTGCATTGCTGTTTACCCACTGCTCCGCAAACTGCTTTTTTAAAAGCAATCCCAATTTTTTTTTTGTCCTGCTGAGAAGACAAAAAAACTGCTTCTGCTGCTAGCAATTTGGCCTGCACAACACACCAGTCACTGTGTGTGCAGTGCAAGGGGAGGCTATATAGTGGTGTATCAGTGGTGTTGGTTGTTGGGCTGCCTTCTAAGGCTTCCTGACATTCCTGCATTGCTGTTTACCCACTGCTCCGCAAACTGCTTTTTTAAAAGCAATCCAATCTCCCTTATCCTCTAGCCACTTTTGTCACAGCTGTGCCATCGAGCCTGTCACATAGCTCTCAGATATTCATTGAGCCTCACACAATCCAAAAGTGTCCAGTGTCCAAAAGTGTGTGCAGAGATTCAAAATCTCCCTTATCCTCTAGTCACTTTGGTCACAGCTGTGCCATCGAGCCTGTCACATAGCGCTCAGATATCAGTGGGCCTCACACAATCCAAAAGTGTCCATCCAGTGTCCAAAAGTGTGTGCAGAGATTCAAAATCTCCCTTATCCTCTAGTCACTTTGGTCACAGCTGTGCCATCGAGCCTGTCACATAGTGCTCAGATATCAGTGGGCCTCACACAATCCAAAAGTGTCCATCCAGTGTCCAAAAGTGTGTGCAGAGATTCAAAATCTCCCTTATCCTTTAGTCACTTTGGTCACAGCTGTGCCATCGAGCCTGTCACATAGCGCTCAGATATCAGTGGGCCTCACACAATCCAAAAGTGTCCATCCAGTGTCCAAAAGTGTGTGCAGAGATTCAAAATCTCCCTTATCCTCTAGTCACTTTGGTCACAGCTGTGCCATCGAGCCTGTCACATAGCGCTCAGATATCAGTGGGCCTCACACAATCCAAAAGTGTCCATCCAGTGTCCAAAAGTGTGTGCAGAGATTCAAAATCTCCCTTATCCTCTAGTCACTTTGGTCACAGCTGTGCCATCGAGCCTGTCACATAGCGCTCATATCAGTGGGCCTCACACAATCCAAAAGTGTCCATCCAGTGTCCAAAAGTGTGTGCAGAGATTCAAAATCTCCCTTATCCTCTAGTCACTTTGGTCACAGCTGTGCCATCGAGCCTGTCACATAGCGCTCATATCAGTGGGCCTCACACAATCCAAAAGTGTCCATCCAGTGTCCAAAAGTGTGTGCAGAGATTCAAAATCTCCCTTATCCTCTAGTCACTTTGGTCACAGCTGTGCCATCGAGCCTGTCACATAGTGCTCAGATATCAGTGGGCCTCACACAATCCAAAAGTGTCCATCCAGTGTCCAAAAGTGTGTGCAGAGATTCAAAATCTCCCTTATCCTCTAGTCACTTTGGTCACAGCTGTGCCATCGAGCCTGTCACATAGCGCTCAGATATCAGTGGGCCTCACACAATCCAAAAGTGTCCATCCAGTGTCCAAAAGTGTGTGCAGAGATTCAAAATCTCCCTTATCCTCTAGTCACTTTGGTCACAGCTGTGCCATCGAGCCTGTCACATAGCGCTCAGATATCAGTGGGCCTCACACAATCCAAAAGTGTCCATCCAGTGTCCAAAAGTGTGTGCAGAGATTCAAAATCTCCCTTATCCTCTAGTCACTTTGGTCACAGCTGTGCCATCGAGCCTGTCACATAGCGCTCAGATATCAGTGGGCCTCACACAATCCAAAAGTGTCCATCCAGTGTCCAAAAGTGTGTGCAGAGATTCAAAATCTCCCTTATCCTCTAGTCACTTTTGTCACAGCTGTGCCATCGAGCCTGTCACATAGCGCTCAGATATTCATTGGGCCTCACACAATCCAAAAGTGTCCAGTGTCCAAAAGTGTGTGCAGAGATTCAAAATCTCCCTTATCCTCTAGTCACTTTGGTCACAGCTGTGCCATCGAGCCTGTCACATAGCGCTCAGATATCAGTGGGCCTCACACAATCCAAAAGTGTCCAGTGTCCACAAGTGTCTGCAGAAATTCAAAATCTCCCCTGTCCTATAGACACCTTGTACCTTGTTTTACATTACTATATAGTTTGTTGGATTTTGTCTCCATTTCTACCAAAAATGAGGAAGGCTGGTGGAAGAGGCCGTGGAATTGGGCAGGGGTTGGCAGCTGGTAATGATGGTGTTGGTGGTGGATCTGATGGTAGTGGCAAGAGCAAAATAGGACCGAATGCAGGAGGTGCTGACCCTGCGTCATCGTCTGGCTACATAAGGCCTCGAACGCTTAGTTTTCTAGGAGTTGGCAAACCGCTTTTAAAGCCAGAGCATCAGGAAAAAGTTTTGTCTTACATTGCTGACTCAGCCTCCAGCTCTATCGCCTCCTCTTCTGAAGTTGTAAAAAGTAAAAGCACTGAGTCGTCATTGGAGGCTCATGTTCATGAACCACACCTTTCCTTGTGTCCTTCACCCCAACCAAGATTGAAGGATGACACAGGCCATACTACTGATTACTCCATGGAGCTGTTTTCACATACCATGCCTGGATTATCAAGTGAAATGGTGAATTACCCAGGCCAAGATGAATCTGACATGGAGTGCACTGATGCACAGCCGCTGATGGATGATTCTGCTGGTACATTCACTCAGAGCACTACATTGTCCTCGCAGTGTACAGAGCCAGATTCTGACCCTGATGAGACTCAGGTGCCCCTTCCCGCACACTATACCACCATACACGGTGACACAGAGGAAGGTGCACATGACATAGAAGAGGAGGTGATGGATGACCCAGTTGTTGACCCAGATTGGCATCCATTGGGGGAAGAGGGTGCTGCTTCCAATAGCTGAGATGAGGAGCATCCACAGCAGACATCGACATCGCAACAGCTGTTATCTGGCAGGCCCGGAGCACTCCAAAGACAGGTTCCCAACATCAAAAGAGTTGCTGGACAGCTTGTCCAGAGGGTCAAAAGATCACAGCGTGCTAGGCCGCAAAATGTCTGCCAAAGTAGGAAGAGTGCAGTGTGGCACTTTTTTGAACAAAATCCTCATGATCAGGCCAAGGTTATCTGTAAGAAGTGCGCAAAGACCTTTAGCTGAGGGAAAAATCTGAAAAATTTGAATACCAGTTGCATGCTTAGACATTTAACCAGCATGCACTTGCAAGCGTGGACACAACACCAAACCTCAAGTGCCACATGTGCAACTGATCACAACGAAGGTAGTCAGCAACGCTACATTGTTTCCCCCACTGTAAGCCCACCGGTTAGCACAGCAGCAAATGTTGAGGTGTCGTTGCAAGACCACAGCAGTCAGGGAATCCCACTGTTATATCAACGAAAGACTGATTCTAGGCCATCAGAAAGAACACCAACTCCATCACCATCATCAACCCTCTCTCAGACCACCCTGTCCACCGCTACTTCCACCATATGCAGCTCTCAAGTCCAGCTCACCCTCCCAGACACTATGAGTAGGTCAAGAAAGTACTCAGTCTCTCATCCGCGTACACTGGGTTTGAACGCCCACATTGCCAAACTAATCTCGTTTGAGATGATGCCCTTTCGGTTGGTGGAAAGCACAGCTTTCCGCAAACTCATGGCCTATGCAGTACCACGCTATGACCTACCCAGTCGCCGCTTCTTCTCTCGCAAAGCCATCCCAGCCCTCCACCATCATGTGAAAGACCGCATTGTCCATGCACTCATGCAGTCAGTGAGCGGAAAGGTGCACCTCACAACTGATGCATGGTCCAGTCGGCATGGCCAGGGCCGTTACGTGTCCATCACTGCGCACTGGGTTAATGTGGTGGATGCAGGGTCCACAGGGGACAGCGGTGGTGGGACAGTGCTGCCTAGCCCACGGTATAGGAAACAGTTGGCTGTAGGCGTTCGACCCTCCTCCTCCTCCAGAAGCGAAAGCTCGTCCACAGAGCGCAGTCGTACGAGCACTCCATCTGCAGCTGCCACTGTTGCACACGATGTGTCCCCCTATCGAGCAGCTAGTGGAAAGCGTAAGCAGGCTGTGTTGCAGATGATGTGTTTGGGCGACAGACACACCGCCGAGGTGCTGGCCGAGTACTTGAAGCGACAAACTGAGTCATGGCTGGGCAGTGTACATCTTGAGGCAGGCAAGGTAGTTAGTGATAATGGCCGTAATTTTGTGGCAGCCATAGCCCTTTCAAAACTCAGCCACATACCTTGCTTGGCTCACACCTTGAACCTGGTGGTGCAGTGCTTCCTCAAAAATTATCCGGAGTTAACAGCCCTGTTACAGAAGGTGCGAAGACTGTGCGCGCACATCCGCCGGTCGCCTGTACACTCCGTTCGTATGCAGAAGCTGCAGCGATTGTTCCACCTTCCCAACCACCGCCTCATTATCGACATTGCAACAAGGTGGAACTCCACCCTGCACATGGTGGAGCGGCTGTGCGAGCAGAGGCAGGCCATAATGCATTTGTGGGAGGATACACGGCCAGGCACTTTGAGAGCAGACATGGAGTTGACAGGTGTGCAGTGGTCGAAGCTGAAAGACCTTTGTAAAGTCCTTCAGTGTTTTGAGGAATGCACACGGCTGGTAAGCGCAGACGACGCCATCCTAAGCATGAGCATCCCACTTATGCGTCTGCTCATGCAAACTTTGACGCACCTTAAGGAGCAGGCGTCTGCAGCCAATGTTGATGAGGAGGAAGAGGAGGAGGGAATCCTTGATGACATTCAGCCATTGTCTGCTCAGGGACCTCTCCTGGATGAGGTGGAGGAAGAAGAGGAGGAGGAGGAGGATGATGGGGATGATTACTTAGGGGAGGAGGATGCATCTCGTGGGGCAAGTGAAAATGTTGGCGTGGCAAGGCCTGGTACAGGGTTTGTGCGTGACTGGAGGGATGTGGATTTGCCAGAAAGTGCTCCTCCACCCAGCACTCGCAGTGCATCATTGACACCGGGAACATTGGCCCACATGTCAGATTATGCCTTGCGGATCCTAAAAAGGGACCCCCGCATTGCCAAAATGATGAACGATGACGACTACTGGTTGGCCAGCATCCTGGATCCACGCTATAAAGGCAAATTACAAAACATCATGCCACAGGAGAACCTTGACCTAATATTGGCTAATAAACAAGCAACTCTGGTAAATCGGTTGCTTGAGGCATTCCCAGCACACAGCAGCGGTGATGGTTCTCACACGAGCCGTACGGGCCGGGGGCAGCTTGGCAGAGGTGTTCGTGGTGCACACAGCAGAAGTGGCGTTGGAGACAGGGGTTTCATGACAATGTTGTGGACTGATTTTTCAAATACAGCTCACACAACTGGTAATACTGCATCGATGGAAAGTGACAGGAGACAGCAGTTGTCAACTATGGTTACAAACTACTTTTCCTCCCATATCGATGTTCTCCCACACAGGTCATTCCCCTTTGACTATTGGGCCGCTAAACTGGACACCTGGCCTGAATTGGCCCAATATGCCTTACAGGAGCTCGCTTGCCCAGCTGCAAGTGTGCTATCGGAAAGAGTCTTCAGTGCAGCTGGATCAATCCTGACAGAAAAAAGGACCCGTCTGTCAACCCAAAATGTGGATGATCTAACCTTCATAAAAATGAACCACGCATGGGTTTCCAAGGATTTTGTCCCACCTTCCCCTGATGACACATAGGGTGACAGAAAAATGGCTTGCTTTGGTCCACCTCTTCCTGGTACTTCACCTATTTCGCCTTTTGCATCAGCTGAATGTCCAACATCAACATATGCCACTTTCTAAAACTCCCTAACTGTGCTGCCTCCCCCCCCATGGCCGGGGTCACCACCTAGCGCACGACACCGTGCGAGTGCCGTTGCCCTGGACAGGTGGGTAGGCCGACTCTTGGGCGCGGGCACTGGCACAGGGTCCCTCATAGTGCAATCAAGTGTCTCTGACGGTGGTGGTGCACACCCGCCGTCAGACACACCGCTGTACTATGAGGGGCCCAGTGCCAGTACCGACGCCCACGAGTGGGCCCTCCTTGCTTGGGCAGGGCCCCAGCATTTGCAATCTTTACCTCTCCCTGCTCCTCCGCTGTGTAATCTGGGCCGTCAAATCCATACTGTGCCTGACACCGTCTGAGCCTGCCTCCTGATGTATAGACATATATTTTGAATGTGTACGCAATCCATACATGTTATCTGGGGATACGGTACCCTTTCTAACCTTTGTGCAATCACGTGCAATCCATACTGGGCCTAACACCGTCTGAGCCTGCCTCCTGAGACATATATTTTGAATGTGTACGCTATCCATACATGTTATCTGGGGATACGGTACCCTTTCTAACCTTTGTGCAATCACGTGCAATCCATACTGGGCCTAACACCGTCTGAGCCTGCCTCCTGAGACATATATTTTGAATGTGTACGCTATCCATACATGTTATCTGGGGATACGGTACTCTTTCTAACCTTTGTGCAATCACGTGCAATCCATACTGGGCCTAACACCGTCTGAGAATGATAGATGGGGCCCACCATACACTGGAACATTCCAAAGGTGGACATCAGACACTGGAGCAGCATTTACAGGGCCCATTATACACTAGAGCATTAGAAATGGGGCCCATTATGTTTGGAGCATTATTTGGGCCCATAAGACAGTAGAGCTTCATCCATGGGGACCAACATATACTGTAGCGTTATGTGGAGCTCATCATATACTGTTTCAAACATTATATGGGACCAATGATTCTGTATGGAGAAATAGATGGGCCTCGTCATGAGATGTAAAAAGTGAGGTATTTTTCATTGTACTATGCCGCTATTTCTCTGCCGTATCGGAGCATGATGAGTTGTGGTATGTGTTAAAGGGGCGCTCTTTCGCCCAGGGCACATGAAAACCTGGAGCCAGCCCTCCCCCCCACAGTCTGTAGCCAAATAACCCCCATTTTTCAGTGCGTAACTTGTATTATGAAGTTAATTAAGGTTGACAAGCTTAAGTAAGAAGAATTGATGCTTTTGGCATTCAAATGGGCACTGTTGGTGTGTTTCCTGTCCTCCTCTCACTGCCGACTTTTATTCCCCATTGACTTACATTGGGTTTCGTGTTTCGGGACGACCCCGACTTTTCCCTATAATCGGACGATCTTGCTCGACCCGACTTTTGGAAAAGTCGGGTTTCACGAAACGAAACGCGACCCTAAAAAACCAAAATTCGCTCAACTCTAGTTACTATCACATACATGTATGAGTGTTACCATCCAAAGAAGCAGACTAATCTTATTCTCAGTTTACTTAGGATCCCTATTGCTTTGAAGATGCATCAATTTGTTTCTGATCCAGTTTTTTCAGTGAAGTGGTTAGACTGTTAGGAGTTTTTATCCATTGAGTCTTAAGAATGTATCAGTTAAAAATTGATGAAACTAGGATGGAAAGCTGAAGTACAGAGTATTCCTGGTTCATCTAAGTCTCACAGATTCCCATAGACTTTCTCACAGATCCCCATAGACTTTAATGGCCAAATCTGATCCACAAAGCAGATGAGAATAGAAAATGTTCTGGATCTGTTTTTAATACGAATATGTGTAAGGATCAATGAAATTCTTTGGATCTAGGTGCTGTCAGAGAACAAAAATCGGACAGCTCTAGATGTCACATGCATGGATGCATCCTCATGCTAATACTGCTGCATGCCTCCCAGGCTAAAATTTACCAGTCATCCCATTACCTATCTCAGATGTTTGTGATTAACATTACCCAGATAATGAACTGCAGTAGAAATACTATTTCAGTTAAGTTTCTTGAACTTTTATTATTTTCTGTTCTGGTGGATAATGAGTGCTTGTTTTGTATGAAGTTGTGTTAAAACTTGAACCAATGTAGGGCTGAAAGATAAGTTCTCCGAGTAATACCGAAGTTTAGCCCTCTTCTGGGCCAAGAAAATGTAACAATGGCCAATTATCCAAACCACGAACGGGCCTGAAAATTAAATAAAGGGTTAATAATCATAAAGGCTGTAGCGAATATAAATTTTAAATCTCTTGGAATCCCAACGACCCAGCTTTTTGATTCCCGCATCCGAGAGGCCAGCCCTGGCCGCTTCGGTAGCGTCCCCAATTCTAAATGAGTGGGAAGTAATTTTCAAATGATCTTTCCCTAATAATTTCAAGCATTTTTTCAATAAAAAATTAAACTGAAAAATCGTGGCGGGGGAAAGATCCAAATGAATAAAAAGGGGGACTTGAACGGAAGGCCGAAAATGAACTGCAGTAGAAATACTATTTCAGTTAAGTTTCTTGAACTTTTATTATTTTCTGGTCTGGTGGATAATGAGTGCTTGTTTTGTATGAAGTTGTGTTAAAAATAACACATCATAGTGGTGGTAAACTCGTAGAGGAGGACGCCTTGACCTCATCTCTGGATTCGATGTTTCGGCAGGCTGCATAGTCTCGGACGTTGATGAGGCCATGGTCCCACAATACCGATTTATTATATTAAAATAACTGACATAACACCGATTCTAGTGGATAAAAAGTGTCCGTGAGTTTATTTTGGGTTTAAAATAATAATAAAAACCAAATCCATTAATAAATAATTCCAGATAAATACCCATTAAAAACCATATCAAAGACACAATCCGCCCCTTAGCGGGCGATTTTCCCAAAAGCAAAAGCTCACAGAGACGTGGCCCTGCCCCCCAATAATGACAGCCACTTTTCAACCATAGACTGTAAATCCAGATTAAATATGTCCAGACCTATGTCCGACAAATGCACTAGATCCTGACGATAGGCAAAAATTTCTGGAGACCTCTATTAACCCTAATCCTTATTTTATTCAAAAATTTTGAGTTGTCCCTTCTCCAAAGTAATCTAGGAACGATTTCAGAGAAAATGAAGTCAGTACTAGGGAAGGATTGCTTCAATGATGAAACATCCGACCTCATAATCGCTATCAAATCCAACGTCTTCATCTTCCCTAAGTCGTTACCACCTAGGTGAAATAGAACTAAATCAGGGGCTGGAAATAAATTCAAACATTTCTTAAACTCTACAATAAAACTTGACCACTTCATCCCACGAATGCTGTGCCAGAAAATTTGGACCAATGTAGGGCTGAAAGATAAGTTCTCCGAGTAATACCGAAGTTTAGCCCTCTTCTGGGCCCAGAAAACGTAACAATGGCCAATTATCCAAACCACGAACGGGCCTGAAAATTAAATAAAGGGTTAATAATCAAAGGCTATGGCGAATATAAATTTTAAATCTCTTGGAATCCCAACGACCCAGCTTTTTGATTCCCGCATCCGAGAGGCCAGCCCTGGCCGCTTCGGTAGTGGCCCCAATTCTAAATGAGTGGGAAGTAATTTTCAAATGATCTTTCCCTAATAATTTCAAGCATTTTTTCAATAAAAAATTAAACTGAAAAATCGTGGCGGGGGAAAGATCCAAATGAATAGAACGGAAGGCCGAAAATGAAAACCAGAAAATAGTCACGGGGCAAATGGCTGGGTCCGAAAAAGATCCGATTTTTATTCTAGACCCCCTACCGCACTGGTCCGTTTTTGATTTTCTGAGAAGCAAGATTAAATAATCCTTATGAAATTCAATGTCCGAACACATTAGACCGGAAGGGGTGGATTTTTTTTCAGAAATCAATTCGCCTACACGAAGGGCACCGAAAAAGGCGATCAAAAATACCGAAGAAAATAGTAATGACTCGTAAGAACTCAAACAGACTCTATGCAACGAAGCGCAGAGATCCTTTAGAAGTGAATGAGAGATCGGTCGTCTTGCATCTGGAATAAAATTACACCTCTTAAAACCTTTCAAAAATTGTCTTAGAGGAAAGAAACTTGTTAAAGGGGGGTACCCGAAAAGCTTTAAAAAGAATGATACCCCTGAAATAGACTTATTCAATGCTGAGAAGGATAACCCTTTACCGACCAAAAATTCAGCAAATTTCAAACCATAGACTGGGTTGGGATTATTTGGGTCGAAATTAAACAGATTACAAAAATTAACCCATCTAAGCCATGCGGCGGAATATTCGGCCCATGATCGCTCAGATAATGACTGCTGAATAAAGTAAGATATCAGACTGATGTCCAGTCCCAAAATTCTTGAGGGCAAGGGGTTGCTTCCATATCTGCGTTTGGAACCTGTTGGTAAAAGATTAAACGCTGACTAGAGTATAGTGAATCAACAGCCGACTTCCAACAGCTAGAGCCATATTTCACTTTAACCCAAATATTAAATTTCAGGCAAAGCAAAGTCAACTGTCTAAGAATTACAGCAGCCCATTTATTTTTGGAAGACAGTGTGTTGATAGCCAGCAAAAAGTCTTGGTTCTCTGAAAGTATTACAATTCATGAGTTCTGTATCAAAGATCCCCATAAATATAAACCCATCAAAACGGCAAAGAGTTCCAGCACCATGTCATTTCTGTTTACCCCGATAGAAATCCAAGGTAAAGGGATATTCTGGATTGTCCAATGAGAAGAGAAAAAAATTGCACAGCTATCGGAATTACTTACTGAAAAGCTAAAAGGGATTGAATCCGCTGGCACAAACTCAGACTGCCAACATGACCTTCCATTAACCCCTTCCTGACATGAGACGTACTATCCCGTCCACGGTACCCGGGCCCGTATGACCGTGGACGGGATAGTACATCTACCGCGATCAGCGGCGCCCACGTGGTGAGCGCCGCTGATCGCGGCCGGGTGTCAGCTGATTATCACAGCTGGGTGTCAGCTGATTATCACAGCTGACACCCGGCACAATGTGTCAGGGGCGGTCACGGACCGCCCCCGACACGTTAACCCCTTGCACACCGCGATCAAACACGATCGCGGTGTACCGGGGGTTAAAGGGAAGCATCGGCAGGGAGGGGGCTCCCTCCGTGCTTCCCTGAGCCCCCCACGGCAGCGCAATGTGCAGCGCTGCTGCGGGGGGCTCCTTTTCTCCAGGCCCCCGAATCCAAGATGGCGACGGGGGCCTGAGGAAGCTGGCTTCCTCAGGGCCTGCAAAGCGCAGGCAAGAGGAAGCCTTCTGCAGTGCCTGTGTCAGATCGCTGATCTGTCACAGTGATCTGTGATGTGACAGATCAGCGATCTGTCACAGGACAGTGATGTCCCACCTGGGACTATTTAATAAAGTAAAAAAAAAAAAAAAAAAAGTGTAAAAATAATTTTAAAAAAATCGCCAAATATATTAGAAAAAAAAAAAAAATGTTCCCCCAATAAATCCATTTTTTGGAAATAATAAAAAAAAACAAAACAATAAAAGTACACATATTAGGTATCGCCGCGTCCGTAACGACCCGCCCTATAAAACTGTCCCATTAGTTAACCCCTTTAGCGAACCACTTAAAAAATAAAAGTAAAAAACGAAGCAAAAAATAATGATTTATTATCATACCGCCAAACAAAAAGTGTAATAACGCGCGATCAAAAAGACGCATATAAATATCCATGGTACCGCTGAAAACGTCATCTTGTCCCGCAAAAAACGAGCCGCCACACAGCATCATCAGCAAAAAAATAAAAAAGTTATAGCTCGCTGAATAAAGCGATGCAAAAATAATTATTTTTTATATAAAATAGTTTTCATTGCATAAAACCGACAAAAACATAAAAAACGACCTAAATGAGGTATCGCTGTAACCGTACTGACGTGAAGAATAAAACCTCTTTATCAAATTTACCGCACGCGGAACGGTGTAAACGCACCCCCCCCAAAAGAAATTCATGAAACGCTGGTTTTTGTTCATTCTGCGTCCCAAAAATCGGAATAAAAAGCGATCAAAAAATTCCACGTGCCCGAAAATGGTACCAATAAAAACGTCAACTCGTCCCGCAAAAAATAAGACCTCACATGACTCGGTGGGTCAAAATACGGAAAAATTATAGCTCTCAATATGTGGTGATGCAAAAACTATTTTTACAATAAAAAGCGTCCTTTAGTGTGCGACAGCTGCCAAACATAAAAACCACCAAAAATAGTATATCAAACCCCCCGTTATCACCCCCTTAGTTAGGGAAAAATAATAAAATTAAAAAAAGTATTTATTTCCATTTTTCCATTAGGGTTAAGGTTAGGGTTAGGGCTAGGGGTGTGTTGGGCTAGGGTTAGGGCTAGGGTTAGGGTAGGGTTAGGGCTAGGGTTAGGGCTAGGGTTAGGGTTAGGGGCGTGTTGGGGTTCGGGTTGGAGTTAGAATTGGGGGTTTCCACTGTTTGGGCACATCAGGGGCTCTCCAAATGCAACATGGCGTCTGATCTCAATTCCAGCCAATTCTGAGTTGAAAAAGTCAAATGGTGCTCCTTCCCTTCCAAGCTCTGCCATGCGCCCAAACAGTGTTTTACCCCCACATGTAGGGTATCAGCCTACTCAGGACAAATTGCAAAACAATTTTTGGGGTCCAATTTCTCCTGTTACCCTTAGGAAAATAAAAAATTGGGGGCAAAAATATCATTTTTGTGGAAAAAAATGATTTTTTTATTTTCACGTCCGAGTGTTATAAACTTCTGTGAAGCAATTGGGGGTTCAAAGTGCTCACCACACATCTAGATAAGTTCCGTGGGGGGTCTAGTGTCCAAAATGGGGTCACTTGTGGGGAGTTTCAATAGTTTAGGTACATCAGGGGCTCTCCAAACGCACATGACACCCGCAGACCATTCCATCAAAGTCTGCATTCCAAAACGTCACTGCTTCCCTTCCGAGCCCCGACGTGTGTCCATACAGTAGTTTTCTCCCACATATGGGGTGTCAGCGTACTCAGGACAAATTGGACAACAACTTTTGGGGGTCCAATTTCTCCTGTTACCCTTGGGAAAATGAAAAAATTGAGGACTAATTGATCATGTTTGTGGAAAAAAATACGATTTTTTTATTTTCATGCCCGGGCATTATAAACTTCTGTGAAGCCCTTGGGGGTTCAAAGCGCTCACCACACATCTAGATAAGTTCCTTAGGGGGTCTCATTTCCAAAATGGGGTCACTTGTGGGGGTTTCCACTGTTTAGGTACATTAGGGGCTCTCCAAAGGCAACATGACACCCGCAGACCATTCCATCAAAGTCTGCATTCCAAAACGTCACTACTTCCCTTCCGAGCCCTGACGTGTGTCCATACAGTAGTTTTATCCCACATATGGGGTGTCAGCGTACTCAGGACAAATTGGACAACAACTTTTGGGGTTCAATTTCTCCTGTTACCCTTGGGAAAATAAAAAAATTGGGGACTAATTGATCATGTTTGTGGAAAAAATACGATTTTTTTATTTTCATGCCCTGGCATTATAAACTTCTGTGAAGCCCTTGGGGGTTCAAAGTGCTCACCACACATCTAGATAAGTTCCTTGGGGGGTCTAGTTTACAAAATGGGGTCACTTATAGGGGGTTTCCACTGTTTAGGTACATCAGGGACTCTCCAAACGTGACATGGCGTCCAATCTGAATTCCAGCCAATTTTGCATTGAAAAAGTCAAACGGCGCTCCTTCCATTCTGAGCTCTGCCATGCGCCGAAACAGTCGTTCCCCCCCACATATCAGGTATCTGCGTACTCAGGACAAATTGCACAATAACTTTTGCAGTTCAATTTCTCCTGTTATCCTTGGTAAAATAAAAAAAATTGAACCTGAAGTATTTTTTTTATGAAAAAAAGTTAGATGTTCATTTTTTTTTAAATATTCAAAAAAATTCCTGTGACGCACCTAAAGGGTTAATAAACTTCTTGAATGTGGTTTTGAGCACCTTAAGGGGTGCAGTTTTTAGAATGGTGTCACTTTTGGGTATTTTCTATCATATAGACCCCTCAAAGTGGCTTCAAATGTGATGTGGTCCTAAAAATAAAATGGTGTTGTAAAAATGAGAAATCGCTGGTCAACTTTTAACCCTTATAACTTCCTAACAAAAAAAAATTTTGGTTCCAAAATTGTGCTGATGTAAAGTAAACATGTGGGAAATGTTAGTTATCAAGTTTTTTGTGTGCCGTATCTCTGTGATTTAAGGGCAAAAAAATTCAAAGTTGGAAAATTGCGAAATTTTCAAAATTTTCGCCAAATTTCCGTTTTTCTCACAAATAAACGCAAGTTATTTGAATGAAATTTTACCACTAACATGAAGTACAATATGTCACGAGAAAACAATGTCAGAATCACCGGGATCCATGGAAGCGTTCCAGAGTTATGACCTCATAAAGGTACAGTGGTCAGAATTGTAAAAATTGGCCCGGTCATGAACGTGCAAACCACCCTTGGGGGTGAAGGGGTTAAAATCCGTCAAAAATTTTAGCCAAATTTTAGCGTCCTTCTTTAAATCAGAACCAATTCGTAAATGAGAGTGGGGAGTCGATAAACCTTTTGTGGTTTCATATAGGCGCCTCGAGAATGGCCTGCCTATGGGGATAATTCTGAGAGCAAAATTTAAAAGACCTAAAAGAGATTGCATTTCTCGCAAAGTAATTTTTTCTTTGTTGATGAATTTAAACAATTCGGTCCGTAGCTTAAGCACTTTGTCGCATGGTAGTCTAGATTCCATCAGAGAAGAATCCAAAGTTATCCCTAAAAATTCAATACACTTAGACGGAAAAACTGTCTTTTCATGTGCGATAGGGATACCAAAGAATTCACATAAACTTAAGAATTTTGAAAGGGCTTGAAAGCAGTCTGAGGAAAAAGCTGGGCCTACAATCCAAAAATCGTCGAGGTAGTGCAAGATGCCGACGTTAGACACATTAGACTCCAGAGTCCAGTGCAAAAAGGACGAAAAATTTTCAAAGTAAAAGCATGAAAGCGAAAAACCCATAGGAAGGCATTTATCAAAGAAAAATTGACCATCAAAACAAAACCCTAAAGAATTAAACCCTTCGGGATGAACTGGAAGAAGGCTGAATGCAGATTTGATGTCAGACTTAGCTAACAAAGCAGCCTGACCAAATTTTCTTAGAATATCAATGGCAGTGTCAAAAGAGGCATAGTTCACTGAACAAACTGATTTGTCAGTTTGGTCATTTAAAGAATCTCCATACGGAAAGGACAAATGATGTATCAAACGGAAAGAGCCTTGCTCTTTTTTTGGAACGATGCCTAAAGGAGAGATCTGAAAATTCAAAAAGGGGGGATACTCAAAGGGGCCGGCAAACCTACCCAATTCCAGCTCGCTAAAAATTTTCTTTTTCGCTATGTCATGGAAAGAATCTAAAGATGACAAATTCCTCACTAATGTGCAACCTATTCCTTCAAATGATGGGACATGAAAGCCAAAGGAAAAACCTTCAAAGAGCAATCTACTACTCTCCCTGTTTGGGTAAATGCCTAGCCAAAACAGCATGTTTTCCAGTTTCACTGGTGTCGGAGCCTTTTGCATTAGTGCCCATTAACAGCTGATTGCTGAGAAGATTGCTTCTTGAAACCTTTTGCTGCAGGGTGAGAGTTCCCGCAAAAAGAGCATTCGTGCCGGAATCTGCAGTTATGGCTCCATTTGCAAAATGAGTCATTGAAAGCAAAGCATACCCCTTTTCTAACAGAGGGGGAAGTAGATTGTCTGGGAAAGGCCTGTCTCTGAGGAAGCATTAGATTTAACAATAATCCGACGTCCTTGATCCCCCAAGTAACCTCTGGGTGGACAGCAAGTTTTTGCCTAAACGCTTCATCGTAATGAAGCCATGCTAAACCACCGAAGTTCCTGTAAGCTTCCAGTATTATGTCTAAGTGTTGGAATAGCTTACTACATAAATTCGGATATTTCTCACCGAGAACAGCCGAATAAATCGAAAATGCCTGAATCCAGTTAAAAGATTTAACTATACCACGCTTGGATTCCTCAGAATCCCCTTTATCGTCTTTGCGTTCAAATCTGCTCAGCTGTTCCCGGCGAGGAAGAAGCGAAAATAAATCAACATGCTTACAATCCCAAATGAGCTCTTTAGTGGCAGAGCTTAAATGGAAACCTAGTGGGGATAATTGACAAGTGAGAGTTTCCTTAAAAGTATTTTTAGGAAGTGCTCTCAAATTTGAGACGTCATCAGTTACCTCGATATTTGTAGCTGGCTGGGGAGTAGGGTAGAAAGCCTCACCCAGCGCCTCAGCCAGCACATCCCTCAACAACATTTTAAGCTGGCTTTGACCAACAGACGAACACATACTTGAGTTCTCACCCTTTCCAGAATTCCTGGACACGGTGTAGCTTGCCCCGGCCTGCACTCGAGCCCTCCATGTTAGGTGAGCGCGGCTGCTAGGGATCCGCGACTGCCTCATCCTCTTCTTCCTCCAAAGACTCTTCCTGGTGAGCAGGCAATAGCGGGCAGATGCTGCAGGAGCAGTGTTCTTTGCGGCCGCCGCAGTGCTTTTACGACCGCGGCACCCGACTGCCCCGCCGACCGAATCAGCTGGCGTACCCGGTCTTGTCATATGACGTCGCCCAGGATCTCGCGCTGGGCTGCACGACTTGCTCCTCACTAGGCGGCGGGACTTCCTGTTCCTCTCACGTCCCGTGGGCCTGGAACGCTGAGGCAACGAAGATGGAAAAAAGGCTGCCGGAGGTCTCCTGCTTCTTCCGCCAATCGCAGGGAGGGAAGCTGACGGTAGCGGAGGGTGAGGCAATGAGCGCGGGTCAGAGTTAGTGGCGGTAGCATTGGAAGCTGCAGCATTAGGTTTCATAGCCAAGCAGCCTCTAAGCCAGTCCATACCACCCTCTTCACCAGCTCTTGCCATTATTTGCTGAAGGAGAACGTCCATATTCCAAGACAATCTTCTTTTCTTCATAAACAATTTCTTCACTGAGGAGAAAACCGCTCTGCCAGGGTTTAAATACTCATAAATTACAATGCCACAAACCATCCACCAATCATGGCCCGTTAAAACGGCGCCAAAGTAAATGTAAATAACCAATCAGAATCAGATTGCTTATCTCCAGGCAAAAAACCTTGACCTCACTTTGACCTTTACCTGAGGTGAAAACGTAAACCGCCAAAATACAAATAAATGAGTGGAATTATGGTCTGTGTGACCATGGGACCCCCCCTTTATGCTGATGCTTTATTACGGGGGAGACTGACAGGGACCACACAACAACTTAAGGCGCCGCGGCAGATATTCATACCATGGACATCAAGCCACTCATTTGCTGTTTCATCATAGTATTCAACATTGAATGTGGTGGTAAATTCATCGTATCCTCCTATAGCAAAAAGATGGTCATCCATTATAATAATAATAATACGTTTTATTTCTAGAGCGCCGACATATTCCGCAGCACCTTTCATTTCAGAGGGAATTTGTACAGACAATAGACATTACAGCATAACAATAATCACATAGATTATAACAAATACCAAGAGGAATGAGGGCCCTGCTCGCAAGCTTACAGTCCATGAGGAAAGAGGTAGACACGAAAGGTGGGTGGTAACAGTTGCCCTGATTGTATGGACCAGCCATAATGTTAAGTGTGTAACAGTACAGACACAGAGGGCTAATGGATGCATAAAGCATGTGGGAACATGATGCGGGGAATCTGGTTATGGTAAAACTTTTGGCTGTGCCACACAGGGATAGATTAGGTTAATGTGTTGAGGCGATATGCCAGTCTGAATAAATGCGTTTTCAGGGCACGCTAAAAATTGTGGACATTGGGAACTAATCGTATTGACCTGGGAAGTGCATTCCAAAGAATTGACGAAGCACGTGTAAAGTCTTGGAGACGGGAGTGAGAGGTTCTGATTATTGAGGATGCTAACCTCAGGTCATCAGTAGAGCGGAGGGTGTGGGTAGGGTGGTATACTGAAACAAGGGAGGAAAGTAAGAAAAGGTCGAATTCTAGAGATGTTTTTGAGGTGCAGATGACAAGAGCGAGCCAGTGATCGAATGTGGGGGGCGAAGGAAAGCTCGGAGTCAAGTATGACCCCAAGACAGCGGGCATGTTGCTGGGGAGTAATAGTGGAACCACACACAGAAATGGCAATGTCGGGTATAGGTACATTTGTAGAGGGAGGAAACACTCATTTAGATTTTCCCAAAATTTGCGGATTCCAGCAAATCCAAATTTTTGGAAACCCGATTCTTTCAAATCCAGCAAAGTGTAAGCCATTTTGTTGTTTTCATGTGAATTTAATAGAGGTTATTTTATTTATTTTACTCATTTATATATCACCATTAATTCCACAGCACTTTACATAGATTTTTGGCACTGTCCCCATTCGGGCTCACAATCTAGATTTCCTATCAGTGTGTCTTTGGCATATGGGAGGAAACCCACGCAAACACAGGGAGAACATACAAACTCCTTGCAGATGTTATCCTTAGTGGCATTTGAACCCAGAACCCCAGCGCTGAAAGGCTGCAGTGCCACTGAGCCACCATGCCGCCCATAAAAAGCAATACAAAATCATACTCCTCTAGCACCTTCCCGTCAGCCTTCACTGGCTTGCTAGGACCCCATTTCACTTTGGTACTGGTCTCCTCTTCACGCTTTATTAAAACTAGGTCTTGACACACTTTTGATGTATGGCAACGCTTTGACATCATGACATCTGAACTTACATTCTGGTCTAACAGGGCTCAACGAGTGGGGGGGCTACACTGGCAAAGACACATGAATTAGCCATACATGTCATTCATCAACTGAAGATGATTGTTTATTGTTTTTTAACCCCTTTCCCAGCCCATCCGTTTATTATGCTTAGCAGTCAGGAGATCTCAGAACATAATAAATGGATTTTTAAAGGCAATTAGGGCTCATTTTATATGCCAACCGCATCCTAATTACTTCCTATTTTTCCCTTCCATTTTTTTTTCACTGAAGAGATATGCATGCTTCTAATCCAGTTAAACACTGGGAAAGTCACATGATTTTACCCTAGTTTATCACTAAGTAGTAACAGATACATGAGACATGGGCGCAAAAGGGAAGCAAATCCGGAGCCTTCCCATTTGTATCCGCGTGTCACTGAGTCCGATCCACAAATTGGACGATAGGACGTGATCTGCGTCTCACAGATCTTACTCGTGAATCTCTGATTTCATTGGATGTGTAAATACATCCATTTTTAGTTACTATCACATACATGTATGAGTGTTACCATCCAAAGAAGCAGACTAATCTTATTCTCAGTTTTCTTAGGATCTCAATTGCTTTGAAGATGCATCAATTTGTTTCTGATCCAGTTTTTTCAGTGAAGTGGGTAGACTGTTAGGAGTTTTTATCCATTGAGTCTTAAGAATGTATCAGTTAAAAATTGATGAAACTAGGATGGAAAGCTGAAGTACAGAGTATTCCTGGTTCATCTAAGTCTCACAGATTCCCATAGACTTTCTCACAGATCCCCATAGACTTTAATGGCCAAATCTGATCCACAAAACAGATGAGAATAGAAAATGTTCTGGATCTGTTTTTAATACGAATATGTGTAAGGATCAATGAAATTCTTTGGATCTAGGTGCTGTCAGAGAACAAAAATCGGACAGCTCTAGGAGATGTCACATGCATGGATGCATCCTCATGCTAATACTGCTGCATGCCTCCCAGGCTAAAATTTACCAGTCATCCCATTACCCATCTCAGATGTTTGTGTTTAACATTACCCGGATAATGAACTGCAGTAGAAATACTATTTCAGTTAAGTTTCTTGAACTGTTATTATTTTCTGTTCTGGTGGATAATGAGTGCTTGTTTTGTATGAAGTTGTGTTAAAACTTGGACCAATGTAGGGCTGAAAGATAAGTTCTCCGAGTAATACCGAAGTTTAGCCCTCTTCTGGGCCCAGAAAACGTAACAATGGCCAATTATCCAAACCACGAACGGGCCTGAAAATTAAATAAAGGGTTAATAATCATAAAGGCTATGGCGAATATAAATTTTAAATCTCTTGGAATCCCAACGACCCAGCTTTTTGATTCCCGCATCCGAGAGGCCAGCCCTGGCCGCTTCGGTAGCGTCCCCAATTCTAAATGAGTGGGAAGTAATTTTCAAATGATCTTTCCCTAATAATTTCAAGCATTTTTTCAATAAAAAATTAAACTGAAAAATCGTGGCGGGGGAAAGATCCAAATGAATTAAAAGGGGGCCTTGAACGGAAGGCCAAAAATGAACTGCAGTAGAAATACTATTTCAGTTAAGTTTCTTGAACTTTTATTATTTTCTGGTCTGGTGGATAATGAGTGCTTGTTTTGTATGAAGTTGTGTTAAAAAATAACACATCATAGTGGAGGTAAACTCGTAGAGGAGGACGCCTTGACCTCATCTCTGGATTCGATGTCTCGGCAGGCTGCATAGTCTCGGACGTTGATGAGGCCATGGTCCCACAATACCGATTTATTACATTAAAATAACTGACACAACACCGATTCTAGTGGATAAAAAGTGGCCGTGAGTTTATTTTGGGTTTAAAATAATAATTAAAACCAAATCCATTAATAAATAATTCCAGATAAATACCCATTAAAAACCATATCAAAGACACAATCCGCCCCTTAGCGGGCGATTTTCCCAAAAGCAAAAGCTCACAGAGACGTGGCCCTGCCCCCCAATCATGACAGCCACTTTTCAACCATAGACTGTAAATCCAGATTAAATATGTCCAGACCTATGTCCGACAAATGCACTAGATCCTGACGATATAAACCTGGAATGAAACCTTCGGGGTCAACATGCCTGAACGAAAAACTGAATTAATGGCAAAAATTTCTGGAGACCTCTATTAACCCTAATCCTTATTTTATTCAAAAATTTTGAGTTGCTCCTTCTCCAAAGTAATCTAGGAACGATTTCAGAGAAAATGAAGTCAGTACTAGGGAAGGATTGCTTCAATGATGAAACATCCGACCTCATAATCGCTATCAAATCCAACGTCTTCATCTTCCCTAAGTCGTTACCGCCTAGGTGAAATAGAACTAAATCAGGGGCTGGCAATAAATTCAAACATTTCTTAAACTCTACAATAAAACTTGGCCACTTCATCCCACGAATGCTGTGCCAGAAAATTTGGACCAATGTAGGGCTGAAAGATAAGTTCTCAGAGTAATACCAAAGTTTAGCCCTCTTCTGGGCCCAGAAAACGTAACAATGGCCAATTATCCAAACCACGAACGGGCCTGAAAATTAAATAAAGGGTTAATAATCATAAAGGCTATGGCGAATATAAATTTTAAATCTCTTGGAATCCCAACGACCCAGCTTTTTGATTCCCGCATCCGAGAGGCCAGCCCTGGCCGCTTCGGTAGCGTCCCCAATTCTAAATGAGTGGGAAGTAATTTTCAAATGATTTTTCCCTAATAATTTCAAGCATTTTTTCAATAAAAAATTAAACTGAAAAATCGTGGCGGGGGAAAGATCCAAATGAAT
Organism: Dendrobates tinctorius; assembly: GCF_039654945.1. NCBI lineage: Eukaryota > Metazoa > Chordata > Amphibia > Anura > Dendrobatidae > Dendrobates > Dendrobates tinctorius. Next base: position 14,025,532 of record NW_027361727.1, on the reverse strand, counting down.
AGAACGGAAGGCCGAAAATGAAAACCAGAAAATAGTCGGGGCAAATGGCTGGGTCCGAAAAAGATCCGATTTTTATTCTAGACCCCCTACCGCACTGGTCCGTTTTTGATTTTCTGAGAAGCAAGATTAAATAATCCTTATGAAATTCAATGTCCGAACACATTAGACCGGAAGGGGTGGATTTTTTTTCAGAAATCAATTCGCCTACACGAAGGGCACCGAAAAAGGCGATCAAAAATACCGAAGAAAATAGTAATGACTCGTAAGAACTCAAACAGACTCTATGCAACGAAGCGCAGAGATCCTTTAGAAGTGAATGAGAGATCGGTCGTCTTGCATCTGGAATAAAATTACACCTCTTAAAACCTTTCAAAAATTGTCTTTGAGGAAAGAAACTTGTTAAAGGGGGGTACCCGAAAAGCTTTAAATAGAATGATACCCCTGAAATAGACTTATTCAATGCTGAGAAGGATAACCCTTTACCGACCAAAAATTCAGCAAATTTCAAACCATAGACTGGGTTGGGATTATTTGGGTCGAAATTAAACAGATTACAAAAATTAACCCATCTAAGGCATGCGTCGGAATATTCTGCCCATGATCGCTCAGATAGTGACTGCTGAATAAAGTAAGATATTAGACTGATGTCCAGTCCCAAAATTCTTGAGGGCAAGGGGTTGCTTCCATATCTGCGTTTGGAACCTGTTGGTAAAAGATTAAACGCTGACTAGAGTATAGTGAATCAACAGCCGACTTCCAACAGCTAGAGCCATATTTCACTTTAACCCAAATATTAAATTTCAGGCAAAGCAAAGTCAACTGTCTAAGAATTACAGCAGCCCATTTATTTTTGGAAGACAGTGTGTTGATAGCCAGCAAAAAGCCTTGGTTCTCTGAAAGTATTACGATTCTTGAGTTCTGTATCAAAGATCCCCATAAATATAAACCCATCAAAACAGCAAAGAGTTCCAGCACCATGTCATTTCTGTTTACCCTGATAGAAATCCAAGGTAAAGGGATGTTCTGGATTGTCCAATGAGAAGAGAAAAAAATTGCACAGCCATCTGAATTACTTACTGAAAAGCTAAAAGGGATTGAATCCGCTGGCACAAACTCAGACTGCCAACATGACCTTCCATTAAAATCCGTCAAAAATTTTAGCCAAATTTTAGCATCCTTCTTTAAATCAGAACCAATTCGTAAATGAGAGTGGGGAGTCGATAAACCTTTTGTGGCTTCATATAGGCGCCTCGAGAATGGCCTGCCTATGGGGATAATTCTGAGAGCAAAATTTAAAAGACCTAAAAGAGATTGCATTTCTCGCAAAGTAATTTTTTCTTTGTTGATGAATTTAAACAATTCGGTCCGTAGCTTAAGCACTTTGTCGCATGGTAGTCTAGATTCCATCAGAGAAGAATCCAAAGTTATCCCTAAAAATTCAATACACTTAGACGGAAAAACTGTCTTTTCATGTGCGGATAGGGATACCAAAGAATTCACATAAACTTAAGAATTTTGAAAGGGCTTGAAAGCAGTCTGAGGAAAAAGCTGGGCCTACAATCCAAAAATCGTCGAGGTAGTGCAAGATGCCGACGTTAGACACATTAGACTCCAGAGTCCAGTGCAAAAAGGACGAAAAATTTTCAAAGTAAAAGCATGAAAGAGAAAAACCCATAGGAAGGCATTTATCAAAGAAAAATTGACCATCAAAACAAAACCCTAAAGAATTAAACCGTTCGGGATGAAATGGAAGAAGGCTGAATGCAGATTTGATGTCAGACTTAGCTAACAAAGCAGCCTGACCAAATTTTCTTAGAATATCAATGGCAGTGTCAAAAGAGGCATAGTTCACTGAACAAACTGATTTGTCAGTTTGGTCATTTAAAGAATCTCCATACGGAAAGGACAAATGATGTATCAAACGGAAAGAGCCTTGCTCTTTTTTTGGAACGATGCCTAAAGGAGAGATCTGAAAATTCAAAAAGGGGGGATACTCAAAGGGGCCGGCAAACCTACCCAATTCCAGCTCGCTAAAAATTTTCTTTTTCGCTATGTCATGGAAAGAATCTAAAGATGACAAATTCCTCACTAATGTGCAACCTATTCCTTCAAATGATGGGACATGAAAGCCAAAGGAAAAACCTTCAAAGAGCAATCTACTACTCTCCCTGTTTGGGTAAATGCCTAGCCAAAACAGCATGTTTTCCAGTTTCACTGGTGTCGGAGCCTTTTGCATTAGTGCCCTTAACAGCTGATTGCTGAGAAGATTGCTTTTTGAAACCTTTTGCTGCAGGGTGAGAGTTCCCGCAAAAAGAGCATTCGTGCCGGAATCTGCAGTTATGGCTCCATTTGCAAAATGAGTCATTGAAAGCAAAGCATACCCCTTTTCTAACAGAGGGGGAAGTAGATTGTCTGGGAAAGGCCTGTCTCTGAGGAAGCATTAGATTAACCATAATCCGACGTCCTTGATCCCCCAAGTAACCTCTGGGTGGACAGCAAGTTTTTGCCTAAACGCTTCATCGTAATGAAGCCATGCTAAACCACCGAAGTTCCTGTAAGCTTCCAGTATTATGTCTAAGTGTTGGAATAGCTTACTACATAAATTCGGATATTTCTCACCGAGAACAGCCGAATAAATCGAAAATGCCTGAATCCAGTTAAAAGATTTAACTATACCACGCTTGGATTCCTCAGAATCCCCTTTATCGTCTTTGCGTTCAAATCTGCTCAGCTGTTCCCGGCGAGGAAGAAGCGAAAATAAATCAACATACTTACAATCCCAAATGAGCTCTTTAGTGGCAGAGCTCAAATGGAAACCTAGTGGGGATAATTGACAAGTGAGAGTTTCCTTAAAAGTATTTTTAGGAAGCGCTCTCAAATTTGAGACGTCATCAGTTACCTCGATATTTGTAGCTGGCTGGGGAGTACCGAAGAAAGCCTCACCCAGCGCCTCAGCCAGCACATCCCTCAACAACATTTTAAGCTGGCTTTGACCAACAGATGAACACATACTTGAGTTCTCACCCTTTCCAGAATTCCTGGACACGGTGTAGCTTGCTCCGGCGCACAGCCTGCACTCGAGCCCTCCATGTTAGGTGAGCGCGGCTGCGAGGGATCCGCGACTGCTTCATCCTCTTCTTCCTCCAAAGACTCTTCCTGGTGAGCGGGCAGATGCTGCAGGAGCAGTGTTCTTTGCGGCCGCCGCAGTGCTTTTACGACCGCGGCGCCCGACTGCCCCGCCGACCGAATCAGCTGGCGTACCCGGCCTTGTCATATGACGTCGCCCAGGATCTCGCGCTGGGCTGCGCGACTTGCTCCTCACTAGGCGGCGGGACTTCCTGTTCCTCTCACGTCTCGTGGGCCTGGAACGCTGAGGCGACGAAGATGGAGAAAAGGCTGCCGGAGGTCTCCTGCTTCTTCCGCCGATCGCAGGGAGGGAAGCTGACGGTAGCGGAGGGTGAGGCAATGAGCGCGGGTCAGAGTTAGTGGCGGTAGCATTGGAAGCTGCAGCATTAGGTTTCATAGCCAAGCAGCCTCTAAGCCAGTCCATACCACCCTCTTCACCAGCTCTTGCCATTATTTGCTGAAGGAGAACGTCCATATTCCAAGACAATCTTCTTTTCTTCATAAACAATTTCTTCACTGAGGAGAAAACCGCTCTGCCAGGGTTTAAATACTCATAAATTACAATGCCACAAACCATCCACCAATCATGGCCCGTTAAAACGGCGCCAAAGTAAATGTAAATAACCAATCAGAATCAGATTGCTTATCTCCAGGCAAAAAACCTTGACCTCACTTTGACCTTTACCTGAGGTGAAAACAAAAACCACCAAAATACAAATAAATGAGTGGAATTACGGTCTGTGTGACCATGGGACCCCCCTTTATGCTGATGCTTTATTACGGGGGGGACTGACAGGGACCACACAACAACTTAAGGCACCGCGGCAGATATTCATACCATGGACATCAAGCCACTCATTTGCTGTTTCATCATAGTATTCAACATTGAATGTGGTGGTAAATTCATCGTATCCTCCTATAACAAAAAGATGGTCATCCATTATAATAATACTCATAAATTACAATGCCACAAACCATCCACCAATCATGGCCCGTTAAAACGGTGCCAAAGTAAATGTAAATAACCAATCAGAATCAGATTGCTTATCTCCAGTCAAAAAAACCTTGACCTCACTTTGACCTTTACCTGGGGTGAAAACGTAAACCGCCAAAATACAAATAAATGAGTGGAATTACGGTCTGTGTGACCATGGGACCCCCCCCCTTTATGCTGATGCTTTATTACGGGGGTGACTGACAGGGACCACACAACAACTTAAAGCGCCGCGGCAGATATTCATACCATGGACATCAAGCCACTCATTTGCTGTTTCATCATAGTATTCAACATTGAATGTGGTGGTAAATTCATCGTATCCTCCTATAGCAAAAAGATGGTCATCCATTTTAATAATAATAATACATTTTATTTCTAGAGCGCCGACATATTCCGCAGCACTTTTCATTGCAGACAGGATTTGTACAGACAATAGACATTACAGCATAACAATAATCACATAGATTATAACAAATACCAAGAGGAATGAGGGCCCTGCTCGCAAGCTTACAGTCCATGAGGAAAGAGGTAGACACGAAAGGTGGGTGGTAACAGTTGCCCTGATTGTATGGACCAGCCATAATGTTAAGACTGTTGCGACCCAGGGACAAACCCACACACATTACCTCTGCCCCCCCATAATCAATCAACTCAGAAACCAAGTGATGGGTGAAGGTCGGTCACAGCTTTATTAAATGCTTTGTTAAACAACCATATTGAAGGCACATAACTTCTCTTAACACGCGCTTGCCGCAAATGCCCTGCTCCATATCCGCAGGCAAGTCAGCCAGCAAGCCGTAATTCCGTGCCATTCCTTCTTTTACCGCTGTGACTTGTAACTACAAAAACAGAACAAAAGGAACATTAATAGTACACATAACAGGGAGGGAGGGTGGGACAAGCACTTCCAGGATGTGCTTCCTGGACGAAAGAGGGAGGGCGGCCTCAGATGCACTGCTATATATCCCACAGGAAGGGGCTGTGCTACCCCCTTCCTCCTCCTATTGGTCCCATAATTTTTAACCCCAACCCCACCAGAACGTAAGTGGGCAGAACCAGACACTATGATGGAAGGGGAGGGGAAGAGAGGCACAACAGTCAGTGGCACTCTCCTTAATCAGTGCAGTGCCAGCCAGACTGTTGCGACCCAGGGACAAACCCACACACATTACCTCTGCCCCCCCATAATAAATCAACTCAGAAACCAAGTGATGGGTGAAGGTCGGTCACAGCTTTATTAAATGCTTTGTTAAACAACCATATTGAAGGCACATAACTTCTCTTAACACGCGCTTGCCGCAAATGGCCTGCTCCATATCCACAGGCAAGTCAGCCAGCAAGCCGTAATTCCGTGCCATTCCTTCTTTTTTCGCCACGGAGGATCCTGTTTCTAAACAGGACTCCGACCCCCACCCATCAATAACAAAGCCTGCTCCACACCATCCTGCAAACCGGATAGGAATATATCGAGCCCGATATCGTTTAAATGAACCCCATCAGGCCTTAACAGGGCGCTGTTATCCCCTTCCAACTGTCGGTGCCGTACTACCACACCAAACCTATCACGCACAAATTTGGAAATACGAGCATTAATCGATCTCCTTGATCGTTCAACCGCCATCCCATCACGAGCCCCTTGCCACACCGCCCTCGGGACAATCTCGGACCACACCAAAACCAGTTCTTGGAAGAAACTATGGAACCGTTCCATATCAGCCCGCATCATTGTCAACAACTCTGCCACTTTGTAGGAGCACAGGTCATTTCCCCCCGCGTGCAGAACCAAAATAACAGGACCCCGAGCTCCTCTTGCCACCGAAATGACCTCTGGCAAGACCTGTGGCCATTGCAGTCCCCTAACGCCTCTCCACATGAACTCCACGTCCCGAAATCCAAGGTGTTGTCCACCTGGGCGACACTCAGCACGTTGCGCCGCCCAGAATATATAAGAATGTCTAAATAAAAATAACTGGTTTAAAAAAAGAATATATAAGAATGTCCCAGCAACCAAACGGTCGGTCTGATGGAACCTGCAAAAAAAAGAAAATGTTAATACAATAAATCCGGACGAATATATCTAGCGAAGCAGGCCGAACGCCACCTCCCTATCTTTTGAACTTCCGAATCCGGAAGACCCTCCTTGGCCGCTTCCGTAGCAGCACCAATGCGAAAAGAATGGGTACCATACTCACCAACTGGAACTCCTAAACCCTTCAAACATTTGTTAAACACAGACTAAAATTGATACCTGGTTAACGGTGAAAAATCGAAATGCGTGAAGAAAAATTCACCCCCACGTCTCAATGCCGCATAAGCCCGAAGCAAAGCGACCGGACACATTGAGGCTTCGGCAGCATGCAACAAAACCCAAGAACCCCGACCCAACGGATCAGTCTTAGATTTACGGATTCGTACACGAACCGACCCTTCTGAAAAAACCACGTCCTCAAAACGCAAACCACCCCCCACGTCGAGCTTTGAACGCGGAACCAATTCCCCAACTCTCAGGGCCCCGAAAAACGCTAAACCAAACGCAGCGGAAAAAAGAGCTGTTTCGAAAGCAGATCTGCACACCTCCTGAGCCGTAGTTATGATCCGGCTAAGCAGAGCCAGCGACACCGGGCGCCGACACTCATTACTCGGTTGCACCCTTCGCAAACCCTTCATAGCTTGACGAATAATGAAAGATTTCGTAACATCGGGCCATCCCGAAAGCTGAAAGTGGAAAGCAACCCCAGACAAACGCTGCTGCGTCGATGCTCCCGATAAACCTTTGTTAGTCAACTGACACAAGTACTCAACCGTAACTTGCAATCTGGAATTCTCACATGCCTGAACCGGCCTATGGCCCACCAACTGGCACCATTCTGACCACGCCTTACCATACGCACGCCAGGTCGATTGAGACACATCAACTGTTCCCGACCGCATCCCACAGGACCGACGGGCAATTGAAAACCTCCAGACTGACATTGGGGCCATGCACCGTGGAAGCCTGAAAAACAGAGAAATCAGAAAGATTAGAGAACAAACCATCCTGCCCATGCACCAACTGGACCCGAAGCCAAAAGTTGAACCTCAAACACAGTAGGGCAAGTCTACGCAGTAGGCCCAAAACCGGCAACGACCTGGACGACATGTGATTGATACAGCGAACCACACCCGGGTTGTCAGACCGCAACTAAATTTCCTGATTGCACAGTAACTCACCCCACAACTCAAACAAAACCACGATTGGAAAAATCTCACATAGAGTCTTGTCCTGACAAAGGCTCTTCATAAACCACGACTCCGGCCAGTCCTCCCGACTAGAGTTGAGCGACTTTTGGTTTTTTATGGTCGAGTTTCGTTTCGTGAAACCCGACTTTTCCAAAAGTCGGGTCGAGCAAGATCGGCCGATTATAGGGAAAAGTCGGGGTCGTCCCGAAACACGAAACCCAATGTAAGTCAATGGGGAATAAAAGTCGGCAGTGAGAGGAGGACAGGAAACACACCTACAGTGCTCATTTGAATGCCAAAAGCATCAATTCTTCTTACTTAAGCTGGTCAACCTTAATTAACTTCATAATACAAGTTACGCACTGAAAAATGGGGGTTATTTGGCTAAAGTTGTGGGGGGGTAGGGCTGGCTCCAGGTTTTCATGTGCCCTGGGCGAAAGAGCGCCCCTTTAACACATAATACCACAACTCATCATGCTCCGATACGGCAGAGAAATAGCGGTATAGTACAATGAAAAATACTTCACTTTTTACATCTCATGACGAGGCCCATCTATTTCTCCATACAGAATCACTGGTCCCATATAATGTTTGAAACAGTATATGATGAGCTCCACATAATGCTACAGTATATGTTGGTCCCCATGGATGAAGCTCCACTGTCTTATGGGCCCAAATAATGCTCCAAACATAATGGGCCCCATTTCTAATGCTCTAGTGTATAATGGGCCCTGTAAATGCTGCTCCAGTGTCTGATGTCCACCTTTGGAATGTTCCAGTGTATGGTGGGCCCCATCTATCATTCTTCAGAGTATAGTGCTCCCCAAAAATTGCTGTCCCAACATTGAAAACAATGAAATAAGTCTCCTCGCTAGGGAATCCCTGTACTAGTCTGGACTCCTCGTCGTCCCCATCTTCCATCTCACTGCACAGTATTTCAACCTTGCAAGTGCTGTGATCCTGAGCAAGCAGGAGGGGCCCACTCGTTGGCGACGGCACTGGCACAGGGCCCCTGATAGTACGGTGGTGTGTCTGATGGCGGGTGGGCCGAACCTGCACTTTCATCTGCAGCTTCCTCTTTGTCACCGTGTAAGATGGAACTGTATATGGGAAGGGTAACCTGAGTTTCATCAGGGTAAGATTTAGGCCGGGTAACGTGCGAGGGGAATGTAGTGGTCTGGGTCAATGTACCAGCAGATTCATCGAGCAGTGGCTGGGCATCAGTGCACTTGTGTCGCCCCCAGGAGTACGGTCGCCACAGTGGCATTACCTTCCTCCTAGGGAGTGTGATGTCACGCTTGGGAGCAACGAAGGCTCTCTCTAGCAGGTTAACTGATTGGGCGGCGTTATTCCCACGAGTCATGACCCTCCAAACAGCGTTCATGAAGGCAAAGTGTTTGTTTTACGTGGGCAGTATGGTTGCAAAGCTGAACCTTAAAGAAATGTCCAGAAGGGCACCACCAGGAGTGGAGCCTACGGCGTAATTTGACTCAACACGGGCAACCTCAACCATGCCAGCTACAGAACAGATGCACACATTGCAAGCTTAATTCCGTTAACGAACGAGACTCCGTCATGCCCCGCGGTCCGAGTCCGGCTTACTAGAGGGACACGTGAGGCTCTGGCACATGAGATTGGCCAATAACTGGTGTGTCATGCCCTTACATGTCCGTGGCTGCATGTGCGCTACACTGAAAAGGCCAGCGTTTGTCGCTTACAGGTGCAGATAACCCGCTGAACAACGTTAGTGATGGGGATCACTGATTACAATTATTACTCGCGAACGATGATTTCCCAGTAAGTGCAGGTCAACCGCAGTTCCGGAATTAGGCCTAACCGTCATTCCTGAAAAAAATGAAAAACTTGCGTGTGCAAACCACAGGTGCTGTAGCTTGCTTAACAGCTCGCCAGCCGTTCTCACGCCCAGTATGGGTTACATGTGATTGCACAAAGGTGAGAAAGGGTACCGTATCCCCAGATAACATGTATGGATAGCGTACACATTCAAAAGATATGTCTATACATCAGGAGGCAGGCTCGACGGTGTTAGGCCCAGTATGGCTTGCACGTGATTGCACAAAGGTGAGAAAGAGTACCGTATCCCCGGATAACATGTATGGATAGCGTACACATTCAAAAGATATGTCTATACATCAGGAGGCAGGCTCAGACGGTGTAAGGCCCAGTATGGCTTGCAAGTGATTGCACAAAGGTGAGAAAGGGTACCGTATCCCCGGATAACATGTATGGATAGCGTACACATTCAAAAGATATGTCTATACATCAGGAGGCAGGCTCAGACGGTGTAAGGCCCAGTATGGCTTGCAAGTGATTGCACAAAGGTGAGAAAGGGTACCGTATCCCCGGATAACATGTATGGATAGCGTACACATTCAAAAGATATGTCTATACATCAGGAGGCAGGCTCAGACGGTGTTAGGCCCAGTATGGCTTGCACGTGATTGCACAAAGGTGAGAAAGGGTACCGTATCCCCGGATAACATGTATGGATAGCGTACACATTCAAAAGATATGTCTATACATCAGGAGGCAGGCTCAGACGGTGTAAGGCCCAGTATGGCTTGCAAGTGATTGCACAAAGGTGAGAAAGGGTACCGTATCCCCGGATAACATGTATGGATAGCGTACACATTCAAAAGATATGTCTATACATCAGGAGGCAGGCTCAGACGGTGTCAGGCACAGTATGGATTTGACGGCCCAGACTACACAGCGGAGGAGCAGGGAGATGTAAAGATTGCAAATGCTGGGCCCACTCGTGGGCGTCGGTACTGGCACTGGGCCCCTCATAGTACGGCGGTGTGTCTGACGGCGGGTGTGCACCACCACCGTCAGAGACACTTGATTGCACTATGAGGGACCCTGTGCCAGTGCCCGCGCCCAAGAGTCGGCCTACCCACCTGTCCAGGGCAACGGCACTCGCACGGTGTCGTGCGCTAGGTGGTGACCCCGGCCATGGGGGGGAGGCAGCACAGTTAGGGAGTTTTAGAAAGTGGCATATGTTGATGTTGGACATTCAGCTGATGCAAAAGGCGAAATAGGTCAAGTCCCAGGAAGAGGTGGACCAAAGCAAGCCATTTTTCTGTCACCCTATGTGTCATCAGGGGAAGGTGGGACAAAATCCTTGGAAACCCATGCATGGTTCATTTTAATGAAGGTTAGATCATCCACATTTTGGGTTGAGAGACGGGTCCTTTTTTCTGTCAGGATTGATCCAGCTGCACTGAAGACTCTTTCCGATAGCACACTTGCAGCTGGGCAAGCGAGCTCCTGTAAGGCATATTGTGCCAATTCAGGCCAGGTGTCCAGTTTAGCAGCCCAATAGTCAAAGGGGAATGACCTGTGTGGGAGAACATCGATATGGGAGGAAAAGTAGTTTGTAACCATAGTTGACAACTGCTGTCTCCTGTCACTTTCCAACGATGCTGTATTACCAGTTGTGTGAGCGGTACTTGAAAAATCAGTCCACAACATTGTCATGAAACCCCTGTCTCCAACGCCACTTCTGCTGTGTGCACCATGAACACCTCTGCCAAGCTGCCCCCGGCCCGTACGGCTCGTGTGAGAACCATTGTTCCCGGTGTCAATGATGCACTGCGAGTGCTGGGTGGAGGAGCACTTTCTGGCAAATCCACATCCCTCCAGTCACGCACAAACCCTGTACCAGACCTTGCCACGCCAACATTTTCACTTGCCCCACGAGATGCATCCTCCTCCCCTAAGTAATCATCCCCATCATCATCCTCCTCCTCCTCTTCTTCCTCCAACTCGTCCAGGAGAGGTCCCTGAGCAGACAATGGCTGAATGTCATCAAGGATTCCCTCCACCTCTTCCTCCTCGTCAACATTGGCTGCAGACGCCTGCTCCTTAAGGTGCGTCAAAGTTTGCATGAGCAGACGCATAAGTGGGATGCTCATGCTTAGGATGGCGTCATCTGCGCTTACCAGCCGTGTGCATTCCTCAAAACACTGAAGGACTTTACAGAGGTCTTTTAGCTTCGACCACTGCACACCTGTCAACTCCATGTCTGCTCTCAAAGTGCCTGTCATGGTCACGTGTGTCAGGACGCAGATGTTTCCGCAAGGCGGACCCATAACACACGTGACCCTGGATACACCGCCTCCAGTGGGGCGCATTTAAATAATAAAACGTGCAGGTGGATACACCGCCTCCACCTGGCGAATTTAGGTATTACACGTTATACATACAATAATCAAATAATAAAGGGGAACCTGGGAAACTTTAACAATGGTGGGCCCTGCGATAGGGAATGGGGACATGGAGACCTCCTAACCTCCCCTGAGCCAGTGTCCCTGCACTCCTTACATTCCCTATACAGGTTCCGCACCTGTCGCCGCACGCGTACCTTAACGCCCTTGCTCACCCTGACCCTAAACCCTCACTAGGGAATGGGTCGGTGCGGAGACTAATACCACCACTGCACTAATAACACACATGAGGAAAGAGACAATACAGGGGAAACACCACTTAGCTTTGCTCTGCTGCGTGCGCTCCCAGCAACAGAGCCCACCACCTGCGTGCGTCTTCTCCACCCGGATCCATCACCATAACAGGATCCTTCACCTTAGTGCAGCCTTGGAGCAGAGTCCACCACCAGTTGCAGCTGCTTAGAACCAGAGTCCCAAGGATGAGTTCAGCTTCTGACACGAAGTCGAGCATGCTTGAGTCCAGTTCAGCAGCCAAGTCCCACATGGTGAGTGCCACTCTCCATAGTCGCCACTCCACCAGCCCATGCAGACACTTCCCGCTGACACCATCACTGCGACTCCACCACGCCATGCCAGCCCTTCGTCCAGACACCATAGCTGAAACACGTCCCCCTGGCTAAGCTGCGCAGGACTCCTCACCAGCTCCATCCTTCCTCCAGGCTCTCCAACTCAGAGTGAACACAAACTCACAATATCACAGCCCGTGATTGCACACCCCTAGCACACCTTTATAGGGTGTCACACCTGATCCATAATTAAGTGCAAAAAACCCTAAAGTGCAATACCACAACCACCACCGGGGACAGTCAAGACACCTTGGAACTTTCCAAAGTAAAAAAAGTTCACTTTGTGCTTTTAATACCGCCAGATCCAACACTGGATCATGACAGTGCCTGGCCGTGTATCCTCCCACAAATGCATTATGGCCTGCCTCTGCTCGCACAGCCGCTCCACCATGTGCAGGGTGGAGTTCCACCTTGTTGCAATGTCGATAATGAGGCGGTGGTTGGGAAGGTGGAGCAATCGCTGCAGCTTCTGCATACGAACGGAGTGTACAGGCGACCGGCGGATGTGCGCGCACTGTCTTCGCACCTTATGGAGCAGGGCTGTTAACTCCGGATAATTTTTGAGGAAGCACTGCACCACCAGGTTCAAGGTGTGAGCCAAGCAAGGTATGTGGCTGAGTTTTGAAAGGGCTATGGCTGCCACAAAATTACGGCCGTTATCACTAACTACCTTGCCTGCCTCAAGATGTACACTGCCCAGCCATGACTCAGTTTGTCGCTTCAAGTACTCGGCCAGCACCTCGGCGGTGTGTCTGTCGCCCAAACACATCATCTGCAACACAGCCTGCTGACGCTTTCCACTAGCTGCTCGATGGGACACCTCGTGTGCAACAGTGGCAGCTGCAGATGGAGTGCTCGTACGACTGCGCTCTGTGGACGAGCTTTCGCTTCTGGAGGAGGAGGAGGGTCGAATGCCTACAGCCAACTGTTTCCTATACCGTGGGCTAGGCAGCACTGTCCCACCACCGCTGTCCCCTGTGGACCCTGCATCCACCACATTAACCCAGTGAACAGTGATAGACACGTAACGGCCCTGGCCATGCCGACTGGACCATGCATCAGTTGTGAGGTGCACCTTTCCACTCACTGACTGCTTGAATGTATGGACAATGCGGTCTTTTACATGATGGTGGAGGGCTGGGATGGCTTTGCGAGAGAAGAAGTTGCGACTGAGTAGGTCATAGCATGGTACTGCATAGGCCATGAGTTCGCGGAAAGCTGCGCTTTCCACCAACCGATAGGGCATCATCTCAAACGAGATTAGTTTGGCAATGTGGGCGTTCAAACCCAGTGTACGCGGATGAGAGACTGAGTACTTTCTTGACCTACTCATAGTGTCTGGGAGGGTGAGCTGGACTTGAGAGCTGCATATGGTGGAAGTAGCGGTGGACAGGGCGGACTGAGAGAGGGTTGATGATGGTGATGGAGTTGGTGTTCTTTCTGATGGCCTAGATTCAGTATTTCGTTGATATAACAGTGGGATTCCCTGACTGCTGTGGCCTTGCAACGACACCTCAACATTTGCTGCTGTGCTAACCGGTGGGCTTACAGTGGGGGAAACAATGTAGCGTTGCTGACTACCTTCGTTGTGATCAGTTGCACATGTGGCACTTGAGGTTTTGTGTTGTGTCCACGCTTGCAAGTGCATGCTGGTTAAATGTCTAAGCATGCAACTGGTATTCAAATTTTTCAGATTTTTCCCTCGGCTAAAGGTCTTTGCTCACTTCTTACAGATAACCTTGGCCTGATCATGAGGATTTTGTTCAAAAAAGTGCCACACTGCACTCTTCCTACTTTGGCAGACATTTTGTGGCCTAGCACGCTGTGATCTTTTGACCCTCTGGACAAGCTGTCCAGCAACTCTTTTGACCCTCTGGACAAGCTGTCCAGCAACTCTTTTGATTTTTGGAACCTGTCTTTGGAGTGCTCCGGGCCTGCCAGATAACAGCTGTTGCGATGTCGATGTCTGCTGTGGATGCTCCTCATCTGAGCTATTGGAAGCAGCACCCTCTTCCCCCAATGGATGCCAATCTGGGTCAACAACTGGGTCATCCATCACCTCCTCTTCAATGTCATGTGCACCTTCCTCTGTGTCACCGTGTATGATGGTATAGTGTGCGGGAAGGGGCACCTGAGTCTCATCAGGGTCAGAATCTGGCTCTGTACACTGCGAGGACAATGTAGTGCTCTGAGTGAATGTACCAGCAGAATCATCTATCAGCGGCTGTGCATCAGTGCACTCCATGTCAGATTCATCTTGGCCTGGGTAATTCACCATTTCACTTGATAATCCAGGCATGGTATGTGAAAACAGCTCCATGGAGTAATCAGTAGTATGGCCTGCGTCATCCTTCAATCTTGGTTGGGGTGAAGGACACAAGGAAAGGTGTGGTTCATGAACATGAGCCTCCAATGACGACTCAGTGCTTTTACTTTTTACAACTTCAGAAGAGGAGGCGATAGAGCTGGAGGCTGAGTCAGCAATGTAAGACAAAACTTTTTCCTGATGCTCTGGCTTTAAAAGCGGTTTGCCAACTCCTAGAAAACTAAGCCTTCGAAGCCTTATGGAGCCAGACGATGACGCAGGCTCAACACCTCCTGCATTCGGTCCTATTTTGCTCTTGCCACTACCATCAGATCCACCACCAACACCATCATTACCAGCTGCCAACCCCCGCCCAATTCCACGGCCTCTTCCACCAGCCTTCCTCATTTTTTGTAGAAATGTAGACAAAATCCAACAAACTATATAGTAATGTAAAACAAGGTACAAGGTGTCTATAGGACAGGGGAGATTTTGAATTTCTGCACACACTTGTAGACACTGGACACTTATGGATTGTGTGAGGCCCACTGAATATCAGAGCGCTATGTCACAGGCTCGATGGCACAGGTGTGAAAAAAGTGACTACAGGATCACAGAGATTTTGAATTTCTGCACACAGTAGTGGACACTGGACACTTTTGGATTGTGTGAGGCCCACTGAATATCAGAGCGCTATGTCACAGGCTCGATGGCACAGGTGTGAAAAAAGTGACTACAGGATAAGGGAGATTTTGAATTTCTGCACACACTTGTGGACACTGGACACTTTTGGATTGTGTGAGGCCCACTGAATATCAGAGCGCTGTTGTGAGTTCATTTTCCCCTTCATTACTGAGGCCCGAGGAACTCCCTCTTCTGGTAAAGAAAGGTAGTGAGCCTGATTATCAAACACCTGAGGCTGATGATGATGACTGGTTGAGTGGAGTTACTTACTGGATATAAGGCTGCCGACGCCCTTCTGCCCTGTGGGTGATTTCTCTGTGGGATCCTTGGAGACCAGTCTGAATTCCTGCTCCTCTAAAGCTAAGTTTGCTGCTCGGCTTTTTGCATTTGTGCTTTGTCTTTGTTTTGCTTTGTTTTTCTGGATTTCTGCCATTCCCTGCTGGGGTGTGCTGAATTCCTTTAGCTCTGTCTTCTGAAAATACCTGAGTGCTGATTTAGTTTTTGAAGCCTAGCTGCTTCAGGGCCTTTTTCATATCAGCTTGTTGGCTTATGTCTTTGATAGGGTTTTGGCAGATTGCAGACAGCAGCCTTCCTGTCCTTTCCTATCTAGGTAGTTTTGGGCCCCGTCTTTGCTCAGTCTATCTTTCTGTCTGTGTTAGTATTTTCATCTTGCTTCACCGTCATTATATGTTGGGGGGCTGCCTATTGCTTTGGGGGCTGCTCTGGGGCAGTTTAGATTTCCCCTTTCTTTCTTTAGGCCTATGTAATTCTCCGGCTGTGATCGAGGGGTCTAGGGCATCGTAGGAACCCCCCACGGCTACTGCTAGTTGTGTTGATAGGTTCAGGGGTCTGCAATCTGATAGTTGCCAACTTCTCTGGTTTTCTGGACTTAGCTTGTATTTCTGCTTTTGCCTCCTACGGTGACTCATTCATAACAGAGCGCTATGTCACAGGCTCGATGGCACAGGTGTGAAAAAAGTGACTACAGGATAAGGGAGATTTTGAATTTCTGCACACACTAGTGGACACTGGACACTTTTGGATTGTGTGAGGCCCACTGAATATCAGAGCGCTATGTCACAGGCTCGATGGCACAGGTGTGAAAAAAGTGACTACAGGATAAGGGAGATTTTGAATTTCTGCACACACTAGTGGACACTGGACACTTTTGGATTGTGTGAGGCCCACTGAATATCAGAGCGCTATGTCACAGGCAGAAATTGGCTAGTGTATCACAAACTACAAGGTGTATGTAGAATTGGGCAGAATAGGAATCTCCCTAGAGTGTAGGTCTGTAAGAACGGAACAAGTCCTCCACTTATCCTTCCACAGTTACACACAGCTTCACTGTGGCCGTGATAACAGCCGTTACACGGTACTGAGAGGAGCGTGCACGTACACGGCTGTCCGGTGTACGTAAAATTGTCAAGCTCTGTGTTTTTTAAGTATACGGACTTACACACGCTGTCTCTCTATAGTTTTGAATGTGATCAAACAGCAAATATATTTAACTGTTTGAAAGCTAGACAAAACTAGTAGGTGCAGGTCTGTAAGAACGGAACATGTCCTCGACTTATTCTCACAGAGTGACACACAGATAGCTTCACTGTGGCTGTGATAACAGCCGTTACACGGTACTGTGTGAGGAGCGTACACCGCTGTATGGTGTGAAAAAATGCACGCTCAGTACCTCAGCAGGACAAAAAAAAAATTGGGATTGCTTTTAAAAAAGCAGTTTGTAGAGCAGTGGGTAAACAGCAATGCAGCTGTCAGGAAGCCTTAGAAGGCAGCCTAACAACCAACACCGCTGATCCACCACAATATAGCCTCCCCTTGCACTGCACACACAGTGACTGGTGTGTTGTACAGGCAAAATCGCTAGCAGCAGAAGCAGTTTTTTTTTCTTCTTCCCTGCCTAACGCTCTCCCTACAGAATCAGCAGCAGCAACCTCTCCCTATGCTAAGATCGGCAGAAGTAAGATGGCGGTCGGCGTGCACGCCCTTTTATAACCCCTGTGACGCCCACCAAAGCAAGCCAATCACTTGCATGCCCTTCTGAAAGATGGTGGTGACCCCTGCCTATGTGATCACGTTGCCCACAGTGTCCGTGGATCCTGATTGGCTGAAAAAGAGCGCAAAACAAACTTTTGAAACGCGACTTTGGCGCGTAAGTCATCGACCTCGTGGCCGACCTCATCCTAGGGTCGGGTTTCGTTTCATGAAACCCGACTTTGCCAAAAGTCGTCGACTTTTGAAATTTTTCGACCCGTTTCGCTCAACTCTAGCCTCAATTATTGGAGTATAATGTCTTGTATAGAGGATTCTATACTGATAGAGTTGTCTGAAATGATGAATAGATACTTAATGCATCTTTTGTAAAAAAAAATACTTATATATATATTTATATCTTTGTGAATAAATAATTCCTAAAAAAGAAAACATGAATAATTTAGCATAGTTTGGTGCGATCTTCAATCCCATTGCAGTTACTCATGATTGATGGTAAAAATTCCAATAGGAAGTAATTATTGTTCAAAATAAAAGAGACCTGCAAGAATGAATTAATTATGTTTTGTGGATAATATTTAGTCTGCGGCTTAATATTTATTAAAACATAACAGTTCTATGTGATGAGGGATATGGAAGTAGAGGGAGGTGACATCTAATGTGAGATAGATGAAGGAATTCCACTTAGAATCATACTCACTTAATGTCCTGTAAATGCCAATCAGCTGAGTTGAGTCTCTCAAATAACTGAATAACCTAAAAACACAAGGCTGCATAATTTTTTCCGATATTTAAATTGCAGTTGTCTATGTTTATCTCTGATGATCAGCCATGTCTTCATAGGGAACCAAGTATGAAGACTCAGATACTCATCTCTCATGGCTTTTAGCTCAGGAATTATCGTTGACATTTTCAATTTGACTTAATTATTTCAAATAATTCACAAAATTCCCTTCTAACTTGAAAAACAAAGTCAGCATCTGCGACTCAACCTGTTAACCTGCTTGACTTCATGAACTAACCGCCTTTCTGAAAGTTGGAATAACTTAAAAATGTCTTAATATGAGATGGTTTGCACCTATGGTAACTTGTGCCTTTCAGGAGTCGAGAGAGGAGAGCTCTCCATGACCACGTCATACATTTGTGTAGTTTCCTGTCCTTGAATCTCTCTTTAAACCGGTTGATATGATATTTGAGATAATAATAATCTGTATTTATGTAGCGCCAACATATTCCGCAGCGCTTTACAGTTTAAAACACGACGGTCATAAGTTACAACGTTAACAATACAATAATTAAAGCAAAATGAAATGACCTTGCTCGTGAAAGCTCACAATCTACAATGAGGTGGGGGAGATACAGAGTACATGTGTGTATTTACAATGATGGTCCAGCCATCTTGAGGGAGTGGGGGATAGATGGAGAGAGTGAATGGGCTACACACGCACACTGACACATAAAATGACTGATTAAGGAACGTGATCGGCCGCTCTGAACAAATGCGTTTTGAGGGAGCGCCTAAAACTATGCAAGTTGTGGATGATCCTAATTTCTTAGGGTAGAGCATTCCAGAGGCTTGGCACAGCACGGAAGGCTTGGAGTCAGGAGTGGGAGGTATGGATTAGTGCAGAGGTTATTCGAAAGTCGTTTGCAGAGCGCAGCGATCGGCTAGACCGATAGACAGAAATGAGGGAGGAGATGTAAGGGGTGCCGCACTGTGGCTTTGTGGGTGAGAACAAGTACTTTGGATAGGATCCTATAATGAATGGGCAGCCAGTGTAGCGAAATAATGGATTATTATGGCCCATCAAGCCCAGCATTACACAAGATAAGGATGGTCCTATGGAGTACAATGGGGCAAATGAGGTGAACCTCAGGCAGAAGAATTTTTGGGGGATCTAGTCTGATCTCAACCTCTAAAGTGTCCATCTTTGATCTCCTAAGATTAAATGTATTGCACTATAGGAACAGAGAAAAGCGCAAATAGGGTCTTATCCGATGATAAAGGTAAAAGGGTATTAAAGTTCTACTCACCTGATATAGGAGAGGTATAGCGCATGGAATTAATAATCAGCTGCTGCACGTCCAAAGGTCAGACAAGTGACCGCCGAAACATCAACTTCAATGGAATTTTTGGGGGTTTCATGCGCTGCTTGACATAATATACAAAGACCAGTGCATTAAAGGATCGATATTTTATTCTTTTTACCAACGCGTTTCGAAGTATAGACTACTTCTTCCTCAGGGGATGACATACATGAAAAAGTAGCGTTGCTTCCAGATTAAATACACTTCACATTTGAAAATTGGCGCCAATAGTCACATGTTTTTTGAAAGAAAGTCAAAGTTCACACTGTGACGTGCGAATCTATCACATGATTAAACTCGATCATTCATTTCAATATAAAATAACAATATTTCTTTATTAAATTCACAGATAAAATATATAAGAAAAGTGAGAAACGAAAAAAGGGGAAGAAAAAAAGAAAAAAAATCATATCAGAAAAAATCACGAACCAGTCGGAAAAAGTTCAAAAAGGGAGAACCAGCAGGAAACTTCTCCGGTAGTCCTTGGAAAGCTCTCCCGGTGTGTAGGAACTTCCAGCCGCAGAAGGTCCGTTACAGTGTACCAGAATGGAATACTTTCAGAAAAGGGACCTCCAGGAGTGAATTGAAATAATATATATTGACGTGTAAATTGGCGTTCGAATAGCTTTTATTTTGGCTGTATTACCAGGGGCGGACATATCCTTGGTGCCAACTGCACAGGGGCCCAAACGGTAAGGGGGCCATTTCTACCTCCAAAGCAGGTGCAATCTTACATTTTTAAGAGCTCTTGGACTGCAAAGGGCACATATATTGTATTTACACAGGAGCCCTTTTCTGTCTGTGTCCACCAGTGTGTATTTTATTAAAATGGGAGCAAATTTCCCGATACGGTCTAATGTTGATGCATATAGGATTCTTTATATTGAGCCTAGCTGTACTATATACACCCTGAATGGATCACTGTTGGGTGAGTCTTCAGTTGAGATGCATCATTCTAGCACTCAATGCCAGTCTGCTGCAGACATATATGATAACATCATGTAGTCAAGGAGTATTGCAAAATTATTCTACCAATGGCTTTTTACATATTAGTGGTTACCTTTTAGTTTGTTAGCGTGGGTGATCTGGAGCAGGAAACTCCGGGAGTGGACCCTCTGGACCGTGGCACCGAGGGGTCCCGGGTGAGCTGCCAGGTGGAACCGACCTCTATACAGGAGCAGGCCCAGGGGTTCGAGTACCACGGTAGCCGGTACCGCGAGGGGCGGCTCAGGTTGGACCGGAGTAAGACTGAGACTGGAGTAAAGAATGACAGAACAAGACTGGAACCAGGAGACCGGAATGAAACGAGACAGAAAACTGGAACGAGAAGGAATGACAGGAGTAGGAACACTGGAGACAGGACTGGAGTAGGACGGCAGGAACACTGGAGGCTGGACTGGAGCAGGATGGCAGGAACACTGGAGACAGGACTGGAGTAGGACGGCAGGAACACTGGAGACAGAACTGCGGAGAGAACAAGGAACACGGGTAGCAGGACTGAGAAGCTGCTGCGGGGAGCAGCCGAGAACGGAACTGCAGGAGCTGAGTGCACACGATGAAGCGAGACCAGAGTGCTAGGAAACACAATGATCAGGCGCCTCCCTCAGGGGAAAGCGGCCTGATATGGCCCCGTCTGGTCAGCCATTGGTCCAAAGGTGCTTCCGGGTCAGGGCACAGCATAAGAAGCAGGAAGGAGGCGCGGCCGCGGCCTATGGTGCATGCGCATAGCATGCAGGGAAGGCATCGGTCGCGAGCCCATCACAGGTGACGGCCGTCGGGTGGAGAGAGGCTGCGGCGTGGGAGCGGAGGACGACTGCGGCATGGGAGCGGAGGCCAGGTGAGTATGGCAGAGCGGTGTAACATAGTTATTGACTCGCCCCATGTTTCACTCTGCAATCTTCATTCCTTCATTCATTTTCTGACCTCCTTTTATCCTCCAACAAAGCCTTAGCGAAACGCGCGTCGGGGTGGATGCCACTCAGCAGGGAGTCTCCTATTCATCTCCTACACCCCCCCACTATCCATTATTGATATTGCCGGGTCACTTTACTATGGCCACTTTTGCACTTTGTTACTAAGGATATACAGTATGCCACATTGTTAACTATATGCTTCACATTATGTATGTATTTATACAAGTACTGGCATTATACCATTGTATATAACTGACTCCCCAGCTTTTTACCAAATTCTGGGTCTGCTTCCCGTATTTGTGGGGTTTTTTTTGGGGGATTATTGTTACCTTTCTGATTGTTAATAAAGGTGTGTGTGTGTGTGTGTATATACATTCATAAAATATATTTTTGTTTATACTGGGCATTGACGGTTGGTCCATCCTTTTGTTCCACCCTCCTGTTGTGAAGTTTGCAGCCTGATCCAAATGTCATATTTCTGTTTTATTGGAGTGTCTCGTCCAGTAATAAAGGCTGGATGTGAGGCCTGTGTGTGTTCTGGGTGCAGTTGTCTTCATTAGTCCATATATTAGCACAGCTTCTATCCTGCACTTATTTCCTCTTCATGTATTTTTTTTTTCTCCTTAGGCCTTGTTCACACCTTCAATGTTTATAAGCCAAAACCAGGAGTGGGTGATAAATACAGAAGTGGTGACGTGTTTCTATTATACTTTTCCTCTGATCGTTGCACTCCTGATTTTGATAACCAATACTGATGTAAAGTAAAATACTGACCAAATACTGAACGTGTGAACGTGGTCTTATTTACAGCCTGTTTTCTCTGCCCTCCTTGAGATTGTAGATGCTTTTCCCCCTCTCTATATTGGAAATGATTACATTTATCACTCCCTGCTGTCTCCATGGCTCATACAAATCAGCGTACAATTGTTCCTTGTACTGTCCGTGTGAAGGGTGAGAGCAGAAATGGCTATCAGAATCGGGAGCGCTGACGGATTTCTAACATTTTTGCAGGGCTCTGACTCTGGCAAAATTGTAGTCTTCATTAAAACAAAAATTTCTGTTTGCGAAGTTGCTTTACTTTGCATTTAGGAAGCAAATGAACAGTAAAATAAAAATCTATTAGTGTGTACAAGTGTACAGTACATAACCATTAACGGGAATCTGTCACCAGGTTTATGCTTTACAATTCGAGAGCAGCATAAAATGGGGTCAGAAACCCCGACTCCAATGTTGCATAATTTACTGGGTTCCTTTCTGTAGTTCCGATACAGTCAGCGCTGATCTGCTGCAGCTCTGCTAGGCTTCTAATTGATGAGCTCTTAATTGACCTTGTTCTCCCGGCACTGTGCGTAGGAAGAAAGCTGCCGATCGATGGTGGGGGACCGGGGTAAGACGGAGCTCGTGAGTAATGAGTTGTATACGGCAGGAGCTCTTAATGAGAGGACTAGCAGAGCTGCAGAAGATAAAACTACAGCTGGCAGCCCAGGAATTGAGCCAGTGTTGGAATTGGTGGTCTGTACCCCTCCAACGATTAATCACTCCGTTCCGATCTTTGGTTATGACTGTCTGGATTGATAGTCGGCTTCTCCATGCTTTGCTGAGAGATCCTCTGCGTGTGTATACAGCTAGATCTCAGGATCCCCTAACCTCATCATACGGGAGATTGATCCCGATCCTGACCCCTTTCCGTGTGAATTGTCCATATATTCTACTCATCCGCCATAGTTCCTGTCTTCAGCAGAATACTGAATATTTCATTTTTTTTTTCTGTCCTTCTGGCATTTCCTGTCTCGAAACTCTTCCATGCCACGTCCTTGACTGATAATGGGTTCTATTTTTTCTTCTTTAGTGTCTTTTTTTATCTTTTTTTTTTTTTAATTGAAATGATGAAAGATGAATAGACTTTAGAAGACAAAGCAATGGTGTTCTGCTAAACATTCCTATCAGTAGATTATTTAATAATCTCTGCACATTGGAGAAACTTGAGTCCACCAAGGTCTGTACGAAAATTAAAGCAGAAAAAAAAAAAATCCGTAAGCATCAGGAGAGCAAATTTAAAGGGTTTGTCTGGGCAAAAAGAAAGAAAAGGTTCCCGGTTGTTTGGATCTGGAAAAACAACAAACTATGGTACTTGATATTTTCCTATCCGGCGCCCTGCTGGATCCGGCGCTAGTTGCTCCGTAGTCTGCGCTGGTATCGGAAGAGGAGATGTTGCCATTCCACCTGCAACAGGACCGCTGCAGCCTGTCATTTGAGCAGTGCATTATCAAAAAATCAACTAAAGATGTGCTGCTCAATTCACCTGACTGCTGCAGCCAATCACTGGCTGCACAGATCCTGCTGATGGCGGAACGGTGACTTGTCAGAGTCCCTTTTTCAGCACAGACCACGAAGCAACGTGCACCGGATTCAGGTAGGTAGGATCAGGTAAGTTTATTTATTTTACAGATCAAATCCCCATGGGAAACTTTTTTTTTTTTGCCTGGTCAACCCCTTTTTAAAGTTGTACACTGTGCCTTGGGTGCGGAAGTTACAGTTGTGGCCAAAAGTATTGACACCCCTGCAATTTTGTCAGATAATAATTTCTTCCTGAAAATGATTGCAAACACAAATTCTTTGGTATTATTATCTTCATTTAATTTGTCTTAAATGAAAAAACACAAAAGAGAATGAAGCAAAACATTGATCATTTCACACAAAACTCCAAAAATGGGCCAGACAAAAGTATTGGCACCCTCAGCCTAATACTTGGTTGCACAACCTTTAGCCAAAATAACTGCGACCAACTGCTTCCGGTAACCATCAATGAGTTTCTTACAATGCTCTGCTGGAATTTTAGACCATTCTTCTTTGGCAAACTGCTCCAGGTCCCTCATATTAGAAGGGTGCCTTCTCCAAACTGCCATTTTTAGATCTCTCCACAGGTGTTCTATGGGATTCAGGTCTGGACTCATTGCTGGCCACCTTAGGAGTCTCCAGTGCTTTCTCTCAAACCATTTTCTAGTGCTTTTTGAAGTGTGTTTTGGGTCATTGTCCTGCTGGAAGACCCATGACCTCTGAGGGAGACCCATCTTTCTCACACTGGGCCCTACATTATGCTGCAAAATTTGTTTGTTGGTAGTCTTCAGACTTCATAAAGCCATGCACACGGTCAAGCAGTCCAGTGCAGCAAAGCAACCCCAAAACATCAGGGAACCTCCGCCATATTTGACTGTAGGGGCCGTGTTCTTTTCTTTGAATGTCTCTTTTTTTCTCCTGTAAACTCTATGTTGATGCCTTTGCCCAAAAAGCTCTACTTTTGTCTCATTTGACCAGAGAACATTCTTCCAAAACGTTTTAGGCTTTTTCAGGTAAGTTTTGGCAAACTCCAGCCTGGCTTTTTTATGTCTCGGGGTAAGAAGTGGGGTCTTCCTGGGTCTCCTACCATACAGTCCCTTTTCATTCAGACACTGATGGATAGTACGGGTTGACACTGTTGTACCCTCGGACTGCAGGGCAGCTTGAACTTGTTTGGATGTTAGTCGAGGTTCTTTATCCAACATCCGCACAATCTTGCGTTGAAATCTCTTGTCAATTTTTCTTTTCCGTCCACATCTAGGGAGGTTAGCCACAGTGCCATGGGCTTTAAGCTTCTTGATGACACTGCGTACGGTAGACACAGGAACATTCAGGTCTTTGGAGATGGACTTGTAGCCTTGAGATTGCTCATGCTTCCTCACAATTTGGTTTCTCAAGTCCTCAGACAGTTCTTTGGTCTTCTTTCTTTTCTCCATGCTCAATGTGGTACACACAAGGACACAGGACAGAGGTTGAGTCAACTTTAATCCATGTCAACTGGCTGCAAGTGTGATTTAGTTATTGCCAACACCTGTTAGGTGCCACAGGTAAGTTACAGGTGCTGTTAATTACACAAATTAGAGAAGCATCACATGATTTTTCGGACAGTGCCAATACTTTTGTCCACCCTCTTTTTTATGTTTGGTGTGGAATTATATCCAATTTGGCTTTAGGACAATTCTTTTTGTGTTTTTTCATTTAAGACATTAAATGAAGATAATAATACCAAAGAATTTGTGTTTGCAATAATTTTCAGGAAGAAACTGAGTATTATCTGACAAAATTGCAGGGGTGTCAATACTTTTGGCCACAACTGTATGCAGAGTAGTAAACTAAAGCGCTCTAGCTCCCATAAAATCGTAGATTTTTGTTCTTCCATTAAAAGCATTAGACAAATGGCATGCTCATGTGGGGCAGCTCAGGGAACAAGGGACGCATTTCAATCAATAAGATCTTTATCCCAATTGGATAAAGCTGGAGCGCTTTTGTCCTTTCTTCATGTGATTCATGGTTGTCCTGGCAGAGCTCCGTGCACCCGTGGCAGACCGGTAAGCTGGTTACTTTTTCTTTATTCTATAGAGTAATAAACTACCAGCGAAGAGGAGATTTTAAAAAAAAAAAAAAAAAATGCTTTGTACATATAGTGGAAAATTTTCACGGATAAATTCAGCCCCCGGGAGCAGATTTTTTTTAAATATGCATGTCCTTTCTTTGTGCGGATTTGCAGACCAAATTTCTTGCAGTGCGTAGGGTGAAGTCTTCCACAGACCCACAACCAAAATCCACTCCAAACAACAAATCATATGAAATTTGGAGAAGAAATTCTGCAGATACGATGCAGAAAACTGCTTCAAGTCTGCTACGTTTGCAGGTGTGCGAGTTCCCTTACTGGGTTGATGTAGAAAGAAAACTCTCGGGTTTTATTCTCATCAGGGTTTTTTTTTTTTTTTTACTTTTTAAAACGTAACGCTAAGAGATCCCCAGGAGTACACTCAGAAGGTGATCATAGAGCACCTTTAGTGAAAATGAATGCCAAAAGAGTCGCTTTTTGGCTTCCCGATATGTGATATCTATATTGGCATGGCTGTTGAGTCTGGTGATTGTCTGCAGTGGTCACATGATGTCAGCACTGCAGTCATGTCAACAAAGAACGCTGCATTGTCAAAGACTGGAGTGTTAGGCTGTGTGCACACGCTGCGGATTTTGCTGCGGTTCCGCAGCGGTTTTGGCCGCTGCGGACCCTCAGCAGTTTTTGCTGCGGTGTACAGTACCATGATTCCCTATGGGAATCAAAAACCGCAATGCAGACGGTGCGGAATTTTCCGCGCGGATTATCTGCGGATTTCAATCCGCAGAAAGAATTGACATGTCAATTCTTTCTGCAGATTCTGCTGCGGTTTGCCATCTCCTCCATTGAGGAGATGAAAAACCGCAGAGCAATCCGCAGGTAAAACGCAGGTCTTTTGACCTGCGGTTTTACCTGCGGATTTTACAGAATCCGCACCTAATCCACAGCATGTGCACACAGCCTAAGGGGGTAAGTAAGCTTGGTTTTGTTATTTTTACTCAGACTGAGAAAAGAAGAATAGTTATACAGATCTAGAGTTTAAAGAAAAAAAGGGGAAGGAATCCTGTCTTGTCTGGTAAAGCTATTTTCCTGCAGTTGTAGGGTTAATCTGCAGGTAAGTACTGTAGTGTTAAAATCCTGCCTGGCTGCATTTCTGGAGCAGCAACTACAGGGAGAAAATTAACTTGCAGTATATCCTCCTGTAGCCGCTCGTTTACAGTCATTGGGGCAGTGCAGGGAGCCGTAAGGCTAAGGGCCCCGTCACACATAGCGACTCACCAGCGATCCCGACAACGATATCAACGTGTCAGGATCGCTGGTGAATCGCTACATGATCGCTGATGAGCTGTCAAACAGACAGCTTCACCAGCGATCAGCACCAGCGACGCCGAGCGTGCGGCGTCGCTGTGTTCGTTAGTTACCAGCTCCCTGCATCAGCGCGCTGGTAGCTAACGTACACATCGGGTATCTAAGGAACACATGTCCCTTAGATACCCGATGTTTACGTTAGTTACCAGCTGATCGCTGGTCTCCCGCCTGTCAACACAGCGATGCGTGCTGGCCAGCGGGAGACCAGCGATGGAAGAAATGTCCAGAGGTTTCCGAGAGCGATCAGCGATACCGGCAGGGGGGCCGGTCACTGATTGCTGTCACACACAGCGATCTCGCTGGTGAGATCGCTGTTGTCACAAAACTTGAGACTCAGCAGCGATCTTGCTAGCGAGATCGCTATGTGTGACGGGGCCTTAAGTCTATGTGCACACGTAGCGGAACTCTCGCGGAAATTACCGCAAGAATTCCGGATTCCATTCCGCAGAAGAATCGCATTTAAATTCCCGCGGAAAAACAAGCGTTTTGCAAGCGTAATTAGCTTGCAAAATGCTAGCGTTTTTCCAAGCGATCTGTAGCATCGCTTGGAGAACTGATTGACAGGTTGGTCACACTCGTCAAACATAGTATTTGACGAGTGTGACCAACATTTTACTATTGAGGCTGCCTATGTGGCATCAGTACTAAAAGATAGGATGTAAAAAATAATTAAAATAAAAAAATATTGTTATTCTTACCTTCCGGCGTCCTGCGCAGCCTTCCCCCCTCTCTCCACGCTCCCGGTCCCAGTAATCCTTTGCGCGAATAACCGCGAGATGTCGTGCTCCCGCGAGATCTCGACATCATCGCGGTTATTCTCGCAAAGGATTACTGGGACCGGGAGCGTGGAGAGAGGCGGGAAGGCTCTGCAGGGCGCTGGAAGGTGAGAATAACAATATTTTTTTATTTTAATTCTATTTTTTTACAGGGATATGGTACCCAGAGCCCGGAGGACACTCTCCTCTCCTCCGGACCGTGGGTACCGCAAATGTTCTGCTTACTTTTCGCATGGTGGGCACAGCCACATGCGGAAAGTAAGCAGAACAATGGATTCCTACGTGGGCGGAATCGCCGCAATTCCGTAAGTTAATGAGCATGCTGCGTTTTTTACCGCGAAGCGATTCCGCCGCGGGAAAAACTGCAGCATTAGCACAGCATTGCGGAATCCCATAAGGAATGCATGGGATCCTTATTTTTCGCGTTTTCACGGCAAAATCGTGCGTTTTAAACCGCGACGTGTGAACACAGCCTCAGTGCACACGTAGTTTTAGGAGCTGCGGATTTTTCCCTGTGGATTTAGAAAAGACCTGCGGTTTGGCCCTGTGGTTTCTCACCTCACAATGGTGAAGGTAGGAAACCGCAGCGGAATCCGCACAAAGAATTGACATGCTGCGGATTGTAACCCACAGCAAATCCGCGCGGAAAAATCCGCAGCATGTGCACAGCGTTTTTGGCTTTACCATTGCAAAGAATGGTACTGTACAGCGACCGCAGGGCCAGAAACGCTGCGGATCCGCAGCAGAATCCGCACCATGTGCACATAGCCTTACACTCACCACTTATTATACAGTGAAAGCTCTATAATCACTGTCACACTTTGATCATCTGCACTACACAACTACACACACACTTCAGAGCAGGCTGTCAATAAAACTGTTAGCAGTGACCGTAACCGCCCCAATTACTGGAATCGAGCGGCTACAGGGAGAATATAAGCTAATCTTCTCCCTGTAGCCACTGCTCCAGAAATGTGGCCAGACAAGATTTTAACCCTATATCTGCAGGTAAATAGCATCTCTGGACATGACCGGTTCCCTATAAGACTAAAATTTGAACCCGCGATCTAACACTTCAACAGACATAAGACTCCAGGATGAAAACTTCCTCCAGAATTTTGAGTTTTGGAAAGGGTTACCTTACTACTGCCAATCGTCCAACGAGCGAGCAAAAGTCTTGTTCGTCAGGTGAAATTTATTTTTTAAGCTTGCGGAACAATTAGTCTGTGCCATGAATGATTTTCCTGTCTATCCAGGCTGGTAAACAACCCGTGATCGGCTTACATGTAGCGACTTACTTGGTGGACATTCAGCGCCGCGGGTCGGCTAGTCTAGTATAAGAAATTCCGGCACTCAAAAAAAGTATATGCAGAAGAAATTTATTTGTACAACAGAATCTCCCAAAATTATGACATTTCGGTCTACAACTCAGACCTTCATCAGACTGGGAACAAAAGACAGAAAAACACAAAAAAATAAAAAATAAAAATCAATTAAAAACCACTGTGTTTCAGAATCAATATTACAAGGGATAGTGGAAGATGATACTCATCATAAATGTATAAATATATGTCAAAAAACGAGAAACACCAGTTAACACAAGGTTCACACTTCATATATGACAGACGTATCTAAAATGTTGATAATATAACAAAGTTACTTGTAACATGTTTAGTTGCGTACAGGAAAAAAAAAAAAAAAAATTTTGGAGAAATTACCAGACCAAAAGGAAATATACGAGAATAACTAGTACCTAGAGGTATGGAGATATATGTGAGCATGGAAAGTCCATGGAAGGCAACCACGATAAGTAGCAATATTCTCTGTAGGAATCAATAAGAGTATTAATAAAAAAAACATTAAGGAAATAAGGAAAAAAAAAATGACAAATGAAATATAAAAAAAACCCTGTTTCAGGAAACCAAACAATTTAAAAAACAAACTCGTCAGAGCAGATATAGGTTCCTCCCAGAAAAAAAACTAAACAATTGTTTCTCCAGACTCCCAAAAGGGGCACTTATCCATGCCTCCAATGTGCTCAGTGTTCTAACTTACTAAAAGGTGATAAGTTCTCCCATCCTTCTAACGGTTCAGACACTCCAATAAAAGATTTTTTCACTTGCGATTCCAAGTATGTAGTTTACGCAATTAAATTTCCATGTGGGAAAATCTATGTTGGGGACACTACACAGGCGGTCAAAGACCGGATCTCCCAACACAAGTCTGACATTAGATTTAGATACTTCTGCCAGGGGCGGGCTGGGGGGCAGGAGGGCATATGCCCCCCGGGCCGGTGCCTAAGCTGTTGCACAGGGCCGCTGGAGGGCCGGCAGTGATTTATACATAGCGCACCTGTAGTGCACGGTTACGTCATCCCCCAGCCGCCCCGACATGCAGGCTGCAGCAGTATGTCATGAGCAGGTCTAAACTGGCAGTGGCAATAGGCTGAAGGTAAATTGGGCGCTGCGGCCCCTTTAAATCTTTCTGCGGCTGGGCACAGCCAGGGAGCCGCAGAGAGTAGTTGCAGGGAAGCTTCCGGCTCTGTTCCTGCAGCAGGAGTATGACAGCTCCACTCCTCAGCGGCTCAAGCTGCTGGATGGCTTCTGCTGTATATTCTGCTGCCTGAGGCCATGGAGTTCCTGCACTGCTTGCAGGTGAGCACCTTCCCATGATTCATCTCCTTCCTGTCTGCTTCACCTCCTGCGTGGGCTTCTTCATCCTGGGTGGTAAGAGGGTGTATTATACCAGATAGCCAGCTATCATAGACATTACTGCAGCTCTCCCCATTACAGGTGCAGTAATGCTGTCACTCAGGCTGTAGGGAAAGGCTTCCTCACACTGGAGTCCTCATATTCTACAGGGGCCCTCATATTCTACAGGGGCCGGAGGTTTGTGCATAGACTAGTGAGGAGGAGAAGAAGTCTGGATTCTGTCTTGTGGCTGCGGTTGATTTATGGCAGCTGCTTGAACTTTTTCTGAGACCCCTGATCTGTGACATTTGAAACAGCTGCCATAAATCCCATCATACTACAGACAGAGCGACCGACTGACCCCGCAGACCAGAATCCTGCACTGGACTGAGAACTGTGACCCAGGCAGCAGAACACCAATGATAAGACCATCTGTATCCCTACCTCTCCATATATATGTGTGTGTGTGTGTGTGTGTATATATATATATACACACACACATATATACATACACACACACTAGCTATGAACCCCTTTCTACGCCCGGGTGGCGAGCATTTTTATTGGTATATGGTCGGGGGTGCCTTGGAATACGAAGTCCAGGGTATCCTTGACTCTCGCTTAGTGAGAGGGTCCGTGCAGTATCTGGTGCACTGGAAGGGCTACGGTCCGGAGGAAAGGTCCTGGGTCCCTGCTGGTGACATTTATGCCAAGGGGGTTGATCAGGAAATTTCACCTCCTTCACCCTAACAAACCAGGTTTTGAGGGTCCGGAGGCCCCTCTTAGAAGGGGGGGTACTGTCACGTCGCCGTCAGACACAGGGACTGCTGTTCCTGCCTCGGCCACTGGGAGGCGCCGGACTGTCACGTCGCCGTCAGATACAGGGACTGCTGTTCCGGTCTCAACCACTGGGAGGCGCCGGGCGGTCACGTCACCGTCAGGCTCGGGGACGGCTGTTCCTGCCTCGGCCACTAGGAGGCGCCGTGGTTTCCCTGTGGTTGGTGGTGACAGAGAAGGTGCTCCTGCGCAGGCATCTGGTGGGCGCAGGCTCTGCTCCTCTGTCAGTCATGAAAGGGTTGGTGCATCACCATCTGGCCTGGTCCTGGGGGCGGTCCAAATGACATCATCAGACTGTGAACCTGTGAGGGGTAGCCTGATCCTTCAAATACCTTGGGGCCTGTCTTGCAGGCCGCCACATATAGTCTTGGTTTCCCCAGTGTGCTAGTTTATTTGCTATTTTTGATTCTGACCTTTGCCTGGATTTCTGACTCTGCTCCTGCCTGACGATTTTGCACCACTTCCGCCCTCCTGGTTTACGACTCTGACCTTGGCCTGGTTTTTGACACTGCGACTGCCTAACGATTTTGTACCTCTACCTCCCTCCCGGTTTATGACTCTGACCTTGGCCTGGATTTGACTCTGCTACTGTCTGCCGTTTTTGTACCTCTGCTGCCCGCCTGGTTTAGACTTGGATTCCTGACTACGCTTTTGGTCCCATTTTTAACCCCTTTCTGGCGACCGTCCTACTCTGATCCGCTGCTTTTATTCAGACAGCCACCTCCTGGGCTCTGCTGTAAATCCAGATCCCTGTATAGGGGTAAAGGGTATTGGGTTTGCTCGGGGTGCTGTCTTACTGCAGCCCAGACTCGCAGACGGACGTCACAGGTATGCCTCAAACAAAGTTTACCAGAGTTGCTTGCTTGTTAGCCAATATTGGCTCTAGGTTTTCCTGTGGCATGATGTTGTGTAATTTGCCTTTATAGCGTGGATCGAGGTTGCTGGCCAACCAGTAGTCGTCATCCCTCATCATTTTGGCAATGCGGGGGTCCCTTTTTAGGATCCGCAAGGCATAATCACTCATGTGGGCCAATGTTCCAGGTGTCAATGCTGCACTGGCAGTGGTGGGTGGAGGAGCACTTTCTGGCAAATCCACATCCCTCCAGCCACGCACAAACCCTGTACCTGACCTTGGCACGCCCACATTTTCTCTTGCCCCCTGAGAAGCATCCTCCTCCCTAAAATAATCATCCCCCTCATCCTGCTCTTCCTCCACCTCATCCAGGACAGTTCCCCGACCAGACAATGGCTGACTGTCATCAAGGCTTCCCTCCTCCTCCTCCGCTGCAGACGCCTGCTCCTTAATGTGCGTCAAAGTTTGCATGAGCAGACGCATAAGTGGGATGCTCATGCTTATGATGGCGTCGTCTGCGCTTACCAGCCTTGTGCATTCCTCAAAACACTGAAGGACTTTACAGAGGTCTTTCAGCTTTGACCACTGCACACCCAACAACTCCATGTCTACCCTCAAACTGCCTGCCCGTGTATCCTCCCACAAATGCATTGCAGCCTGCCTCTGTTCGCACAGCCTCTCAACCATGTGCATGGTGGAGTTCCATCTTGTAGCAACGTCTATGATTAGGCGGTGCTTGGGGAGGTGAAGTGATCGCTGCAGCTTCTGCATACGACTGGAGTGTACGGGCGAGCAACGGATGTGCGAGCACAGTCTTCGCACCTTATGGAGCAGGGCTGTTAACTCCGGATAATTATTTAGGAAGCACTGCACCACCAGGTTCAAGGTGTGAGCCAGGCAAGCTATGTGTGTGTTTTGCAAGGGCTATGGCTGCCACAAAATTCTGCCCATTATCACTGACTACCTTGCCTGCCTCAAGATGTAGACTGCCCAGCCATGACTCAGTTTGTCGATGCAAGTAGTCGGCCAATACCTCAGCGGTGTGTCTGCTGTCGCCCAAAGACATCATTTTTAAAACAGCCTGCTGCCGCTTACCAGTAGCTGTTCGATAGTGGGATACTTCGTGTGCAACCCTGACAGTTATGGATGGAGTGCTCGTGCGACTGCGCTCTGTCGACGAGCTTTCGCTTCTGGAGGAGGAGGGTCGAACGCCTACAGCCAACTGTTTCCTATACCGTGGGCTAGGCAGCACTGTTCCACCGCCGCTGTCCCCTGTGGAGCCTGCATCCACCACATTAAACCAGTGCGCAGTGATGGACACGTAACGGCCTACTGGCCCATGCATCTGTTGTGAGGTGCACCTTTCCACTCACTGATTGTTTTAGTGCATGGACAATGTGATCTTTCACATGCAGGTGGAGGGCAGGGATGGCTTTTTGAGAAAAAAAGTGCCGACTGGGTAGGTCATAGCATGGGACAGCGTAGGCCATGAGCTCTCAGAACGCTTCGCTTTCAACCAAACGGAAGGGCATCATCTCTAATGAGATCAGTTTGGCAATGTAGGCGTTCTAAGCCAGTGTACGCGGATGAGAGAATGAGTACTTTCTTGTCCTACTCAGAGTGTCTGGTAGGGTGAGCTGGACTGGAGAGCTGCATATGGGGGAACTAGCCGTGGATCCGACGGACTGAGAAAGGGATGGTGTTGATGGCCTAGATTCAGTGTTTCGTTGCCAAAATATTGTGATTGCCTGACTGCTGTGACCTTGCGACGACACCCCAACATTTCTTGATGGTGGTGTGCTTTTGCCGGTGGCCTTACAGTGGGGGAAGCAATGGAGCGTTGCTGGCTACCTTCAGTCGGAGCAGGTGCACATGTGCTACCTGAGGTTTTGTAGTCCGTCCACGCTTGAAAGTGCATGTTGGTTAAATGTCTAAGCATGCAACTGGTATTCAAATTTCGTAGATTTTTCCCTTGGCTAAAGGTCCTTCGGCACTTCTTACAGATAACTTTTGCGTCATCAGTAGGATTTTGTTCAAAAAAGTGCCACACTGCACTCTTCCTACTATGGTATAAATTTTCAGGGCTTGCACGCTGTGCTAATTTGACCATCTTGCCAAACTGTCCTGCAACACTTTTCGTTTTCTTACCACGTTTTTTGACAGCTACGGGCCTGCCAGATAACCGCTGCTGCGATGACGATGCCTGCTGTGGATCCTTCTCTTGTTCTGACCTATTGCACCCTCTTCCCCCAATGGATGCCAATTCGGGTCAACAACTAGGTCATCCATCACCTCCTCTTCAATGTCATCTGTACTTTCTTTCCTCTGTGTCACCGTGTAAGGTGGTATAGTATGCAGGAAGGGGCACCTGAGTTTCATCAGGGTCTGATTCTGGCTCAGTAGACTGTGAGGGCAATGTAGTGCTCTGGGTGAATGTACCAGCAGAATCATCTAGCAGTGGCTGTGCATCAGTGCACTCCATGTCAGATTCATCTTGGACTGGGAAATTGAGGATTTGACTTGATAACCCAGGCATGGTATGTGAAAAGAGCTCCATGGAGTAATCTGAAGTGTGGGCTGCCGCATCCTTCACTTTTGGTGTGGGTGAAGGACACAAGGAAAGGTGTTGTTCTTGACCAGAAGCCTGCACTGACGACTCTGTGCTTGCAGTTTTTATAACTTCAGAAGAGGAGGCAACAGAGCTGGAGGCTGTTTTGGCAATGTACGCCAAAACCTGTTCCTGATGCTCCGGCTTTAAAAGCGGTTTACCAACTCCCAGAAAAGGGAACCTTAAAGGCCTTCTTGTGCCAGACGATGACACAGGCTCAACACCTCCTGCCTTAGCTGCTATTGTGCTTTTGCCAGAACCAGCCGATGCACCACCATCAGTACCAGCTGTGCCTCCCCGCCCACGTCCGCTGCCTCTTCCACCATACTTCCTCATGTTTGGGAAAATGTACCAAAAATACCAGCAGAGAGATGGTACTGTATGAGGAGCGTACAGCTGTGTAAGTTGTCTGGAAAAATTTAAATCTCCGCATATATTTTGTTAGTCACAGACGCTCTCCCAGTATGTATTTGACCGCAATCCAACAAGCAGATATACAGTACTGTATCAGAAGTGTACAGATGTATACGTTTTTGGTGAAACTGTCAATCTCCGCATATGTATTTACGGAGTGTCACACACACACACGCTGACTCTGTATAGATGTGTGTTATGAATGAGTCACCGAAGAGGAAAAAGCAAGCTAAGCCCAGAAAACCGGAGAGGTTGGTAACTAGCGGATTGCAGACCCCTGATCCTATACACACAACTTGCAGTAGCCGTGGAGCGTGCCTACGGTGGTCCTAGACGCCTCGTCACGGCCAAGAGAACTAAATAAACCTAAAGAAAGAAAGGGAAAATCTAAACTGCCCCAGAGCAGACCCCAAAGCAATAGACAGCCCCCAACATGTATTGTCGGTGAAACAAGATGAAAACACAAACACAGATAGAAAGATAGGCTGAGCAAACGATGGGGCCCTCACTAACTAGCAAGGACAGGAAAGAAAAGCTGCTGTCTGCAATCACGCAAAAAAAAACCCTGCCAAAAAATGTCCAACACGTCTGATAGAAAAAGGCCCTGAAGTCGCTAGACTTCAATTCCCTATATCAGCACTCAGGTATATTCTGAAGACAGAGCAAAGAGATCAACTGATCAGAAACAAAATGGGGATTCAGCCCAGTCCCAGCCAGGGCTGGCTGAACACAAAAACTAAGTAAACCAGACAAAAAACTCATGAACAATAGCAGAGAAAACTTAGCTTTAAGAAGGCAGGAATCAAACTGGAAACCAGAAGCCACAGTCAGGAGAAATCACCAGCAAGAAACTAGGGAGTCGGCTGCCTTAAATCCAATCAGAAATTCCTGATGTCCAATCACAGTCCTCTTCCTCAGGTGGCCGGTCTCTGCCATTTAGATCAGATCTCTTACCTCCCTTCACCAACAGAGGGAGTCCAGATAGAGAACTCACTACTCCTCTGTCAGCACAGCCAGCTCCATAACCCTCACCAGAAGCCAGAGGCAAACCCGAAAATGAGCTCACAACAGTACCCCCTCCTTGAGGAGGGTTCACCGAACCCTCATCCACGCCACCGGGCCGATCAGGATGGGCCCGATGAAAAGCACGAACCAATCTATCGGCATGAATATCAGAGGCAGAGACCCAAGAATTGTCCTTCTGGCCATAACCCTTCCACTTGACCAAATACTGGAGTCTCCGTCTAGCCAGACGAGAATCCAGTATTTTCTCTACCTCATATTCCACATTACCTTTAACCAATACAGGGTCAGGAGGTGCCGCCATAGGAACTACTGGCTCAACATATCTCTTCAACAGCGACTTATGAAACACGTTATGGATCTTAACCGTAACAGGAAGAGCCAATCAAAAAGAAACCGGATTAAGAAGGTCCAATAAATCTTGGCTTGAACTTTGGAGAAGCCACCTTCATAGAGATATTCTTTGATGACAACCAAACCATATCACCCACTTTAAACCGGGGACCAATGGTCCTATGCCGGTTAGAAAACCGCTGGGCCTTTTCCTGGGAGAGAGACAGCTTATCCACTACTTGGTCCCAAATCTGCTGCATTCTCTCTACCACAGTGTCAACACCTGGGCAGGCTGAAGATTCCACTTGCCCTGAAGAAAATCGAGGATGAAACCCAAAGTTACAGAAAAAGGGGGACATCAGGGTGGCAGAACTAGCTCTATTATTTAAAGCGAATTCGGCCAAGGGCAAAAATGAAACCCAATCATCCTGATCAGCAGATATAAAACATCTCAAATAGGACTCCAAAGTCTGGTTTGTTCTCTCCATCTGCTCTTTGGTCTGAGGGTGAAACGCAGAGGAGAAGGACAACTGAATTCCCAGCTTGGAACAAAAGGCTTTCCAGAATCTGGAAACAAACTGAACTCCTCTGTCCGATACAATGCTCTCTGGAATCTCATGCAACCGAACCACCTGTTGTAAAAACAAGGGTACCAACTCTGAGGAAGATGGCAACTTTGGGAGTGGTACAAGATGGACCATCTTAGAGAATCTATCACAAATCACCCAGATAACAGTCATTCTCTGAGAGACAGGAAGATCAGAAAAAAAATCCATTGAAATATGGGTCCATGGCCTCTTAGGCACCGGCAAGGGCATCAACAACCCACTAGAGCGAGAACAGGGTTTAGACCGGGAACAAGTCCCACAGGACTTCACAAAATTCCTGACATCACGAGATAAGGCAGGCCACCAAAAAGACCGACTCACCAAATCTCTGGTACCAAAAACACCTGGATGACCAGCCAATGCAGAGCAATGAACTTCAGACATCACTCTCTTCCTCCACTGGTCAGGAACATACAATTTTCCCATAGGACAACGCTCAGGTTTGTCCTCCTGGAATTCTTCCAGAGCACATCTCCAATCGGGCGAGATGGCAGAAAGAACTACCCCCTCACCTAGGATGGTAGTAGGCTTGGTCACAATAGGAGAATCAGCAAAGAAACTCCTAGAAATGGTGTCTGCCTTAACATTCTTAGTGCCTGGAAGAAAGGAGACCACAAAATCAAAACGCGTAAAAAACAAGGCCCACCTAGCCTGTCTAGGATTCAAGGGTTTGGCCGACTCAAGGTAAATCAAATTCTTGTGGTCAGTGAGGACCACAACTTGATGTCTAGCTCCCTCCAACCAATGTCTCCACTCCTCAAATGCCCATTTCATGGCTAACAATTCCCGATTCCCCACATCATAGTTGCGTTCAGATGGGGAGAACTTTCGGGAAAAGAAGGCACAGGGATTCATTTTAGATGTCACCGGATCTTTTTGGGACAAAACAGCTCCTGCACCAATCTCTGAAGCGTCTACCTCCACCTGAAAAGGAAGTGAGACATCCGGTTGCCGCAAAACCAGAGCAGAAGTGAACCTCCGCTTCAGCTCCTGAAAGGCCGAAACAGCCTCTGAAGACCAATTCAGCACATCAGCACCCTTCTTCATTTTACTTCCTGGCGCCGCTGGAGTGGCAGCCTGTTACAGTAGCTCCTTCTTTGCTCTCCTTTATTCTCTATTTTTTCTATTTTTCTTTTCTCTTTTTTATTGTTACTCCAAAGGACATTGCACTATGGAAAACCATAAGAGGACCTGGACCTTCGATGGACTTTTTACCTTGTTTTTACTTGGATCTATTGTGTTGGGAAATCCAGGAACTGAAAAAGACCCTATTGTCTACTCCAGAGAAGCTATATTGCTGCTTAGGGATACAGCAAGGCAGCATGCTGCTAATAGACCAGAGGACATTCTACCAGAAATAAGGAGGACTAAGAGAAGAGGTTGCAGAGCTGGAGCCCTCAGGAAAGCTAGAAGAAGGCGCTATAGACCTGCTCTTCCCTCTGTCATTATGGGCAATGTGAGGTCACTCGGGAATAAGATGGACAAACTGTCGGCGCTGACCAGACATCATCGGGAATTAAGGGAGTGCAGTATGTTGCTGTTTACAGAGACCTGGCTCACCGAAGTTACTCCGGACAGTTGGCTCGTTGGATGGCTTTAAACTCATTTGCGCGGACAGGGCAAGGGAGAGCGGTAAGAGG
This sequence comes from Dendrobates tinctorius, assembly GCF_039654945.1. Taxonomy (NCBI): domain Eukaryota; kingdom Metazoa; phylum Chordata; class Amphibia; order Anura; family Dendrobatidae; genus Dendrobates; species Dendrobates tinctorius. The sequence goes on along the minus strand of NW_027361727.1, from coordinate 13,986,822 downwards.
AAAGGCAGAGGGCTGGCGATATTTGTGAATGATAGATGGTGTGACTCTAGGCATATCGTGGTCAAAGAGCAAACATGCTGTAAGTACATTGAGCTATTAGCTGTGGGCATGAGATCTTTTTATTTACCGAGGGAACTATCGCATGTAATCATGATAGCTGCATATGTCCCCCCTTCTGCGAAAGCTGATGCCGCCACTGAGGTCCTACAATCCACAGTGAGCATGATGCAGTCCCTTCACCCCCAAGCACTCCTTCTGGTTTCGGGAGACTTCAATCATGTGTCTCCAGCATCCATACTACCCGGTTGCACACAGTATGTTACCTGCCTCACTAGAGACAACAAAATATTGGACTTGTTCTTTGCCAATGTGAGAGGGGCATATGCCTCGTCAGCACTACCGCCCCTTGGAAGATCGGATCACAACCTAGTGCACCTCCAACCTGTGTACAAGCCACTTGTACAGAGAGAACCTGCTGTCACTCGCACAGTGAGGATAAGGACTGAGGAGAGTGATGATGCTCTGAGAGACTGCTTTGAAACAACCACTTGGGATGTGCTGCAAGATTCCTATGGTGATGATATGGATGGTCTCACACACTGTATAACGGACTACATTAATTTCTGTGTAGACAACACGGTACCCACAAAAGTAGTGAGGTGCTTCTCTAACAATAAACCATGGATCAGCCCCGGAATAAAGGCTCTTCTCAAAGAGAAGTTGGCCTTCAGATCAGGTGACAAGAGCAGGCTGAGAGAGGTGCAGAAAGATCTGAAGAATCTAATCAGGCAGGGAAAGGCTAATTATAAGAGAAAGATTGAACTGAAATTGTCACAGAAAAGGATTCATGAAGTCTGGGAGGGTCTAAAGTCTATATCTGGGCATAGACAGACTGTCTTCAGGATGGTTGTAGATATAGAGGAGCTTAATGAACTTAATCTATTCTTTAACCCCTTCCTGACATCCGACGTACTATCCTGTCCATGGGACCCAGGCCCCTATGCCCAAGGACGGGATAGTACGTCTACCGCGATCAGCGGCGCCCACGTGGTGAGCGCCGCTGATCGCGGCCGGGTGTCAGCTGATCATCACAGCTGACACCCGGCACTATGTGTCAGGGGCGGTCACGGACCGCCCCCGACACGTTAACCCCTTGCACACCGCGATCAAACACGATCGCGGTGTACCGGGGGTTAAAGGGAAGCATCGGCAGGGAGGGGGCTCCCTCCGTGCTTCCCTGAGCCCCCCACGGCAGCGCAATGTGCAGCGCTGCTGCGGGGGGCTCCTTTCCTGCAGGCCCCCGAATCCAAGATGGCGACGGGGGCCTGCAGGAAGCTGGCTTCCTCATGCCTGCAAAGCGCAGGCATGAGGAAGCCTTCTGCACTGCCTGTGACAGATCGCTGATCTGTCACAGTGATCTGTGATGTGACAGATCAGCGATCTGTCACAGGACAGTGATGTCCCACCTGGGACTATGTAATAAAGTTAAAAAAAAAAAAAAAAAAGTGTTAAAATAATTTTTAAAAAATCGCCAAATAAATTAGAAAAAAAAAAAAATATTCCCCCAATAAATCCATTTTTTGGAAATAAAAAAAAAAAAATAATAAAAGTACACATATTAAGTATCGCCGCGTCCGTAACGACCCGCCCTATAAAACTATCCCATTAGTTAACCCCTTTAGCGAACCCCTTAATAAATAAAAATAAAAAAACAAGCAAAAAATAATGATTTATTATCATACTGCCGAACATAAAGTGCAATAACGCGCGATCAAAAAGACGCATATAAATATCCATGGTACCGCTGAAAACGTCATCTTGTCCCGCAAAAAACGAGCCGCGATACAGCATCATCAGCGAAAAAATAAAAAAGTTATAGCTCGCAGAATAAAGCAATGCAAAAATAATTATTTTTTATATAAAATAGTTTTCATTGCAAAAAACCGACAAAACATAAAAAAACGACCTAAATGAGGTATCGCTGTAACCGTACTGACCCGAAGAATAAAACCGCTTTATCAATTTTATCGCACGCGGAACGGCGTAAACGCACCCCCCCCAAAAGAAATTCATGAAACGCAGGTTTTTGTTCATTCTGCGTCCTAAAAATCGGAATAAAAAGCGATCAAAAAAGTCACATGCCCGAAAATGGTACCAATAAAAACGTCAACTCGTCCTGCAAAAAATAAGACCTCACATGACTCGGTGGGTCAAAATACGGGAAAATTATAGCTCAATATGTGGTGATGCAAAAACTATTTTTACAATAAAAAGCGTCTTTTAGTGTGCGACAGCTGCCAAACATAAAAACCGCCATAAATAGTAAATCAAACCCCCCGTTATCACCCCCTTAGTTAGGGAAAAATAATAAAATTAAAAAAATGTATTTATTTCCATTTTTCCATTAGGGTTAGGGCTAGGGTTAGGGCTGAGATTAGGATTAGGGGTGTGTTGGAGTTAGAATTGGGGGTTTCCACTGTTTGGGCACATCAGGGGCTCTCCAAATGCAACATGGCGTCTGATCTCAATTCCAGCCAATTCTGAGTTGAAAAAATCAAATGGTGCTCCTTCCCTTCCAAGCTCTGCCATGCGCCCAAACAGTGTTTTACCCCCACATGTAGGGTATCAGCCTACTCAGGACAAATTGCAAAACAATTTTTGGGTCCAATTTCTCCTGTTACCCTTAGGAAAATAAAAAATTGGGGGCAAAAATATCATTTTTGTGGAAAAAAATGATTTTTTTATTTTCACGTCCGAGCGTTATAAACTTCTGTGAAGCACTTGGGGGGTTCAAAGTGCTCACCACACATCTAGATAAGTGGGGGGTCTAGTGTCCAAAATGGGGTCACTTGTGGGGAGTTTCAATAGTTTAGGTACATCAGGGGCTCTCCAAACGCACATGACACCCGCAGACCATTCCATCAAAGTTTGCATTCCAAAACATCACTACTTCCCTTCCGAGCCCCGACGTGTGTCCATACAGTAGTTTTCTCCCACATATGGGGCATCAGCGTACTCAGGACAAATTGGACAACAACTTTTGGGGTTCAATTTCTCCTGTTACCCTTGGGAAAATAAAAAAAATTGGGGACTAATTGATCATGTTTGTGGAAAAAATACGATTTTTTTTATTTTCATGCCCTGGCATTATAAACTTCTGTGAAGCCCTTGGGGGTTCAAAGTTCTCACCACACATCTAGATAAGTTCCTTGGGGGGTCTAGTTTACAAAATGGTGTCATTTGTGGGGGGTTTCCACTGTTTTGGTACATCAGGGGTTTTCCAATCGCAACATGGTGTCCGATCTCAATTCCAGCCAAAAACGTCAAATGGCGCTGCTTCCCTTCCGAGCTCTGCCATGCGCCCAAATAGTGGTTTACCCCCACATGTGGGGTATCAGCATACTCAGGACAAATTGCACAATAACTTTTAGGGTCCTGTTACCCTTGGGAAAATAAAAATTGGGGTGAAAAGATCATTTTTGTGGAAAAATATGATTTTTTTAATTGTACCGCTGTACGTTATAAACTTCTGTAAAGCCCTTGTGGGTTCAAAGTTCTCACCACATATCTAGATAAGTTCCTTGGTGGGTCTAGTTTCCAAAATGGGGTCACTTGTAGGGGTTTTCCACTGTTTAGGTACATCAGGGACTCTCCAAAGTGACATGGCGTCCGATCTGAATTCCAGCCAATTTTGCATTGAAAAAGTCAAACGGCGCTCCTTCCATTCTGAGCTCTGCCATGCGCCGAAACAGTCGTTCCCCCCCCCACATATCAGGTATCAGCGTAGTCAGGACAAATTGCACAATAACTTTTGCAGTCCAATTTCTCCTGTTACCCTTGGTAAAATAAAAAAAATTGAACCTGAAGTATTTTTTTTGTGAAAAAAGTTAGATGTTCATTTTTTTTTAAATATTCAAAAAAATTCCTGTGACGCACCTAAAGGGTTAATAAACTTCTTGAATGTGGTTTTGAGCACCTTAAGGGGTGCAGTTTTTAGAATGGTGTCACTTTTGGGTATTTTCTATCATATAGACCCCACAAAGTGGCTTCAAATGTGATGTGGTCCGTAAAAATAAAATGGTGTTGTAAAAATGAGAAATCGCTGGTCAACTTTTAACCCTTATAACTTCCTAACAAAAAAAAATTTTGGTTCCAAAATCGTGCTGATGTAAAGTAAACATGTGGGAAATGTTAGTTATCAAATTTTTTGTGTGCCGTATCTCTGTGATTTAAGGGCATAAAAATTCAAAGTTGGAAAATTGCGAAATTTTCAAAATTTTTGCCAAATTTCCGTTTTTCTCACAAATAAACGCAAGTTATTTGAATGAAATTTTACCACTGGCATGAAGTACAATATGTCACGAGAAAACAATGTCAGAATCACCGGGGATCCATGGAAGCGTTCCAGAGTTATGACCTCATAAAGGTACAGTGGTCAGAATTGTAAAAATTCGCCCGGTCATGAACGTGCAAACCACCCTTGGGGGTGAAGGGGTTAACAGATTTAATCACACACTGGCTGCTCCTGCCCCTGCATACCATTCACACCTCTCTGCTACAATAACCTCACCCCCTGCTGCAACTTGTCAACTGAGCCAGGGTCTGTTCTTCACAAGTACCCAGGTTGCAAAAGAACTGGATAAGATCAAAGTTTTGAAGGCTGCAGGTCCTGACGGCATCAGTGCAAGGCTAATCAGAACCTGCGGGCACCAGCTGAGTGAGATCATTACATATCTGTTCAATATGAGCCTGAGAATAGGTATAGTACCACAACTGTGGAAATTATCGTGTGTGGTACCAGTTCTGAAGAAACCTTATCCGAAAAACCTTAATGACTATAGACCTGTAGCATTGACATCACACCTGATGAAGGTACTAGAGAGATTGGTTCTCACACGTCTCCGTCCTCTAGTGAGCTCGGATATGGACCCTCTCCAGTTTGCCTACAGGCTGGGCATTGGTGTGGATGATGCCATTATCCACCTTCTAGATAGAACTCTCTCTCACCTGGAGAAACCTGGGAACACTGTGAGAATAATGTTCTTCGATTTCTCTAGTGCTTTTAATACCATACAGCCAGGTCTACTGAGAGACAAGCTGGACCTTGTTGGCGTGGACCTCCAACTCTCCACCTGGATCCTTAACTACCTCATGAACCGACCTCAGTTTGTAAAGGTTCGGGACAGTGTGTTAGACACGGTGATCTGCAATACAGGGGCACCTCAAGGTACAGTTCTTGCCCCTTTTCTCTTTACACTGTACACTGCGGATTTTAAGTGCAACTCATCTAGCTGCTACTTGCAGAAGTATTCTGATGACTCTGCAATAGTAGGCCTCATCACAGGAGGAGATGAAAGAGAGTACAGAGATACTAACCAAGCTTTTGTGGAGTGGTGTCAGAGGAACCACCTTAGGATTAATTCCGGGAGGACCAAGGAATTGGTGGTGGACTTTCGCAAGGGAAAAAATCCACCAGTAGGGGTGAACATTCAGGGAAATGACATTGAGATAGTCGACACCTATAAGTACCTTGGTGTGATCCTCAATAATAAGCTTGACTGGGCCCATCACTTGGATGCAGTGTACAGGAAGGGCCACAGTAGGCTTTATCTGCTCAGAAGGCTGAGAGCCTTCAGAGTTAGGGGGGCACTCCTTGTATCCTTCTTCAACTCTGTTGTGGCATCAGTCATCTTCTTTGGTGTGGCGTGCTGGGCTAGTGGCATATCAACCAGGGACAGGAATAGGCTGGACAAACTGATTAGAAGGGCCAGCTCTGTCCTGGGATACCCCCTTGATCTAGTTCAGGAAGTAGGCGACAGTAGGATACTGGCCAAGGTGAGCTACATGGTGCAGAATGATTCCCATCCCATGCATGAGACCGTGACAAAGATATGCAGTACTGTCAGTGACCGGCTACTTCATCCTAAATGTGAGAGGGAGCGCTATCGAAAGTCCTTCCTTCCTGCTGCAGTTAGGCTGTATAATCAGCACTGTCCAATACGGAGAACAATCCAAAAAGTGAACTGATAGATCCAAAGTTGTGATAGTCCGGTTATATCTTTTTTTTCGTATATGTACCTACCTACTGTCAATGTAATGCCTTTATGCATCTGTATCTGTACTTGTTCCTGCCTTGCTGCTGTAATGCTCTGAATTTCCCCATGGTGGGACGATTAAAGGATTATCTTATCTTAAATCAGTCAGTGGTTTAGCAATACTAGAAAAATTAGCTATAAATTTACGATAAAAAGTAGCAAAACCCAAATACTTCTGGAGAGCCTTCAAAGAAGTGGGTTGAACCCCATCATAAATGGCCTGTACCTTGGCCGGGTCCATTTCAATAGTTGACGGAGACAAAATAAATCCCAAAAATGAAATCCTCTGTACACCAAAAAGGCACTTTGATCCCTTAACATACAAGGAATTCACTCTCAAAATCCGGAACACAGTCCGAACATGTTCCATATGAGAATCCCAATCCCTGGAAAAGATCAAAATATCATCCAGATAGATGATCAAAAACTTATCCACAAAGTCCCGGAAAATATCATTCATGAAGGATTGGAAGACAGAAGGGGCATTAGTGAGCCCAAAAGGCATCACCAGGTACTCAAAATGTCCCTCCGGAGTATTAAACGCCGTCTTCCATTCATCCCCATGCTTGATGCGAATAAGATTATACGCCCCCCTGAGGTCAAGCTTAGTAAACCAGCAAGCACCTTTAACTCTGGAGAATAAATCAGAAATCAGAGGTAACGGATACTGATATTTAACCGTAATTTTGTTAAGGGAACGATAGTCAATACAAGGCCTTAATGAACCATCTTTCTTGGCCACAAAAAAAAAACAGCACCTAAGGGCGAAGAGGATGGTCTAATATGACCCTTCTCCAACGACTCCTTAATATAAGATCGCATAGCCTCGTGTTCGGGTACAGATAAATTGATAAGTTGACCCTTGGGAAATTTACACCCAGGTCTCAACTCAATTGCACAGTCATAACTCCTATGAGGAGGCAAAGATGCAGACTTGCTCTCACTAAATACATCATAAAAATCAGCCAAATAGTCAGGAACATCATGCAACTGGGGAAAGGTGGAGAAAACAGGAGTGTCACCAAGAGCACACCGACAACCCCAACTCACCACAGACACAGATTTCCAATCCAAAACCGGATTATGGATTTGCAACCAGGGAAAACCCAGAACAATGGTATCGTGTAAATTATGCAACACCAAAAATCTGCAATTTTCTTGGTGGTCTGGGGCGACCCGCATTATCACCTGGGTCCAAAACTGAGGTTTATTCTTCGCCAAAGGAGTAGCATCAATACCCCTCAAAGGAATAGGCGTCCGCAGAGGTGTCATAGGAAAACCACAACGTTTAGCAAAATACAAGTCCATCAGATTCAAGGCCGCTCCTGAATCCACAAAATCCTTCGCGGAAAATGTGCATAAAGAGCAGATCAGAGTAATTACCAAAAAAAACTTAGGTTGTACACCACCCACAGCAAATGTGTGTGCAAAACGTTTCTCTCGTTTAGGGCAGACAGAAATAACATGAGAGGCATCTCCACAGAAAAAACACAGCTTATTACGCCTTCTAAACTCCTGACGTTGCGCCCTAGACAAAACTCTATCACATTGCATAGGTTCAGACATTTGTTCAAAAGGTGGCAGCGCCTCCCGTGTAGTCTTGCGTTCACGTAAACGCCGATCAACTTGAATGGCTAATGACATAGAATCGTCAAGACCAGAGGGAACAGGAAATCCCACCATAGTATCTTTTACGGTTTCTGACAAACCCTTCCGAAAGAGAGCTGCCAATGCACTATCATTCCATGTAGTAAGGACCGCCCACTTTCGGAATTTCTGACAGTATAACTCTGCAGGATCCTGACCCTGGTTCAATGCCAATAGGGCATTAGGTTCATCATATAACAACCCCAAGGCGTGAAAAAATTCATCCACATTAGTCAAAACAGGATCTTCAGGTGTCAAAGAAAACGCCCAATCCTGGGGATCTCTGCGCAGCAAGGAGATGACAATTTTAACCTGCTGCGCAGAGCTCCCCGATGAGTTAGGCTTCAAGGCAAGAAATAATTTATAATTATTCTTAAAATTCAAAAATTTAGACCGATCCCAAAAAACACATCAGGAGTAGGGATCTTCAACAGCATGTGAATGAGTGAGATAGGCGGAAATTCCCCGCACTTCAGCAGCAAGCTGCTCCACACGATCAGACAATTGCTTAATCTCCATCAAGGAGAAAGAAAAAAAAAAAGAATCCTCCTACGGCCCCAGAGAAAAAAAGAAGAAAATACACATATAAAAAAAAAAAAAAATTCCGACACTTTTTTTTTTTTTTAACAATTCTCTCCTGCTTTTGAGTACCCTAGAATCTGCGGTATGGCTGGTGATTCTGTTATGAATGAGTCACCGAGGAGGAAAAAACAAAAAGCAAGCTAAGCCCAGAAAACCGGAGAGGTTGGTAACTAGCGGATTGCAGACCCCTGATCCTATACACACAACTAGCAGTAGCCGTGGAGCATGCCTACGGTGGTCCTAGACGCCTCATCACGGCCGGAGAACTAAATAAGCCTAAAGAAAGGGAAAATCTAAACTGCCCCAGAGCAGACCCCAAAGCAATAGACAGCCCCCAACATGTATTGTTGGTGAAACAAGATGAAAACAAAAACACAGATAGAAAGATAGGCTGAGCAAACGATGGGGCCCTCACTAACTAGAAAGGACAGGAAAGAAAAGCTGCTGTCTGCAATCACGCAAAAAAAACCCTGCCAAAAAATGTCCAACACGTCTGATAGAAAAAGGCCCTGAAGTCGCTAGACTTCAATTCCCTATATCAGCACTCAGGTATATTCTGAAGACAGAGCAAAGAGATCAACTGATCAGAGACAAAATGGGGATTCAGCCCAGTCCCAGCCAGGGCTGGCTGAACACAAAAACTAAGTAAACCAGACGAAAACTCATATGAACAATAGCAGAGAAAACTTAGCTTTAAGAAGGCAGGAATCAAACGGGAAACCAGAAGCCACAGTCAGGAGAAATCACCAGCAAGAAACTAGGGAGTCGGCTGCCTTAAATCCAATCAGAAATTCCTGATGTCCAATCACAGTCCTCTTCCTCAGGTGGCCGGTCTCTGCCATTTAGATCAGCTCCATTACCTCCCTTCACCAACAGAGGGAGTCCAGATAGAGAACTCACTACTCCTCTGTCAGCACAGCCAGCTCCATAACCCTCACCAGAAGCCAGACGAAAACCCGAAAATGAGCTCACAACAGATGTGACTGTAATGCGAACAGCTGATATACAATACTATTTGAGAATCGGACACCTCTATATGGTGTATGGAGAAATGGAAATGCCCGTATATGTATTTACGGAGTGTCACACACGCTGACTCTGTATAGATGTGACTAATGCGAACAGCAGATATACAATACTGTTTGAGAATCGGACACCTCTATACGGTTTATGGAGAAATGGAAATGTCCATATATGTATTTGCGGAGTGTCACACACACATGCTGACTCTGTATAGATGTGACTGTAATGCGAACAGTTGATACACAATACTGTTTGAGAATCGGACACCTCTATACAGTGTATGTATGGAAAAATATTAATCTCTGTGTATTTTTTTTACAGTGTCACACATATATAGCATGTATTTGTCCGTGATACCAGCCGGTACACGGTAGTGTGTGAGGAGCGTACACCTCTATACGGTGTGTGAAAAAATGTACGCTCAGTAACTACTGTGCAGAAAAAGGGAATAAAAGTATTTTTGCTTTTAAAAAAGCAGGCTGCACGGCAGTGTGCACACAGCAGTGCAGCTATGAGGGAGCCTTATAAGGCAGCCTAATAAACACCAGCGCTGCTGCACAAAAAAGTGTGAAAAATGAACGCTTGGTAACTGTGCAGAAAAAAGGAATAAAAATATTTTTGCTTTTAAAAAAGCACTCTGCACAGCAGTGTGCAAACAGCAATGCAGCTATCAAGGAGCCTTATAAGGCAGCCTAATCACAAACAGAGCTGCTGCACACAAATATATCCTCCCCTGTGACTGCACACTATACTGTTGTGTTGTACAGTGAAAATCGCTATCAGCAGAAGCATTTTTTTTTCCTGCCTAAACACTCTCCCTATTGAGAACGAGGAGCAGCAACCTCTCCCTATGCTAAGATCGGCAGAAGTAAAATGGCGGTCGGCGGTCACGGCCTTTTATAGCCACTGTGACGCCACACAAAGCCAGCCAATCACTTGAATGCCCTTCTCTAAGATGGTGGGGGCCGCTGCCTATGTAATTGCGTTGCCCACAGTGTGCGTCCATAATCATTGGCTGAGAAAATGCACTGGAAGCATTATGGGAAATGCGACTTTGGCGCTCAAGTCGGTGACCTCATGGCCAACCTCACGCTATGGTCGGGTTTCGATCGGCGAAACCCGACTTCAGCAAAAGTCGGCGACTTATGAATTTGGCCGACCCGTTTCGCTTAACTCTATTCCTACTTATTTTCTTAGCCCTGCCATAGCCTCTCTTAATACTTCTGCTGTACCCACGATCCATAATCCTTCGCCCAGAGAAACGGTGGTAGATTTAGATGGAAACTTCAATGTAAATATTCTGCGTAGAGCACATGATAATTGTGAACTGATCCAAAACGTTCTATACCCCCAAATGTCACCAATAAAAGCTTCCACACATAGGTTTGTCATCCGTAAACAGAAATATTGGGGGTGTCCACATTACTGGAAGCACAAAGGCTCTGGAAATCCAGCTAAATACCCCCTCCTCCTGAGCCCCACAGTGAGCCTAAACCAAAGTTAGCATCCACATCTTTGGCTTACTGTAGTGAGGGGAGTCCACTTAATTTACGGGGTCCATGTCTCCTAAAGCATGAGTGGGCACAATGTACAGGCACTACAATGTACTGGGCACTACAATGGCGTATTTGCATTTTCACGTAGCCTCATCCATTGCTGCTGTTTTCTGGAAAGCACCCATGGATTCAAAATCATCACTATACATGTAGATGAATTCCCAGAGGGGTGTAATTTCCAAATTAGGATCAATTGAAGGGGATTTTGCTCTTCTTGCACTCAGGGGCCCTGTGTTAGCGTGGGTGGTCAGGAGCCGGAATCTCCAGGAGTGGACCCTCTGGACCGTGGCACCGAGGGGCCCCGGGTGGACTGCCAGATGGAACCGACCCCTATACAGGGATCGTTAGGAGCAGGCCCAGGGGTTCAAGCACCATGGTAGCCGGTACCGAGAGGGGCGGCTCAGAATGGACTGGAGTAGGAGTGCAGGACTGCAGTGTAGACTGTAAGGCTGGAATATGGAGAGATGGCTCGAGCGGAACACAGGAGACAGGACTGGAGTAGGACTGTAGGAGTGTGGATAGCTGGATGAAGCAGGAACACCGAAGGCTGGACTGGAGTAGGATGGACAGGAACGCTGGGGCAGGACTGGAGTAGGATGGAACTGGGACACAGGAACAGGAACACAGGAACAGGACTGTGTGAGGAGCCCTACACTACACTTGCTCACTGAGCCAGTGCGGGTGTCCTGAGTACAAAAGCAGTGCTCAAAGATACCTGTGGAGCAGGGCAGCAGCAGTGATGATGCGTGCTTCAGAGTATCAGGACCTGAAGCACATGACTGCTGGGGGCGTGGCCTAAGCTCTGCAGATCTAGGAGCTGCAGGGAAACTCCTAGAAAGGTAACTACAGGACAATGTTACCAAGGGGCATAGACAGAGACAGAAACCAGATGAAGCCAGGGTCAAAGCACAATATAGCAATACAGTACCAAAGGGTTAGACTGAATGGATAGTCAGGACGTAGCAATAGATCCGAAAAACCAGAACGGGCAATAGACGGTACAATAGGGGTAAACTGTAACGCAGTAACGATAGCCAAGCCAGGAGGTCAGAACCAGAGAAGACAATAGTACCAAAGCGAGAGACGGAGTACAGAGTGAGGGAACAGGCCGGGTCATACACGGGAAGCAAGCAAGCAATGCAGAATACACGCACACCAGGGGTCAGACACACCAGAACAACAGTATAGCTGACAGAGAACCCTGGTAAAGAGTGAGTATAAATACCCCTCCCAGATCCAGAAAGAAGCCACGAACACTTAACCCTGTGAGTGCAGGGCAAGAACCCTGTTCAAACCATGACAGTACCCCCCTCTTAATGGGGGGCCACTGGACCCCCAGGCTTGTCTGGGTATCTGGCATGGAAAGCCCGCACCAGACGATCGGCATGCACCGAACTGGCCGGAACCCATGACCGATCCTCCAGAGAGTACCCCTTCCAGTGTATCAGATACTGGAGTCTCCGGCGCACCCACCGGGAGTCAACAATGCACCCTACTTCATACTCCAGCTGCCCCTCTACCAGCACTGGCGGAGCATTTGATGAGGGATCCTCTCTCACCGTCCCCACAGGTTTTAACAGGGACCTGTGGAAGACATCAGAAATTTTAAAGGAGATGGGCAGCTGCAGTCGGTAGGCTACTGGGTTAACAACCTCCACAACTTTGTATGGACCAATAAACTTGGGGTCCAGCTTTATAGATGGTATCTTAAGCTTGATATTGCGGGTGGATAGCCACACCTTCTCCCCTACTGCAAATGCTGGACCTGGCCCCCTCCTCCTGTCAGCAAACCGCTTATAGTTTTCCTGGGCCTTGGAAATATTCCTCTGAACCTCCCTCCAAAGAATTCTAAGACGTTGTGTCGCACCCTCAGCTCCAGGACAACCTGAATCCATGCGGGAAAACTCTCCAAAATGTGGGTTAAACCCATAGTTGACCTGAAAGGGAGACTTCCCAGTAGATTGACTCACACGACCGTTGAATGCAAACTCTGCCATGGGCAATACCTCACAACAGTCCTCCTGCCTGGAAGAGGCCAAGCATCTCAGAATCTGCTCCAACGATTGGTTCGTGCGCTCCGTCTGTCCATTAGACTCTGGGTGGTAGGCAGAGGAGAAGGATAACGAAATCCCCAGTTTTTTGCAAAAAGCCCTCCAGAACCTGGCTACAAACTGTACCCCTCTGTCTCACACCACATTCATAGGCACTCCATGCAACCTAACTATATGCTGCATAAATAAGCGGGCCAAGGTTTCAGCAGATGGTAATGCGGGGAGAGGTACAAAGTGGGCTTGTTTTGAAAACCTATCCACCACCACCCATATCACCGAGTTACCCCTGGAAGGAGGAAGATTTGTGATAAAATCCGTGGACAAATGTGTCCATGGTCTATCCGGAATTGGCAAAGGCACCAATTCCCCGGCCGGACCTGAGAACTTTTAGAACGAGCGCATACCCCACATGCAGTCACAAACTTTTTAATATCTGTTACCACAGAAGGCCACCAGAAATCCCTCACAATTGCCCCCCGGGTAGCTGCAATCCCAGGATGAGCACTCAACATAGAATCGTGAAATTCCTGCATAAGTCCGAGACTGAAACATTCCGGTACAAACAATTTACCCAGGGGTTTACCACCAGGAGCCCGAGCCTGGGCCTCCAAAATCCCTCTCTGTAACTCAGATGAGATTTCGGCCACCACTACTCCTGGCTGAAGAATGGAGGAGGGAGGTTCTGGAGGGGACACCGAATCAAAGCTTCAGGATAAGGCATCAGCCTTGATGTTTTTAGATCCCGGGCGGAATGTGATGGTAAACTGAAATCGAGAAAAATAAAGCGCCCACCGAGCCTGTCTGGGGGTCAATCTCTTGGCAGACTCGATATAGGCCAAATTTTTGTGATCAGTGATGACTGTAATGGGATGAACAGCCCCCTCCAGGAAATGCCCCCATTCTTCAAAAGCCAACTTTACCGCCAACAACTCTCTATTGCCGACATCGTAATTACTCTCGGCAGAGGAACATTTTTTAGAGAAGAAGGCACAAGGCCTCAGATTAGTAAGGGTTGGAGGGCCCTGAGACAAAACTGCCCCCACCCCTACTTCCGAGGCGTCAACCTCCACGACGAAAGGTCTTGACGGGTCGGGTTGTACCAATACAGGGGCTGAAGAAAAGCACTTTTTTAATGTCATGAAAGAATTTTTTGCAGCTACAGACCAATTTTTTACATCAGCTCCCTTGAGAGTGAGGTCCGTTAGAGGCTTTACCACCTGCGAGAAGCCCTTAATAAATTTCCTATGAAAGTTGGCAAAGCCCAAAAATTGCTGCAACCCTTTCAAGTCATGAGGCTGCACCCACTCCGTAACAGCCTGGACCTTCTTAGGATCCATGCGGAACCCCTCCCCTGACACAATCAACCCCAGAAAGGATACTTCTTGCATGAAAAATGAGCATTTTTCCAAGTTGGCATACAAATGATTCTCCCTCAGTCTCATGAGAACAATCCGCAAATGGTGCAAGTGAGATTGACTGTCCACCGAGTACACCAGAATGTCATCCAAATAGATAACCACAAAATGACCAATTAAATCAGAGAAAATTACATTAATAAAATTCTGAAAAACAGCAGGAGCGTTGGTGAGACCAAAGGGTATAACCAAGTTTTCGAACAGCCCTTCAATCGTCAGGAATGCTGTTTTCCATTCGTCCCCTTCCCGGACTCTTATAAGGTTATATGCCCCACGTAAATCCAGTTTAGAGAACCACAATTCCCGAAAGTCGAGGCACGGCCGCAAACCACCATCTTTTTTCTTAACAAAAAAGAAGCCCACTGCCACAGGTGAAACAGAAGGCCTAATATGCCCTTTGCGAAGACTCTCGGTAATGTACTCCTTCATGGCTAGACGTTCGGGCCCGGACAAATTGAATAGGCGAGCCTTGGGTAACTTGGCTCCAGGGACTAGATTAATGGCACAATCAAAAGGTCTATGTGGTGGTAGCGCCTCAGCCTCACTTTCAGAAAATACGTCTTCAAAATCTTTCAGGTACTCCGGAATACCTTCCAGATCGACAGACGACACTGACACAGATTTTACTGGGGTGACAAGAGTTGTCAAGTTACAACATAGACCGTTAGCCATACAACCCCACTGAATGATCTCCCCCGTGACCCAGTCAATAGTAGGATTGTGACGTTGAAGCCAAGGCATACCCAGTACCAGTCCAGCCGGCAGATTATTTAGAACAAAACACCTTAATTTTTCCACATGAGTGGAACCCACTTTCAGAGAAAAGGTATCAGTCATGAAAAAAATTCCCTCCTGGGTGATAGGAGAAGAATCAATTGCCACGATTTTAACAGGATCTTTTAACCTGACTGTCCCTATCTTATGAAAAGTCACAACTTTGGCATCGATCAGCTTAATAGAAGAACCACAGTCAACAAAGGCGGTAGTCCCAACCGGACCGCCTGTAAGTTCCAGTTCCACCGGAAGCAGAATTTTAGTAAGTGAGGAAAAGGGTACCGGGGAGTCTAGGCAACCTCCTCGATTGTTACGCAGACTCAGTCGTTTTCCTGACGGCTTCACTGAAGAAGGGCAAGAAGGACAGTTCCTTCTCCAATGTCCAGCGGATCCACAGTAAAAGCACAACTGGTTGTTTCTACGGTGTCTCCTCTCTTTTTCCTCCAATGACGTGGCACCAACCTCCATGGGCTCAGGACTAGATGCAGAGTCTCTCAGATTGGAGAATAAAGGGGTCTCCTGCAGCATGACCCCTCTTGCCCACAGCCTACGGTCCATGCGGACAGCCTGGATCATAGTGTCCTCCAGAGAATCCGGTGGAGGATGAAGGGCTAGGGCATCTTTCAAACGTTCGGACAGGCCTCTACAGAACAAACCCCGGAGGGCAGCATCATCCCAGGAGACCTCCGCTGCCCAGCGTCTGAATCAGAGCAGAACCATTCAGCAGAGTGCCTCCCCTGTGTTACACTCATCACCATATCCTCTGCCAGACGCACTCTATCAGGCTCATCATAAATGTGCCCCAGAGCCTCAAAGAACAAATTCACAGGCATACGTTCAGGAGCAGAGGAAGAGAGAGAGAAAGCCCATGCCTGTGGAGCCCCCCGAAGTAGGGAAATGACGACCCCCACCGTCTGGAACTCATCCCCGGAGGAGCGGGGCCTCAGAGAAAAAAAAAGCTTGCATCCTTCTCTGAAAGACCTGAACTCCTTTTTATCCCCTGAGAAAAGGTCTGGCAATTTGACCGGAAATTCGGGGAATACCAATGACACATCTCTATCCCCAGCACTAGAAGCCCCTGCAGCGACAGCCCCCTGCACAGTATCCCCCAACTGTTGCTGGGTCTGGGCTATCGTGCGCTGTTCCACATTAAGTTTGTGGAACATTTGGGTCAGGTGCTTGACCTGATCAGCCAAAGCTTGTATGGGATCCATGAGGATAACACTTTTTTTTTTTTTTCCTTCAGAGGAAAAAAAAAACTGAAATAGCTATAATGTCAGGAGCCCTGCACTACACTTGCTCACTGAGCCAGTGCAGGTGTCCTGAGTACCAAAGCAGTGCTCAAAGATACCTGTTGAGCAGGGCAGCAGCAGTGACGATGCGTGCTTCAGAGTATCAGGACCTAAAGCACATGACTGCTGGGGGCGTGGCCTAAGCTCCACAGATCTAGGAGCTGCAGGGAAACTCCTAGAAAAACCTTTAGGACAATGTTACCAAGGGGCATAGACAGAGACAGAAACCAGATGAAGCCAGGGTCAAAGCACAAGATAGCAATACAGTACCAAAGGGTTAGACAAAATGGATAGTCAGGACGTAGCAATAGATCCGAAAAACCAGAACGGGCAATAGACGGTACAATAGGGGTAAACTGTAACGGAGTAACGATAGCCAAGCCAGGAGGTCAGAACCAGAGAAGACAATAGTACCAAAGCGAGAGACGGAGTACAGAGTGAGGGAACAGGCCGGGTCATACACAGGAAGCAAGCAAGCAACGCAGAATACACGCACACCAGGGGTCAGACACACCAGAACAACAGTATAGCTGACAGAGAACCCTGGTAAAGAGTGAGTAGTATAAATACCCCTCCCAGATCCAGAAAGAGGCCATGAACACTTAAACCTGTGAGTGCAGGGCAAGAACCCTGTTCAAACCATGACAGACTGGAGTAGGATGGAACTGGAACACAGGAACAGGACTGGAGTAGGATGGAGCAAGAACACAGGCACAGGACTGGAGTAGCATGGAACAGGAACGCTGGAGCAGGACTGCAGTGGGTTGGAACTGGAACACAGAAACAGGACTGGAGTAGGAAGGAACAGGAACGCTGGAGCAGGACTGGAGTAGGACGCAGAGTACTGCAGGGAACATGGGAAACAGGGCTGCGAGGCTGCTGCAGGAAACACCGCAGACGGCACCGAGAGGCTGCAGAGAGCACAGGATGAAACAGGGCCCAGTGTGCAAGGTAAAACAACAATCAGGCGCCTCCCTCAGGGGGAAGCGGCCTGATATAGCCTCGTCTGGTCTGCCATTGGTCCGAAGGTGCTTCCGGGTCAGGGCACAGCCGGAGCACAAGAAGCAGCAGGGAGGCGCTGCCGCGGCCTATGGCGCATGCGCATTGCATGCAGGGATGGCGTCGGCCGCGAGCCCATCAGAAGTGAACGCCGCGGCCGTCGGGTGGAGAGAGGCTGTGGCATGGGAGCGGAGGCCGGCTGCGGCGTGGGAGCGGAGGCCGGGTGAGTATGACGGAGTGGTGTAAGGCTGGTTTCACATTTGCGTTTTTTAGCGCTGGAAAAAAACGCATATGTGCGCATGCGTTTTTTCCCCTATATTTAACATGGGTGCGCATACCTGCGCGCTTGTAAGCGCATGTATGCGATTTTCATGCTCTGCGTTTTTTTGGGGTGTGCGTTTGTATTTTCCAGACGCAGCATGTTGCATTTTTTGGCCCTGCAAAAAAGCGCATGCGCACATATGCGCACGTTTTGCGCTAAAAATGGCCATTATAGCCTATGGATGCGCATATGTGCGCACTGGCATGCTCATGTATGCGTTTTTTTGCATATGCGTGGTTTTTTTTTAACCATGGAATTTAGGGGTTTGGGTTAGAGTTAGGGTTAGTTAAGGGGGTTTAGGGTTAGGGTCAGGGTTAGGGTTGGGGTTTGGGTCAGGGTTAGGGTTAAGTATGGTTTGGTTAAGGGTTAGGGTCAGGGTCAGGGTTAGGGTTAAGTATGGTTTGGTTAAGGGTTAGGGTCAGGGTTAGGGTCAGGGTTAGGGTTAAGTATGGTTTTGTTAAGGGTTAGGGTCAGGGTTAGGGTCAGGATTAGGGTTAAGTATGGTTTGGTTAAGGGTTAGGGTCAGGGTCAGGGTCAGGGTTAGGGTCAGGGTTAGGGTTAAGTATGGTTTTGTTAAGGGTTAGGGTCAGGGTCAGGGTCAGGGTTAGGGTTAGGGTTAGTTAGGGTTTGGGTTAGGGTTAAGTATGATTTGGTTAAGGGTCAGGGTTAGGGTCAGGGTTAGGGTTAAGTATGGTTTTGTTAAGGGTTAGGGTCAGGGTTAGGGTCAGGGTTAGGGTTAGTTAGGGTTTGGGTTAGGGTTAAGTATGATTTGGTTAAGGGTTAGGGTCAGGGTTAGGGTTAGGGTCAGGGTTAGGGTTAGTAAAGTCATGGTTTGGGTTAGTGTGAGGGGCCACCTAATGTTGGAAAAAAACGCAAACGCGGTAAAAACGCGCTAAAAACGCATACAAACGCATAAAAACGCTGCGTTTTTTTCATGCATGCTCATAAAAATGCTTGAAAAAAACGCAGCAGTTGTATGCTTTTGTATGTGTTTTTTCAATGCGTTTTTTTGCGGGAAAAACGCGCTGCAAAAAAAAGCAAGTGTGAAACTAGCCTAACACCCTGTATATGGAGTCTGCAAACAATTGTACGAAAATTTGTTCTCCAAGAGTCAAATAGCGCTCCTTCCCTCCCGAGTCTTGCTGTGTGGCCACCCAGTACTGTACAGCCACATATGGAGTATTGCCTCGATCAACAAATTGTGTAACAAATTATGTGGTCATTTCTACCTATCAACCCTTAAGAAAATATAAAATCTGGGGCTAAAACAAATTTAGGCTGGGTGCACACGTAGCGGAACTCTCGCGGAAATTACCGCGAGAGTTCCGGAATTCCATTCCGAGGGAAAATCGCATTTTAAATTCCCGCGATTTTCCCGCTGAAAAACTAGCGTTTTCCAAGCGATCTGTAGCATCGCTTGGAGAACTGATTGACAGGTTGGTCACACTCGTCAAACATAGTGTTTGACAAGTGTGACCAACTTTTTACTACTGTGGCCGCCTATGCAGCATCAGTAGTAAAAGATAAAATGTAAAAAATAATAAAAATAATAAAAAAGGTGTTATTCTTACCTTCCGACGTCCCGCGCAGCCTTCCCGCCTCTCTCCACGCTCCCGTTCCCAGTAATCCTTTGCGAAAATGCCCGCGATGACGTACGTTCTCACGGGATTGCGACGTCTCGCGGTAATTCGCGATGACGTCGAGACTTCGCGATCCCGCGAGAACAGACGTCATCGCGAGCATTTTCGCAAAGGATTACTGGGAACGGGAGCGTGGAGAGAGGCGGGAAGGCTGCGCGGGACGTCGGAAGGTGAGAATAACAATATTTTTTATTTTAAATTCTATTTTTTCCAGGGATATGGTACCCAGAGCCCGGAGGACAGTCTCCTCTCCTCCGGACCGTGGGTACCATCCGCAATTGTTCTGCTTACTTTTCGCATGGTGTGCACAGCCACATGCGGAAAGTAAGCAGAACAATGCATTCCTATGGGTGCGGGATCGCCACGATTCCGCAAAATTAATGAGCATGCTGCGTTTTTTACCGCAAAGCGATTCCGCCGCGGTAAAAACCGCAGCATTAGCACAGCATTGCGGAATCCCATAGGAATGCATGGGATCCTTATTTTTCGCGGCAAAATCGCGCGGTTAAAACCGCCGCGGAAACGCAAAAAAAAGCCATGTGTGAACTCAGCCTTATAGTGGTAACTTTTTTAATTGTTTTCACCACTCAATGGTATAAAATTTTGTGAAACACATGTGGTATCAATATGCTCACTGCAACCCTAGTTGATTTCATTAAGAGGTGTAGTTTGTGCAATGGGGTCACTTATGAAGGGTCCTGCTGTCCTGTCACCTCAGAGGCTTTGCCAATGTGACATGGCACCAGCAAACTATTCCAGGCAAATCTGCACTCCGAAATTGTGCTCCTTTCCTTCTGAGCCATTGTGCATAAAAAGTTGTTTTTGATAACATATGGGACACTGCCATACTCAGAAGACATTGCGTAACAAATTTTGTTGTCCATTTTCCCTTTTTAGCCCTAAATTAAAGTAAATTAAAAACTTAGGGCTAGAGCAACATTTTTAACTTTTCATTTTCATGGCCCAATGTTATTGTCACGGTTCCAACCCTCAGTATGTCTGGAATGCAGTTACTGACAGCTCGACCGTTCATTCCAGTACAGGGGCGTGTTGAAGCTGTCAATACTTTGATTGACAGCTTGGCCATCCAGTACAGGGGCGTGCTGAAGTTGTCAGTACTTTGATTGACAGCTTGGCCATCCAATCTTGTGCAGGGGAGTGCTGAGCTGTCAGTGTGTTGATTGACAACTCGACCATCCAATCTGTGACTGGGATGCGTCGGCTGTCTCCAAGTGTTCACTATCCCGGGTGATTGCCATGCTACTTAACTGAGCTGCTTCTCCCAAACCTCTGCCAGACGTACATTCAGCTTGTGTGGTTTGTGCTCCCTGTGCCTAGAGTTCTGTATGCTTAATCATTTGCTGCCTGACCTTGGACTTCGTTATGACCATCCGACTGTTTAACCCATTCTGCACCGATCCATTATCCTTCTGGTATTCTGACCTCGAAACATTACTTCTGTTTATGACGTACTCTTCCTGGCTTCTGACTTTGGACTCCTTGAACATTCAGACTCACGGCTTTGCCATGAGAAGTGACTAGCGTCACAGTTATACAATTCGATGAAATACCTGTGGTTTAAAATGCTCACAAAATCCCTCGAGGAATTCTTTGAGAAGTCCAGTTTCCAAAATGGGATCACTTGTGGAGGTTTCTGCTGTTCTGGAACTTTTGTTGGTTCTCCAAATGTGACATGACGTCCATAATCTATTCCAGACAATTTTGCACTACAAAAATCAAGTGACGCTCCTTCCTTTCCAAGCCCTGCCGTGTTCCAAAACAAAAGTTTCTGAGCACATATGAATTATCACTGTACTCAGGAGAAAGGGCACAACAAATTATTTGGTCCATTTTCTCCAGTTACCCTTGTGATAATGAAAAATTTGGGGCTGAAATAACATTTTTGCGGGAAAAATGTATTGTTTAATTTTCACGGCTTAACATTATAAAATTCTATGAAGCATCTGGGTGACGACATCTGATGACGTATTCAATATGACAGCCTAATGTTATTAAATTCTGTGTTGTACTTGTGGGTTTGAAACGCTCACTATACCCCTGGATAAAATCCTTGAGGGGTGTAATTTCCAGAATGGGGTCACTTGTGAGGCATTTCCACTGTTAAGGCACATCAGGGGTCTCCAAACGCGAAATGGCATCCGCTCTTGATTCCAGCCAATTTTGCGTTCAAAAAGTCAAACGGTGCTCCTTACTTCCAAGCCCTATTGTGAATCCAAACAGTAGTTTTTCCCCCACACTTGGCGTATCGGCGTACTCACGAGAAATTGCACAACAAATTTTGAAGACCATTTTCTCCTGTAACACTTGTGCTTTTTAAACTTGTAAACTAACCTGCGGTGCATGTTTCAAATTTGCAACATGCTACTTTCTCCTGTGGGTACGCTGAGTTTTATGTGCAGATTCTTTCCATAGACTTGCATTAGATACAGAAAATCTGTAGGGAAAAAATGCATGTGTTTCCACTGCGGAAATGCATAAAAAATGCTTGTAACCCCCACATGACTATGTCAGTAAAGTTTTGTCAAAGCTAGCTACCAGGAAGCATCGAAAACCAATCAGCTTTATTTATAACTAGCTGAAGAGCCCAGCGCTGCCTCCGGGCATAGTAAATAACTACGGTTAGTTATAACAAATTATAATGATTTTATATATATATATATATATATATATATATATATCTGATTGTATAGCCCCGCCCACTCCGCATAGCCACATTCACTGTAATATCCCACGTCAGCCAGAGCTACCAGACTACTACCCCTAATATCCCACATCGTCCCGTCAGCCAGAGCCACCGCACAACTACCACTAATATCCCACATCATCCCATCACAGCCACCGGACTACTACCCCTAATATCCCACATAATCCCGTCAGCCAGAGCCACTGGACTACTACCCCTAATATCCCACATCATCCCGTCAGCCAGAGCCACTGGACTACTACCCCTAATATCCCACATCATCCCGTCACCCAGAGCCACTGGACTACTCCCCCTAATATCCCACATCATCCCGTCAGCCTGGGGTGAGAATCAGAGCGCTGAGGGATTTGCCCTCACTTCCATACCGGAGATCCCTTTAAGAAAGGCCTGGGGTCAGTACCAAAGCGCAGAGTGGATTTGCCCTAACTTCCATACCAATGATCCCTTTAAGAGACCCTGGGGTCAGAACCACAGAGCTGAGTGGAACGGTCCTAACTTCCATACTGGGGATCCCTTTAAGAGGGTCCTGGGGTCAGAACCAGAGTGCTTAGTGGATTTGCCCTAACTTCCATACCGAAGATCCCTTTACGAGACCATGGGGTTAGAACCACAGCGCTGAGTGGAATGGCCCTAACTTCCATACCGGGAATCCCTTTAAGAAAGGTCTGGGGTCAAAACCAAAGTGCTGGATGGATTTGCCCTGACTTGCATACCAATGATGCCTTTAATAGAAGCCTGGAGTCAGAATCAGAGCGCTGAGGGATTTGCCCTAACTTCCATACCGGAGATCCCTTTAAGAGGGAAGCTGTGCCTATGGGATGGAGGATGTGTGATGGGGATATGGGCAGGGAGGAGGGGATCCATATCTGTCATGTGCTCTTTGCTCCTTTCTGGGGGGCAGACAATGGCTGGGAGCTTATGTTCCCGGGGATGCTAGATTTCTCCCACCATGTCAGTGTCTGCTGAGGTGTTGTCAAGTGGGAAAACTATGGCTCATAGCCACTAATCACAACTCAGCTTCTTTTAACCAGCTCTGGTGAAATGAAAGAAGCTTAGTGATTGGTTGCAAGGAAAACTGTTGCTCATAGCAACCAATCATAGCTCAGCTTCTTTTGAACAGCTCTGGTGAAATGAAAGATGCTTTGTGATTGGTTGGTGATACACACACTCAGTTTTATATACAGTATATACAGTGCCTTGCGAAAGACTTGATTACACACAGGTGGATTATATTTATCATCATCATTATCATTTAGGACAACATTGGATCATTCAGAGATCCACAATGAACTTCTGGAGTGAGTTTGCTGCGCTGAAAGTAAAGGGGCCGAATAATATTGCACGCCCCACTTTTCAGTTTTTGAATTTCCACAAAAATGTAAAATACCCAATAAATTTCAATCAACTTCACAATTGTGTCCCACTTGTTGTTGATTCTTCACCAAAAATTTACATTTGGTATCTTTATGTTTGAAGCATGATATGTGGGAAAAGGTTGAAAAGTTCCAGGGGGCTGAATACTTTCGCAAGGCACTGTAGATATAACACATCAAGTAGATGAAAACTGCAGTGTTAAAAGCGCGATAAAAACGCGGTGAAAAAAAAAAAAGGTATAGAAGATCTGCAGCATCGAAAACTCACCAACGCTCTTCATGGAAACAGCTGTCAGAGTTTTGGTCAGTGTTTCATCAGTTTTTATCAGATGAAAAAAACTGATGGAGGTTTGTTAACATTCTCACATCAAACAGTCCTTGTTGTGTGACACTTGGAAACATATTGGACAAGTTTCTGTGCTTTTGTGTGGGCCACTTGGTCTGAGGAAAAAAAAACTGACATGTAAACTGTCCCCATACACTATTATAGGCATGAGTGCTACAGTTGTGGCCAAAAGTATTGACACCCCTGCAATTTTGTCAGATAATACTCAGTTTCTTCCTGAAAATTATTGCAAACACAAATTCTTTGTTATTATTATCTTCATTTAATTTGTCTTAAATGAAAAAACACAAAAAGAATTGTCCTAAAGCCAAATTAGATATAATTCCACACCAAGCATAAAAAAGAGGGTGGACAAAAGTATTGGCACTGTTCAAAAAATCATGTGATGCTTCTCTAATTTGTGTAATTAACAGCACCTGTAACTTACCTGTGGCACCTAACAGGTGTTGGCAATAATTAAATCACACTTGCATCCAGTTGACATGGATTAACCCCTTCACCCCCAAGGGTGGTTTGCACGTTCATGACCGGGCCAATTTTTACAATTCTGACCACTGTACCTTTATGAGGTCATAACTCTGGAACACTTCTATGGATCCCGGTGATTCTGACATTTTTTTCTCGTGACATATTGTACTTCATGTTAGTGGTAAAATTTCATTCAAATAACTTGCGTTTATTTGTGAAAAAAATGGAAATTTGGCAAAAATTTTGAAAATTTCGCAATTTTCCAACTTTGAATTTTTATGCCCTTAAATCACAGAGATACTGCACACAAAAAACTTGATAACTAACATTTCCCACATGTTTACTTTACATCAGCACAATTTTGGAACCAATTTTTTTTTTTGTTAGGAAGTTATAAGAGTTAAAAGTTGACCAGCGATTTCTCATTTTTACAACACCATTTTATTTTTGGGACCACATCACATTTGAAGCCACTTTGAGGGGTCTATATGATAGAAAATACCCAAAAGTGACACCATTCTAAAAATTGCACCCCTTAAGGTGCTCAAAACCACATTCAAGAAGTTTATTAACCCTTTAGGTGCGTCACAGGAATTTTTTTGAATATTTAAAAAAAAATGAACATCTAACTTTTTTTCACAAAAATAATACTTCAGGTTCAATTTTTTTTATTTTACCAAGGGTAACAGGAGAAATTGGACTGCAAAAGTTATTGTGCAATTTGTCCTGAGTACGCTGATACCTGATTTGTGGGGGGGAACAACTGTTTCGGCGCATGGCAGAGCTCAGAATGGAAGGAGCGCCGTTTGACTTTTTCAAGGCAAAATTGGCTGGAATTCAGATCGGACGCCATGTCACGTTTGGAGAGTCCCTGATGTACCTAAACAGTGGAAACCCCCTACAAGTGACCCCATTTTGGAAACTAGACCCCCCAAGGAACTTATCTAGATATGTGGTGAGAGCTTTGAACCCACAAGGGCTTTACAGAAGTTTATAACGTACAGCGGTACAATTAAAAAATCATATTTTTTCCACAAAAATGATCTTTTCACCCCAATTTTTATTTTCCCAAGGGTAACGACCCTAAAAGTTATTGTGCAATTTGTCCTGAGTATGCTGATACCCCACATGTGGGGGTAAACCACTATTTGGGCGCATGGCAGAGCTCGGAAGGGAAGCAGCGCCATTTGACCTTTTTGGCTGGAATTGAGATCGGACATCATGTCGCGATTGGAAAACCCCTGATGTACCAAAACAGTGGAAACCCCCCACAAATGACACCATTTTGGAAACTAGACCCCCTAAGGAACTTATCTAGATGTATGGTGAGAACTTTGAACCCCCAAGGGCTTCACAGAAGTTTATAACATAAAGCCGTACAATTAAAAAATCATATTTTTTCCACAAAAATGATCTTTTCACCCTCAATTCTTATTTTTCCAAGGGTAACAGCACCCTAAAAGTTAATGTGCAATTTGTCCTGAGTACGCTGATACCCCACATGTGGGGGTAAACCACTATTTGGGCGCATGGCAGAGCTCGGAAGGGAAGCAGCGCTATTTGATGTTTTTGTCTGGAATTGAGATCGGACACCATGTCGCGATTGGAAAACCCCTGATGTACCTAAACAGTGGAAACCCCCCACAAATGACACCATTTTGGAAACTAGACCCCCTAAGGAACTTATCTAGATGTGTGGTGAGAACTTTGAACCCCCAAGGGCTTCACAGAAGTTTATAACATAAAGCCGTACAACTAAAAAATCATATTTTTTCCACAAAAATGATCTTTTCACCCTCAATTCTTATTTTTCCAAGGGTAACAGCACCCTAAAAGTTATTGTGCAATTTGTCCTGAGTACGCTGATACCCCACATGTGGGGGTAAACCACTATTTTGGCGCATGGCAGAGCTCGGAAGGGAAGCAGCGCCATTTGACGTTTTTGTCTGGAATTGAGATCGGACACCATGTCGCGATTGGAAAACCCCTGATGTACCTAAACAGTGGAGACCCCCCCACAAATGACCCCATTTTGAAAACTAGACCCCCTAAGGAACTTATCTAGATGTGAGGTGAGCACTTTGAACCCCCAAGGGCTTCACAGAAGTTTATAATGTCAGGGCATGAAAATAAAAAAATCGTATTTTTTCCACAAACATGATCAATTAGTCCCCAATTTTTTTATTTTCCCAAGGGTAACAGGAGAAATTGAACCCCAAAAGTTGTTGTCCAATTTGTCATGAGTACGCTGACACCCCATATGTGGGATAAAACTACTGTATGGACACACGTCAGGGCTCGGAAGGGAAGTAGTGACGTTTTGGAATGCAGACTTTGATGGAATGGTCTGCGGGTGTCATGTTGCCTTTGGAGAGCCCCTATTGTACCTAAACAGTGGAAACACACACAAATGACCCCATTTTGGAAACGAGAACCCCTAAGGAACTTATCTAGATGTGTGGTGAGCACTTTGAACCCCCAAGGGCTTCACAGAAGTTTATAATGCCCGGGCATGAAAATAAAAAAATCGTATTTTTTCCACAAACATGATCAATTAGTCCCCAATTTTTTCATTTTCCCAAGGGTAACAGGAGAAATTGGACCGCAAAAGTTGTTGTCCAATTTGTCATGAGTACGCTGACACCCCATATGTGGGAGAAAACTACTGTATGGACACACGTCGGGGCTCAGAAGGGAAGCAGTGCCATTTTGGAATGCAGACTTTGATGGAATGGTCTGCGGGTGTCATGTGCGTTTGGAGAGTCCCTGATGTACCTAAACTATTGAAACTCCCAACAAGTGACCCCATTTTGGACACTAGACCCCCCCCACGGAACTTATCTAGATGTGTGGTGAGCACTTTGAACCCCCAAGTGCTTCACAGAAGTTTATAACGCTCGGACGTGAAAATAAAAAAATCATTTTTTTCCACAAAAATCATATTTTTTCCCCCAATTTTTTTTTTTCCTAAGGGTAACAGGAGAAATTGGACCCCAAAAATTGTTTTGCAATTTGTCCTGAGTAGGCTGATACCCTACATGTGGGGGTAAAACACTGTTTGGGCGCATGGCAGAGCTTGGAAGGGAAGGAGCACCATATGACTTTTTCAACTCAGAATTGGCTGGAATTGAGATCAGACGCAATGTTGCATTTGGAGAGCCCCTGATGTGCCCAAACAGTGGAAACCCCCAATTCTAACTCCAACCCGAACCCCAACACACCCCTAACCCAAGCCCTAACCCAAGCCCTAACCCTAGCTCTAACCCTAGCCCTAACCCTAGCCCTAACCCTAACCCTAATGGAAAAATGGAAATAAATACATTTTTTTTAATTTTATTTTTCCCTAACTAAGGGGGTGATAACGGGGGGTTTGATTTACTATTTATGGCGGTTTTTATTTTTGGCAGCTGTCGCACGCTAAAAGACGCTTTTTATTGTAAAAATAGTTTTCGCATCACCACATATTGAGAGCTATAATTTTTCCGTATTTTGACCCACCGAGTCATGTGAGGTCTTATTTTTTGCAGGACGAGTTGACGTTTTTATTGGTACCATTTTCGGGCACGTGACATTTTTGATCGCTTTTTATTCCGATTTTTGGGACGCAGAATGAACAAAAACCAGCGTTTCATGAATTTCTTTTGGGGGAGTGTGTTTACACCATTCCGCGTGCAGTAAAATTGATAAAGCGGTTTTATTCTTCGGGTCAGTACGGTTACAGCGATACCTCATTTAGGCCTTTTTTTATGTTTTGTCGGTTTTATGCAATGAAAACTATTTTATATAAAAAATTATTTTTGCATCGCTTTATTCTGCGAGCTATAACTTTTTTATTTTTTCGCTGATGATGCTGTGTGGTGGCTCTTTTTTTGCGGGACAAGATGACGTTTTCAGCGGTACCATGGATATTTATATGCGTCTTTTTGATTGCGCGTTATTACACTTTTTGTTTGGCGGTATGATAATAAATCATTATTTTTTGCTTCGTTTTTTATTTTTATTTTTTAAGAGGTTCGCTAAAGGGGTTAACTAATGGGACAGTTTTATAGTGCGGGTCGTTACGGACGTGGCGATACCTAATATGTGTACTTTTATTGTTTTGGGTTTTTTTTATTTTCAAAAAATGAATTTATTGGGGAATATTTTTTTTTTTTTTACTAATTTATTTGGCGATTTTTTTAAAATTATTTTTACACTTTTTTATTTTTTTTTACTTTATTACATAGTCCCAGGTGGGACATCACTGTCCTGTGACAGATCGCTGATCTGTCACATCACAGATCACTGTGACAGATCAGCAATCTGTCACAGGCATTGAGGAAGACTTCCTCTTGCCTGCGCTTTGCAGGCACTGAGGAAGCCAGCTTCCTCCAGGCCCCTGAAGGCCCCCGTCGCCATCTTGGATTCGGGGGCCTGGAGGAAAGGAGTCCCCCGCAGCAGCGCTGCACATTGCGCTGCCGTGGGGGGCTCAGGGAAGCACGGAGGGAGCCCCCTCCCTGCCGATGCTTCCCTTTAACTCCCGGTACACCGCGATCATGTTTGATCGCGGTGTGCAAGGGGTTAACGTGTCGGGGGCGGTCCGTGACCGCCCCTGACACATAGTGCCGGGTGTCAGCTGTGATAATCAGCTGACACCCGGCCGCGATCAGCGGCTCTCACCACGTGGGCGCCGCTGATCGCGGTAGATGTACTATCCCATCCATGGGCATAGCTGCCCGGGTCCCATGGACGGGATAGTACGTCGGATGTCAGGAAGGGGTTAAAGTTTTTTTTTTAATTCGTTTGACATGGATTAAACTTGACTCAATCTCTGTCCTGTGTCCTTGTGTGTACCACATTGAGCATGGAGAAAAGAAAGAAGACCAAAGAACTGTCTGAGGACTTGCAAAACCAAATTGTGAGGAAGCATGAGCAATCTCAAGGCTACAAGTCCATCTCCAAAGACCTGAATGTTCCTGTGTCTACCGTATGCAGTGTCATCAAGAAGTTTAAAGCCCATGGCACTGTGGCTAACCTCCCTAGATGTGGACGGAAAAGAAAATTTGACAAGAGATTTTAATGCAAGATTGTGCGGATGTTGGATAAAGAACCTCGACTAGCATACAAACAAGTTCAAGCTGCCCTGCAGTCCGAGGGTACAACAGTGTCAACCCGTACTATCCTTCGGCGTCTGAATGAAAAGGGACTGTATGGTTGGAGACCCAGGAAGACCCCACTTCTTACCCCGAGACATAAAAAAGCCAGGCTGGAGTTTGCCAAAACCTACCTGAAAAAGCCTAAAACGTTTTGGAAGAATGTTCTCTGGTCAAATGAGACAAAAGTAGAGCTTTTTGGGCAAAGGCATCAACATAGCGTTTACAGGAGAAAAAAAGAGGCATTCAGAGAAAAAAAACACGGTCCCTACAGTCAAACATGGTGGAGGTTCCCTGATGTTTTGGGGTTGCTTTGCTGCCTCTGGCATTGGACTGCTTGACCGTGTGCATGGCATTATGAAGTCTGAAGACTACCAACAAATTTTGCAGCATAATGTAGGGCCCAGTGTGAGAAAGATGGGTCTCCCTCAGAGGTCATGGGTCTTCCAGCAGGACAATGACCCAAAACACACTTCAAAAAACACTAGAAAATGGTTTGAGAGAAAGCACTGGAGACTTCTAAGGTGGCCAGCAATGAGTCCAGACCTGAATCCCATAGAACACCTGTGGAGAGATCTAAAAATGGCAGTTTGGAGAAGGCACCCTTCTAATATCAGGGACCTGGAGCAGTTTTCCAAAGAAGAATGGTCTAAAATTCCAGCAGAGCATTGTAAGAAACTCATTGATGGTTACCGGAAGCAGTTGGTCGCAGTTATTTTGGCTAAAGGTTGTGCAACCAAGTATTAGGCTGAGGGTGCCAATACTTTTGTCTGGCCCATTTTTGGAGTTTTGTGTGAAATGATCAATGTTTTGCTTTTTGCTTCATTCTCTTTTGTGGTTTTTCATTTAAGACAAATTAAATAAAGATTATAATATCAAAGAATTTGTGATTGCAATCATTTTCAGGAAGAAACTGAGTATTATCTGACAAAATTGCAGGGGTGTCAATACTTTTGGCCACAACTGTATAGGTGAAAAACATGGATAGCACATATGAGAAAAACTGTCAATGTACATTTTCACGTCCTATTTTTTCCTCCGCAGAAACATCTCTAATTTTATGCTGCTTTTTATATAATTACAAGGAAACAAATAAAACATTTGAATTCTAAATAAGAATGTGCTGTGAGCATGAATGAACTGCAGATGTAGAGTTTATTCCTGTCATCTTTGTCTCGTGGGAGACACCAATTGTTCTGATGTTTCTGATTCTAAGATTGGAGAGCGAGTTTCTTGTCAAGGCCTGACCTTGCAATCCCAAGTGAACACAGGTGCCGGCTTATCTTGCAGCGCCAGCCAAGGGAGTGACAGCCAAGGCACAAGGGGTATCAGAAATGATTTTTTTGTGGGCTGAATTATACTACCTCATGATTACCTCGATACCACACATGTCCTGTTTTAGCTGTGAAAAAAAATCTGAAAAAAAAATAAAAAGCCTTTTGATTGTGTCACCATTTTTCGACACCCATAATGTTTTAATTTTTCAGCCGATGGAGCTGTAACGTTTTTATTGATACCATTTTGGGATACATATAGCATTTTGATCATTTGTTAAAGCACTTTTTGTAGAATTGCAGCCACTGAAAAAACCCATACAATTTTGATTTTTTTTTTTAATTGTTTACAGCATTTTCCAATCAGGTTAATTATTTTTTTGTATTTTGAGAAATACTATTTTTTTTGGATGTGTTGATACCACATGTGTATTTTTTTTAATTTTTTATTATCATCTTTATTTTAACCCCTTAGTGACAGAGCCAATTTGGTACTTACATTAATTTTTACAATTCTGACCACTGTCACTTTATGAGGTTATAGCTCTAAAACGTGTCAACAGATCCCACTGATTCTGAGATTGTTTTTTCGTGACATACCGTATCGTATTTCATGTTAGTGGTAAAATTTCTTCTATATAACTTGCGTTTATTTATGAAAAAAATGGAAATTTGGCAAAAATTTTGAAAATGAACCAATAGGAAAAATTTCCTATTGTTGCCGGGTGCCAGCCCGCAGATCTCGGCGGGCGCACTGTGCATGCACCTACCATTTTCATCCCGGAAGAAGACACCGGGGGAATTCATTCGGGGTTGCAGGGACTATGGAGGTATCGGGGGGGATCATTAGATCTGCCTGGGGGTCTCCACTCCTCTCTTCCCTAGTTTTCGGTTCCCTTCCCCTTATCACTTCGTGCTGCACTTAGTCTTTCGTACACTGTGCGTGACAGCCACTTAATGAATTTGGCGCATCTTTTCAGTGACATTCGTCTCACCATAAATGCTGCTCGAGTCAGGAACTCGAGTAGCATTCCTGACATAAGAAACACCGGTACTTTTGCAGAAATTAATGGGTACCCATCCTGGCTACTCCTCAGCTTCAACTATTATGGCAGAGCTGCTTCAAACTGGTTTAAAAACACCAAAAGTCATTACATTTTTACTTACTTTGCGTTGCACTAAAACTAATTTGCAGCTTTTCAAAGCATTTTACACCAGTATTCTCTCATAAAAGCTTTGATGAATTGGAGTTTCCCCTCCCCTCTATATATAATCCTATCAGTTCCAACTGCCATCTCGTATCTCAGTAATGTAAAAATCTGTCTTCACTGAAAACAGATTTTACCCTTAAATTGAGAATTTTGACAGTAAAAGATCAGTCCAGGAAGAGAAAGAAGCAGATTTATATGATAAGATATATTAGGCTGGTTTCACAGTGTTTTTTTAGGGCAGCGAATCATGCACGTCCATGCGCATGAGCCGTGCGCCCCTATGTTTAACATGGCGGGCGCATGGTCTAGCGTTTGCACGCGTTTGTATGCGTTTTCGTGCGCATGCGGTTTTTTTGTAGTGTGCGACTAGGCGCGCCGGACGCAACCTGTTGCATTTTTGGTCCGTCCAACCTGTGTAAAAAAAAACACATGCGCACGCTTGCGCATGGAATGCGAAAAAATAACTCATTACAGTCTATGGCATGATGGACGGCTATGGGAGGCGGTGCACAGACGACAGAGCAGGGGCATGATGGACGGCTATGGGAGGCAGGGCCCAGACGCTACAGAGACATGATTGACGGTGGGGAGGCGGCTGCTTCAGGGGGAGACTCCATACATATGGGACAGAATGCAGGTATGAGGACCTATTTATAAAAGTTAATATTTCGGCGTTACTGGGGGTCAGAAACGGAAGATCCACCTTCACAGAATGCAGCCTTAGTGCTGCTGAAGGTGGCTCTTTTAGTTAAAAACGCCCAGGGGGGGGTGACAGGTTCCCGTTAAAAATTAAAAAATAAAGATAATGCTGCTGCCCTGGGGAGTGGTTGACAAATTTAACCGCTTTTTTAAAGCGAACCTGTCAGCGGTTTTGGCCGATATAAGATGCGGCCACTGCCTTTCAGGGCTTATCTACAGCATTCTATAATGGAGTAGAAAAGCCCCTGATCCGACTTGAAAGATAAGAAAAATAAGTTTTATTATACTCACTCAGGGGGCAGTCCGGTCTGATGGGTGTCGGGGGTCTGAGGCCTCCCATCTTATGATCGCCGCCTTCGTGCCTGCTTCATGGCTCCCAGGCATCGCGCATCTACGCAGGCGTACTTATCTGCCCTGTTGAGGGCAGAGCAAAGTACTGCAGTGCGCAGGCATCGGGAAAGATCAGAGGGGCCCAGCGCCTGCGCACTGAAGGAATTTGCAGATAAGTACGCCTGCGCAGGAGCACTATGCCAGGGAGCCTGTGAAGCAAGCAGGAGGGCGGCATCGCAAGAACATGGGAAGCGCCGGACCCAGACTCGCGACACCCATCAGACCAGACCGCCCCCCTGGGTGAGTATAATAAAACTTATTTTTCTTATCTATCAGGTTGGATCAGGGGCTTATCTACAGTATTATAGAATGCTGTAAATATGCCCTGAAAGGCAGTGGCCGCATCTTATATCGGCCAAACCTGATGACAGGTTCCCTTTAATTTTGAGTCCTTTTATTGTAACTTTTCAGTATTACTTCACATCACACTCACTACACACTCAAATGTTTTCAAAAATATTCACAGCACTTTTACATAGTTACTGAAAATAAAATACCACTACCCAAAAAATCTGAAAAATATGCAGTTTGTATACCTGCCTTTTCACAGGATGAGGCAGGCTAACAAAGTTCCTTCTGTTTTAGGTTTTGCTTGTAAATTGCTGCTACATGAAATTTAGGCTACCCTTTGCATGTCTTGAAGAAACCTTGAATAATTTTTCCATGCTTATAAGTATATATTAGTTAAAATGTTTGCTTCTTATTACATTAAGCTTTCATACTGCTTATAAAAGTAACAGGGGCGGTATGGTATTGTATTAAATCTATGTTTATGGCAGTGATTTGGATCTTTGTATCGAGGGTCACTGTCCCACCAGAGTACTAGAGGATGGATTGCTAGATGTATCGGTAATATCCTACAAAATAATAGTCCCAAAAAGGGTAAGTAAAAGTGCGCTTCTTATAGTAAATAGCTCACATTTTATTGATTATATGTACAGTTAGTGCCATGTGTATGTGTTCTGTATGAATGGAGAGTTGGACCTTTGGAATCATCCCCTCCGTTTAGCGAAGGATCCCAAGTCCATAACTGTCAGTATGATTAAAGAATACAGTTGCATGTAAAAGTTTGGGCACCCCTGGTCAAAATTACTGTTATTGTGACCAGTTAAGCAAGTAGAAAATGAAATGTTTTCTAAAAGGGCTTAAAGATGTTTTTCATTTTTTTCTTAATTTAAAGATGTCACATTTCCTTTATATTTTACACAAACACATAAATATATGTATTCTATTTTTTTACATTTTAAACACTGCAAAAAGGAAAATGGGCTGATGCAAAAGCTTGAGCACCCTCCATGTTTCGTAGCACCTCCTTTTGCAGGTGTCACATCTTGTAAACACTTTTTATAGCCAATCAATTCTTGTTTGAGGGATTTTCATCCATTCTTCCTTGGAAAATTCCTCCAGTTCTGTGAGATTCTTTGCCTGCACTGCTATTTTGAGGTCTAGCCACAGATTTTCAATGACGTTCAACTCAGCGGATTGTGCGGGCCATTGTAAAACCTTCAAGCTTACGCCTTTTGAGGTAATCTGTTGTGGATTTTGACGTGTTTAAGATCATTATCCATTTGTAGAAACCAACTTCCTTTCAGCTTCAGCTTTTTTACAGATGGCGTTATGTTTGCATCAAGAATTTGT
The DNA here is from genome assembly GCF_039654945.1 of Dendrobates tinctorius. Taxonomy (NCBI): domain Eukaryota; kingdom Metazoa; phylum Chordata; class Amphibia; order Anura; family Dendrobatidae; genus Dendrobates; species Dendrobates tinctorius. The sequence goes on along the minus strand of NW_027361727.1, from coordinate 13,952,170 downwards.
TGAAATTTAATTGAATTCATTCTTCCCTCTACCCGTGAAATGTTCTCCATGTCATTGGCTGCAACACAACCCCAAAGCATGTTCGTCGGGAGAATTTCACTGCGGTTAATTTGAACTGCGTTGAACTCACCGGAGGCAGGTGACCGCAGTTCGACCCGGCTGGGACGCAGCTTCAGTGACCGGAGGTAACCTTGATGAGGTCACTGATGGTCACTGATGCTGCACTCGCAGCAGCTCATTCATCAGTGGTTCTCAGCTTGGACTCTTGCATCTTGGCTCTTTTCAATGTTGAAAACTAGTAATCCCCAGACATGGATTAAGGTGTGGGACAGAATGACGGAGACGTGCGGCATATTGTTGTTTTTTCTTTTATTACAGGTGATGGAGGATTCAATGGAATGGGCATTAGGTGAGTATAACTGTGTTTGTTATTTTTAAATAAAAATAAATTGTGGTTTGTTTTTATTTAAAATAAAAGACTTTATTCTTGCTGTGTCTTATGTACAGTACAACTATAGGATTAGTAATGGATAGGTGTCTGATAGACGTCTCCATTGCTAATCTGTGGGCTTGCTGTCACCAGACAATACAAAGGTGACATCAACCTCACAAATATGAACCCCACTTGCCACCGCTAAAAAAATGGTTTTGTAAATTTTGTTGTAAAAATGAGAAATTGCTGGTCAACTTTTAACCCTTATAACTTCCTAACAAAAAAAAATTTTGTTTCCAAAATTGTACTGATGTAAAGTAGACACGTGAGAAATGTTACTTATTAACTATTTTGTCTCACATAACTCTCTGGTTTAATAGAATAAAAATTCTAAATTTGAAAATCAAGAAATTTTCAAAATTTTTGCCAAATTTCCGTTTTTTTCACAAATAAATGCAAAAATTATTGATGTAAATTTACCACTAACATGAAGCCCAATATGTCACGAAAAAAACAATCTCAGAATCGCTAGGATCCGTTGAAGCGTTCCTGAGTTATTACCTTATAAAAGGACACTGGTCAGAATTGCAAAAAATGGCCAGGTCATTAAGGTCAAAATAGGCTGGGTCATGAAGGGGTTAAAAAGAGAAAACACAGTAGTTTGACAATAAATGGCTTCTCCCAACCACTAACCATGAGTGGAGAAAAAGGTTTGGTGTTATCATTCATATTCTCTGAAAAAAGGCAAAGAAAGCAAAAATTCTGCCGGGATATAATAATAATAATAATAATCTTTATTTTTATATAGCGCTAACACATTCCGCAGCGCTTTACAGTTTGCACACATTATCATCACTGTCCCTGATGGGGCTCACAATCTAAATTCCCTATCAGTATGTCTTTGGAATGTGGGAGGAAACCGGAGAACCCGGAGGAAACCCACGCAAACACGGGGAGAACATACAAACTTCTTGCAGATGTTGTCCTTGGTGGAATTTGAATCCAGGACTCCAGCTCTGCAAGGCTGCAGCACTAACCACTGAGCCACCATGCTGCCCTGGGGTATGTAAACTTTTGAGCACAACTGTATGTTTCATGCACACCATTGTTATTTTTTGTGACCTAATTTGATAACGGCAATTTTTTTTAAATCTGTCAATGCAACATGTCAGCCGTTTTTGCAGAGTTTTGCATGTTTTTTTTACCCATAGAAACAATGCAAAACACAAACCTCACATTTAGCATCTCCTATTCCCATATTATCTCCCCATCCTGCCCTCTCTGTTGGTGTCCCCCAAGACTCTGCCTTGGGACCCCAACTCTTCCCCATCTATGGTGTATATTACATAGATAGATAGGTAGAAGAAAAGCTGGCAATTCTGCAACCGTGTGGTGTATAATCACAGCAAGAGCCGACAGGATAGAATAGATGGATTACATATACGGTAGTAAATACACGTAGAATAGGTAGCTATATATATGTCAGTGACTAATACAATTAGTACAGTGTGTGTGCAGCTTGCTGTACATGTATTTAATTAATAAATGATTATTTGCCCTGTAGCGGTGGCAAGTGGGGTGATGTTTGGGGTGGGGATGTCACCTTTTGTATTGTCAGGTGACATCAAGCCCCGAAATTAGTAAAGGAGAGGCATCAATAAGACGCCCCCATAGTCATATGGTATAAAAACACAGACACCCAGAAAAAAGTCCCTTAATTGAGAGAATGACACATACTCCTTTAATTAATCTTAATTAAACGATACTTACGACATTGACCATTTCACCGACGCCATTGTTGTTTTCCATAGTTTTTTGCACTTCTGAAAAGGATAATGCTGAACAGTGGCTAGACAGAGTCCAGAGTAACTCTGCGGCCTCATTATAGTGAGTGAGGATTTCATCCGAATGACGTCATTCAGCGATTTAGATGGAAATTCCAAAGTAAGTGGTCAGCGTAGACCGCCGTATAAATGTGATCCCAAACGTTATGAAAAATGTTCCCAATAAAACTTTCAACTCAATCCACAAAATTAGCAAGTCCCCGCTCAGGTCTATCACCGGTCAATGGAAATATAGGGGGATTCCACGTTACTGATAGCACAAAGGCTCTGGAAAAGTGTTATGCTTCCTCGCATCCCAAAAGAAATCCAGCAAACTTTGTGCTCCCAAATCCAAATGCCCCCCTCCCTTCTGAGCCTCACAGTGTGTCTAAACCACACTTAGCATCCACATGTTTGGTATTTCTGTAGCGATGAGAGCCTGACTAAGGCCAGGTTCATATTGCGTTAAGGCAGCCCGTTCAACGCATAGCGTTGACGGGCTGTGTTAACGCTATAGCATAACGCGATCGCGTTATGGGGGTATTTTTATATTCAGCAGAAATTGTGGGACAAATTTTGGTGACATTTTTACCCATTTATTCTTATGAAAATGTAAACTCTGGTGCTAAAACCATTTTATTGTGGTAAAATTGTAATTATTATTTTTTCTTCATTGCACAGTGGTATAAAATTCTGTGACACACCTGTGGTGTCAATATGATCACTACAACCCTAGATTCATTCATCAAGAGGTGTATTTTGTAAAATGGGGTCATTTAAGAAGAGTTCTGCTGTTCTATCACCTCAGACCGTACCCTTTTACATGTAGGGTAGTGGTGCACTCAGGAGAAAATTTTATGAGAAACTAAGATCCATTTTTCCCTATTAGCCCCTTAGAAAATTTAAAAACTTTGGAATAAAACAACATTTTAGTGGGAAAAAATCTGTGAGGCACATGTAGTGTCAATATGATCACTGCACCCCTGGATGAATTCATTGAAGAGTGTAGTTTGTAAAATGAAGTCATATATGGGGGAATTCTGTGTTCTGGTACCTCACGGGCTCTGACAATGTGACATGGCACCCTCAAACCATTCCAGCAAAATCTGAACTCCAATATGGCGCTTTTTCCCTTCTGAGCTTTACACTAAGCCTCAAAAGTAGTTTTCGACTAAATATGGGGTATTATACTCAGAAGAAATAGCTCAACACATTTTGGGGTCCATTTTGTCCTGCTATCCTTGTGAAAATGAAAAAAAAAATGAGGCTAAAGCAAAGGTTTTGTGGGATAATTTTTTTTATATTTTCACAGGTCAACGTTGTAAAATTCTGTGAAGCACTTGCGTGTTCAAGGTACTCACCACATGCCTAGATAAATTCCTTGTGGGGTATAGTTTTCAAACTGGGGTCACTTATGGGGGTTTTCCATTGTTTAAGCACACCAGGGGCTCTCCAAACACGACATGACACCCGCACACAATTCCATCAAAGTCTCCTTTATTTCTGAGCCCTTTCCGTGCACCCAAACTGTAGTTATCCCCCACATATGGGGTATCGGTGTAGTCAGGAGAAATTGCAAAAACAAATTGTATGGTGCAAATTTTCCTGTTACCCTTGTGAAGATGCTACATTTTTGACTAAAAAAACATTTTTGTGGGGAAAATGTGATTTTTTTTTTTTTTTTAATTTTCATGGCTCAATGTTATAAATTCCTGTGAAGCACCTGGGGGTTAAAAGAGCTCACCACGCATCTAGATGAGTTCACGGAGGCACTAGTTTTCAAAATAGTGTCACTTGTTGAGGGTTTCCACTGTTTAGGCACTTCTGGGGCTCTCCATATGTGACATGACTGTCATGATCGGGTGGGACTCGCACGCTGGGGGGTTAATGCTGATGACTTGCACCTCTGGGGTTAAATGTTATGATTCCAGTGCAGGCTCTTACCTGCACACCTGGGGCTTATTATTATGGCCTCTCCCTGGTTCTGGGAAAGCTTTTTATAGCCTCAGGAAGCTCCTATCCCCGTCAGTTATATTTTCACCCTTGGCAGAGTGTGTTGACCCCTGAGTGTGTTTGTGCTGTGTTCTTGTTTGCCTGATACTTTGGTTACGACTCGGTCTGTTCTCTGGATACTGCTTGTTGGATTCTGCTTGGTACCTTCTATGTCTGTTTGGCTTTGACCACTGCCTGGCCCCGACTATCCGTTCTGTCTCATCCCTGGTACTTTACTGCTATCTCTGTGTATGACCCGGTTTGTCTGACTTTGAGCATTCCTGTATAGTATTCTGCCGATCTCTGGCAGCAGGACGCTAAGCCCCTCCCCTTTCAGTCACATGACCGTAGGTCCTTTGCTGCTTGCTAAACTGCAGCGTCCCCAGGTCCTGTTCTGCCTGAACTGCCCGGCCGTATCGTACCCCGGGCCCCTCTGCAGTGTGGGTGAGTCCCTGCTCAGCGGTGGCTGCACGCCAACCCTAAGGACCATGACAATGACATCCGCTAATTATTCCAGCAAATTTTGCATTCATAAAGTCAAATGCGCAAAAGAGGATACAGTCATTTCAGCACGTGATTACAGCTGATTCTTTCTGTAAGGTAAAACATTGCTTAACCCCTTGGCGTCCATTGATGGACATAGTCCGTCATGGCCAGGTGTCAGTTCCCGCACCAGGACGGACTATGCCCATCATGCATTTAAACTATCACTGAGTGTAAACACGCAGTGGTAGTTAATTGCGACAGCTGTCTGTGACAGCTGAGAGGCACGGCAAGGGATGCAGTGACCCTTGCTGTCGGCCCCCGCACCCAAATCGATGTAATTGGTCAGCCAATCTGACTGACCGATAACAGCATGATCGCGCAGGAGGTGCTCTGAAATATCAGCACCTCTTGCCCGATCAGTGCAGGAGCTCAGCGCTGCCAGTGGCTGAGCTTCTGCACTAATAGCCAGGAGCGGTGTCCGCACCGCCCCTGGCTGTTAACCCCCTAATTGCTGTGATCGAGCGCGATTGCAGCATTCAGGAGGGAGGCAGAGGGACGGGAGCTCCCTTTGCCTTCAGATCGGCGTCCCCGCGACGTTATCGTAAGGGCCCGATCTTTGCCATGGTGACCATGGTCGTCGACCCCCGGGTCATCAAGCTACGGAAAACCTCTGAGACCATACTCACAGCATGGTGTCAGAAGCTTTCAGTATAGGTATAATGCACTGCAATACTAGTGCATTGCAATGCATTATACCTGCAATCAAAATGAAAAAGTTGAAAGTCCCATAAATGCACTAAGTATAAAAAAGAAAACATTTTTTAAAAAATAGGTTAAAAAAATTACATAATAATAATGAAAAAATCCACTAATAAATACACATTTTTATGTAAAAAGAAAAACTTAAATAAATAAAAAAAGTACACGTTTGGTATCACCGTGTCCGGAAAAATCCGATCTATAAAAGTGTCACTAGTTAATCCCTTCAGTGAACATCGTAAAAAAAACACACAAAAAAGTAGCAAATTATACTTTATCATCATTCTGCTTCAAAAAAGTGGAATAAAATGCTATCACAAAGACTAATGTAAATAAAAATAGTATCACTGAAAGCGCCATACAGCTCCATCAACGGAAAAATAAAAAGGTCATCGTTCTCAGAATAAAGCAATGCAAAAAGAATTATTTTTTGTCTGTAAAAGTTTTTATTGTGTAAAAATGCAAAAACATAAAAGAAATTATATAAATGTGGCATCGCTGTAATCTTACTGGCTCAATGAAATAAAACTGCCTTCACAATTTTACCGCACAGCCCATTTTTCTTCAAGTGCCTCCTTATTGTGCATCTTGAGACAACCACACCGCTAGTCTTCAGAAAGTCCAGTATTTCAGCTGATGGTATTTGTGGGTTTTTCTTTGCATCCTGAACAATTTTCCTGGCATTTGTCACAGGTGAGGATGTTACCTTTAGTAGCGATTCAAACTCTTTTGTGTCAACTTCTGTGCATCCACGTGATGCTAACATTTGGCCGCGAGTCAAGGGCATCACTAGGCACTTTCATTCTGGGCATGCGCCCACGAATCATAAGTGCAATGTCCTGGATCTCTAGTCTTGTGCACATCAATTTTAAATCAAGTATGCTTTATTCAAATAGAAGCTATTGCAACGCTACGTACCTCAGCAGTGCTCACATGCTGGTGTCTCAGTCCATGCACGCAGGCTGCCCTCCTACTGGCTCCTGCTCTTCTCTGCCTGTATCCATAGTGCCTCAGTCAGCTTCTTCACAGCAGGAATGGCCGCAGAGTCTGAGATGAGAGTGATTTAGTGACTTGTGTGTTCGGAGCTTCATGCTCGTTGGTACAGGTTTCCCAGCCATATTAAGACCTGACCAGCGAGAGCTCTGAGTACATGGTCATCATATCACGATTCTAACCTCTGACAGGGCGGCCTCCTGTCACTGCTGCTGTGATGAATCCAGGCTGAGACTGATCCCATCCAGTGGAGTCTGTATATTAATACAAAAATACTGTATCTATAATATATATACTGTATCTGTGTATTTTATATAAATTTCACGGTCCAATAATACTCATAAAATGGCAAGGTTCCAGTAGACTGGTTAACCGACCTGTTAAAGCGAGATCAGCAAGAGGCAAAAATGATGAGCAGTCCTCCTGCTCAGCTGCAGCAAAACACCTTAAAATTTGATCATTATGACTGATTTGTCCTTTTTGTCTGACCATTGATTTCAGGGTGATAAGCAGAGGAAAATTACAAATGAATCCCTAATTTCTTACAAAACGTGTCTGTCTTATAAACGGTCTTTTAAAAAAAAAAAAACGCCAAACCGAGCACATGACTATGTCAAAGTTGAAATGGTGACTCTAGATGCGTATTTTATATAGTCATGTGCTCGGTTTGGCAGTCGATGACACCTCCTTCTTACTTTACCCTGGGCACATTGTGACCGGTGTCCTCCAGCAGCTGAAATACATGCTTTTCTCATGTTGCTATTTTCAACTACATCAGGTGAGTGGTCTCACATTACTTATTTTACTGTTATCATCTGATAAGACTCTATTGCGCTCCTTTTTGTCTCCTAGCCCTTTTTCTTCCAAAGCTTTAGCCCTAACATTCTTGGACCCCAGCCTGAATGTGATCGCAAATTTCAAACTAAAATAAAAATAAGGACCTTCTAGCCTGTCCTGGGGCTAAACGTTTAGCAGATTCAAGATAAGCTAAATTTTTATGACCTGATGAATAGCTCCTTACAAAAATGTCTCCATTCTTCTAAAGCTAATTTGACAGCGAGCAGCTTTTGATTACCAACATCATAATTTCTCTCAACAAATGAAAATTTCCTAAAATTCACATAGCTGCAAATTGGTGAGAGTCTTGGAACCTTGAGACAGTACAGTCCCTACCCTCACCTCAGAAGCATCCACCTCCACAATGAAGGGTTTCTTGAGATTGGGTTTGATTAAAACTGGATTGGACATGAAAGCACTCTTTCAAATTCTTAAAGGCTCCAATAAGCATCTGGTGACTAAACTTTAAAATCTTCCCGCTTATGTGTGAGATCAATAAGACATTTAACGATCTGCCGAAAACCCCTAATAAATTTTCTATAGTAATTGATGAATCCTAGAAAACGTTGCAATGCTTTAAGGCCTCAAGTTTAAACCCTAAAGCAGATACAATGAACCCCAGGAGCGATATTTCTTTAATAGAAACAGTACATTTCTACAATTTAGCAAATAAAGATTTTTCTTTTAGCTTATGTAAGACAATATGGACATGTTCATAGTGTGAATCCATGTCAGGAGAAAAAATTAGAATGTCATAAAAGTAAACCACAATAACCTTCTAACCTTCCAATAATAACAGAAAATATGCCATTTATAATGTTTTCCATTCATAACCCTTCGGGATGTGTATCAAATTATCAGCCCCTCTAAGATCAAGCTTTGCGTCACGCCGCTGCCTGCCCCACTGCCTCGCGCACCACTGCTGCCCGCGCCCCGTCATACTCATCAGGTCCAGCGCGGTCCCGTCCTCTCTCCACCTCCTGCAGCAGCGTCTGCTTTCTGTTGGGCGCGCGCGCCCAGCTGGCCCTACCACGCACACCGCACTCTGTGAGACCAGCCGCCCTCCCGGCTCACTCTAGGACCCTGACCTGGAAACACCACCGCTCTTGCCCTTATCAGGCCGCCCCTTCCTCCTGGCGTTGCCTGATCGTCACTTGTGCTATGCGAGTGATCCTGGCCCCACGCCTGCCTGTCTCCTCCGTTCTTCCTGCCTCGCTTCCTTGCTTCCTATCACCTCCGCCCTGACTAACGTTCTCCATTGTGTCTTCTCCAGTTCTCGCCTGCCCGTGTCCACTCCCAGCCTGAGTTCCTGTGGCTCACCTTACTCTCCAGCCTTGTCCCTGTGTTCCAGCCATGCCAGCCTGTGTCTCCCTGCTCGTGTCTGTGTTCCTGCCGTGCCAGCCTGTGTCTCCGTCCTCTCCGTCTTCCGTGGTTCCTGTCATGCACGTCCGTCCGTCTGCCTCTCCAGCCTCCTGCTGTCTCCTGCGTCCGCCCCGGGTACCGGCTGCCGCGGTAAGTATCCCCAGGGCCTGTCCCTAACGCTCCCTGTATAGGGGGTGGTCCACCTGGCTCGCTCGCCCAGGAGAGGTTCGTTGCCGCGGTCCAGTGGGTTCACCCTTGGGAATCCTCACACTTAGAGAACCATTTAGTCCCAGTAAGCTGATTATATAGGTCGTGTATTCGTGGAAATGGGTAAGTATTCTTAACCGTAAATTTGTGTAATTAATGGAAATAAAGGCAAAGAACAAAGAAAAATCTAGCAGCTACAAGAGGAAGGATAGATATGACCCTTCTGTAAACTTGTTTGCATATTCTTTCATGATGGTATGTTCTCGACCCAATAAATTATACAGGCGAGCTTTAGTCAATTTGGCATTAGGGATATGATTAATAGTACAATCACAAGTACGATGGGAAGGTCGTATCTCTGCCTCTTTTTCCAAGAACACATCTCTAAAATCTTTTAGGTACCGTGGCAGACCCTCCAGACTAGCTGAGCAAATTTGTACAGACTTAAGATATTTCTAACGACAATCGGGACTCCACTTAACAATATCCTTCTGACACCGATCGATAACAGGATTGTGAATACACATCTAATGAAACCCCAATGTCAATCCAGCAGGTAAATTATCAAAAACATAGCATGAGATGGACTCAGAGTAGAGTGTTCTCACTCTAAGGCCGGGGTCACACTTGTGAGTGCAATGTGAGAAACTCGTGCGAGTCTCTCCCCTCAATATCCGGCACTGCCGCTGGCACTCGGGACCGGAGTGTGGGACTGCATGTCTTTCTATGCAGCTGAACGCTCCAGTCCAAACCACTTGCGGCAGTGCCAGATATTGAGGCGAGAGACTTGCGCGAGTTTCTTGCATTGAACTCGCAAGTGTGACCCCGGCCTAAGTTGTGAATTCCACCGTTACCAGCTAGACAAAGTTCTGGAGTAACGGTGTCCTGTCAATGGCGACAATTTGAATGGGTCTCGCTAATCTAACTGTCCCTAATCCTAATTTAAGAACCAGTCCTGAATCAATCACATTGGCTGCAGTACCACAGTCATTGAAAGCAAATGCAGATCATCGCAGGTTCTGGAAACATTGTTTTACTTTTAGCAGCACTTTATCGAAGGAGTAAAAAGGTACTTGGAAGTTTGGGTGACCTCGATAATCACCCAAACTTAGGCATTTTCCTCCATCTTGCTTGTTTAAGGGCGTATCGTGCAGTCACAAACAAAATGCTCAGCGCGACCACAGTAAAAGCAAAGTCTGAGATTGCGTTGTCTCCTCTTAACGACCCAAGAGCTGGCAGCTTCAACTTACATTGGATCCTTGTCACGGCTGTGTCAGAGGCTGCAGACAGTCGCACTGCAGTTAGCTGCAGAAGGTCTCAGCAGTTGGCTTTGAAAACTCGTTCCTACTCCTTCTGACTTTAGGACCCAGTGGAAACCAACCCCGGCTCTATTTGACACACCTGGACAGGGTGTTTATAACTGCCAGCTTGCTGCTGGGAGTTGCCGGTGATATTTCCATTTCCCTGTTGAGGCTTGGAGCTATAGAAGTCAGCTATCTTTCTCTTTGGTTTTTGGAGGACATCACTTTCTCTCTCTGAGTCTACTCAATCTAAATGTACCCCTTGTTTTTGTATCCCATCTGTCTTTAGTGGTAGTGGGGATTGACTAGTGGGCATCCTGTCCTTCCCTATGCAGGTCTTATCGACATGGTCAGGCAGGAGTTAGGTATCCTGCTCGGCAAAACCTATATAGAGATGCTTATGGCAGACAGGGATACGTTAGATCTGCCTAGGGGTCTCCGCTCCCCCCTCTAGTTTTGGGCTCCCTTCCCCTTATCCATTCGTGTTGCACTTAGTCTTTCCTACACTGTGTGTGACATTATCACCGACCGTGCATATTTAAAGGGAAAAAAAACTGACTTTTTTTGTGTGTATGTTTTTTCGGGTGTGGTTTTTATTTTTTCCCTTTTTCTCCCTTGGTAAGGATCTGGTTGCAGGACTAACGGTGCAGCTGCCCTGTCTGTCTCTGGAGGTGAATGACCTCTATTATGAGGTTCAGCAGCTGCGACAGCGGCTACAGGTCGCTGATGTTGGGGTCTCTGCAGGTAGGCCAGTCCAGCCTGAACCCAAGGTTGCCCTCCCAGACAGATTTTCTGGAGGAAGGGACAAGATTTTTGTGTTTAAGGAAGCTTGCAAACTTTATTTTAAGCTTCAACCGGAAATGAAGATCAACGAGTGGGCATTGTGATCTCCCTACTACAGGGAGATCCACAGTCCTCAGCGTTCTCTTTGCCACAGGATTTGGTTTGTCTCCATTCTGTGGAGGAATTTTTGGGGGGCTCTTGCCATTATCTATGATGACCCTGACCGAGTTGCTTTGGCTGAGTCCAGGTTGAGTCACCATCGGCAGGGGGATCGATCAGTGGAGATATAGTTTCAAATTCCACAGGTGGATAACTGATACTAAGGGTATGTGCACACGTTATTATTATTATTTATTATTATAGTGCCATTTATTCCATGGCGCTTTACATGTGAGGAGCGGAATACATAATAAATACAAGTGTTACCAAGGCTGGTCAGGAGCCGTAATCTCCAGGAGTGGACCCTCTGGACCGTGGCACCAAGGGGCCCCGGGCGAGCAGCCAGGTGGAGCCGACCCCTATACAGGGATCGTTAGGAGCAGGCCCAGGGGTTTGGGTACCACGATAGTCGGTACCGAGAGGGGAGGCTCAGGATGGACTGGAGTAGGAGTGCGGGACCGAAGTGTAGACAAGAGGACAGGGCAGGATCAATGGAGACAGGACTGGAGTAAGACTGTAGGACTGGAGCAAGGATAGATGGCTGGAGCAGGAACACAGGAGGCAGGACTGGAATAGGACTGTAGGACTGGAGTGTGGATAGCAGGATGGAGCAGGAACACCGGATGCAGGACTGGAGTAGGACTGGAGTGAGGATAGCAGGCTGGAACAGGAACACCGGAGGCAGGGCTGAAGTAGGATGGAGGGATTGGCGTGTGGAGAGCAGGACTGCGAGGCTACTGCAGGAGCACACGAGGAAGCAGGGCCCAGTGTGCTAGGAAACACAACGATCAGGCGCCTCCCTCAGGGGGAAGCGGCCTGATATGGCCCAGTCTGGTCTGCCATTGGTCAGTAGGTGCTTCCGGGTCAGGGCATTGCCGGGGCACAAGTAACAGGAGGGTGGCGCGGCCTATGGCGCATGCGCATTGCATGCAGAGACCCCGTCGGCCGTGAGCCTGTCAGAAGGGACCGCCGTGACTGTCGGGCGGTGAGGGGCTGCGGCGTAGGAGCGGAGACCGGGTGAGTATGACAGGATATGGGGAGCATTGATATTCTCCCGAGGTTCCCAGGACCTCTCCTCAGGACCAAAGCCCTTCCAGTCAATAAGAAAAAGTGTCCTACCTCTAACCTTCTTCATGGCGATAATGTCCTCCACCTCAAAGACATCATCGGCACCAACCGGCTGAGAACCGGGATCAGACACAGAATGGAAGCGATTCAGCACCACAGGTTTCAGGAGAGAGACGTGGAAGGTAGAGTTGAGCGACTTTGGTCGGATCGGGTTTCATGAAACAAAATTTGTTTCAGATGAAACTCGTCCGACTAGGGTAAAAAAAGTCGGAGTTGTTTCGTCCGAAACCCGACCCCAGTGCAAGTCAATGGGGAATAAAAGTCGGCATTGAGCGGATGAATGTCATCCACTCAATGCCGACTTTTATTCCCCATTGACTTGCATTGGGGTCGGGTTTCGGACGAAACTCCGACTTTTTTTTGCCCTAGTCGGATGAGTTTCATCTGAAACAAATTTTGTTTCATGAAACCCGATCCGACCAAAGTCGCTCAACTCTAGTGGAAGGTGTTCGGGACCCGGAGCGAAGCAGGCAACCTCAATTTGTAGGCGACTTCGTTGATACGACCTAGAATTTCAAACGGACCGATGTAGCGTGGACCCAACTTGTAAGAGGGCAGTTTCAAGCGGATGAATTTGGACGAGAGCCAGACTTTGTCCCCGATACGATATGGTGGGGAATCCAATCTCTTCTTGTCGGCATGATTCTTCATCCGATCAACGGCCCTCTTGAGTGACGTGTTGGTCTCGGTTCAGATCTTGGAAAATTCAGAGGACAGGGCAGGGGCTATCGGAAGGGGAACACCAGGATGTCTGCCAAACACAATGAAAAACGGAGACTTGGCCGAAGACTCGCCAGCATGGTTGTTATAGGCGAACTCTGCCCAGGGGAGTAAGTCAACCCAGTCGTTCTGGTGGGCGTTGGAGAAATGATGTAGGTACCCAGTCAACGTCTGGTTGGTACGCTCCACCTGCCCACTGGACTGTGGATGGTAGGCAGAAGAGAAATCAAGGAAAACGTTCATGAGCTTACAAAGTACCCGCCAGAACTTGGAGGTGAACTGAACCCCTCTGTCAGACAATACATTGCGGTAATCCATGGAGTCTGAAGATTTGATGGATGAACACTTTGGCCAACTCAGGAACCGAGGGGAGACCGGGCAGAGGGACGAAGTGGGCCATATTGGAGAAACGATCCACCACCACCAAGATGACTGTGCAGCCAGAAGAACAGGGTAGATCAGTGATGAAATCCATGGCAATGTTCTCCCAAGGAACCGCAGGGACGGGCAACGGAAGCAACAAGCTGGATGGAGGTCGTCGTGGCACTTTGTTTTTAGCACAGGAGGGACAGGAGGCCACGAAATCGAGTACATCTTGGCGAAGTGTGGGCCACCAGTAGTGACGCGTGATAAGGTCAAGGGTTTTCTTAGTACCGGCATGGCCGGCCAGTCTGGAGGAGTGCCCCCATAGAAGGACTTTTCACTTGAGGTTTTCAGGCACAAGCGTCTTACCAGGAGGTGGAGAAAGCCAGTTCACTGGAGCCACCGTGATGATTCTAGTGGGGTCAATGATATGCGAAGGTTCCTCCGCTGTTTCGTGTGGCTGGAAGACCCTGGACAGAGCGTCGGCTTTGATATTCTTGTTGCCGGGACGAAAACTGAGCTCGAAGTCAAATCGGGCAAAAAATAGGGACCATCTGGCCTGACGAGGGTTGAGTATCTGGGCAGACTGGAGATAGGCCAGATTCTTGTGATCCGAGAAGATGACAAAGGGATGGACAACCCCTCCAGGAGATGACGCCATTCCTCCAAGGCCAACTTTATGGCCAGGAGTTTTCAGTCGCCAATCGAGTAGTTAAACTCGGATGGAGAGAAGGCCTTAGAGAAGAAGCCACAGGGGTGCAGACGACCGGAGGTGGATCTCTGGGACAATACTGCTCCGGCACCTGTCGAGGAAGCGTCCACCTCGAGCACAAAAGGTCGGATACTCTCAGGGCGATGCAGGGTCGGGGCCGTGGAGAAAGCCTGTTTTAGGGTTAGAAAGGCCTCCTCCGCCTCAGGAGTCCAATCATTGGGAGTAGTCCCTTTACGGGTGAGAGCAGAAATGGGTTTAGTTATTGCAGAAAAGTGAGAGATGAATTGACGGTAATAATTGGCGAATCCGAGAAACCGTTGTATTGCCCTTACTCCGACGGGGCGAGGTCATTTGAGAATGGCAGTCAACTTCTCGGGATCCATCCTCAATCCAGCGTCAGAGATAATGTAACCCAGAAACGGCAGAGAGGTCTGCTCAAAGAGACATTTCTCTATCTTCGCATACAGGCGATTCTCCCGAAGACGCTGTAATAGAGTTGAGCGACTTTGGTCGGATCGGGTTTCATGAAACAAAATTTATTTCAGATGAAACTCGTCCGACTAGGGCAAAAAAAGTCGGAGTTTCGTCCGAAACCCGACCCCAATGCAAGTCAATGGGGAATAAAAGTCGGCATTGAGCGGATGACATTCATCTCATCCACTCAATGCCGACTTTTATTCCCGATTGACTTGCATTGGGGTCGGGTTTCGGACGAAACTCCAACTTTTTTTGCCCTAGTCAGACGAGTTTCATCTGAAACAAATTTTGTTTCATGAAACCCGATCCGACCAAAGTCGCTCAACTCTACTCTGTAACACCAGGCAGACACTCTTTCTGTGGGATGAGAGATCTGGGGAGAAGACGAGGATGTCATCCAAGTACAGGACCACACAGGAGTACAAGATATCCCTGAAGATCTCGTTGACGAACTCTTGAAACACCGCAGGAGCATTGCAGAGACCAAAGGGCATGACCAGGTACTCGTAATGGCCGTCTCGAGTGTTGAAAGCCGTCTTCTACTCGTCACCAGCGCGGATACGGACCAGGTTATAGGCTCCTCTGAGGTCTAGCTTGGAGAAGACCCGAGGCCCTCTGAGACGGTCAAACAACTCTGGAATGGGTGGAAGAGGATACCTGTTCTTGATGGTAATCTCGTTCAAGCCCCTATAGTCAATGCACGGTCGTAGAGATCCGTCCTTTTTCTTGACGAAGAAAAACCCGACTCCCGCGGGTGAGAAGGATTTTCGTATAAAGCCTTTGGCGAGGTTCTCCCGGACATACTCTGACATGGTAACGGTCTCTGCGGGAGACGGGGTAGATTCTGCCCCTTAGGGGGGTTGAACCGGGAACTAGTTCAATTGGGCAGTCAAAAGGCCGGTGAGGAGGAAGAACCTCCGCTTCCTTCTTATCAAAGACATAAACAAAGGAACTGTAGGCTGAAGGAAGACCCGGAAGGTCTGGAGGCGACCGGAGCGGTAGCCAGACAGACAGGAGTAAGACAGCGAGCTTGGTACAGGTACCCCCAGCGGAGGATCTCCCCTGATGACCAGTCGAGAACAGGCTGATGAGTCTTTAACCATGGAAGGCCGAGTAGGATCGCGTGGGAGAGCTTAGGCAAAACGTAAAAGGCTATCTTCTCTCGATGTAAGGCTCCGACTTGCAACTCCACTTCCTCAGTGACCAAGGTGACGGTCACCTGTAGCTGTCTCCCATCTACTGCGGCAATCTGGAGAGGATTAGATAGAGTAACCACGGGTAGAGTTGAGCGACTTTTGGTTTTTTAGGGTCGAGTTTCGTTTCGTGAAACCCGACTTTTCCAAAAGTCGGGTCGAGCAAGATCGTCCGATTATAGGGAAAAGTCGGGGTCGTCCCGAAACCCAATGTAAGTCAATGGGGAATAAAAGTCGGCAGTGAGAGGAGGACAGGAAACACACCTACAGTGCCCATTTGAATGCCAAAAGCATCAATTCTTCTTACTTAAGCTTGTCAACCTTAATTAACTTCATAATACAAGTTACGCACTGAAAAATGGGGGTTATTTGGCTAAAGTTGTGGGGGGGTAGGGCTGGCTCCAGGTTTTCATGTGCCCTGGGCGAAAGAGCGCCCCTTTAACACATACCACAACTCATCATGCTCCGATACGGCAGAGAAATAGCGGTATAGTACAATGAAAAATACTTCACTTTTTACATCTCATGACGAGGCCCATCTATTTCTCCATACAGAATCATTGGTCCCATATAATGTTTGAAACAGTATATGATGAGCTCCACATAATGCTACAGTATATGTTGGTCCCCATGGATGAAGCTCCACTGTCTTATGGGCCCAAATAATGCTCCAAACATAATGGGCCCCATTTCTAATGCTCTAGTGTATAATGGGCCCTGTAAATGCTGCTCCAGTGTCTGATGTCCACCTTTGGAATGTTCCAGCGTATGATGGGCCCCATCTATCATTTTCCAGAGTATAGTGCTCCCCAAAAATTGCTGTCCCAACATTGAAAACAATCAAATAAGTCCTCGCTAGGGAATCCCTGTACTAGTCTGGACTCCTCCTCGTCCACATCTTCCATCTCACTGCACAGTATTTCAACCTTGCAAGCAGGGGGGGCCCACTCGTTGGCGACGGCACTGGCACAGGGCCCCTGATAGTACGGTGGTGTGTCTGATGGCGGGTGGGCCGAACCTGCACTTTCATCTGCAGCTTCCTCTTTGTCACCGTGTAAGATGGAACTGTATATGGGAAGGGTAACCTGAGTTTCATCAGGGTCAGATTCAGGCCGTGTAGCGTGCGAGGGGAATGTAGTGGTCTGGGTCAATGTACCAGCAGATTCATCGAGCAGTGGCTGGGCATCAGTGCACTTGTGTCGCCCCCAGGAGTACGGTCGCCACAGTGGCATTACCTTCCTCCTAGGGAGTGTGATGTCATGCTTGGGAGCAACGAAGGATCTCTCTAGCAGGTTAACTGATTGGGCGGCGTTATTCCCACGAGTCATGACCCTCCAAACAGCGTTCATGAAGGCAAAGTGTTTGTTTTACGTGGGCAGTATGGTTGCAAAGCTGAACCTTAAAGGAATGTCCAGAAGGGCACCACCAGGAGTGGAGCCTACTGCGTAATTTGACTCAACACGGGCAACCTCAACCATGCCAGCTACAGAACAGATGCACACATTGCAAGCTTAATTCCGTTAACGAACGAGACTCCGTCATGCCCCGCGGTCCGAGTCCGGCTTACTAGAGGGACACGTGAGGCTCTGGCACATGAGATTGGCCAATAACTGGTGTGTCATGCCCTTACATGTCCGTGGCTGCATATGCGCTACACTGAAAAGGCCAGCGTTTGTCGCTTACAGGTGCAGATAACCCGCTGAACAACGTTAGTGATGGGGATCTGTGATTACAATTATTACCCGCGAACGATGATTTCCCAGTAAGTGCAGGTCAACCGCAGTTCCGGAATTAGGCCTAACCGTCATTCCTGAAAAAATTAAAAACTTACGTGTGCAAACCACAGGTGCTGTAGCTTGCTTAACAGCTCGCCAGCCGTTCTCACGCCCAGTATGGATTACACGTGATTGCACAAAGGTGAGAAAGGGTACCGTATCCCCAGATAACATGTATGGATAGCGTACACATTCAAAATATATGTCTATACATCAGGAGGCAGGCTCAGACGGTGTTAGGCCCAGTATGGATTGCACGTGATTGCACAAAGGTTAGAAAGGGTACCGTATCCCCAGATAACATGTATGGATAGCGTACACATTCAAAATATATGTCTATACATCAGGAGGCAGGCTCAGACGGTGTTAGGCCCAGTATGGATTGCACGTGATTGCACAAAGGTTAGAAAGGGTACCGTATCCCCGGATAACATGTATGGATAGCGTACACATTCAAAATATATGTCTATACATCAGGAGGCAGGCTCAGACGGTGTTAGGCCCAGTATGGATTGCACGTGATTGCACAAAGGTTAGAAAGGGTACCGTATCCCCGGATAACATGTATGGATAGCGTACACATTCAAAATATATGTCTATACATCAGGAGGCAGGCTCAGACGGTGTTAGGCCCAGTATGGATTGCACGTGATTGCACAAAGGTTAGAAAGGGTACCGTATCCCCGGATAACATGTATGGATAGCGTACACATTCAAAATATATGTCTATACATCAGGAGGCAGGCTCAGACGGTGTCAGGCACAGTATGGATTTGACGGCCCAGACTACACAGCGGAGGAGCAGGGAGAGGTAAAGATTGCAAATGCTGGGGCCCTGCCCAAGCAAGGGGGGCCCACTCATGGGCGTCGGTACTGGCACTGGGCCCCTCATAGTACAGCGGTGTGTCTGACGGCGGGTGTGCACCACCACCGTCAGAGACACCTGATTGCACTATGAGGGACCCTGTGCCAGTGCCCGCGCCCAAGAGTCGGCCTACCCACCTGTCCAGGGCAACGGCACTCGCACGGTGTCGTGCGCTAGGTGGTGACCCCGGCCATGGGGGGGGAGGCAGCACAGTTAGGGAGTTTTAGAAAGTGGCATATGTTGATGTTGGACATTCAGCTGATGCAAAAGGCGAAATAGGTGAAGTCCCAGGAAGAGGTGGACCAAAGCAAGCCATTTTTCTGTCACCCTATGTGTCATCAGGGGAAGGTGGGACAAAATCCTTGGAAACCCATGCATGGTTCATTTTAATGAAGGTTAGATCATCCACATTTTGGGTTGACAGACGGGTCCTTTTTTCTGTCAGGATTGATCCAGCTGCACTGAAGACTCTTTCCGATAGCACACTTGCAGCTGGGCAAGCGAGCTCCTGTAAGGCATATTGGGCCAATTCAGGCCAGGTGTCCAGTTTAGCGGCCCAATAGTCAAAGGGGAATGACCTGTGTGGGAGAACATCGATATGGGAGGAAAAGTAGTTTGTAACCATAGTTGACAACTGCTGTCTCCTGTCACTTTCCATCGATGCAGTATTACCAGTTGTGTGAGCGGTATTTGAAAAATCAGTCCACAACATTGTCATGAAACCCCTGTCTCCAACGCCACTTCTGCTGTGTGCACCACGAACACCTCTGCCAAGCTGCCCCCGGCCCGTACGGCTCGTGTGAGAACCATCACCGCTGCTGTGTGCTGGGAATGCCTCAAGCAACCGATTTACCAGAGTTGCTTGTTTATTAGCCAATATTAGGTCAAGGTTCTCCTGTGGCATGATGTTTTGTAATTTGCCTTTATAGCGTGGATCCAGGATGCTGGCCAACCAGTAGTCGTCATCGTTCATCATTTTGGCAATGCGGGGGTCCCTTTTTAGGATCTGCAAGGCATAATCTGACATGTGGGCCAATGTTCCCGGTGTCAATGATGCACTGAGAGTGCTGGTTGGAGGAGCACTTTCTGGCAAATCCACATCCCTCCAGTCACGCACAAACCCTGTACCAGACCTTGCCACGCCAACATTTTCACTTGCCCCACGAGATGCATCCTCCTCCCCTAAGTAATCACCCCCATCATCATCCTCCTCCTCCTCTTCTTCCTCCACCTCGTCCAGGAGAGGTCCCTGAGCAGACAATGGCTGAATGTCATCAAGGATTCCCTCCTCCTCTTCCTCCTCATCAACATTGGCTGCAGACGCCTGCTCCTTAAGGTGCGTCAAAGTTTGCATGAGCAGACGCATAAGTGGGATGCTCATGCTTAGGATGGCGTCGTCTGCGCTTACCAGCCGTGTGCATTCCTCAAAACACTGAAGGACTTTACAGAGGTCTTTCAGCTTCGACCACTGCACACATGTCAACTCCATGTCTGCTCTCAAAGTGCCTGGCCGTGTATCCTCCCACAAATGCATTATGGCCTGCCTCTGCTCGCACAGCCGCTCCACCATGTGCAGGGTGGAGTTCCACCTTGTTGCAATGTCGATAATGAGGCGGTGGTTGGGAAGGTGGAGCAATCGCTGCAGCTTCTGCATACGAACGGAGTGTACAGGCGACCGGCGGATGTGCGCGCACAGTCTTCGCACCTTCTGGAGCAGGGCTGTTAACTCCGGATAATTTTTGAGGAAGCACTGCACCACCAGGTTCAAGGTGTGAGCCAAGCAAGGTATGTGGCTGAGTTTTGAAATGGCTATGGCTGCCACAAAATTACGGCTGTTATCACTAACTACCTTGCCTGCCTCAAGATGTACACTGCCCAGCCATGACTCAGTTTGTCGCTTCAAGTACTCGGCCAGCACCTCGGCGGTGTGTCTGTTGCCCAAACACATCATCTGCAACACAGCCTGCTGACGCTTTCCACTAGCTAGGGGGACACATCGTGTGCAACAGTGGCAGCTGCAGATGGAGTGCTCGTACGATTGCGCTCTGTGGACGAGCTTTCGCTTCTGGAGGAGGAGGGTCGAACGCCTACAGCCAACTGTTTCCTATACCGTGGGCTAGGCAGCACTGTCCCACCACCGCTGTCCCCTGTGGACCCTGCATCCACCACATTAACCCAGTGCGCAGTGATGGACACGTAACGGCCCTGGCCATGCTGACTGGACCATGCATCAGTTGTGAGGTGCACCTTTCCGCTCACTGACTGCTTGAGTGCATGGACAATGCGGTCTTTCACATGATGGTGGAGGGCTGGTGTCATGATCCAGTGTTGGATCTGGCGGTATTAAAAGCACAAAGTGAACTTTTTTTACTTTGGTTGAGTTCAAAGGTGTTTTGACTGTCCCCGGTGGTGGTTAGTGGTATCGCACCATAGGTTTAGGTTAATGTTCACTTAATTAGGGATCAGGTGTGACTCCCTATAAATGTGTGCTTAGGGGGTTCACTCACCGCTGGTGATATTTCTTTCTGAGTTGTTGGAGAGCCTGGTGGAAGGATGGAGCGGGATAGGAGTCCTGCGCAGTCAGCCAGAGAGGATGAGTGCCAGCTAATGGTGTCTGCAGGAAGGACTGGCATGGCTTGGTGGAGTCGCAGTTTGTGGTGTCGGCGGGAAGTGCTGGCATGGCTTGGAGGAGTGGCGACTTGGAAGAGAGTTGCACTCAGCATGCTCTACTTGGTTGCTGAGAACTGGACTCGAGCATGCTTGGATTCTTGGCAGAGGCTGGACTCATCTTGGGACTCTGTGTACTGGACTGCTGCAAGTGGTGATGGACTCTGCTCCCAGGCTGCACGATGGTGACGGATCTAGTTATGTGATGGATCAGGGTGGAGAAGAAGATGCACACAGGTGGTGGGCTCTGTTGCTAGGAGCGCACGCAACAGAGCAAAGATAAGTGGTGGTTTCCCTGTATTGTCTCTTTCCTCATGTGTGTTGTTAGTGCAGTGGTGGGATTAGTCTCCGCACCGACCTATTCCCTAGTGAGGGTTTAGGCTCAGGGCGAGCAAGGGCGTTAAGGTACGCGTGCGGCGACAGGTGCGGAGCCTGTTTAGGGAATGTGAGGAGTGTAGGGACACTGCTCAGGGGAGTGCAGGAGGTCTCCATTTCTCCATTCCCTATCGCAGGGCCCACCATTGTTAAAGTTACCCAGGTTCCCCCCTTATTATTTAAATGCGCCTTACTGGAGGCGGTGTTTCCAGATATATGTATGCATGGCGTGTAATACCTAAATCCGCCAGGTGGAGGCGGCGTATCCACCTGCACGCTTTATTATTTAAATTCGCCCCACTGGAGGCGGTGTATCCAGGGTCACGTGTGTTATGGGTTCGCCTTGCGGCATCATCTGCGTCCTGACATACGTGACCATGACATTATCACCAGCCCTTACTTTTTTTTTCCGGTGAGCTTTGGCCATGTGGAGACCTGTGGTAATTGCTGCCGGGCCTCACTGAGGTGCAGTGGGGAGCGGCAAGGTGTGTTTAAGCCGCTGCAGCAGCAGTTATCAGGGTCTGGGGCCTCGGCTCAGATAACCAGAGAAACAAAAATGGCGGCTGCGGTCTGGCAAAAGCCCCTAGAGTCGCTGCTGGGGAGCGGGACTTGCTCTTACAGGGGACGCACCCAGGCAGGTGGGAGGAATGGTGCCCCACGGAGCTGCCTGGTATTCCCCGAGGTGAAGGGGTACGTCCCTGTAGTGAGCAGATTGGTAAATAGTCCGCGGGGCTCATGCCAAATCTTCGATGCCGCCCCTCCTGGTCGTGTGGAGGCGACCAGCGAGTATATATATATATATATTTTCCTCCATATTCCTGTGGCTATGGTACTAAAACCCCCTAGAGTCGCTGCTGGGGAGCAGGACTGGTTCATGCAGGCGGGCGCACCCAGGCAGGTGGGAGGAATGGTGCCCCACGGAGCTGCCTGGTATTCCCCGAGGTGAAGGGGTAAGCCCCTGTGGTGAGCTGACTGGTGTGATAGTCCGCGGGGTTTTACACCAAATCTTCATACCATCGAAGAAGCCGCCCTCCTGGTCGTGTGGAGGCGACCAGCGAGAGTATATTTCCTCCATTTCCCGGTCCCCTTCTCCTCCTGGTGTGTGCAGCAGGTGTGCTGCGGGGGAGTAGGGACAAATCTCTGCCCTCGCCATTGACCAACCCTAGGAGGTGCAGTCCTCATGGTGAAGGGGTTGGAGGGTGGTGTCCCTTGGGGAATAGTGGGGGTGTGAGTGTGGTGACACAGGGGGACGCCTCTGTTGTCAAGTCCAGAGTGAGTTCACCAAGTTATGACAAATGTATGTGTGCAATAAACGTTCTGGTCCGGACCTGTGTGTGAACGAGCATGTATGGGTGCCACCAAAAAACATCTTGTGGAAATGTGTTATGGAGTCTGATCAGCTCTGAGCAAACCTACACATACATTAACTCGTTCCCCAGGTCGGCGCTGTGGAGACGAGTGGTGCCTCCAAAAGGAACATATATTGCCAATATCAGTGGTGTTTGTCATAAACCTGAAGTGTCAGGGAATGGTGGGGTGAACTCAGGGTCTGGGCGTCCCCGCTGTAGGTGTTTCCCTAATGAAGGGTGGTCTTGAGGGTCCAGAGGCCCCTCATTAAGGAGGGGGTACTGTCATGATCCAGTGTTGGATCTGGCGGTATTAAAAGCACAAAGTGAACTTTTTTTACTTTGGTTGAGTTCAAAGGTGTTTTGACTGTCCCCGGTGGTGGTTAGCGGTATCGCACCATAGGTTTAGGTTAATGTTCACTTAATTAGGGATCAGGTGTGACTCCCTATAAAGGTGTGCTTAGGGGGTTCACTCACCGCTGGTGATATTTCTTTCTGAGTTGTTGGAGAGCCTAGTGGAAGGATGGAGCGGGATAGGAGTCCTGCGCAGTCAGCCAGAGAGGATGAGTGCCAGCTAATGGTGTCTGCAGGAAGGACTGGCATGGCTTGGTGGAGTCGCAGTTTGTGGTGTCGGCGGGAAGTGCGGGCATGGCTTGGAGTGGCGACTTGGAAGAGAGTTGCACTCAGCATGCTCTACTTGGTTGCTGAGAACTGGACTCGAGCATGCTTGGATTCTTGGCAGAGGCTGGACTCATCTTGGGACTCTGTGTACTGGACTGCTGCAAGTGGTGATGGACTCTGCTCCCAGGCTGCACGATGGTGACGGATCTAGTTATGTGATGGATCAGAGTGGAGGAGAAGATGCACACAGGTGGTGGGCTCTGTTGCTAGGAGCGCACGCAACAGAGCAAAGATAAGTGGTGGTTTCCCTGTATTGTCTCTTTCCTCATGTGTGTTGTTAGTGCAGTGGTGGGATTAGTCTCCGCACCGACCTATTCCCTAGTGAGGGTTTAGGCTCAGGGCGAGCAAGGGCGTTAAGGTACGCGTGCGGCGACAGGTGCGGAGCCTGTTTAGGGAATGTGAGGAGTGTAGGGACACTGGCTCAGGGGAGTGCAGGAGGTCTCCATTTCTCCATTCCCTATCGCAGGGCCCACCATTGTTAAAGTTACCCAGGTTCCCCCCTTATTATTTAAATGCGCCTTACTGGAGGCGGTGTTTCCAGATATATGTATGCATGGCGTGTAATACCTAAATCCGCCAGGTGGAGGCGGCGTATCCACCTGCACGCTTTATTATTTAAATTCGCCCCACTGGAGGCGGTGTATCCAGGGTCACGTGTGTTATGGGTTCGCCTTGCGGCATCATCTGCGTCCTGACATACGTGACCATGACAGCTGGGATGGCTTTGCGAGAGAAGAAGTGGCGACTGGGTAGGTCATAGCGTGGTACTGCATAGGCCATGAGTTCGCGGAAAGCTGTGCTTTCCACCAACCGAAAGGGCATCATCTCAAACGAGATTAGTTTGGCAATGTGGGCGTTCAAACCCAGTGTACGCGGATGAGAGACTGAGTACTTTCTTGACCTACTCATAGTGTCTGGGAGGGTGAGCTGGACTTGAGAGCTGCATATGGTGGAAGTAGCGGTGGACAAGGCGGACTGAGAGAGGGTTGATGATGGTGATGGAGTTGTTGTTCTTTCTGATAGTATAACAAAAAGACACATCACTCCGAAAATTCGATAAGGGGTGCTCAGAACAGGATACCAGTCCCAATAAATCATATAAGAAAAAAATCCGGCACTCCCAAATGCAAAAAGAAGTTCCTTTTTATTTTTCACAGCTTAATAATCCACATGATGTACATTCAATAACGTTTCGGTCTCTATAATGGACCTTCTTCAAACATGTGGAGCTGTGAGAATCGTCACGTGCAGGAAAACATGCGCTGTCAGTTGTATGCTGCCATAAGAAAAAGCGCACTTTTTCTTATGGCAGCATACAACTGACAGCGCATGTTTTCCTGCACGTGACGATTCTCACAGCTCCACATGTTTGAAGAAGGTCCATTATAGAGACCGAAACGTTATTGAATGTACATCATGTGGATTATTAAGCTGTGAAAAATAAAAAGGAACTTCTTTTTGCATTTGGGAGTGCCGGATTTTTTTCTTATATAGTTGTTCTTTCTGATGGCCTAGAATCAGTCTTTCGTTGATATAACAGTGGGATTCCCTGACTGCTGTGGCCTTGCAACGACACCTCAACATTTGCTGCTGTGCTAACCGGTGGGCTTACAGTGGGGGAAACAATGTAGCGTTGCTGACTACTTTCGTTGTGATCAGTTGTACATGTGGCACTTGAGGTTTGGTGTTGTGTCCACGCTTGCAAGTGCATGCTGGTTAAATGTCTAAGCATGCAACTGGTATTCAAATTTTTCAGATTTTTCCCTCGGCTAAAGGTCTTTGCGCACTTCTTACAGATAACCTTGGCCTGATCATGAGGATTTTGTTCAAAAAAGTGCCACACTGCACTCTTCCTACTTTGGCAGACATTTTGCGGCCTAGCACGCTGTGATCTTTTGACCCTCTGGACAAGCTGTCCAGCAACTATTTTGATGTTTGGAACCTGTCTTTGGAGTGCTCCGGGCCTGCCAGATAACAGCTGTTGCGATGTCGATGTCTGCTGTGGATGCTCCTCATCTGAGCTATTGGAAGCAGCACCCTCTTCCCCCAATGGATGCCAATCTGGGTCAACAACTGGGTCATCCATCACCTCCTCTTCTATGTCATGTGCACCTTCCTCTGTGTCACCGTGTATGGTGGTATAGTGTGCGGGAAGGGGCACCTGAGTCTCATCAGGGTCAGAATCTGGCTCTGTACACTGCGAGGACAATGTAGTGCTCTGAGTGAATGTACCAGCAGAATCATCCATCAGAGGCTGTGCATCAGTGCACTCCATGTCAGATTCATCTTGGCCTGGGTAATTCACCATTTCACTTGATAATCCAGGCATGGTATGTGAAAACAGCTCCATGGAGTAATCAGTACTATGGCCTGCATCATCCTTCAATCTTGGTTGGGGTGAAGGACACAAGGAAAGGTGTGGTTCATGAACATGAGCCTCCAATGACGACTCAGTGCTTTTACTTTTTACAACTGAAGAAGAGGAGGCGATAGAGCTGGAGGCTGAGTCAGCAATGTAAGACAAAACTTTTTCCTGATGCTCTGGCTTTAAAAGCGGTTTGCCAACTCCTAGAAAACTAAGCGTTCGAGGCCTTATGTAGCCAGACGATGACGCAGGCTCAACACCTCCTGCATTCGGTCCTATTTTGCTCTTGCCACTACCATCAGATCCACCACCAACACCATCATTACCAGCTGCCAACCCCCGCCCAATTCCACGGCCTCTTCCACCAGCCTTCCTCATTTTTGGTAGAAATGTAGACAAAATCCAACAAACTATATAGTAATGTAAAACAAGGTACAAGGTGTCTATAGGACAGGGGAGATTTTTAATTTCTGCACACACTTGTGGACACTGGACACTTATGGATTGTGTGAGGCCCACTGAGTATCTGAGCGCTCTGTCACAGGCTCGATGGCAGAGCTGTGACTAGAGGATAAGGGAGATTTTTAATTTCTGCACACACTTGTGGACACTGGACACTTATGGATTGTGTGAGGCCCACTGAGTATCTGAGCGCTCTGTCACAGGCTCAATGGCAGAGCTGTGACCAAAGTGACTAGAGGATAAGGGAGATTTTTAATTTCTGCACACACTTGTGGACACTGGACACTTATGGATTGTGTGAAGCCCACTGAGTATCTGAGCGCTCTGTCACAGGCTCGATGGCAGAGCTGTGACCAAAGTGACTAGAGGATAAGGGAGATTTTTAATTTCTGCACACACTTGTGGACACTTATGGATTGTGTGAGGCCCACTGAGTATCTGAGCGCTATGTCACAGGCAGAAATTGGCTAGTGTATCACAAACTACAAGGTGTATGTAGAATTGGGCAGAATTGGAATCTCCCTAGAGTGCAGGTCTGTAAGAACGGAACATGTCCTCGACTTATTCTCACAGAGTGACTCACTGATAGCTTCACTGTGGCTGTGATAACAGCCGTTACACGGTACTGTGTGAGGAGCGTACACCGCTGTATGGTGTGAAAAAATGCATGCTCAGTACCTCAGCAGGACAAAAAAAAAAATTGTGATTGCTTTTAAAAAAGCAGTTTGCGGAGCAGTGGGTAAACAGCAATGCAGGAATGTCAGGAAGCCTTAGAAGGCAGCCCAACAACCAACACCACTGATACACCACTATATAGCCTCCCCTTGCACTGCACAATGACTGGTGTGTTGTACAGGCAAAATCGCTAGCAGCAGAAGCAGTTTTTGGTGTCTTCTTCCCTGCCTAACGCTCTCCCTACAAAATCAGCAGCAGCAGCAGCTCTCCTTATTCTGAGATCAGCATGAGTAACATGGCGGTCGGCGTGCACGCCCTTTTATACCCCCTGTGACGCCCCCCAAAGCAAGCCAATCACTTGCATGCCCTTCTGAAAGATGGTGGTGACCCGTGCCTATGTCATCACGTTGCCCACAGTGTCCGTGGATCCTGATTGGCTGAAAAAGAGCTCAAAACAAACTTTTGAAAGGCGACTTTGGCGCGTAAGTCGCCGACCTCGTGGCCGACCTCATCCTAGGGTCGGGTTTCGTTTCATGAAACCCGACTTTGCCAAAAGTCGGCGACTTTTGAATTTTTTCGACCCGTTTCGCTCAACTCTAACCGCGGGAATTCGGTATTTGTCCATCTCTTCAGGCCGAATGAAGTTACCTGCCGAGCCCAAATCCACGTAGGCCACCTCGGACCCCCGTCTCTCCCCTGAAACCAAAAGAACAGATATAGTAAGAGGTTGAGAGGAATCATTAGCACCTAGGGAGGCCTCTCTTACCTGACCTAGGTGAAAGAGTTTCCCTGTCTCTCAGGACAGGTGCGGACGAAGTGTGACGAACCTCCGCAATAGAGGCATAGACCTTGTGCCTGCCTCTCTCTCCGACGCAACTCGGCTAACTTGAGGTGATCTATCTGCATGGCTTCTACCGAAGGGGAAGAAGCGGACCCGGCAGAACGGGGACTGGCAGAATGGGTGAAAAGGGAAGCTGGCCTGGCCTGTCTCTCGCTGACTCCTGAGCGCGCTCATGGAAGCGTAGGTCGATGCGGGTAGCCAGTGAGATAAGATCCTCTAAGGTGGTTGGGGTATCTCGACCTGCGAGTTCATCCTTTATTCTGCTTGAAAGACCGCTGTTATGAATGGGTCACCGAGGAGGAAAACAAAACCAAGCTAAGTCACAGAAAACCAGAGAGGGTGGTAACTAAGCGGATTGCAGACCCCTGATCCTAATCACACAACTAGCAGTAGCCGTGGAGCGTACCTACGATGATTCTAGACGCCTCGTCACAGCCGGAGGACTAAATAAGCCTAAAGCAAGAAAAGGGAAAATCTAAACTGCCCCAGAGCAGACCCCAAAGGAATAGACAGCCCCCACACATGTATTGATGGTGAGACAAGGTGAAAACACAAATACAGGTAGAAAAATAGGCTGAGCAAACGATGGGGCCCACACTAACTAGAAAGGACAGGAAAGGAAAGATACTGTCTGCAATCACTCCAAAAAACCCTGCAAAAATGTCCAACACTTCTGATAGCAAAAAAACCCTGAAGTCACTAGACTTCACCCACTATATCAGCACTCTGGCATATTCTGAGAACAGAGCAAAAAGAGGTCAATCTAATAAGGGACAAAAAGCAAACTGGCACATACAGAGAAATAAGAATGGAAATTCAGCACAGCCCCAACCTGGGCTGGCTAAACACACAAAAACTGAATAGACCAAACCAAATCAAGTGTGAACAATAGCAGAGAACACTTAGCTTGAGAAGGCAGGAACTGAACTGGAAGCTAGAACCTCAGGAGGCAGGAAAAAATCACCAGCATGGAAAGAGGGAATCGGCTGTCTTAAATCCAGTCAGAGACTCCAGATGTCCAATCCTCGTCCTCATTATCAGGTGGCAGTCTCTGTTAATTAGATCAGCTTCATTACCTCCTGCTACCACCAGAGGGAGCCCGTAAAGAGAACTCACGACTCCTCTGTCAACACACCCAGCTCCCTCACCAGAAACCAGAGGCAGACCAGAAAATGAGTTCACAACAGACCGCGCCAGAATGCCCCTACCAAAGCCGCGTTATTCCAGCCGAGCTCGGAGGAGATGGTGCGAAAGCGGATCGCGTACTGTCCGACCGTAAGAGAACCCTGATGTAGGTTAAAAAGAGACTCGGTGAGAGAGGCTACCCGACCCGGCTCATCGAAGACCCTGCAAAAAGTATCCAAGAAAACCGGAAGCCTCGAGACAACGGGGTCGTCCCGTTCCCAGAGAGGGTTCAGCCAAGACAGGGCCTCTCCCTCCAGATGGGACATAATGAAGGCCACTTTGGCCCGGTCAGAGGGATATTGCTGAGGCAACCATTCAAAATGGAGGCTACACTGATTTAAGAACCCCTGCAGAGCTTGGGATCCCCAGTGAACCGAGGCAGCGGGGCGTCGGGAGAGCTGTAGACATGGGGGGAGGAGTTGAGGGCGCGGCGGCTGACTGAAGGACCGACAAGCGGCTATCAAAGGAGGCCATGTAACTCAAAATATGGGCTTGAGTATCTCGTTGCTGACCCAGCTCCTGTTGAAGACTGACCAGTTTGAGTGGCGTTTCCAGGATTAGTCACCTGCAGGGCCGACAAACGGGTGTCCATAGACTTCATGACAGACATGATGCGTCCCTGATTCTCCCGCAAGAAGAGCAACTCTCTTTGGGTAGCAGCTGTAGTACTGGTGGAGTCCATGGCCTGATTGTACTGTTACCAAGGCTGGTCAGGAGCCGGAATCTCCAGGAGTGGACCCTCTGGACCGTGGCACCGAGGGGCCCCGGGCGAGCAGCCAGGTGGAGCCGACCCCTATACAGGGATCGTTAGGAGCAGGCCCAGGGGTTCGGGTACCACGATAGCCGATACCGAGAGGGGCGGCTCAGGATGGACTGGAGTAGGAGTGCGGGACCGAAGTGTAGACAAGAGGACAGGGCAGGATCACTGGAGACAGGACTGGAGTAAGACTGTAGGACTGGAGCGAGGATAGATGGCTGGAGCAGGAACACAGGAGGCAGGACTGGAATAGGACTGTAGGACTGGAGTGTGTATAGCAGGATGGAGCAGGAACACCATAGGCAGGACTGGAGTAGGAGTGAAGGACTGGAGTGAGGATAGCAGGCTGGAACAGGAACACCGGAGGCAGGACTGGAGTAGGACTGAAGGACTGGAGTGAGGATAGCAGGCTGGAACAGGAACACCGGAGGCAGGGCTGGAGTAGGATGGAGGGATTGGAGTGTGGAGAGCAGGATGGAGCAGGAACACCGGACTGTGGAGATACTGCAGGGAACACGGATAGCAGGATTGCGAGGCTATTGCAGGAAACACGGATAGCAGGACTGCGAGGCTACTGCAGGAGCACACGAGGAAGCAGGGCCCAGTGTGCTAAGAAACAACGATCAGGCGCCTCCCTCAGGGGGAAGCGGCCTGATATGGCCCAGTCTGGTCTGCTATTGGTCAGTAGGTGCTTCCGGGTCAGGACATTGCCGGGGCACAAGTAACAGGAGGGAGCCTGTCAGAAGGGACCGCCGTGACTGTCGGGCGGCGAGGGGCTACGGCGTGGGAGCAGAGACCGGGTGAGTATGACGGGACGGCGTAACAAGTACAGTAATCTTAAACAATACAAGTCACGATTGGTACAGAAGGAGGGAGGACCCTGCCCGCGAGGGCTCACAATCTACAAGGGATGGGTGAGGATACAGTAGGCGAGGGTAGAGCTGGTCGTGCAGCGGTTTGGTGGATCGGTGGTTACTGCAGGTTGTAGGCTTGTCGGAAGAGGTAGGTCTTCAGGTTCTTTTTGAAGGTTTCCATGGTAGGCGAGAGTCTGATATCTTGTGGTAGAAAGTTTCAGACTAGGGGGGATGCGCGGGAGAAATCTTGTATGCGATTGTGGGAAGAGGAGATAAAAGGGGAGTACAGAAGGAGATCTTGTGAGGATCGGAGGTTTCGTGCAGGTAAGTACCGGGAGACTAGGTCACAGATGTATGAAGGGCTCAGGTTGTGGATGGCTTTGTATGTCATGGTTAGGGTTTTGAACTGGAGTCTTTGGGTACTGGGGAGCCAGTTCAGGGATTGACGGAGGGGAGAGGCTGGGGAATAGCGGGGGGACAGGTGGATTAGTCTGGCAGCAGAGTTTAGAATAGATTGGAGGGGTGCAAGAGTGTTAGAGGTGTGTTTTGAAAGAGAGGTCAAGGATAACCCCAAGGCAGCGAGCAGTTGCAGATTTGCCTGCAGAATTTTCTGCACAGAATCTGCATCTCTTGGCAGAAAACGCAGGTAAAAATCCACGCAGATTTGATCCGTTTTTCATGTGGATTTGTATGTGTTTTTGTAAGCTAAATAAAGATCTATTATTTAACAAAAAAAAAAGAATCGTGATGTCATTTCTTTGTCTAACCTCTTATTTTGCATACTCCATTGAAGAATAATGTATACACACACAGATAGATATATCTATAGATAGATAGATAGATCTATAGATGTACAGTGCCTTACGAAAGTATTCAGCCCCCTGGAACTTTTCAACCTTTTCCCACATATCATGCTTCAAACATAAAGATACCAAATGTAAATTTTTGGTGAAGAATCAACAACAAGTGGGACACAATTGTGAAGTTGAACGAAATTTATTAGTTGTTTAAAATTTTTGTGGAAATTCAAAAACTTATTCGGCAACCCCTATACAGGGACCGTTAGGAGCAGGCCCGAAGGAGTCGAATACTGTGACAGCTGGTACCAAGAGGGGCGGCTCAAGAACGGAAGAGACAGGCAAGGCAGAGGGTCAGGAGGTGACTGGAGTCAGGAGGTGACTGGAGTCAGGAGGTGACTGGAGTCAGGAGGTGACTGGAGTCAGAGTTGACTGGAGTCAGAGTTGACTGGAGTCAGGAGCGACTGGAGTCAGAGTTGACTGGAGTCAGGAGCGACTGGAGTCAGAGTTGACTGGAGTCAGGAGCGACTGGAGTCAGAGTTGACTGGAGTCAGGAGCGACTGGAGTCAGAGTTGACTGGAGTCAGGAGCGACGAGTCAGAGTTGACTGGAGTCAGGAGCGACTGGAGTCAGAGTTGACTGGAGTCAGGAGCGACTGGAGTCAGAGTTGACTGGAGTCAGGAGCGACTGGAGTCAGAGTTGACTGGAGTCAGGAGCGACTGGAGTCAGAGTTGACTGGAGTCAGGAGCGACTGGAGTCAGAGTTGACTGGAGTCAGGAGCGACTGGAGTCAGAGTTGACTGGAGTCAGGAGCGACTGGAGTCAGAGTTGACTGGAGTCAGGAGCGACTGGAGTCAGAGTTGACTGGAGTCAGGAGCGACTGGAGTCAGAGTTGACTGGAGTCAGGAGCGACTGGAGTCAGAGTTGACTGGAGTCAGGAGCGACTGGAGTCAGAGTTGACTGGAGTCAGGAGCGACTGGAGTCAGAGTTGACTGGAGTCAGGAGCGACTGGAGTCAGAGTTGACTGGAGTCAGGAGCGACTGGAGTCAGAGTTGACCGGAGTCAGGAGGTGACTGGAGTCAGGGGGTGACTGGAGTAAGGAGTGACTTGAGTCAGAGTCAGGAGCGACTGGAGACAGGTGTGACCAGACTTGGCCAGAGTACCGTGATGAAAGGCACACGATAATCAGGCGCCTCCATGAGGGAGGAGCCGCCTGATATACCCTGTGCAGGAGCTAGATTGGTGCTCACTGCACAGGGGTGGTACAGAAGGGGTTAAGAGGAGGGAAGGGCACGTGCCCGCGGCCTAAGGCGCATACCCCATGTGCTGAATCCCCCAGGCTGCAGGACGGGAGGCTGAAGGTGGAGCGCGGCGGCCGGAGCGGTAAGCAGGGATCTGAGGGGGGACCCTGGGAGCAGCGGCGGGACCCGGTGAGACAGGCTGAGCCGGTAATGGTGGCGTGACAGTACCCCCCCCTTACGTCCCCTCCTTCTGAGATTGGCCAAGAATCGATCCATGATGCGAGGAGCATCAACATTCTCTCGTGGTTCCCAAGACCTCTCCTCAGGCGCGAACCCTCTCCAATCGATGAGGAAAAAGATCTTTCCCCTAACTTTCTTCATGGCCAACATATCCCTCACCTCGAAGATGTCATCGGCCCCTACTGGTTGGGGAACAACAGGAGGCGCAGGACAGAACTGATTGAGGATGACCGGTTTCAGGAGCGAGACATGGAAGGCGTTGTGGACCCGGAGCGAAGCAGGCAGCCTCAATCTATAGGCTGTATTGTTGATGTGTCCCAGAATCTCGAAGGGGCCGATGCACCGAGGACCCAGCTTATAAGAAGGGATTTTCAAGCAGATGTGCTTGGTTGACAGCCAGACTTTGTCACCTGGATGGTATGGTGGGAGATACCTCCGTCTCTTGTCAGCATGTCTCTTCATCCGGGCCGCGGCTTGTACAAGAGCCTCTTTGGTCTTCCTCCAGACTTGGGAAAACTCTTGGGAGAGGGCATCTGCGGCCGGTACGCCGGAGGATGAAGATACTGGAAGAGGCACACCTGGATTCTGCCCGGAGACCACAAAAAACGTAGACTCGGTGGTGGATTCATTGGAGTGATTGTTATGGGCGAACTCTGCCCATGGAAGAAGATCGACCCAGTTGTCGTGGTGGGCGTTAGAGAAGTTCCGCAGGTAGGAGGTCAAGACTTGATTGACCCGTTCGACTTGCCCGTTGGTCTGCGGATGATAAGCAGAAGAGAAATCCAGGGATATGCCCAAGAGTTTACAGAGTGCTCTCTAGAAGCGGGAGGTAAACTGTACCCTGTGGTCAGACACGATTCGCTGAAGAAGCCCATGTAGTCTGAAAACCTGTTGAATGAAGACTTTAGCCAATTCGGAGGCCGTGGGCAAGCCGAGTAACTGGACAAAATGGGCCATTTTGGAAAACCGATCGACTACCACCAGGATCGTCGTGCATCCGGAAGAGCGGGGTAAGTCGGTAACAAAATCCATGGCGATGTGTTGCCAAGGAGCTTCGGGAACAGGCAACGGCTGAAGGAGACCGGGGGACAAGCTTCTAGGTACCTTGTTCCTGGCGCAAATTGAGCAGGAGGCCATGAAGTCTGACACATCTTGGCGTAGAGAAGGCCACCAGTAATAACGGGAAACCAACGCAAGGGTCCTCTTGATGCCAACATGTCCAGCAATCTTGGAAGAGTGGCCCCAGCTTAGTACTTCTGCCCTTTAGTCTTGTTGGACGAAGGTCTTACCCGGTGGCACGGAATGAAGATTCACGGGAGCTAACTCGGGCGGGGTCGATAACATGCGACGGAGCCTCCTCCACTTCGGGTGACTGCAGGGATCGGGAGAGCATCTGCCTTGGTATTTTTGTCACCGGGTCGGAAGTGGAGCTCAAAGTCGAAGCGAGAGAAAAACAATGACCACCTGGCTTGTCTGGAGTTGAGTCTTTGAGCCAACTGGAGGTAGGCCAAGTTCTTGTGGTCGGTGAATATGGTGAAGGGATGGACTGCCCCTTCCAGGAGAACGCCATCTTTATGGCCAGCAACTCTCGATCCCCAATCGTGTAGTTACATTCTGCGGGTGAAAATGACTTGGGAAAAGAACCCGCATGGAGCCAAGCACTCAGTGGGTGTCTTTTGGGAAAGAATCGCCCCAGCCCCAGTAGAAGATGCGTCTACCTCCAAGACGAAGGGCTTGCCGACCTCTGGCCGATGCAAAACCGGAGCCGTGGCAAAGGCCTGTTTCAAGGCGAGGAATGCGTCTTCAGCTTCCGAGGACCAGATGTTTGGCCTTACTCCCTTTCCCGGTGAGGACAACAATAGGCTTGGTTAAAGCCGAGAAGTGCGGGACGAATTGCCTATAGTAATTCGTGAAGCCCAAGAATCGTTGAATGGCTTTTACGCCGACAGGTCGTGGCCATTTGAGCACCGCGGACAATTTGTCTGGGTCCTTTCGCAACCCCGAGTCCGTGATGATATACCCCTAGAAGGGTAGGGAGGTCTGCTCGAACAGGCATTTTTCCAACTTGGCATAAAGTTGATTCTCCCGCAGACGTGGCAAGACGAGGCGAACACTCCTCCTGTGAGAGGAAAGGTCTGGTGAAAAGATGAGGATGTCATCTAAGTACACCACGAGGCACGAGTAGAGAAGGTCCCGGAAGACGTTAACAAATTCTTGGAAGACCGCTGGGGCGTTACAAAAACCAAAGGGCATGACCAAATATTCATAATGGGCATCTCGCGTGTTAAAGGCACTCTTCTCCGGCACGTATTCGGACCAAATTGTAGGCCCCCCGTACATCCAGAGAAAACAAAAAGCAAAAAACACAAATATCCTGAACTAAAAAGTAAAAATATATACTGAAAATAATGCATAAAGGTAATAATAATAAGGGTATTTAGTAAACATAATTTCGATCAAAATAATGTACAAGCCATCCCGCCACGTCACGGCAACCCTTGTGGGACAGTCCCTACTCTAGTATTTAAAACCTTTTCACTTGCCAAGTGCCGTGAATGTGAATAAGGGTCGAGCGGCTGAACCACTAGTAACAGCTTAGGCCAGACTGGATGGCTTTCCCAGCTCAGAAAGAGGGCGGTCACACCCATATATGCACTGAATGCACAATGAAATGAATAAAAAACAAATCTGAACTGAGAAAAGTAAGTTAATGTGTATGCACAATGTAAGTGCATATTAACACATGACCATTAACCAGAGAAAACAAAAAGCAAAAAACACAAATATCCTGAACTAAAGTAAAAATATATACTGCAAATAATGCATAAAGGTAATAATAAGGGTATTTAGTAAACATAATTTCGATGTTTACTAAATACCCTTATTATTACCTTTATGCATTATTTGCAGTATATATTTTTACTTTTTAGTTCAGGATATTTGTGTTTTTTGCTTTTTGTTTTCTCTGGTTAATGGTCATGTGTTAATATGCACTTACATTGTGCATACACATTAACTTACTTTTCTCAGTTCAGATTTGTTTTTTATTCATTTCATTGTGCATATATGGGTGTGACCGCCCTCTTTCTGAGCTGGGAAAGCCATCCAGTCTGGCCTAAGCTGTTACTAGTGGTTCAGCCGCTCGACCCTTATTCACATTCACGCCACTTGGCAAGTGAAAAGGTTTTAAATACTAGAGTAGGGACTGTCCCACAAGGGCTGCCGTGACGTGGCGGGATGGCTTGTACATTATTTTGATCGAAATTATGTTTACTAAATACCCTTATTATTATTACCTTTATGCATTATTTGCAGTATATATTTTTACTTTTTAGTTCAGGATATTTGTGTTTTTTGCTTTTTGTTTTCTCTGGTTAATGGTCATGTGTTAATATGCACTTACATTGTGCATACACATTAACTTACTTTTCTCAGTTCAGATTTGTTTTTTATTCCCCCGTACATCCAGTTTGGTAAAGATCCGGGCACCACGCAGGCGGTCAAACAGTTTGGGGATAAGTGGTAAAGGATACCTATTCTTGACCGTGATGTTATTTAAGCCTTGGTAGTCAATGCAAGGTTGAAGGGACCCATCCTTCTTACAAACAAAGAAAAACCAGGCTCCTGCTGGAGAAGACGACTTCCGGATAAAGCCCCTGGCCAAATTTTCCTGGATGTACTCCGTCATGGCTGAGGTCTCTGCAGGCGACAACGGGTATATTCTTCCCCTGGGAGGAGTAGCTCCAGGAACTAGCTCGATTGGGCAATCGTAGGCCCGATGCGGAGGAAGGGTCTCAGCTTCCTTCTTGTTGAAGACATCCGCAAACGAATGGTAGGCCACGGGAAGCCCGGGAAGATCCGCGGGTACTTGGTGCAGACTGGAACGGGTACCAGGCAGCAGACAACGTTCTTGGCAAGAATGACCCCAGCGAAGGACTTCCACGGAGCGCCAAGCAAGGACTGGCTCATGCGACGTGAGCCAGGGCAGGCCAAGGAGCAGAGCGTGAGACAAATTAGGCAAAACATTAAAAGCAGTCCTCTCCCTGTGGAGAGCTCCGATCTGCATTTCCAGCTCGAGAGCGACCGTGGTGATGGGAACAGGTAACGGCTTGCCATCCACCGAGGTGATCACTCGCGGTTCTTCAAGGGTGACGACAGGAATTTGAAACTTTTCCACCTCTTCCATCCGAATGAAGTTGCCCGCCGCACCCGAGTCCACATACACCTCCACAGATCTACGCTCCCGACCTACGAGAATTAAAGCTGAGATAGTAAGGGGTAGAGAGGGAATAGAGTCACCTAGGGAGGCCTCTCTTACCTGGCCTAGGCGGAGGAGTTTCCCGGCCTCTCAGGACAGAAACGCAGGAAGTGGTTGGTTCCACCAAAATAGAGGCAAAACCCTTGCTCTAACCTCTCCCTGCGCCGCAGCTCCGATAACTTAACGCGATCCACCTGCATGGGCTCCAGGGCAGAATTACTGGCTCGTTTGAACGAGCGAGGGCTGGGGGCAGGGTTGAACCTAGACGGGCCTCTCTCCCTGACAGTCTTGTGGGAGCGTTCCTGGAACCGCAAGTCAGTACGAGTAGCCAGGGATATAAAGTCCTCTAGAGAGGTGGGGGTGTCCCGACCAGCAAGCTCGTCCTTGATCTTCCCCGAAAGCCCCCTCCAAAAGGCCCCTACCAACACCTCATTATTCCACCCCAGCTCTGAGGCCAGGGTCCGGAAGAGGATAGCGTACTGTCCCACGGTAAGAGTTCCCGGTCGGAGGTTGAAAAGGGACTCCATGGCGGAGACCAAACGCCCGGGCTCGTCAAAGACCCGGCGGAAAGTGTCCAAGAAGTCGTGTAGGCGGGATACCACCGGATCATCCCGCTCCCACAGGGGGTTCACCCATGCCAAGGACTCTCCCTCGAGATGGGACATGCTAAATGCCACCTTGGCCCTATCAGACGGGTATTGCTGGGGCAGCAGCTCAAAATGTAGGCGGCACTGGTTAAGAAATCCCCGGCATAATTTCAGATCCC
The DNA here is from genome assembly GCF_039654945.1 of Dendrobates tinctorius. Taxonomy (NCBI): domain Eukaryota; kingdom Metazoa; phylum Chordata; class Amphibia; order Anura; family Dendrobatidae; genus Dendrobates; species Dendrobates tinctorius. Next base: position 13,914,294 of record NW_027361727.1, on the reverse strand, counting down.
CGCCATACCTAGGAGGCTTCCCCAAATGTGGCGGTGGGTGAGGTGCAGGGTCGCGGGACGGGGCAGAGGCCGCTACGGACGACTGCAGGGACTGCAAGCGGTCATCAACAGATGCCATATAATTAAGGATATGGGACTGAGTATCACGCTGCTGCGCGAGCTCCTGCTGGAGTCCCGCCAGCAGAGGGGCGCTCCCTGGATCGGAGGTTTGAATGGCGGATAACCGAGTGTCCATGGACTTCATAAAAGTCATAATCCGGGTCTGGTTCTCCCGTAAAAAGAGTAGTTCCTTTTGGGTGGCCGCCGAGGCACCAGCAAGGTCCATGGCCTGATTATACTGTTATGGGAGCAAGAGTGGACCATCTGGGTCACGGTACCGGGATCCCTGGGGCGAGCTGGCCAGGTGGTGCCGACCCCTATACAGGGACTGTTAGGAGCAGGCCCGAAGGAGTCGAATACCGTGACAGCTGGTACCAAGAGGGGCGGTTCAATAACGGAAGAGACAGGCAAGGCAGAGGGTCAGGAGTGACTGAAGTCAGGAGGTGACTGAAGTCAGGAGGTGACTGAAGTCAGGAGCGACAGGAGTCCAGAGCTGAGCGGAGTCCAGAGCTGAGCGGAGTCAGGAGCGACTGGAGACAGGTATGACCAGACGGGGCCAGAGTACCGTAATGAAAGGCACATGATAATCAGGCGCCTCCATGAGGGAGGAGCCGCCTGATATACCCTGTGCAGGAGCTAGATTGGTGCTCGCTGCACAGGGGTGGTACAGAAGGGGTTAAGAGGAGGGAAGGGCGCGCGCCCGTGGCCTAAGGCGCATACCAAAGAGCAGGACAGGAAGAGGACCCCTCATGCTGAATCCCCTGGGCTGCAGGACGGGAGGCTGAAGGTGGAGCGCAGCATCCGGAGCGGTAAGCAGGGATCTGAGGGGGGACCCTGGGAGCAGCGGAGGGACGCGGTGAGACAGGCGGCGCCGATAATGGCGGCGCGACAGTGGGGTTGTCAGGATTTGCCTCCTCACCGTGAATGTGACTGTCCTGTTAATCTTGTCCACGGAGCTAAACTGATTAACTTGTCCAGACTGTATAATCTTTCTGGTCCGGAGAGACAAGCCATGAAGGATTTCATTGCGAAAAGTCTGGGGAAGGGACACATCAGACCCTCATCTTTGCCCGTGGCGGCAGGTTTCTACTTTTTGAAGAAGAAATATGGTGGTCTATGTCCCTGTTTAGATTTCTGGGAATTAAATCAAATTACCATCCGAGAACCATCCTTTGTGATTCCTGATCTGTTCAGCCAGGTTGTGGGAGCTAAGGTGTTCTCCAAGCTGAATTTAAGGAGGGCCTACAACCTGGTTAGAATCAGAAGGGAATGAATGGAAAATGGCATTCAATACCCCTGAGGGTTATTTTGAGAGTCTGGTCATGCCTTTCGGTCTGACCTATGCACCTGCAGTATTCCAGCATTTCATTAACGATATTTTCCATCATTTGGTGGGTAGGTGTGTGGTGGTCTATCTAGATGATATTTTGGTTTAATCACCTGATTTGGAGACCCATCAGGGGCATGTTAGACAGATTCTGCGAATATTAAGAGAGAAATTGTATGTCAAACTGTGTTTTTGCAGTCCAGGAGTTGCAGTTTTTGGGGTACCTGTTGTCATCTTCAGGTTTTCAGATGGATCCGGAGAAGATCCCTCCTGTCCTTAGTTTGGACCGTCGTGAGAACCTGAAAGTCCTACAACATTTTCTGGGTTTTACTAATTTTTTACCAGAAATTCATCCAGAATTATTCAGTAATTGTGAAACCCCTTACTGACATGACAAAGAAGGTGTCATGCCCTGCAGGCTTTTTCGCCACGGCTCCTATCCTTAAGGTGCTGTCACACTTAGCGATGCACCAGCGATCCCGACCAGCGATATGACGCGGTCAGGATCGCTGGTGCATCGCTAAGTGGTCGCTAGTGAGCTGCCACACAGGCAGATCTCACCAGCAACATAGCAGTGGTCGGGGTCGCTACTTGCCTGTCAGACGAGGCGATCCTGACGTCCTCCCGCCCGCGTCCATGCGTCGTTCGTCGGCGCCACAGGAAGCCCAGCAGGAAGCTGACGACGAGAAACGGCCCAGGACGTTCTCGCGCGATCACCGATAACCAGCGGGGAGACGGTCGGAGGCAAGTATCACACATAGCGATATTGCTAGCAATATCGCTGCTACGTCACAAAAACCAGTGACGTCACAGCGATATTGCTAGCGATATTGCTTAGTGTGACAGGCCCTTTACTCTTGAGCTTCCTCGGGCTCTTAAAATCCACAATGTCTTCCACAGGTCTTTGATCAAGAAATAGAACCTCTTGAGCCCTCTTCCCTACCGTCGACCCTAATAATGGTTGATGGAAATCTAGAGTTTCAGATTTTGAGGGTTGTAGATTCTCGCCTCCAACATCGTTCCCTACAATACTTGGTGCACTGGAAGGGTTATGTCCCAGAGGAAAGGATGTGGGTCTCGGCATCAGAGGTGAATGCCCCAAGGCTGGTTCATTCATTTCACACCTCTTGCCCGAGAAGCCTGGTCCTGAGTGTCCGGAGGCCACTCGTAGAAAGTGGGGGTACTGTCTTGGGTGTGTCAGAGGCTGCAGACAGTTGCGCTGCATCTTGCTGCAGAAGGTCTCAGCGTTTGGCTTTGCAGACTCCTTCCTAGTACTTCTGACTTTAGGACCCAGTGGCAACCTCCCCCGGCTCTAGTTGACACACCAGGACCGGGGTGTTTATAACTCCCAGCTTGCTGCTGGGAGTTGCAGGGCTGGTGATATTTTCATTTCCCTGTTGAGGCTTGGAGCTATAGCAGTCAGCTATCATCCTCATTGGTGTTTAGAGGACGTCTGTTTTTCTCTCTGCGTCTACTCAAGCTAAGTGTTCCTCTTGTTTGTGTATCCTGTCTGTTTTTAGTGGTAGTGGGGATTGACTAGTGGGGATCCTGTCCTTCCCTATGCAGGTCTTATCGCCATGGTCAGGCAAGGGATAGGTATCCTGCTCGGCGATAGGTGTGGAACTTATATAGGGATGCTTAGTGTCACGCCGCGCTCACCTGGGGGCGGGACCTCGGTCCTGACGTCATCTCTTCCGGAGCCGCGGTCACTCCGGGTGTCCCGCCGGGTGCGCACGTGCACCTCTCGTACCTAGGTCCCTGTCTCCTTCATGTTATGTCTGCGCTTGCGTGCTTTTCTCAGTTCGGTCTCCAGGTCAGTCCTCTCTATGGTACTGGAGGACTTGACCCGGAAGCTCTCGTGATCATGTGCTATATCAGGCTACCTCTTCCTAGGGGAGGTGCCTGATTATTGTTGCGCTTCCTGGCTTGGTCTGCCGTGTCCCTGCCTGGCTGTGCGCTGTATTCGGGTCCCCTGCCTTGCACTCTGTTGTGCCTCTTGACACACGCTCTGAACCTGCACTCTGCCTTGTACTCGGTTGTGCCTCTTGGCACACGCTCTGAACCTGCACTCTGCCTTGTACTCGGTTGTGCCTCCTGGCACACGCTCTGACCCTGTGCTCTGTCTTGTACTTAGTTGTGCCTCCTGGCACACACTCTGATCCTGTACTGTCTTATACTCAGTTGTGCCTCCTGGCACACACTCGGACTCTGTGCCTTGTCTCATGCTCAATTGTGCCCTCTGGCACACACCCTGCTCCTGTACTCTGTTACACCTCCTATACGGATCCTTATGGATATAATGTTATTCTCGGGCTTACTGTGCGCTGCTTGACCAGAATGAAATCACCACAATATGAGAAATTTGACCATTTATTTCCCTACGCGTTTCAAAGTGTGAGCCACTTCTTCTTCAGGGGATGACATAAACTAAACAGATACAGCCGCTTCTGGTTAAATACATGCTATGTTTGAAAATTGGCGCCAAAGGTGCATGTGACAGGGAACAAAAGTCAGAGTTCAGAGGTTAAAAACTGCACAGGAACAAATATATAGTCGTTATATTCATTTTTCTTTTTCTGTTGCAGGGGATTTCTTGAAAAGGATTTTTGGGGGAAGGAAGAAAGGAGATGGGGGAAAAAAAAGGTAGAACTATTCCCAATAAAATAGGAGGGATGATATAAAACGAACCCGTCAGAAGGGGAAAAAAAAGGAATGAAGGTCCAGAGCCAGAACCACTGGGCTGGAGAAGAACACGCTTGGGAGAAGAGGATTGATACCATATTTTTAAAAATTGTTAAAACATATTTTATTTATATAATAAAAGAAATAAAAATGTGTTAAATAAAAAAGTGTATATATTAAATTGTATAAACGACAGATGCATTTGGACAAAGTGAAAAAAGGCTCAATGAGCGCGAGGTGCATGAAAACCTGCTATCAAGCCGCTTGTGCATATCAAAGAGAACGAACCCATCCATCAGGAGCGAAAAATGTTGACAAAATGTTTCTTATATAATTTCTTGTTGCATATCACTTATGAGATAATAGAGTTTTCTATCTTATTTAGGTGGATCAATATATGTTAATGTACAAGATACTTTCTGTTTTAATACTAATCCTAGTATATTTTCTATCAAATTTATGGTCTGTTTTGGTATAGAATTGTTACGGAGAAAAATCAGATTCTTTTTGTCTGCAAGTCCGCTCCCGGTGCCTTACCAAGTGATCTTTTATGTTTCTGTCTCTCAGCGAGCCATATTTCAGATAAAACTACAAACGGCCGCTGTCTACTATTCTTATCCCTACTTCCCCTCCAAAAACTATCTCGCTTTCTTGGGTAGCGATCCTGCTCCCACGGAGAGTTATTTGAGTGCTGAACCGCAGCTCCTTTCCCTGTGTCCCGTGCTAAACGTTATCGTATATTCCCCCACAACCATCTTTCCAGGAATCACATAAACTTTTCTTCACATTTTAATAACCTCTCCCCCCTTTTTATTATATGTGATATTCGCTTGACTACGGTCTATTTCTAGAGCCTTATACTAAATTATCCCTTTTTATCCTTTCCAAGCTAAGTTTTAAGATTCATACTCCTTTTCAGAGATAATTCGTTTTCCTTTTTTATATATATTTTTTAATACATCCCTTTTACATATTCTAATTTTGTTAATCTTTAATTATATAATAAATTTTAGAGGAATAATTATTATGTATGAATTTTTCCTTCCCTCCCAGACGTGTTCCCTTTCAGCCCGGTGATTCTCACCCTGGACTTGAGTCCCCTTTTTTCCCTCCTGATGGATGGGTTCATTCTCTTTGATATGCACAAGCGGCTTGATAGCAGGTTTTCATGCACCTCGCGCTCATTGAGCCTTTTTTCACTTTGTCCAAATGCATCTGTCGTTTATACAATTTAATATATACACTTTTTTATTTAACACATTTTTATTTCTTTTATTATATAAATAAAATATGTTTTAACAATTTTTAAAAATATGGTATCAATCCTCTTCTCCCAAGCGTGTTCTTCTCCAGCCCAGTGGTTCTGGCTCTGGACCTTCATTCCTTTTTTTTCCCCTTCTGACGGGTTCGTTTTATATCATCCCTCCTATTTTATTGGGAATAGTTCTACCTTTTTTTTCCCCCATCTCCTTTCTTCCTTCCCCCAAAAATCCTTTTCAAGAAATCCCCTGCAACAGAAAAAGAAAAATGAATATAACGACTATATATTTGTTCCTGTGCAGTTTTTAACCTCTGAACTCTGACTTTTGTTCCCTGTCACATGCACCTTTGGCGCCAATTTTCAAACATAGCATGTATTTAACCAGAAGCGGCTGTATCTGTTTAGTTTATGTCATCCCCTGAAGAAGAAGTGGCTCACACTTTGAAACGCGTAGGGAAATAAATGGTCAAATTTCTCATATTGTGGTGATTTCATTCTGGTCAAGCAGCGCACAGTAAGCCCGAGAATAACATTATATCCATAAGGATCCGTATTGGAGGTCACGCAGTGGACCTTCGGGCGTGCAGCAGGCTGACGGCAGTTTTATATGCTTATATCTCTCCTGGAAAGGGTGAGTAGACTTTTGTCATATCTATCTTATTACCACCAGATAAGACCCTATTGCGCTTTTCTGTTTCCCAGTTTCATTATACTGTTACACCTCCTGGCACACCTGCTGCCTGACTCAGTGCTCTGACGTGCTCCTTGCACGCATCCTGCTTCACTCACACCCGGACGTACGAAGTCTCTGTATACCACGTGTTCCCGTGTCCACGCTTTACACTTTCCTGCAGACACACTCACCCACTCGTGTCTCCTGTGAGCCGGCCGCCTGGTGCCAGCAGTCGTGGTACCTCACCCCCTGGGGCTTGCCCCTGACACTCCCTGTATAGGGGGTGGTCTTCACTAGGTCAGCTCGCCCTAGGAGGGTTGGTGCCACGACCCAGAGGGTCCACTCCAGGAGTCGTCACAGTATAATCAGGCCATGGACCCCGCTGGTACCACCGCCTCCGTCCAAAAGGAACTTGTGTTTCTACGGGAGAGTCAGACCAGGATCATGTCCTCTCTGAAATCCATGGAGTCCCGTTTGTCGGCCATGCAGTCCTCTGACCCTAGGAATGCTTCCCAGCTGGCCAGCCTCCAGGAAGAACTCACACAGCAACGCGACACCCAGGTCCATATCCTCAACTATATGGCGTCGGTAGACAGTCGGCTTCTTTCCATACAAGCCGTTTTGTCGAGGATTTCTGAACCAATGCCGGTTACATTTTGAGCTTTTGCCGCAGCACTATCTCACTGAGCGCGCCCAAATTGCCTTTATTGTTTCACACTTAGAGGGGGAGGCGTTAGCCTGGGTGAACCCCCTCTGGGAGCGCAATGACCCACTCGTCTCTCAGCTTTCCACCTTTTTGGACACCTTCCGCAAGGTGTTCGACGAGCCGAGTCGGCTGGCCTCTACCACCGAGTCTCTCTTTAACCTCCATCAGGGTACGCTACCGGTGGGACAGTATGCCATCCGTTTTCGTACCTTGTCCTCCGAACTCGGTTGGAACAACGAGGCTCTCGTAGGGATCTTTTGGCGTGGCCTGTCCGGTCGGATCAAAGACGAACTGGCAGGTCGGGATACTCCCACCTCTTTAGAGGATCTGATCTCTCTGGCGACACGCATTGACCTGCGGTTTCAGGAACGTGCCCGTGAATCAGCCAGAGAGAGGAGCTCCTCTCACCTCCTTCGTTCCTGCCCCAAGAAGCCGGGAAACTTCTCCGCCTAGGGTTGGTAGGAGAGGCCTCCCTAGGTGTACGTGATCAATCTCCTCCCCTGCTCGTGTCTGTGTTATTGAATCTTGGTGCCAAGCGTTATTCTGAGGAGGCTTTTCTGGATTCTGGCGCGGAGGGGAATTTTATCACACTCGAGGCTGTTAAAAAAATACCGGATTCCTGTCAGATCCCTGGAGACTCCTCGGTCGATAGTTTCGGTCAATGGTACGTCCGTGCAGGAGACCGTTACCCAGGCCACCGAAGACATCGAGCTGCAGATCGGAGCCCTGCACCGGGAGAAGATCTCCTTCCTCGTCTTGTCTACCATGTCTCACACGCTTCTTCTAGGTCTCCCTTGGCTACGGACTCATGAGCCAACCCTGGACTGGCGGTCGGGCGAGATACTCCGTTAGGGACCGTCCTGTCAGGAGAAGTGCCTGTTGCCCGTCCATCCGATGAACTCTGCCTGTCCATCCCCGGCACCTACAGGTCTGCCGTCGGCTTACTGGTCCTTTGCAGATGTCTTCGACAAGAAGGAGGCCGAGACTCTGCCCCTCCATCGGCCATATGACTGTCCGATTGACCTCATTCCTGGTTCTACGCCACCCAGGGGTAGAATATATCCGCTATCCCCTGCTGAAACCCAAGCTATGTCTGAGTATATCCAGGAGAACCTTGCGAGAGGTTTTATCCGCAAGTCCTCCTCGCCCGCGGGAGCTGGATTTTTCTTTGTCAAAAAGAAGGACGGCTCCCTCCGTCCTTGCATAGACTACCGAGGCCTTAACGATATCAAGGTCAAGAACAAGTACCCATTGCCATTGATCCCGGAACTCTTTGACCGGCTTAGAGGAGCTCGAATTTTCACCAAACTGGATCTTCGTGGGGCCTACAACTTGATCCGCATTTGTTCCGGTGATGAGTGGAAAACCGCCTTTAACACCAGAGACGGTCACTACGAGTACTTGGTCATGCCCTTCGGCCTCTGCAATGCCCCAGCGGTGTTCCAGGAGTTCGTGAGTGACGTCTTCCGGGATATGCTGTACTCCTGCGTGGTAGTCTATCTGGATGACATCCTCGTTTTTTCTCCAGACCTCTCCGCCCACAGAAAGAACGTGCGTCAAGTCCTCCAGCGCCTGAGGGAGAACCGCCTTTATGCCAAGCTCGAGAAATGTGCCTTCGAGCAAACGTCCCTGCCATTCTTGGGGTACATTATCTCAGAATCAGGTCTATGCATGGATCCGGCAAAGGTGTCCGCCGTCCTCGATTGGCCACAGCCCCATGGGGTGAAGGCAATCCAACGCTTCCTTGGTTTTGCGAACTACTACCAACAGTTCGTTCCTCATTTCTCCTCGTTGGTTCGCCCCATCTCGTCCCTTATCTGCAAGGGAGCTTACCCAAAGGCTTGGCCCTCTGAGGCTGAAGAGGCCTTCCAGTCATTGAAACAAGCCTTCGCCGCTGCTCCGGCGCTTCACCTACCTGAGGTTAGTAGACCTTTCACTCTCATGGACGCATCCTCTACCGGGGCTGGCGCAGTCCTTCTGCAGAAATCCTCTTCTGGACGTTTTGTCACCTGTGGCCTCTTTTCTAAAGTATTTTCCTCCACTGAACAGAACTACTCCATTGGCGACAAAGAGCTATTGGCCATTAAATTGGCCTTGGAGGAGTGGAGGTACATACTGGAAGGCGCCATACATCCATTCAAGATCTTCACGCACCATAAGAACCTGGCGTACATCCAGTCCGCACAGAGGCTCAATCCTCGGCAAGCCAGGTGGTCCCTATTCTTCGCCCGCTTTGACTTTGAACTACATTTTCTGCTCGGCGATAAAAACGTTAGAGCGGATGCGCTGTCAAGATCATTCCTGTCGTCTGATGCAGAGGAAGAACCCTCTCATCATTGATCCATCAAAAGTAATTACCGTGGCCCCTATCAAGTTAACCACGTTACCTCAGGGAAGAACCTTTGTGGCTGAGAATAGCCGAAAACGAGTGTTAAATTGGGGACATTCATCCAAGATTGCCGGCCACGTTGGTGTCCAAAAGACTTTGGATTTAATCTCTCGCTATTATTGGTTGTTATGATTGAGTCACCGTAGGAGGCAAAAATAGAAATGCTAGCTAAGTCCAGAAAACCAGAGAAGTTGGCAGCTTTCGGATTGCAGACCCCTGAACCTATCAACACAACTAGCAGTAGCCGTGGGGGGCTCCTACGATGCCCTAGGCCCATCGATCACAGCCGGAGGACTAAGCCTAAAGACAGAAAGGGAAATCTAAACTGCCCCAGAGCAGACTCCAAAGCAAAAGGCAGCCCCCCACATATAATGACGGTGAAGCAAGAAGAAAGAACAAAACACAGACAGAAAGATAGACTGAGCAAAGATGTGGCCCAAGCTTGCTTAGATAGGAAAGGACAGGAAGGCTGTTGTCTGCAATCCGTGAAAAACCCTATGAAAATAAGAGCCAACAAACTGACAGTAAAAAAGGCCCTGAAGACGCTAGGCAGCCTTATATCCAGTCACTAACTCCACTCAGCCAGTCATCATCATCAGCCCCAGGTGTTTGACAATCAGGATCACTACCTTTCTTCACCAGAAGAGGGAGTTCCTCGGGCCTCAGTAGTGAAGGGGAAAATGAACTCACAACAGTACCTCCCCCTTGAGGAGGGGTCACCGAACCCTCAACCACGCCACCAGAGCGATCAGGGTGAGCCCGATGAAAGGCACGCACCAATCTTTTGGCATGAATATCAGAGGCAGAGACCCAGGAATTATCCTCCTGACCATAACCCTTCCACTTAACCAAATACTGGAGTCTCCGTCTAGCCAGACGGGAATCCAGTACTTTCTCTACCTCATATTCCATGTTACCTTCAACCAATACAGGGTCTGGAGGTGCAACCCCCGGAACAACAGGTTCAACGAACCTCTTCAACAAAGATTTATGGAACACATTATGGATTTTAAATGTGACAGGAAGAGCCAAAAGAAAAGAGACCGGATTAATAATCTCCAAAATCTTGTAAGGTCCAATAAATCTAGGCTTAAACTTAGGAGAAGCCACCTTCATAGCAATATTTTTTGATGATAACCACACCATATCACCAACTTTAAACTGGGGACCAATGGTCCTATGTTGGTTGGAAAACCGCTGGGCCTTTTCCTGGGAGAGAGATAACTTATCCACCACTTGGTCCCAGATCTGGTGCATTCTCTCCACCACAGTGTCAACACCTGGGCAGGCAGAGGGCTCCACCTGCCCTGAAGAACATCGAGGATGAAACCCAAAGTTACAAAAAAAAGGTGACATCAAAGTGGCAGAACTAGCTCTATTATTTAAAGCAAATTCGGCCAAGGGCAAAAATGAAACCCAATCATCCTGATCAGCAGAAATAAAACATCTCAAATATGACTCCAAGGTCTGGTTTGTTCTCTCTGTCTGCCCATTGGTCTGAGGGTGAAAAGCAGAGGAGAAGGACAACTGAATTCCCAGCTTGGAACAGAAAGTTCTCCAAAATCTAGACACAAACTGGACTCCTCTGTCAGATACAATGTTCTCAGGAATCCCGTGCAAGCGAACCACCTGTTGTAAAAACAGGGGCACCAATTCAGAGGAAGACGGCAACTTAGGGAGTGGTACAAGATGAACCATCTTAGAGAGCCTATCACAAATCACCCAAATAACAGTCATCCTCTGAGAGACAGGCATATCAGAGATGAAATCCATTGAAATATGGGTCCATGGCCTCTTGGGGACAGGCAAAGGCATCAACAACCCACTAGAGCGAGAACACGATTTAGACCGGGAGCACGTCCCACAGGACTGCACAAAATTCCTGACATCACGAGACAAGGAGGGCCACCAAAAAGACCGACTCACCAAATCTCTAGTACCAAAAATACCTGGATGACCAGCCAAAGCAGAGCAATGAACTTCAGACATCACTCTCTTCTTCCACTGGTCAGGAACATACAACTTTCCACTGGGACAACGCTCAGGTTTGTCCTCCTGGAACTCTTCCAGAGCACGTCTCAAATCGGGCGAGATGGCAGAAAGAACTACCCCTTCACCTAAGATGGTAGCAGGCTTGGTCACCACAGGAGAATCAGCAAAGAAGCTCCTAGAGAGGGCGTCAGCCTTGACATTCTTTGTTCCAGGAAAAAAAGAAACCACAAAATCAAAACGTGTAAAAAACAAGGCCCACCTAGCCTGTCTAGGGTTCAAGCGCTTAGCCGACTCTAGGTAAATCAAATTCTTGTGGTCAGTGAGGACCACGACTTGATGCTTAGCTCCCTCCAACCAATGTCTCCACTCCTCAAATGCCCATTTCATGGCTAACAGTTCCCGATTCCCCACATCATAGTTACGTTCAGATGGAGAGAACTTTCGGGAAAAGAAAGCACAGGGATTCATTTTAGATGTTACAGGATCCTTTTGGGACAAAACAGCTCCTGCACCATTCTCAGAAGCATCCACCTCTACCTGGAACGGAAGTGAGACATCAGGTTGACGCAAAACCGGGGCGGAGGTGAATCTTCGCTTCAGCTCCTGAAAGGAAGAAACAGCCTCCGGAGACCAATTTAACACATCAGCACCCTTCTTAGTCAAATCAGTCAATAGCTTGGCAATACTAGAAAATTTTGCTATAAATTTCCAATAAAAATTAGCAAAACCCAAAAACTTCTGGAGGGCCTTCAAAGAAGTGGGCTGAACCCAATCGTAAATGGCCTGTACCTTGGCCGGGTCCATTTCAATAGTTGACGGGGACAAAATAAATCCCAAAAAAGAAATCCTCTGTACTCCAAAAAGGCATTTAGATCCTTTGACGTACAGGGAATTCTCCCTCAAGATCCGGAACACAGTCCGAATATGTTCCACATGAGAATCCCAATCCTTGGAGAAGATCAAAATATCATCCAGATAGATAATCAAAAATTTATCGACAAAATCTCGGAAAATATCGTTCATGAAGCACTGGAAGACAGAAGGGGCATTAGTGAGCCCAAAAGGCATCACCAGGTACTCAAAATGTCCCTCCGGAGTATTAAACGCCGTCTTCCATTCATCCCCCTGCTTAATGCGGATAAGATTATACGCCCCCCTGAGGTCAAGCTTGGTAAACCAGCAAGCACCTTTAACTCTGGAGAATAGATCAGAAATCAGGGGTAACGGATACTGATATTTAACAGTAATTTTGCTGAGAGCACGATAATAAATACAAGGTCTTAATGATCCATCCTTTTTGGCTACAAAAAAAAAAAAAACGGCACCCAAGGGTGACAAGGATGGTCTAATATGACCCTTCTCCAATGCCTCCTTAATATAGGATCGCATAGCCTTGTGCTCGGGTACAGATAAATTGAAGAGCCGACCCTTGGGAAATTTACACCCCGGGCTCAGTTCAATTGCACAGTCATAACTCCTATGAGGAGGCAGAGACGCAGACTCATTCTCACTAAATACATCATAAAAGTCCGCCAAATAATCAGGAACATCATGTGACTGAGGAGAGGTGGAAAACACCGGAGCCTCACTAAAGGCACACCGACAACCCCAACTCACCACAGACACAGATTTCCAATCCAAAACTGAATTATGAATTTGTAACAAGGGAAACCCCAGAACAATAGTATCATGCAGATTATGTAACACCAAAAACCTGCAATTTTCTTGATGGTCTGGGGCGACCCGCATTACCACCTGGGTCCAAAACTGAGGTTGATTTTTAGCCAAAGGAGTAGCATCAATCCCCCTCAAAGGGATAGGCGTCTGCAGTGGTGTCATCGGAAATCCACAACGTTTAGCAAAATCCAAGTCCATTAGGTTTAGAGCTGCTCCCGAATCCACAAAAGCCTTGGCGGAAAATGTGGACAGGGAGCAGATCAGAGTAATAGCCAGAAGAAACTTAGGTTGAACACCACCAACAGAAAACGTGTGTGCAAAGCGTTTCTCGCGTTTAGGACAGACAGAAATAATATGCGAGGCATCTCCACAGAAAAAACACAACTTATTACGCCTTCTGAACTCCTGACGCTGCTCTCTGGAAAAAACTCTATCACATTGCATAGGTTCAGACATCTGTTCAACAGGTGGCAACACCTCTCGTGCAGCTCTGCGTTCGCGCAAACGCCGATCAACCTGAATGGCTAAAGACATAGAATCGTCAAGACCAGAGGGAACAGGAAATCCCACCATAGTATCTTTTACGGCTTCTGACAACCCCTTCCGAAAGAGAGCAGCCAAGGCATTATCATTCCAGGTAGTAAGTACTGCTCACTTTCGGAATTTTTGACAGTACAATTCTGCAGAATCACGACCCTGGTTCAATGCCAGCAGGGTCTTTTCAGCCTGATCAATGGCATTAGGTTCGTCATACAACAACCCCAAGGCCTGAAAAAATGCGTTCACATTAGTCAGAATAGGATCATCTGGTTTCAAAGAAAACGCCCAATCCTGGGGATCGCCACGCAGCAAAGAGATGACAATTTTAACCTGCTGCGCGGAGCTCCCTGACGAGTTAGGCTTCAAGGCAAAAAATAATTTACAATTATTTTTGAAATTCAAAAATTTAGACCGATCCCCAAAAAATACATCAGGTGTAGGAATCTTTGGTTCAGCAGCATGTGAATGAGCAAGGTAGGTGGAAATTCCCCGCACTTCCGCAGCGAGCTGCTCCAATCAGACAATTGCTTTATCTCCATTGAGAGAAAAAAAAAAATTCCCCCTACGGCCTCAGAGATATAGAGGAAAAAATATACACACCTTTTTTTTTTGTACAATTCTTTCCTGCAATTGAGTACCCTAGGATCTGCGGTATGGCGGGTGATTCTGTTATGATTGAGTCACCGTAGGAGGCAAAAATAGAAATGCTAGCTAAGTCCAGAAAACCAGAGAAGTTGGCAGCTATCGGATTGCAGACCCCTGAACCTATCAACACAACTAGCAGTAGCCGTGGGGGGCTCCTACGATGCCCTAGGCCCCTCGATCACAGCCGGAGGACTACATAGCCTAAAGACAGAAAGGGAAATCTAAACTGCCCCAGAGCAGACCCCAAAGCAAAAGGCAGCCCCCCACATATAATGACGGTGAAGCAAGAAGAAAGACTGAGCAAAGATGGGGCCCAAGCTTGCTTAGATAGGAAAGGACAGGAAGGCTGCTGTCTGCAATCCGTGAAAAACCCTATGAAAATAAGAGCCAACAAACTGACAGTAAAAAAGGCCCTGAAGACGCTAGGCTTCAAAAAAGGCTATGTCAGCACTCAGGAATATTCTGAAGACAGAGCAACAGGCAAAAGGAGATTCAGCTCACCCCAGCAGGGAATGGCAGAATCCAGAAAAGCAAGGAAAACAAAACACTAATGCAAAAAGGCAAAGCAGAAATCTTAGCTTTAGATGAGCAGGAATCAGACTGGTTTCCTAGAAGTCCACAGAGAAATCACCCACAGGCCAGAAGGGCGTCGGCAGCCTTATATCCAGTCATTAACTCCACTCAGCCAGTCATCATCATCAGCCCCAGGTGTTTGACAATCAGGCTCACTACCTTTCTTCACCAGAAGAGGGAGTTCCTCGGGCCTCAGTAGTGAAGGGGAAAATGAACTCACAACAGGGCATAGTGTGCAGTAAAAAGCTGGAGTTTATAAAGGAGTGCACACCGTAAGGCCGGGGTCACACTGGCGAGGAATATGGACGAGTGAGAGGCATTAAAAGCACGCATTACACACGGACAAATTATTCTCTATGGGTTTGCTCCCAACAGCCGTATATTTCTCGGGCATATTCTACGGACCGTGCCAATCGCAGCATGCTACAATTCTCAGCGTACTACGCCCGTAGTACGCCAATGCAAGTCTATGGGTGCGCAAAAAATACGGATTACACACGTACCACACATGTGACTTGCGAGAAATACGCACCCGGTGTCTTTTAGAAAAGCCGGCAATTCAGTGCGCGATACAGTAAACTCACACTGACAGGTTTAATAAAGAAACGAAAGAATAGATATATACACATAGAATACACACACATATATATATATATATATATATATATATACATACATGTCATTGTGACAAACATATATATATATATATATTTATACTTCACAGAGTTCTTCATAGCAGAATAGCCGCTAATTAAATTGCCGGCTTCTATCATATCATTCCCCAACCCGACATGAAATGACACATGGTTTACATTCAGTAAAGCATTTCATTTCAAGTTTTTTTATATGTCCTTGACTAATAATTAGATGAGGGTTTGTGTGCAAAATTTGGGAGTTGTAGTTGTTATTTTAAGGGGTTAATTCGTTGTTAAAAAATGCGTGGGCTTCCCTTTTGGACCGTGAAGAAGGCGGGTTCTACCGCTGAAACGCGTAGTCCTATCTGCACTACTTTCCTGCGTTATTGCTGTTTTGAACTGCTTGGACCATTGCATTTTAATGGATTTATGAATAAAAAGAAAAATTTTTTAACAGCATCCTGGATTGCTCACGTTATCGCTGGACTTTGCTTTGCCGTTGTTCATATATATATATATATACAGAGTGTGTGTGTGTGTGTGTGTGTGTGTGTGTGTGTGTGTGTGTATATATATATATATATATATATGCATTCTATGTGTCTATATCTATTATTTCGTTTCTGTTATAAACCCTGTCATAGGGCTCCATTATATGTCCATTTTGCAAGGCGGCGAGAAAATCTCGCCATACGGATGCACACATGCGCAAAACACGCGACCACACCTTGATTACGGATGACATACAGAGCACTATTTAGGGGTCATTCATCCGTATTACGCCTGTAAACTACGGACCGTATTTTGCGTCGGTTAGTGTGACCCCCGGCCTAAGTGACGTTGCCACGGACCGGAAGTGACACATCTGTCACCTCAGCAACCGAGACGCCAGCTGGCACCCGCGTCATGTGGCAGGAGGCAGCAGAAACACGTAATCCTTATGTGACCCGATGCCTGGAGCTGCATATAGAGATTCCAAGTGTGGCATAATAGCAAAAAGTGCAATTCCGTAATTTTGTTTTTATTTACCATGTTCACTATATGGTAAAACTGACCTGGCAATATGATTCTCCAGGTCAGTACGATAACGCAGATACCAAACATGCATATTCATTTTTTATTTAAGTGGTGTCGCCATTTTCCGAGATCTGTAACATTTTAAATGTTTTGTCGATGGGGCTGTGTGATGGCTTATTCTATGCTCCCTGAGCTGACATTTTTGTTGATATCATGTTGGCGTAAATACAAGGTTTTGATCGCCTCTTGATGCATTTTATTGAAGTGCTGCGGCGGCCAAAAACGGAACTCTGACGTTTCATGTTTTTTACTCGTTACGCTGTTTACTGATCGGGTTAGTTTATTTTATATTTTGATAGGTCTTTTACGAATGCACAATACCAAATATGTATTTTTTTTTTTACTTTATTTCTTTCAGTAGTCCCATCATCTGGCGACTGTGTTCAATTGTAAAACAGAAAAAAAAATTCATACTCACCAAACACCTAATCTCCATCACCCGCGTCTCTTGCAACAAAAATAAACCAACATATACTCCCTGTCCGCCGTAGTCCAGGTAATCCAGATTTTCCCACGACGATATCACGGCTTCTGGTGATACACTGACAGGAGGTGATCCATCCCGTAGTGTATCACTGCATTGCTGTGAGATTTCACTGAAGCACATCAGCTGGTCAGCTCCGATTTTCACTTGCGGCACCACTACGTGAGAAAACGCTCATGCAATGGTGCTGTAAGTGAGAGCATGAACTCCGGTGAACTCTCAGTGATACACTGCAGGAGCGATTACCTCCTGTCAGTGTATCACCCAAGGCCAGGTAGAGCAGTCACATCTCCCGATCTATAAGATGCGCCATTTCTGGGGCGGCTGAGAGATGATGTTTTTAGTCTGAGGGGGTGCCAATATCCATGGCCCCTTCCCAGGCTATTAATATCAGCCCGCAGCTGTCTGCCTAGCCTTTGCTTGTTCGATTTTATAGAGGGAACCCATGTCAAATTATTTTCTGAGATTCCCCTGTAAACTAGCCAGTAAAGGCTAAGCAAACATCTGTGAGCTGATATGAATAGCCTGGGAACCTTTATGGCTATTGGCTCCTTCCAAAATATTAACATTAGTCCTCAGCCATCGGCTTTCCCTCTGCTGGTTAAGCAAATTACACGGGGAGCTCATGCAATTTTTTTTTCAGAAATTTTTTGAAAAATAAACATATTGCATTTCACGCAGATTTCGTGTGTCTTTTATTTAACTCTTTATGTACCATTTTATTAATGAGGGTATCTGACTGACACCTGTTCAGTACTAAACCTCGGGCTTGGAATTACACACATACTGTATATGTATTCTATGTGTATATATCTATTCTATTCTAACCTGTCAGTGTGATTTTACTGTAGCCGCATATGAATTGCCGGCTTTTCAAATGTGATCGGTGTGTAAAAATTGGACTGCACTCGCATGGACCGAGTGCTGTGTGATTTTTTTTTTTTTTTTTTTTTTTCTTGTCGCACTCTGACTTCTATTGTGGGATGCGATCCAATTTCCGATTACAATCGCAGCATGCTGCAATTTTTTTCCAATCGGATCGTGATCCGATTCGAGCTGGAAAAAAAGCACAGATGAAGACACAATCGTAGAATAACATTGGTCCGAATTCAATCCGATTGTTTTTATCGGATTGCATTCATCCGATTTCATCGCAAGTGGGAATGAGCCCTTATGGTCTTGTGACAAGTTTTTCTTCCTGCTTCTTTCAGTTTTTCACTGAACATTCATAGATTTAGGAGTGTGCAAATTGCTTATGTGCTTGGAGGTGTGGAACGGCGCCAAACTGAATTCTTGTCCTATGTGTTGGAAAACCTATATACACCTTTGCTGTAGCTATACATATTATTGAATCCTGATGATGAGTATGTAAAAGGTACATCAAATATAAAAAATGGCCACACGTATTAGACTATTTACTAAGTAGGAGTCTTATGTGTAAGATGCTGGCTGTTAATACTGTGATTTTTCTCAATTGTATCAGAACACAACAGTTTCACGTCATAGCTTCGGGGTTTGTGGGAGGGAAGTTTGTGCATTTATCTCTCACTGCTTACTAGCTTTCTCCCACACAAAGACAATGAATGCTGTAAGTTTTGTATTCTGAAGAGGACGGGAATACAGGGCAATGGGATGAAGACATCACGCTTTCCTAAGTGTGCCCGTTGCAGAAATCATGGGTATTCATCCCCGTTGAAAGGTCACAAACGTTTTTGTATTTGGCGGGAATGCCAGTGCAAAAAATGCAGCCTTACTGCAGAAAGACAGCGTATTATGGCTGCCCAGGTAAATAGAGATTTATTTATTAATTTATTTATCATGTAAGGTGAACTGGGTGAACATTGTATCTTTTTACCTAGCAGCATATGTATGATGGGCGCTTAGTGCTTCCATCTGGGCTCTATTTAAGTGTACATATACTGTGCTTTTGATTTGTTATTACCCTGTCATCCTATCGACGTATTGATCAGTTGTATATTTTCATTTGTACTGTATTCATGTGTCTGGGGAGCCTTATAGGGTTATATTTTTAACCCCATGGGTCTATTGTAATTGTCAGCCAGTGACATTTTTATGTTTTTATATTTTGTTTTGGTCTGTCTGAAGTGCAATATAATAAAATTTAGACTAATTATTGTGATTTACTGTGGTGATCCTAGTTTTTTGGTCAGTAGCTTTCTCTCTCTCTTACTACAATAGAAGAACTTGGTACTCAAGAAGTTGCCGTGAATGAAAACAAGTTTAGTTGGCAATCCTTATAGTTAGCGTTTCGGTTCTACATATGGACCTTCATCAGAAATGTACAAAATACATAAGAGGATAATAGTAAGTGATAACTGTATATGCAAAATGTATATCATACAGTGGGGAAAAAAAGTATTTAGTCAGTCAGAAATAGTGCAAGTTCCACCACTTAAAAAGATGAGAGGCGTCTGTAATTTACATCATAGGTAGACCTCAACTATGGGAGACAAACTGAGAAAAAAAAATCCAGAAAATCACATTGTCTGTTTTTTTTTTTTCATTTTATTTGCATATTATGGTGGAAAATAAGTATTTGGTCAGAAACAAAATTTCATCTCAATACTTTGTGATTAGAGTTGAGCATTCCGATACCGCAAGTATCAGAATTCCGATACCGACATCCGATATTTTTTCAATATCGGGCATCGGAATCGGAAGTTCAAAGTTGATTGACAGCCAAAATGACATCATCATGATGCGCGGTGTGTGCGCATCATGATGCGCCGTCATTTCGGGCCTTCCGGGGGTGTCTGCCGGCCTGCCGGGGGGCTGTGTGGACTGCCCGGGGTCTGTACCAGCCTGCCGGGGGGCTGTGCCGGCCTGCCGGGGGGCTGTGCACCCTGTGGGGGTCTGTACCGGCCTGCCGGGGGGCTGTGCCGGCCTGCCGGGGGGCTGTGCCGGCCTGCCGGGGGGCTGTGCTGATGTCCGGGGCTCTGTGCAGGCATCGTCCGATGGGACTACAAGTCCCATCGGGCGATGCCTGCTACCATGACAGTGATTGACACATTAGCCAATGATGGGACAGTAGTAGTCCCATCATCCGGCTAATGTGTTAAATGTTAAAAAAAAAAAATACTACATACATACTACATGCATGCTACATACATACCACATATATACTACATGCATGCTACATACATACTACATGCTACATACATACTACATACATACTACATGCATGCTACATACATACTACATGCTACATACATACTACATGCATGCTACATACATACTACATGCTACATACATACTACATATATACTACATGCTACATACATACTACATGCTACATGCATGCCACATACATACTACATGCTACATGCATGCCACATACATACTACATGCATGCTACATACATACTACATGCTACATGCATGCCACATACATACTACATGCTACATGCATGCCACATACATACTACATGCTACATACACAGCGTCGGACTGGAACACCTTGGGCCCACCAGAGAAAATCATTCTTGGGGCCCACTATGTAGCTGCATAGAGTTAAATACCAGACCACCAATTGTGCGGTAAAACACGCTAATATCCGGGTATAATATAAGGTTGTACATGTCTTAATTATGTAGCAGGAGTTGGGGTAGCCCCCTCATAGAATATAAAGCAGCCCCCTCACATAGTATAATGCAGCCATCTCATAGAATATAATAATGCACCCCGTCATAGGGTATAATGCACCCCCTCATAGGGTATAATGCACCCCCTCATAGGGTATAATGCACCCCCTCATAGGGTATAATGCTGCCCCCCTCATAGGGTATAATGCTGCCCCCCTCATAGGGTATAATACTGCCCCCCTCATAGGGAATAATGCACCCCCTCATAGGGAATAATGGATATAGAGATAGATATAGAGATAATAGCTAGATATAGAGATATGTATAGAGATAGATAGATATAGAGTTAGAAAGATAGAGAGATATAGAGATAGATGGATAGATAGATATAGATAATAGAGATAATAGATAGATATAATAGATAGATATAGAGATAGATATAGAGATAGATGGATAGATCAATAGATAGATAGATAAAGAGAGAGAGATAGAGATAGATAGATAATGAGATATAGAGATAGATATAGAGATATAGTGTTAGATAGAAAGATAGATATAGAGATAGATAGATATGGATATAGAGATAACAGATAGATATAGAGAGAGATAGATATAGAGAGAGATGGATAGATAGATAGATAGATAGATATAGAGATAATATATAGATAGATATAGAGATAATATATAGATAGCTATAGAGAGAGAGATATAGAGATAGATATAGAGAGAAACAGATATAGATATAGAGATAGATATAGAGATAGATAGGTAGATAGATAGATATAGAGATAATAGATAGATATAGAGATAGATAGATAGAGATAGAGAGATAGATATAGAGAGAGATAGATACAGAGATCGATAAATAGATAGAGAGATAGATATAGATAATAGATAGAGATAGATAGATAAAGATAGATAATAAATATAGAGATAACAGATAGATATAGAGAGAGTAAGATAGAAAGATATAGAGATAGGTAGATATAGATAATAGAGATAGCTAGATAGATAGACATAATAGATATAGATATAGATAGATATAGACATAGATAGATATAGAGATAGATGTAATGATAGAAAGATAGATATAGAGATAGATATAGATAATAGATAGAGATAAATAGAGATAGATAGATATAGAGATAGCAAGATAGATATACAGAGAGATAGATATAGAGATAGATAGATAGATATAGAGAGATATAGAGAGAAATAGATATAGATATAGAGATAATAGATATATATAGATATAGAGAGAGATATACAGAGAAAAGATATAGAGATAAATAGATAGAGAAAGATAGATATATAGATATAGAGATAGAGCGATAGATAGATATACAGAGAGATAGATATAGAGATAGAGATATATAGATAGATAGCTATAGAGAGAGATATAGAGATAGATATAGAGAGAAATAGATATAGATAGAGATAGATATATAGATATAGATATAAAGATAGATAGAGAGATAGATAGCAAGAGAGATAGAGATAGATAGATAGATAGATAGATAGATAGATAGATAGATAGATAGATACAGAGAAAAGATATTGAGATAGATAACGGATAGATAAATAGATAGATAGGTATAGAGATAGATAGAGATATATATAGATAAAGATAGATAGATAATAAATATAGAGATAGATGTAGAGATAGAAAGATAGATATAAAGATAGAGCGATAGATAGAGATAGATATAGAAATAGATAGATATAGATAATAGAGATAGATATAGAGATAGATAGATAATAGATAGAGATAGATAGATAGATAGATAGATATAAGAGATAGAGAGAGAGACAGATAGAGAGAGCGAGAGATATAAAAAACAAAACAAAACACAATACTCACCTCTCCTCCTCGCTCCCACGCTGATCCCGGCTTCAGTGTCAGGAGCTGCCCCCTCTGCCAGACACACAGCGGGTGCGCGATGTAGTGACGTCATCGCGCACTGGCTGTGAGCCAGGAGCAGAGAGGAATGAGGGCGGCGCCGGCCCTGATTTACAGCTGCAGTCTTCAGAGCGGCTTACTGGGCTGGGGGCGGGGCCTCTGGGGGTGGAGACCTGAAATGATATTCACTGCTTCGCAGTGAATATTCATTTCTCTTTAGCAGCGGGGACAGGGGCTCCTGCCTCCTGACACCCGCTGCTGCTCCGCTGGCAGGGGCCCCCATAGCAGCTGCATGGTGTGCGACACACCACTGGCTGGGGGCCCCTGCAGTTGCCAGGGCCCACCAGATGCCAGGGCCCACCGGAGAATCCACCGGTTCTCCGGTGGGCCAGTTTGACGCTGTACATACATACCACATATATACTACATGCATGCTACATACATACTACATGTTACATACATACCACATACATACTACATGCATGCTACATACATACTACATGCTACATACATACCACATGTTACATACATACTACATACATACTACATGCATGCTACATACATACTACATGCTACATACATACTACATACATACTACATGCTACATACATACTACATATATACTACATGCATGCTACATACATACTACATGTTACATACATACTACATACATACTACATGCATGCTACATACATACTACATGCTACATACATACTACATACATACTACATGCTACATACATACTACATGCTACATACATACTACATTTATACTACATGCATGCTACATACATACTACATGCTACATACATACTACATACATACTACATGCTACATACATACTACATATATACTACATGCATGCTACATACATACTACATGCTACATACATACTACATACATACTACATGCTACATACATACTACATTTATACTACATGCATGCTACATACATACTACATTTATACTACATGCATACTACATGCATGCTACATACATACTACATGCTACATACATACTACATTTATACTACATGCATGCTACATACATACTACATGCTACATACATACTACATACATACTACATGCATGCTACATACATACTACATGCTACATACATACCACATGCTACATACATACTACATATATACTACATGCATGCTACATACATACTACATGCTGCATACTACATGCATGCTACATACATACTACATGCTACATACATACTACATACATACTACATGCATGCTACATACATACTACATGCTACATACATACTACATGCTACATACATACTACATTTATACTACATGCATGCTACATACATACTACATGCTACATACATACTACATACATACTACATGCATGCTACATACATACTACATGCTACATACATACCACATATATACTACATACATACTACATGCTACATACATACTACATACATACTACATGCATGCTACATACATACTACATGCTACATACATACCACATGCTACATACATACTACATATATACTACATGCATGCTACATACATACTACATGCTGCATACTACATGCATGCTACATACATACTACATGCTACATACATACTACATACATACTACATGCATGCTACATACATACTACATGCTACATACATACTACATGCTACATACATACTACATTTATACTACATGCATGCTACATACATACTACATGCTACATACATACTACATACATACTACATGCATGCTACATACATACTACATGCTACATACATACCACATATATACTACATACATACTACATGCTACATACATACTACATACATACTACATGCATGCTACATACATACTACATGCTACATACATACCACATGCTACATACAAACTACATATATACTACATGCATGCTACATACATACTACATGCTGCATACTACATGCATGCTACATACATACTACATGCTACATACATACTACATACATACTACATGCATGCTACATACATACTACATGCTACATACATACTACATTTATACTACATGCATGCTACATACATACTACATGCATACTACATGCTACATACATACCACATATATACTACATACATACTACATGCTACATACATACTACATATATACTACATGCATGCTACATACATACTACATGCTGCATACTACATGCATGCTACATACATACTACATGCTACATACATACTACATACATACTACATGCATGCTACATACATACTACATGCTACATACATACTACATTTATACTACATGCATGCTACATACATACTACATGCATACTACATGCTACATACATACTACATACATACTACATGCATACTACATGCATGCCACATACATACTACATGCTACATACATACTACATACATACTACATGCATGCTACATACATACTACATGCTACATACATACTACATGCTACATACATACTACATTTATACTGATGATTCTGTCACACTAAGGTGCGACCCGTCTTAATTGTCTGTGGCCGAATTGTAGCTTTGGCACAAGGTATACGTATACTCGAGGAAAGAATACACAAGACAAGAGGGTATCGTGTCAGTATGATTCTTCTCCCATCTTTTAATCCAAGGTGTACAGTTTTTATAACAGAAATCATTGTGTTACATCATGGGTGCATTTCCAAATTACTGTTTACCACAAATAGTAAATTAGTATTGATCTCGTGGGATCTCATATGTTCCCATATCGCTACATAATCATTATGTACATAATTATTGTCTTCTAGCCCGATCCACCCTAGTCCACCCAGTCCACCCAGTATTGCATGAAGCCTAGGTGGGTTATACAATACAGAAAACAATTCTCAGAAAATCTGAAGTATCTTAAAGCAACATGATCCCAATATCCAGCAAAGCGTCCATATAGTGATACAGTTTTGATTCTTGTATATATTCAGGTGCCATATATTCTTCCCTTAACAGTCCCTCCTTTGGAGATATGCAAAATCAAAACCCTATCCTCGTCGAACCTATCGATCTGTCCTCCCGGCCTACCTATCTCAACAATGCTGGAACCTAACTAACTAATCTTCACCGTATATACGAGACGACCCATCTCTAGTAGATGGACCCCCTCCTAACGGACTTTGCACAGGAGGAAGTCAGATCCTGGACTTTCCCTCATTGGCTTGCTTCAGACAGGCATATTCCGGAGGTGGTGATTGCATGTTTTCATACAGGGAATCTTCAAAATCGGCATGCATGGTCATCACTGTGGTTTCCATAGTTTTCATCATCATTTTCTTAAGACATGGAGCTAAGCAGCATAGAATTAAGGCAACAATAATTAGAACACATAATATGGTTATTCCAAACTTTGTAAGTGCTTTTTGCCAGCCATTCCACCACCCAAACCAGGTATCCCATTTGTCATCGGTTCCAGAGTTTCGAGCTAACTCTTCTGATAGGTCAGTAAGGCCTTTAAGTGCTCTGGATATACTTCCAGAGGGGGCGGTATTGTTCGGTATATAGGTGCAGCAACTGGAACCTATCATTTTGCAGACTCCGCCTTTTTCTGCTAGGATCATGTCTAAGGCCATCCTGTTCTGGAAGGCCATGATGGATGTGGGGCCTAATTGCTCACTGAGTCCCCGTATAGCATCTCTAGTAAAATTAACAAACCTCTGCTGATTATAGTATAAGTAATTTATCCATTTTACATTCTTATTTACCCCAATTATGGGAATAATTGACTCAAAACCAGCTGCTATCTCATTTCTGGCTTTAAACTCATTAGGTACCCCTTGTGGAAGCCCAATAGAATCTATGTAAATATGGGGGTCAAAGGAACCTTGAAGTTCCTTCTTTCCTTGGAGTTCCCTTTTTACCCTTTTTGGCAAACGTTTTTCTTGGAGTACTTGATCCCAGCCGGGTAAATCAAATATATGGAAAGGCATAAGGGCTTTTACTATGGCACACTGTCCTTTCCATGGAACAGTGAGTCTTGGCCTGATCTTCATGTCCCCACATAACCAATATACATCAGGCAATTGGTAAATTTGGCCTATTAACAAAGAGTCGTTATATAGGTTACCTTCCTGTACCTGAATGACTTGATTATTACAGTAACCAGATGGTAGATTGTTCACTTGTCTACCGGGGGCATCTCGTTGGAAGCAGGTGTAATTACCTGGGTAGGGGGTGATCCCATGACCAGTTGGTTCGGTATTTTGGTGAGGTGGGTATAGATGGGCTATGGATTGGCATTTTTGTGAATCACCTGGTTGATTATCCATGTATAGAAATAGGGTACACAGGAATCCCTTCTCATCTTCCCAGGGGTTAGTTGGGAAAGGTACGGTGCCTAAATGGGGTCTGGCGGTGGTGCAAGCTATGCATGAGGAGCGGTTTGCACTAGTGGTGGTATATCTCACCCATTCGAGCCAGATGTTGGAATCAGAAAACCCTGTTTCTATGGCAAGTTCTTCCTCATATGTCAAATCTACTAGGAACTTAGCTCCTGGTACTGATTCATCTATCTCTTCAATTGGTGGTCTAGATTCAAGGTTTCTTAATTGGAATTTACCCATGTTGTCACCTTTTCCGGCTCTACCAGCTTTTGTACTTGAGCCTAGTACGTACAACCCTTGGTCATTTTCTGAGGGGTTGTCAATAGTAAGGTAGAGAACTATGCATCCCTCCCTGGGGCAGTGGGTGGCAGGGATGGGTAAGCCTGGAAAGGCTCTCTGGCCTTTGAAAGGGGCTTTAGTTAGAGTCATGCGGGATAATAGGCTGGCTCCCCATTTGTCCCTTCGCTCTAAGGCTGGGAGTGGTCGATAACCCCAATCATGTTCACCGGTGTTCCATCCAACAAGAGCCCAATCCTCACAGTTTGACCCTTCCCCCCTTTCAGCTGTGGTGACACAGATGAATTGGGTACCTAACCAAATATCAAACTGTCCCATGGGGCCTGGGCAGTCTACTATAAGACAATAGTCAAATTGATATGTTACCCTGGGGGTGGAAACATTATACCAGAAAGTCATCATGCCCTCCTCATGAGTGATTGTCCCCAGGAGGTTGGCTACAGGGTGAATTAAGGAAAGGATAAGTATTAGGCAGATGAAGGGTGGTGGTCGCCACTGGCTTCTGGATCTGGGACCTTCTTGCAGTGTGAAGCGTGGATCCATGTGGGCTTGCCCTCGAGCTTGACAGCTGTGGTAGTAGTCAGCAGGACTTGGTATGGGCCGTCATATCTGGGTTCCAGGGTACGTCTGTTGAACCTCTTAGTGAGGACCCAATCACCAGGCTGGATCGTATGGGTTCCTTCTAGGTCCTGTGGATCTGGGATGGATGAAAAAACTCGAGAATGTATTTTAGTTAAGTGCTTAGTTAGTTCAATTACAAACTTAGTCAAAGTGTCATACTGCAGAGACAACTGTTGTGGGAAATACAGTCCTAGCCTTGGAGCACTACCAAACAAGATCTCATATGGACTAAGCTTGGTGGGACCAGCAGGTGTATGTCTGATGCTGAACAGTGCGAGGGGAAGACTCTCATGCCATGGTCTTCCTGTCTCCTGTGCAGCTTTTAGCATCTTACACTTTAATGTACCATTCAACCTCTCAACCTTGCCACTGCTTTGTGGGTGATATGGAGTGTGTAGGGCCAACTCGGTCCCGAGGGCCTCCCATATCTCTTTTGTGAGATTGGCTGTGAATGCGGGTCCTTGATCACTTTCTATAGTATCTGGGAGCCCATACCTGCACACTATTTCTGAGAGAAGTTTTTTAGCAGTGGTTTTTGCTGACTGGTTCTTGACAGGGAAGGCTTCTGGCCACCCTGAAAATATGTCTATTGCTACTAAGGCATACTCAAAACCCCCTGAGTGTGGCATTTGTATGTGATCTATCTGTATGCGCTGGAAAGGGTACAGGGGTCTGGGTGTACATTTCTGAGGTGTTTTTTCGGTTTTTCCTGGATTGCATCGGGTACAGACAAGACACCCTTTTGTAATGTTGGCGGCTACTGTTGAAAAGCCTGGTGCGTGGTAATACTGGCGGACAAGGTTGTGCATCTTGACCTTGGACTGGTGAGTTGTACCATGAGCCCATTTGGCCACCATAGGATAGAGGACTCTTGGTAGGCAGGGCTTTCCTTTGTACATCATCAGATGTACATCACCAGCCTTTCTAGAAAACACCGGCGATTGTCTAAACGCTGTGTCTAATATCATGTCCTCACTATATCTGAAACTGAACCTGTCAAAGACTGAACTCCTGGTGTTTCCTCCCTCTACTAATGTACCTATACCCGACATTGCCATTTCTGTGTGTGGTTCCACTATTACTCCCCAGCAACAGGCCCGCTGTCTTGGGGTCATACTTGATTCCAAGCTTTCCTTTGCCCCCCACATTCGATCACTGGCTCGCTCTTGTCATCTGCACCTCAAAAACATTTCTAGAATTCGACCTTTTCTTACCTTTGACTCTGCAAAAACTCTTACTGTTTCTCTTATTCATTCTCGTCTCGACTATTGTAACTCTCTTCTAATCGGTCTCCCTCTTACCAAACTCTCCCCTCTCCAATCTGTCTTGAATGCTGCAGCCAGGATCATATTCCTCACCAATCGTTACACCGATGCCTCTACCTTGTGCCAGTCATTACACTGGCTACCCATCCACTCCAGAATTCAGTATAAACTTATTACCCTCACTCACAAAGCCCTCCATGGCTCAGCACCACCCTACATCTCCTCCCTTGTTTCAGTATACCACCCTACCCGCGCCCTCCGTTCTGCTGATGACCTGAGGTTAGCATCCTCAATAGTCAGAACCTCCCACTCCCGTCTCCAAGACTTTACACGTGCCGCGCCAATTCTTTGGAATGCACTTCTCAGGTCAATACGATTAGTCCCCAATCCCCACAATTTTAAGCGTGTCCTGAAAACGCATTTATTCAGACTGGCCTACCGCCTCAACACATTAACCTAATCTATCCCTGTGTGGCAGAGCCAAAAGTTTTACCATAACCAGGTTCCCCGCACCATTCTCCCACATGCTTTATGCATCCATTAGCCCTCTGTGTCCGTGCTGTTACACACCTAACATTATGGCTGGTCCATACAATCAGGGCAACTGTTACCACCCACCTTTCGTGTCTACCTCTTTCCTCATAGACTGTAAGCTTGCGAGCAGGGCCCTATTTCCTCTTGGTATTTGTTATAATCTACTGTATGTGATTATTGTTATGCTGTAATTTCTATTGTCTGTACAAATCCCCTCTGAAATGTAAAGTGCTGCGGAATATGTCGGCGCTATAAAAATAAAATTTATTATTATTTTTATGTTGAAAGACCCAGCCACGTTTCATCTTCAATGCCCTTGCTGATGGAAGGTTTGCACTCAAAATCTCACGATACATGGCCCCATTCATTCTTTCATGTACCCGGATCAGTCGTCCTGGCCCCTTTGCAGAGAAACAGCCCCAAAGCATGATGTTTCCACCACCATGCTTTACAGTAGGTATGGTGTTTGATGGATGCAACTCAGTATTCTTTTTCCTCCAAACACAACAAGTTGTGTTTCTACCAAACAGTTCCAGTTTGGTTTCATCAGACCATAGGACATTCTCCCAAAACTCCTCTGGATCATCCAAATGCTCTCTAGCAAACTTCAGACGGGCCCGGACATGTACAGGCTTAAGCAGTGGGACACGTCTGGCACTGCAGGATCTGAGTCCATGGTGGCGTAGTGTGTTACTTATGGTAGGCCTTGTTACATTGGTCCCAGCTCTCTGCAGTTCATTCACTAGGTCCCCCCGCGTGGTTCTGGGATTTTTGCTCACCGTTCTTGTGATCATTCTGACCCCACGGGTTGGGATTTTGCGTGGAGCACCAGATCGAGGGAGATTATCAGTGGTCTTGTATGTCTTCCATTTTCTAATTATTGCTCCCACAGTTGATTTCTTCACTCCAAGCTGGTTGGCTATTGCAGATTCAGTCTTCCCAGCCTGGTGCAGGGCTACAATTTTGTTTCTGGTGTCCTTTGACAGCTCTTTGGTGTTCACCATAGTGGAGTTTGGAGTCAGACTGTTTGAGGGTGTGCACAGGTGTCTTTTTATACTGATAACAAGTTTAAACAGGTGCCATTACTACAGGTAATGAGTGGAGGAAAGAGGAGACTCTTAAAGAAGAAGTTACAGGTCTGTGAGAGCCAGAAATCTTGATTGCTTGTTTCTGACCAAATACTTATTTTCCACCATAATATGCAAATAAAATGAAAAAAAAACAGACAATGTGATTTTCTGGATTTTTTTTTCTCAGTTTGTCTCCCATAGTTGAGGTCTACCTATGATGTAAATTACAGACGCCTCTCATCTTTTTAAGTGGTGGAACTTGCACTATTGCTGACTAAATACTTTTTTTCCCCACTGTATATACATGTAATAGAAACATAGAAAAATCAATATAAGAAAGTCCTTACAATATCATATGGTTCTAAACAGAACAGCTAATCAACAATGTGAATCCAGACAGACAATCACCACCGTCCAGAGCACAAAACATGAACCATGAAAGCAATTGGTTACGTTTAAAATAATTTTTATTAATTAATATTAAAAGTTAAAGAACCAATTTAACAGCAAAAAGTCATATCAATAACTGCCAGGCCGCTCAGGTCACCCCCACTGTCCATACTTATAGAAACACCCAGAAACTTATGAAGAACTTGCAGTCTTCATTGGCCCCTATCTCCTCCCTCTCATGTCCTGATTCTGCATTGAAGCATTACAATGAAACACTTCAAAGTGCCCTGGATGAATTTGCTCCTCCTATACATAGAACACCACAAAACAGACGGCGACAACCCTGGCACACCCTGCAAACACGTTTCCTGCAGCAGTGCTCCAGGTGCGCCGAACGTCTGTGGAGAAAATCCAGTCTACCCGAAGATTTCATCCATTATAAGTTTATGCTTAGAACATACAACACTGCCCTTCACCTCTCAAAACAAGCCTATTTCAACACCCTCATCACCTCACTATCCAATAACCTTAAACGTCTCTGACACTTTTCAGTCCCTGCTCAACCCAAGAGTACAGTTCCCAACCATGGAGCTTCGAGCTGACGATCTGGCCAATTACTTCAAAAAAAAAATTGACCATATCTGACAGGAATTTCCAATAGGAAATTATCTCCCAATCACCTCATACCATGCACTGTCCTCCCTCCTCCACTGCATCTAGCTCACTCTCTGATTTTGAACCAGTCACAGAAGAAGAAGTAAGCAGGCTCCTTGCATCTTCTCTCCCAACCACTTGCACCAGTGACCCATTTCCTCTAGTCCCTTTCCCCTGCTGTCACCACTCGCCTAACTAAAATAATTAACCTCTCTCTTCTGGTATCTTTCCCTCCTCATTTAAGCATGCCATCATACATCCACTACTTAAAAAACATCCCTCAACCAAAACTGTACCGCTAACTATAGATCTGTCTCTAATTGTCCCTTCATCTCTAAACTCCTGGAATGCCTGGTCCACTCCCGTCTGATCCGCTATCTCTTTGATAACTCGCTTCTCGACCCTCTCCAATCGGGTTTCCGCTCTTTGCACTCTACTGAAACTGCCCTCACTAAAGTCTCTAATGATCTACTAACAGCTAAATCTAATGGTCACTACGCCATGCTAATTCTCTTGGATCTTTCTGCATCATTCGACACTGTGGATCATCAGCTCCTCCTCACCATTCTCCGCTCCATCGGCATCAAGGACACCGTTCTCTCTTGGTTTTCCTCCTATCTCTCTGACTGCTCCTTTACTGTATCTTTTGCTGGTTCATCCTCCTCTCATCTTCCCCTTACTGTTGGGGTTCCTCAAGAATCAGTCCTAGGGCCCCCTCCTCTTCTCTTTGTTTTTCCAATAGGGGC
Organism: Dendrobates tinctorius; assembly: GCF_039654945.1. NCBI lineage: Eukaryota > Metazoa > Chordata > Amphibia > Anura > Dendrobatidae > Dendrobates > Dendrobates tinctorius. Next base: position 13,882,132 of record NW_027361727.1, on the reverse strand, counting down.
AGTATACAATCAGTAGATTTGGTTTCCAGTACCATCTCTATGCTGATGACACCCAATTATACACTTCCTCTCCTGATATCACGCCTGCCTTTTTAGAAAACACCAGCGATTGTCTAAATGCTGTGTCTAACATCATGTCCTCACTATATCTGAAACTGCACCTGTCAAAGACTGAACTCCTTGTGTTTCCTCCCTCTACTAATGTACCTATACCTGACATTGCCATTTCTGTGTGTGGTTCCACTATTACTCCCCAACAACATGCCCTCTGTCTTGGGGTCATACTTCGAACTTTCATTCGCCCCCCTTATCCGATCACTGGCTCGCTCTTATCTGCACCTCAAAAACATTTCTAGAATTCAACCTTTTCTTACTTTTGATTCCGCAAAAACTCTTACTGTTTCTCTTATTCATTCTCGTCTAGACTATTGTAACTCTTCTATTCGGTCTCCCTCTTACTAAACTCTCCCCTCTCCAATCTGTCTTGAATGCTGCAGCCAGGATCATATTCCTCGCCAATCGTTACACCGATACCTCTACCTTGTGCCAGTCATTACACTGGCTACCCATCCACTCCAGAATCCAGTACAAACGTATTACCCTCACCCACAAAGCTCTCCATGGCTCAGCACCACCCTACATCTCCTTCCTCTTTTCTGTCTACCACCCTACCCGTGCCCTCCGTTCTGCTGATGACCTGAGGTTAGCATCCTCCATAATCAGAACCTCCCACTCCCGTCTCCAAGACTATACACGCGCTGCACCAATTCTTGGAATGCACTTCCCAGGTCAATACGATTAGTCCCCAATCCCTACAATTTTAAGCGTGCCCTGAAAACTCATTTATTCAGACTGGCTTACCGCCTCAACACATTAACCTAATCTATCCCTGTGTGGCACAGCCAAAAGTTTTACCATAACCAGGTTCCCCGCATCATGTTCCCACATGCTTTATGCATCCATTAGCCCTCTGTGTCTGTACTGTTATACACTTAACATTATGGCTGGTCCAAACAATCAGGGCAACTGTTACCACCCACCTTTTGTGTCTACCTTTTTTTCCTCATAGATTGTAAGCTTGCGAGCAGGGCCCTCATTCCTCTTGGTATCTGTTATGATCTATGTGGTTATTGTTATGCTGTAATGTCTACCGTCTGTACAAGAAAGATATATATATCTTTGTACCGTGTTAGCCAGTAGATAGAAGAATATTTAGAATTGAGAGTCCTCAGTGGTTGATACCTTTTTAATGGCTAATTGAAAAGATGGTAACAAATTGCAAGCTTTCGAGACTACGCAGGTCTCTTCATCAGGCAAAGACTAATACAACATCTGAAGAATCACATATTTATACACAACACAGCACAGAAATAACGCAATAGCTCAGACAAGTGATGTGAAGCGGAATAGTCATTATGGGAGAGGGATAAGCATAAATATTGGAGCAGTTCATAGATAAGCAGTGTGAAGGTTTTATTGCCCTCTGATTGCCTCTGGTTCTGTGTTGTGATGACCCCATAAGGTCTGAGGAGCAAATTCCTTAATTGATGTAAAAAGACAGAAATTCATGCAAAACATTTGTGTGGTGGTTGCCCGGAAGCAGGAACCCACATGGTGCTGCCAGCCTGTATGCCACTCTGAGGGAGGCGTGTTGTAGACCCGCTGTGTGAGTCGATTAATGGGAGTCAACCAGTCTGCTTGTCGCTGTGTGTGACGCTTGTGGTGGGCTTGATAGGGTGGAGACAACTAGGGAATATGGATGTTGTGACAGTGTGCTGGTAAGCGCTGTGGTATGTGTGTATTAGATTGTGGGAAAGCTAGCGTTTAAAGGGAACCTGTCAGCATGATTGTGCACAGTAACCTACAGTGTCGGCGCCGTTAAACTGAGTAAAATGACACCTGGGTTGATGAAATCCATCTTATGGTTGTTCTTTAATCTTTATTTTCAGTTTGCAGTTAATGAGATTCTTGTGCCCTAAGGCGGGGTTCATGTATGTGGTGCTCGAGTAGATATTCCTAATGCAGACTGCTGACAGGTCACTGATCCCTCAGTGACCTTCCCCCTAGTTTGTACCTGCCTGCAGAAGCGTTTTTTTTAAATCTATACAGATATTCATTATGCAAGCTAGGGATCAGTAAATTTAAAAAAACTGACCTTCACATCCAAGCATAAGCATAGTGTGAACAGGTGCTTAACCTAGAGTCACCAACTCATATACATTCAAACAAAAAAGGAAGCACACTGTAGCGCCATAACATGCAAACATGAAATTTGAAAAATGAATTGCATTAATGCATTAGAAGTATGAAAAATTGAGAAAGTTTAGCGCATAAAATGGCCAATTTATGTGTACCTGGAAGCCACGGTAAGGCATTTCTCGTTTTCCAGGACCCTAACCCTAATGCCAATCCTCACTTTCTTTTTTGTTTGACTGAGGGATCAGTGACCTGTCAGCAGTCTGCATTATGAATATCTAATCAGAGCACTACATGCCCCAGCCCCGCCTTAGGGCATGAGAATCTCATTAACACAAAAGTGAAGATAAAGATTAAAGAACAAACATAAGACGGAGTTCATCAACGAAGGTATCAGTTTAACCAATATAACGGCGCCAAACTGACACTGTGCTGCCAACATAGCACTCCATAAGCTGAATTGAACATAGGTAAGCTGTACTTGTGTTTACAATTGTTCCCTCAATATACAGTAGAATCCCCATATAGCGTCTTATATACAGTATGAGCCTCCACATAGCCTCTCTATAAACAGTATGAGCCTCACATAGCCCCCTATATACAGTATGTGCCCCCACATAGCCACCTATATAAAGAATGAGACCCCACATAACCTCCTACAGTGGGGAATATGAGTAATTCTTAAACTGTCCATTTTGCAAGTTTTCCTACCTACAAAGAATGGAGAGGTCTGTATTTTTTATGGTAGGTACACTTCCAACAGTGAGAGTCAGAATGAAAAAAAAAAATTCACATTGTATGATTTTTTTTTTTTACATAATTAATTTGCATTCTATTCCATGAAATCGGTATTTTATACAATAAAATAAACATTACATATGATTTGGTGCAGAAACTTTTGTGCAATTAGAGGTCACAATTTCCTGTAGTTCTTGACCAAGTTTGCATATACGCAGCAGGGATTTTGGCTCAATCCTCCATTCAGATCTTCTCCAGATCTTTCAGGTCTGTCGCTGAGCAACATTGTTTCAGTTCCCTCCAAGGATTTTCTATTGGTTTCAAGTCAGGAGACTGGCTAGGACACTCCATGACCTTAAAATGCTTCTTATGGAGCTACTCCTTATTTGCCCTGGCTGTGGTTTTCGGGTCATTGTCATGCTGGTAGACCCAGTCCACAACCCATCTTTAATGCTCTTACTGATGGAAGGAGGTTGTTGGCCAAAATCTCACGATACATGATCCCATCCATCCTCCCTTCAATATGGTGCAGACATTTGCATAAAGCACCCCCAAAGTATGATGTTTCCCCCACTATGCTTCATGGTTGGGATGGTGTTCTTGGGGTTGTACTCATCCTTCTTCCTCCAAGTTGATACCAAAAGGTTCTATTTTGTTCTCACCTGACCACATGAACTTTCCCATGCCTCCTCTGGATCATCCAAATGGTCATTGGTGAACTTCGACCAGGCCTGGACATGTGCTTAGCGCGAGCAGGGGGACCTTGGGTGCTTTGCAGGATTTTAATCCATGACGGCGTAGTTTGTTACTAAAGATAATGTTTGAGACTGTGGTCCTAGCTCTTTTCAGGTCATTGACCAGTTACTAGTTCTGGACTGATTCCTGACCTTTCTTAGAATCATCCTTACCCCACGAGACAAGAACTTGCATGGAGCAGTCATCTTGTGCTTTTTTCCATTTTCTAATAATTGTGCCAACGGTAGTTGTCTTCACACAAAGCTGCTTTCCTATTGTCTTGTTGCCCATCCCACCTTTGTGCAGGTGTACAATTTTATACCTGGTGTCCTTAGACAGCTCTTTGGTCTTGGCCATGGTGGAAAGGTTGGAGTGTGGACTGGTGTCTCTTATACAGGAAACAAGTTCAAACAGGTGCAATTAATACACATAATGAGTGCGGAGTAGGAGGGCTTCTCAAAGAAAAGCTAACAGGTCAGTAAGAGCCAGAATTCTTGCTGGTTGGTAGGTGATCAAATACTTATTTCATGCAATAAAATGCTAATTATATAAAAATCATAAAATTTGATTTTTTTTTTTTTTAAGATTCTGTCTCACAGTTGAAGTGTAACTACGATAAAAATTACAGACAGACCTCTACGTTCATTGTAGGTGGGAAAACATGCAAAATCGGCAGTGTATCAAATACTTATTTATATCAAATTATTATTTATTTTCCCCACTGTATGGGGTATTGGCGTACTAAAGAGAAGTTGCACAACAAATTTTGGGGTCCATTTTTATTGTTATCCTTGAGAAAATAAAACAAGTTTAAAGCAACATTTTAGTAAAAAAAAATTCAGTTTGTATTATTTCCTGTGAAGCACCTGAAAGATTAACAAACTTCTTATCTGCGATTATGAATACTTTGAAGGGTGCAAATTTTAATCCCTTCACGACATGCACTGTATATATACAGCACATGTCGGGTCTCCCCCTTTGATGTGGGCTCCGGTGCTGAGCCTGCATCTTTTCCGGCACATGAAAGCTGATGATGTGCAGGCCTGTGAAGTGCAGAAGCACGAACCCCTTGTAGTCACATGTGCAGCAATGAAGGAAAAGGAACGATTTGTTCCAGCTTCATTAACCCCTTCACCCCCAAGGGTGGTTTGCACGTTCATGACCGGGCCAATTTTTACAATTCTGACCACTGTACCTTTATGAGGTCATAACTCTGGAACGCTTCCATGGATCCCGGTGATTCTGACATTGTTTTCTCGTGACATATTGTACTTCATGTTAGTGGTAAAATTTCATTCAAATAACTTGCGTTTATTTGTGAGAAAAATGGAAATTTGGCGAAAATTTTGAAAATTTCGCAATTTTCCAACTTTGAATTTTTATGCCCTTAAATCACAGAGATACGGCACACAAAAAACTTGATAACTAACATTTCCCACATGTTTACTTTACATCAGCACAATTTTGGAACCAAAATTTTTTTTTGTTAGGAAGTTATAAGGGTTAAAAGTTGACCAGCGATTTCTCATTTTTACAACACCATTTTATTTTTAGGACCACATCACATTTGAAGCCACTTTGAGGGGTCTATATGATAGAAAATACCCAAAAGTGACACCATTCTAAAAACTGCACCCCTTAAAGTGCTCAAAACCACATTTAAGAAGTTTATTAACCCTTTAGGTGCGTCACAGGAATTTTTTTGAATATTTAAAAAAAAATGAACATCTAACTTTTTTTCATAAAAAAATACTTCAGGTTCAATTTTTTTTATTTTACCAAGGGTAACAGGAGAAATTGGACTGCAAAAGTTATTGTGCAATTTGTCCTGAGTACGCTGATACCTGATATGTGGGGGGGAACCACTGTTTCGGTGCATGGCAGAGCTCAGAATGGAAGGAGCGCCGTTTGACTTTTTCAATGCAAAATTGGCTGGAATTCAGATTGGACGCCATGTCACGTTTGGAGAGTCCCTGATGTACCTAAACAGTGGAAACCCCCCTACAAGTGACCCCATTTTGGAAACTAGACCCCCCAAGGAACTTATCTAGATATGTGGTGAGAACTTTGAACCCACAAGGGCTTTACAGAAGTTTATAACGTACAGCGGTACAATTAGAAAATCATATTTTTTCCACAAAAATGATCTTTTCACCCCAATTTTTATTTTCCCAAGGGTAACAGGACCCTAAAAGTTATTGTGCAATTTGTCCTGAGTACGCTGATACCCCACATGTGGGGGTAAACCACTATTTGGGCGCATGGCAGAGCTCGGAAGGGAAGAAGCGCCATTTGACGTTTTTGGCTGGAATTGAGATCGGACACCATGTCGCGTTTGGAAAACCCCTGATGTACCAAAACAGTGGAAACCCCCCACAAATGACACCATTTTGGAAACTAGACCCCCTAAGGAACTTATCTAGATGTGTGGTGAGCACTTTGACCCCCCCAGTGCTTCACAGAAGTTTATAATGCCCGGGCGTGAAAATAAAAAATTCGTATTTTTTCCACAAACATGATCTTTTAGTCACCATTTTTTTATTTTCCCAAGGGTAACAGGAGAAATTGGACCCCAAAAGTTGTTGTCCAATTTGTCCTGAGTATGCTGATACCCCATATGTGGGAGAAAACTACTGTATGGGCACACGTCGGGGCTCGGAAGGGAAGTAGTGACGTTTTGGAATGCAGACTTTGATGGAATGGTCTGCGGGTGTCATGTTGCCTTTGGAGAGCCCCTAATGTACCTAAACAGTGGAAACCCCCCACAAATGACACCATTTTGTTAGTAGACCCCGCAAGGAACTTATCTAGATGTGTGGTGAGCACTTTGAACCCCCAAGTGCTTCACAGAAGTTTATAACACTCGGACGTGAAAATAAAAAAATCATTTTTTTCCACAAAAATGATATTTTTGCCCCCAATTTTTTATTTTCCTAAGGATAACAGAAGAAATTGGACCCCAAAAATTGTTTTGCAATTTGTCCTGAGTAGGCTGATACCCTACATGTGGGGGTAAAACACTGTTTGGGCGCATGGCAGAGCTTGGAAGGGAAGGAGCACCATTTGACTTTTTCAACTCAGAATTGGCTGGAATTGAGATCAGACGCCATGTTGCATTTGGAGAGCCCCTGATGTGCCCAAACAGTGGAAACCCCCAATTCTAACTCCAACCCGAACCCCAACACACCCCTAACCCTAACCCTAGCCCTAACCCTAATGGGAAAATGGAGATAAATACTTTTTTTTTTATTTTATTATTTTTCCCTAACTGAGGCTAGTTTCACACTTGCTTTTTTTTGCAGCGCGTTTTTCCCGCAAAGAAACGCATTGAAAAAACGCATACAAAAGCATACAACTGCTGCGTTTTTTTCAAGCATTTTTATGAGCATGCATGAAAAAAACGCAGCGTTTTTATGCGTTTGTATGCGTTTTTAGTGCGTTTTTACCGCGTTTGCGTTTTTTTCCAACATTTTTAGGTGGCCCCTCACACTAACCCAAACCATGACTTTACTAACCCTAACCCTGACCCTGACCCTAACCCTGACCCTAACCCTAACCCTAACCCTGACCCTAACCCTTAACCAAATCATACTTAACCCTAACCCAAACCCTAAACCCTAACTAACCCTAACCCTGACCCTAACCCTAACCCTGACCCTAACCCTAACCCTGACCCTAACCCTAACCCTGACCCTAACCCTTAACAAAACCATACTTAACCCTGACCCTAACCCTGACCCTAACCCTTAACAAAACCATACTTAACCCTAATCCTGACCCTAACCCTGACCCTAACCCTGACCCTAACCCTTAACAAAACCATACTTAACCCTAATCCTGACCCTAACCCTGACCCTAACCCTTAACAAAACCATACTTAACCCTAACCCTGACCCTAACCCTGACCCTAACCCTTAACCAAACCATACTTAACCCTAATCCTGACCCTAACCCTGACCCTAATCCTTAACAAAACCATACTTAACCCTAACCCTGACCCTAACCCTAACCCTGACCCTAACCCTAACCCTGACCCTAACCCTAACCCTGACCCTAACCCTTAACCAAACCATACTTAACCCTAATCCTGACCCTAACCCTGACCCTAATCCTTAACAAAACCATACTTAACCCTAACCCTGACCCAAACCCCAACCCTAACCCTGACCCTGACCCTAACCCTAACCCTAAACCCCCTTAACTAACCCTAACTCTAACCCAAACCCCTAAATTCCATGGTTAAAAAAAAAAACGCATATGCAAAAAAACGCATACATGAGCATGCCAGTGCGCACATATGCGCATCCATAGGCTATAATGGCCATTTTTAGCGCAAAACGTGCGCATGCGCTTTTTTGCAGGGCCAAAAAATGCAACATGCTGCGTCTGGAAAATACAAACGCACACCCCAAAAAAACGCAGTGCATGAAAATCGCATACAAGCGCTTACAAGCGCGCAGGTATGCGCACCCATGTTAAATATAGGGGAAAAAACGCATGCGCACATATGCGTTTTTTTCCAGCGCTAAAAAACGCAAATGTGAAACCAGCCTGAGGGGGTGATAACGGGGGGTTTGATTTACTATTTATGGCGGTTTTTATATTTGGCAGCTGTCGCACGCTAAAAGACGCTTTTTATTGTAAAAATAGTTTAGGCATCACCACATATTGAGAGCTATAATTTTTCCGTATTTTGACCCACCGAGTCATGTGAGGTCTTATTTTTTGCGGGACGAGTTGACGTTTTTATTGGTACCATTTTCGGGCACGTGACATTTTTTGATCGCTTTTTATTCCTATTTTTGGGACGCAGAATGAACAAAAACCAGCGTTTCATGAATTTCTTTTGGGGGGGTGCGTTTACACCGTTCCGCGTGCGGTAAAATTGATAAAGCGGTTTTATTCTTCGGGTCAGTACGGTTACAGCGATACCTCATTTAGGTCGTTTTTTTATGTTTTTGTCAGTTTTATGCAATGAAAACTATTTTATATAAAAAATAATTATTTTTGCATCGCTTTATTCTGCGAGCTATAACTTTTTTATTTTTTTGCCGATGATGCTGTGTGGCAGCTCGTTTTTTGTGGGACAAGATGACGTTTTCAGCGGTACCATGGATATTTATATGCGTCTTTTTGATCGCGCGTTATTACACTTTTTGTTTGGCGGTATGATAATAAATCATTATTTTTTGCTTCGTTTTTTATTTTTATTTTTTAAGGGGTTCGCTAAAGGGGTTAACTAATGGGACAGTTTTATAGGGCGGTTCATTACGGACGCGGCGATACCTAATATGTGTACTTTTATTGTTTTGGTTTTTTTTTATTTCCAAAAAATGGATTTATTGGGGGAATATATATTTTTTTTTTCTAATTTATTTGGCGATTTTTTTTTTTAATTATTTTAACACTTTTTTTTATTTTTTTTTTTACTTTATTAAATAGTCCCAGGTGGGATATCACTGTCCTGTGACAGATCGCTGATCTGTCACATCACAGATCACTGTGACAGATCAGCGATCTGACACAGGCACTGCAGAAGGCTTCCTCATGCCTGCGCTTTGCAGGCACTGAGGAAGCCAGCTTCCTCAGGCCCCTGAAGGCCCCCATCGCCATCTTGGATTCGGGGGCCTGGAGGAAAGGAGCCCCCCGCAGCAGCGCTGCACATTGCGCTGCCGTGGGGGGCTCAGGGAAGCACGGAGGGAGCCCTCTCCCTGCCGATGCTTCCCTTTAACCCCCGGTACACCGCGATCATGTTTGATCGCGGTGTGCAAGGGGTTAACGTGTCGGGGGCGGTCCGTGACCGCCCCTGACACATTGTGCCGGGTGTCAGCTGTGATAATCAGCTGACACCCGGCCGCGATCAGCGGCGCTCACCACGTGGGCGCCGCTGATCGCGCCGACGTACTATCCCGTCCATGGGCATAGGGGCCCAGGTCCCATGGACGGGATAGTACGTCGGATGGCAGAAAGGGGTTAAAAGTCTAAATTTTATTTGTCAAATTTTAAAAATAAATGATGACAGGCAACAGTGCATATATAATGTGGCTACGCATTTCGAACACAGTGTCCTTTCTCAAAGCTGACTATGGGGTTAGCAATGGGGGCGTCTTATTGACGCCTCTCCATTATTATCCTTGAGGTTTGATGTCACCTGACAATACAGAGGTGACATCAACCCCCCACCCAACTATCACCGCACTTGCCACCGCTATAGGGCAAGTGGGAAAAGTGAGGCTAAGTGCCAGAATTAGAGATGTGCCTTTTCTGGGGTGGCTGAGATTGATGTTTTTAGCCTGGATGGGGGGGGGGCAGTATCCATGGTATCCTAGGCTATTAATATCAGCCCGCTCAATGTAATCCATCTATGCTGTCGGTGCTCCTGGTAACCAGCTCACCGCTTTGAAGAAAACCAAGAATAAGTGCAGCCTGTGGTTGCAGTTCGCATGGAAAACAAATTGGGATAAATCCTTACATGTAGGGCTGTGTGCACACGTTGTGTTTTTTTAGTGTTTGTCCACTGCGAAAACATCCTATGGGATTCCGCATTGCTGTGCTAATGCTGCGGATTTTACTGCTGCGGAATCGCATAGCGGAAAAATACGTAGCATGTTCATTCTTTGTGCGGAATCACGACGATTCCGCCGCCATAGGATTGCATTGAAACGCTCACTTTACACATGTGGCTATGCCCACCATGTGTAAAGTGAGCGCTTCATGTTCGGATGGTACCCAGGGTCTGGAGGAGAGAAGACTCTCGCGAGCGTGATATCACAAAGGTCCTTCGCTCAAAGCATCACTGGGACCGGAAGATGCCGGAAGCGTGGTGAGAGGCGGGAAGGCCGTCGGAAGGTGAGAATAACCATTTTTTAAATTGTTTTTATTTTTTTAACATCCTATCTTTTACTATTGATGCTGCATAGACAGCATCAATAGTAAAAAGTTGGTCACCCTTGTCAAGCACTATGCTTGACAAGGGTGACCAACCTGTCAATCACCTTTCTAAGCAATGCTTCAAATCGCTTGGAAAGCGCATGAATTCTGCAAGCTAAATACGCTTGCAAAACACTTGTGTTTTGCGGGAAAACGCATGCGAATTCCACATGCGTTTTACCTGCGGCGGGAGTTGCGGAAATTTCCGCAGCATTTCCAAATGTGTGCACATAGCCTAAAGGAAATAGTTTTTGTTTCTCCAGCGATCAGTCGGTAGGGTAAAATATAGCTTTTATTTATGCATTAAAAAAGTTCCAGGTTTCTTTAATAACAGTTTTGCATACACTCATTCCCTTTTGGACGACATGTTTCGACACTACATGTGTCTTCCTCCAGGGACCTGTACGTGCACATGAATTGCTGGCTTTTATTCTATCTATATATACCTATATACACTGCTCAAAAAATAAAGGGAACACTTAAACAACAGAATCTAACTCCAAGTAAATCAAACTTCTGTGAAATCAAACTGTCCACTTAGGAAGCAACACTGATTGACAATCAAGTTCACATGCTATTGTGCAAATGGAATAGACAACAGATGGAAATTATTGGAAATTATCAAGACACCCTCTATAAAGGAGTGGTTCTGCAGGTGGGGACCACAGACCACATCTCAGTACCAATGCTTTCTGGCTGATGTTTTGGTCACTTTTGAATGTTGGTTGTGCTTTCATACTCGTGGTAGCATGAGACGGACTCTACAACCCACACAAGTGGCTCAGGTAGTGCAGCTCATCCAGGATGGCACATCAATGCGAGCTGTGGCAAGAAGGTTTGCTGTGTCTGTCAGCGTAGTGTCCAAAGGCTGGAGGCGCTACTAGGAGACAGGCCAGTACACCAGGAGATGTGGAGGGGGCAGTAGGAGGGCAACAACCCAGCAGCAGGACCGCTACCTCAGCCTTTGTGCAAGGAGGAACAGAAGGAGCACTGCCAGAGCCCTGCAAAATGACCAGAACCACTCCTTTATTGAGGGTGTCTTGATAATTGCCAATAATTTCCATCTGTTGTCTATTCCATTTGCACAACAGCATGTGAAATTGATTGTCAATCAGTGTTGCATCCTAAGTGGACAGTTTGATTTCACAGAAGTTTGATTTACTTGGAGTTAAATTCTGTTGTTTACGTGCTCCCTTTATTTTTGTTGAGCAGTGTGTGTGTGTGTGTTAAGGGCTGGCGGAACACACCAAATAATAAGATGGTGTTTAGGTGCGTTCGCAGCCCGAGGTCCACCGTGCAGAGGTGTTAACTGCTGCTCGGTAATGGCGGACGCGATATGGCGGTGCAATAACGGCACACACGGGGTTAACCTCACCCAAGGTGTACCGAGGCGAACTCATGACTTAGAGCCGCACTACCGCAAATAATAGATGCCGTAGCCTGTTTTCGCTCACAGAGCTCGGCAGAGTAAGCGCTAGCGTAACGTCACAGAACTCAGCCCTTAGACAGCAGGACTGAAGTCCCTCTAGACCGCTAGCGCCTGGTACCGTGACTGCGATACCAACAGGGATCAAATAAATGGCGTGTGCAAGTGTGCAGACGGCCGGTATGCACTGTGGCCTACAGGCTAGCCACTAGCAGGCGCTGACTCAGTCTCTAAACCCTAACAACAGACGTATCAAAGGGTAGGGGTTTCATAATGAGTCAGACACCAGATACATGCATCCATCATCATACACACCAAACTATTTGAGTCTATCTTAGCGCATGGCCGAGCGGCCATGCGAACCTTTTATAGCCGCAGGCGTCCGTGATCCTCCTTGCTTCTTGGATGGGCCAATCCGAACACGAGCAGGACCTGAGCACATGACCTTTGATCTCCAATGGGAGATCACTCCACAGGCATGCTCAGTGGCCCGACATGGGGACTTAGTCCCTGGAGGATCTTGCTGCTGAGCAGCATGCATTGCCAAAGCTGAACCAGGGGTGGCAGCAGCAAGCAAACCCACGGAGCTGGTCTGGACAGAGCGCCGGGACCGACGAGTTTGCTGAGCAAGCTCCTCTGCGGCTGGGGAGGAATGGGAGACCGTCGGAGGCAAGGCTCGGGATTCCCGCTGTGCAGCGCCGGAAATCCGACGCCTAACATTACGCCCCCTCCTAGGGCCCCCTCCTCTCTGAGCCTCGCTCCGCTCAAACTCCGCAATGAGAAGAGGAGCGTGGATATTCTCCACCGGCTCCCAGGTCCGGGCCTCTGGACCATGACCCTTCCAATCCACCAAGTAAAACATTTTGCCCCGCATCACCTTGCATCCCACGATGGCATTGACCTCAAACTCGTCAGACGACAGATCTGATGTTCTGGCAGCTGGCTCAGAAAACCGGGACATGTGAACTAGCTTGAGGAGAGACACATGAAACGTGTCCGAGATAGCCAAGTGTGGTGGAAGGGCTAGACGGTAGACCACAGGATTAATCTGCTCGAGGACCTTGAAAGGGCCGATGTAGCGTGGTGCGAACTTAGCGGATTCCACCCGCAGCCTGATGTTACGGGCAGAGAGCCACACTAAGTCGCCAGGGGCAAAGGTCAGAGCAGGGCGCCGGCGGGTATCAGCGGAGGACCTCATTCTCTCCTTGGAGGCCCAGATAGCATCCTGCGTGCGGTCCCAAATGTCACGTGCTTCCACCGCCCAGTCTGCCACCATAGAGTCGGTGGATGACATGGGCACGGGGACGCGCGGATGCTGACCGTAATTTAAGGGAAATGGGGTCTGACCGGTGGAATCGGCTACCGTGTTGTTCAAGGCGAACTCCGCCCACGGCAGTAAGGATGCCCAATCATCCTGCCTAGCCGAGACAAAATGTCGCAGATATGTCACCAGGGTCTGGTTGGCTCTCTCCACCAACCCATTCGTCTCGGGATGATAGGCCGAAGAGAGATTTAGCTCAATGCTGAGCAGAGAACAGAGCTCTCTCCAGAACCGAGAAGCAAACTGGGGACCCCGGTCACTGACAATCTTATCCGGCATGCCGTGTAGGCGGAAAACATGTTTAATGAACAATGCCGCTAGGCCTCGTGCCGACGGTAACCGAGAGAGTGGTACTAGGTGCACCATCTTGGAGAAATGATCGGTGATCACCCAGATGACGGTGCTGCCACTGGACTTGGGCAGACCCACCACAAAGTCCATACCAACCATCTCCCAGGGCCTGTCCGCAACCGGCAGAGGATAGAGTAACCCAGCGGGCCGCTGCCGAGAGGGCCGATTCTGGGCGCAAGAGACGCACGCCTGAATATAGTCCTTGACGTCACAGTCCATATGCGGCCACCAGTACGTCCTCGCCAGTAGTTCAGTGGTCCGTTTGATCCCGAAATGACCTCCCACTCTGGACGAATGAGCCCACGAGAGGACCTCCGGTCGCAGATGGACAGCGACAAAAGTCTTGCCCGGAGGTACAGACTCAAGAGCAACCGGAGCCACGGTCCTCAGGCTCTCCGATGGGACTATCAGTCGAGGCTCCTCCTCCTCCTCTGATGACACCACAGAGCGAGAAAGAGCATCGGCTCGGACGTTCTTCTCCCCGGAGAGAAAATGTAGTGTGAAATGGAACCGGGAGAAGAACAAGGACCATCTGGCCTGACGAGAATTCAGCCGCTGAGCCGTCTGCAAATAGACCAAATTTTTGTGATCGGTGAACACCTGGAAAGGATGCCGAGCCCCCTCCAGGAGATGTCTCCATTCTGAGAAGGCCAGCTTCATTGCTAGCAACTCCCTGTCCCCGATGGAATAATTCCTCTCCGCCGGTGTGAAGGTCTTGGAGAAGAAGAAGCATGGGTGCTTCCGACCTTGCGAGTCCTTCTGGAAAAGGACCGCCCCAGCATCGACGGAGGAGGCATCCACTTCTAGAATGAATGGCTTATCTACATCAGGGCGATGTAGAATGGGAGCGCTAGCAAAATGGGACTTAATGGAGGCGAAAGCCTTGGAGACAGTCTCCGACCACAGTTTGGGGTTCGCACCCTTCTTGGTGAGGGCTACCACGGGTGCAACCAAAGTTGAGAAATGGGGAATGAATTGGCGATAGTAATTTATGAACCCCATAAAGCGCTGCACCGCTTTGAGAGAATGGGGTTCCTGCCAATCCATCACCGCCTGTAGCTTGGCAGGATCCATGGCCAAACCCTGGGCTGAGATGATGTAACCCAGGAAAGGCAAGGACTCCTGCTCAAACACACATTTCTCCAATTTGGCATAGAGGGAGTTGGCCCGCAGGAGATCGAAAACTTTGCGAACATCTCTCCAGTGGGAGTCAATATCTGGAGAAAAAATAAGAATATCATCCAGATAGACTACTACCGAGGTGGCAAGCATATCCCAGAAGATATCGTTCACAAAATCTTGGAAGACGGCTGGGGCGTTACATAGCCCGAAGGGCATCACCAGATATTCATAGTGCCCATCTCTGGTGTTAAATGCCGTCTTCCATTCGTCCCCATCACGGATGCGAATCAGGTTATAGGCTCCCCGCAGATCAAGCTTAGTAAACACTCTCGCTCCCCGTAGCCTATCGAATAGTTCCGATATCAGGGGCAGAGGATACTTGTTCTTAACGGTTATGGCGTTAAGTCCCCTGTAATCGATGCACGGACGTAATTCCCCATTCTTCTTTTGGACAAAGAAGAATCCCGCTCCCGCCGGGGACATCGACTTCCTAATGAATCCCCTTGCCAGATTCTCCCTGATATACTGCGACATGGCCTCTGTCTCTGGGAGAGATAGGGGGTATACTCGACCCCGGGGAGGCTCAGCGCCGGGCAAGAGGTCAATAGGACAGTCGTAAGGGCGGTGTGGCGGAAGGATCTCCGCCGCCTTCTTGGAGAAAACGTCTGCTTACTGCCGATATGGCTTGGGAAGCGAGGAGAGATCTGCAGGAACCTCAGAAGTAGCGACCTGAATGCAGTCCCTCAGACACCTACCCTCGCAGGACTTACTCCAAGCGAGGATTCTCCCCGAGGACCAGTCTATGTGGGGAGAGTGGGCCCGTAACCAGGGAACCCCTAGGAGGACCTGGTCGATACCTTGTGGCATCACAAGGAGAGACAGCATCTCCTGATGAGACGGAGACAGTGAGAGTCTCAGTGGAGCCGTTTGGTGGGTGATTAGGGACGGGAGTGTCGCCCCATTTACCACCCTAATGGTGACTGGCTGAGGGAGCAAGACCAGAGGGACTGCGTGTTGTTGAGCGAAGGCAGATGACATAAAGTTGCCCTCCGCCCCAGAGTCCACGCAAACCTCCACCATCAGAGTGGAAGACTCAAACTCTAACGCCCCTTTAAACAGGAGCTTGGAGGAGAAATTAGCTGTGTCTAGTAGGCCCCCTCCGATAACCACTAGACGAGGGCGTTTCCCGGCCGCTGTGGGCACTGGTTAGCGTGGTGCCCAGTCTGCCGACAACGGAAGCAGACTGGGGGTATCCGCACGGACCGGGCCCTGGACCCTGTGCGGGACACCTCCATGGCCTCTGGAGGCTCAGGCGGTGGGCCGAGGGGTTCCAGCGGTCTGGCAAAATTTGTAGCCAACTTATAGCGTTGGCGGGACCTGGAGCGCTCCAACCCTCGCTCAGTGAAGCGAACGTCAATCCGGGTGGAGACTGTAATGAGCTCCTCTAGGGTGGTGGGCACCTCCCTGGTGGTCAGGGCGTCCTTGACATGATCAGCCAGGCCTCTCCAGAATATGGGTATGAGCACCTTACCTGGCCACTCCAGCTCAGAGGCCAGAGTTCTGAAGAGGATGGCATACTGGCTGACCAAAGACGAACCCTGGGCTAGCACCAGCAACTGGAGTGCCGTATCATGTGTGACCTGAGGTCCCAGGAACACCTGTTTCAGAGCGACCAAGAAGTGGGTGGCACTCTGTACCAGGGGATCCCCACGCTCCCACAGTGGAGTGGCCCATTCCAAGGCCCTGCCCGACAGGAGGGAGATGATAAATCCCACCTTGGCCCGCTCAGAGGGAAATCGTGTAGCCAGCAGCTCTAGGTGAATGGAGCACTGACTCACGAAACCCCTACACGAAGCACTAACCCCTGAGAACTTCTCGGGCAGCGGGAGGCGGGACAAGGTCGGGGCAGGACCGGCCGTGGAAACACGAGCGACAGCCTCTGTAGCTGCCTGAACGGCGACCGAGGTAACATCCGCAGCTGAGGTGGAACGCTCTAGTGCTGCCAACCTACCCTCCAGCTGCTGGATGTACCTATGCAGTCGTTGTTCATCCGCCATTATCGGCCAGACCCTGGCGCTAAGATAATGTTAAGGGCTGGCGGAACACACCAAATAATAAGATGGTGTTTAGGTGCGTTCGCAGCCCGAGGTCCACCGTGCAGAGGTGTTAACTGCTGCTCGGTAATGGCGGACGCGATATGGCGGTGCAATAACGGCACACACGGGGTTAACCTCACCCAAGGTGTACCGAGGCGAACTCTTATGACTTAGAGCCGCACTACCGCAAATAATAGATGCCGTAGCCTGTTTTCGCTCACAGAGCTCGGCAGAGTAAGCGCTAGCATAACGTCACAGAACTCAGCCCTTAGACAGCAGGACTGAAGTCCCTCTAGACCGCTAGCACCCGGTACCGCGACTGCGATACCAACAGGGATCAAATAAATGGCGTGTGCAAGTGTGCAGACGGCCGGTATGCACTGTGGCCTACAGGCTAGCCACTAGCAGGCGCTGACTCAGTCTCTAAACCCTAACAACAGACGTATCAAAGGGTAGGGGTTTCATAATGAGTCAGACACCAGATACATGCATCCATCATCATACACACCAAACTATTTGAGTCTATCTTAGCGCATGGCCGAGCGGCCATGCGAACCTTTTATAGCCGCAGGCGTCCGTGATCCTCCTTGCTTCTCGGATGGGCCAATCCGAACACGAGCAGGACCTGAGCACATGACCTTTGATCTCCAATGGGAGATCACTCCACAGGCATGCTCAGTGGCCCGACATGGGGACTTAGTCCCTGGAGGATCTTGCTGCTGAGCAGCATGCATTGCCAAAGCTGAACCAGGGGTGGCAGCAGCAAGCAAACCCACGGAGCTGGTCTGGACAGAGCGCTGGGACCGACAAGTTTGCTGAGCAAGCTCCTCTGCGGCTGGGGAGGAATGGGAGACCGTCGGAGGCAAGGCTCGGGATTCCCGCTGTGCAGCGCTGGAAATCCGATGCCTAACTGTGTGTGTGTGTATATATATATATTGTGAGGTGCCAAGGGGAGAGGTACTAGAAAACAGGTATATTTCTCCCCGTTTCATTTCATATTTCTCCCTGTACTGATGATGAAGCCAGTTTATTTCACTGTAATCCAGTCCTGGTTTCCTTAGTGATCAGCATGGAAAGGACTGGTAGTTCCCCCTCCACTTATTCAATCCAGGTTTTGGTTTCCTGACTGGTCCAGCTGATATAATCAGGAGGAGCTGGGACCTCTCAGTCTATCTCGTCTGCTGAGCTGGGAGCTGACACAGTAAGATTACATGGACTTCTTTGCTGTTATATAGGTTTATTTTGTAGTTAGCCTGCTATTGTTAGCTAGTGGCCAGACGGCCTTAGATGTTTTATTTCATGTTTGGCATGTGTAACATTGAATAACAAGTGTGCACAATAAATATGCCGTGTCCATATTCATGTGGAACTTGCTAGTCTGCTGAAGTGACTTCATAGCCACACGCTTGTGCCAAAGCAAAGATCCCCAGCTGAGCTATCTATTCCCCACAAATGGTGTTTCGAATGTGGGCAACTGTGGCTGCTGGACTGTGACGGCAGAGAAAACGCTGTGTATGTCCTGGCTGAAAGCTTCTGCGCTTTTGAAGAGCCAAGAGTCCAGTAATATGGAGGAACTAGTGAAGCAGTTATTGCAAGCAAATGTGCAACAACAGCAGACTAATACTTGCTTCCAGAAGGCTCTGGAGCAGCAACACCAGATGCAGCAAGAGCAGTTGGAGGCAATAAAACAGGCCTTGGTTCGGCAACCCCGAGATGAGGGAGACCGTGCACAAAGCACTGCTAGTGTGCAGAAAGCCGTACAGAAGACTTTGCTTAAAATGACCGCAGACGATGATGTGGAAGCATACCTCACCGTGTTTGAACGTATTGCAGAACGTGAGCACTTACCGCTAGACAGATGGGCTGAGGTAGTTGCTCCATTTCTGAGTGGAGATCCACAGAAGGCCTATTACAATCTGAGTGGAGCGGATGCTATGGACTATATCAAACTCAAAGGCGAAATCCTGGCAAGGCTGGGAGTAAACGCGTATGTACGCGCACAGAGGGTGCATTTATGGAATTTTGTGGAGCATCAGCCAGCCCGCTCACAAATGCATGATCTCATCCATCTAGTAAAAAAATGGCTGCAACCAGAGGCTTTGACGTCCGCACAGATGGTGGAGCGTGTTGTTCTAGACAAGTACCTGCGGTCCTTACCCGCTAAGATCCAGAGGTGGGTTGGACAGGGTGACCCAACTACCGCTGACCAGTTGGTGAATATGGTCAAACGCTACAATGCTTCTGAAAGCCTACTCCAAGGGACATTAGCACCCCACTGGCTCCCCAAGAAATCGCTGGAGAGTCCTGCGAAACCTACTTCATCTTCAAAAGAAGAGAACATCACAATGAAGGGTAGCAGACCTACAAAGGACTATGGAGGTGGTACGGGCTCACATCAAGCCAGCAGACCTCGTCTGGGATCTCCATCGAGGAGACAAGGGCCTATACAATGTTGGCGATGTCGCGGGCTTGGCCATGTAGCAGCTAACTGCCCAATGACTACAGAGCCAATGGACTGTAACGCTATGAGGCGTCTTTCGTTTTATGTGCAGTCAGTCTGTGTGGCGGAGACCCTCACGGGAAATGAACAACACGTGTGCCACGTCGAGGTTGACGGTTATAGTGTGAATGCCGTCTTGGATTCCGGCAGTCAAGTAACTTTGGTACATGCCAGTTTGGTGGACTCTAGCGCCCTAACGAACTTAACCGTGGGCATTAGTTGCATCCATGGGGATACTAAGAACTACCCCACTGCCTGGGTTACTCTTGCCATGCCAGAAGGGACCAAAAGACATCAGGCGGCAGTCATAAAGTCTATGGGACACAGTGTAATCCTGGGGAGAGACTTTCCCTTATTTTGGGACTTGTGGAACTTCAAAAGTGGCATGAACCCTCTAGTTGAAGACGGTACTCCGGAGCTAGCCCCTGAACCATTGCAGCAAGACGACGGAGAACCCATCTCAGAGGAAGTACTAGAATCTGCGGACTCTCCTCTGGCTGTGTATGCAGGCGAGGCAGACCAGCTAGAGGATGTTTTAGAAATGCCTGATCTTGAGGTGGCCCGTGGTAAGTTCGGGACCGCTCAGCACCAGGATCCTACTCTAGCAAGGGCATGGGAAAACATAAAGGTCTCCGAGGGAAGACCATTGTACCCAGGGGCTCAAAACGAGTTCCCACACGTGGTGGTGCAGCAGGATATGTTGTGTCACATAGACAAGGTGCAAGGGGTGGTGGTAGAACAACTAGTGGTACCTAAGTCCTTTCGCCAGGTAGTTTTGGAGTTGGCACATAAACATCCCTTGGGAGGACACCTGGCGGTAGAAAAGACAAAACACCATATTCTGCAACGTTTCTTTTGGCCGGGTCTAGTGGGAGACGTGACCCAGTACTGTCGGTCATGTCCTACGTGTCAATTGACCGCACCTATGTCACATTTTAGAAGCCCCTTAGTGCCCTTACCAATAATAGAGGTGCCCTTCGAGAGGATAGCAATGGATATAGTCGGTCCATTAGTTAAGTCTGCCAGGGGTCATCAGTACATTTTGGTAGTATTGGATTACGCCACGCGTTATCCTGAAGCAGTGCCCTTGCGGAATGCCAATGCGAAATCAATTTCAAAGGAGCTGGTTAATATGTTTTCCCGCACCGGCATTCCGAAAGAGATACTTACGGATCAAGGGACCCCCTTTATGTCTCGTATACTTAAGGATTTATGTAAACTACTAAAAATCTCCCATTTGCGTACCTCAGTATATCACCCTCAGACTGACGGTTTGGTGGAGCGCTTTAACAAAACCTTAAAGGGAATGTTGAAAAGGGTGGTGGATAAGGATGGGAGAGATTGGGATGCCCTACTACCATACCTCCTGTTCGCTATACGTGAGGTACCCCAATCCTCCACAGGCTTTTCACCTTTTGAGTTGGTTTATGGGCGGTGTCCTAGAGGCCTGTTAGATATTGCCAAGGAGACTTGGGAACAAGAGGTGACTCCTTATCGCAGTGTAATTGAACACAACACTTATGCAGGACCGAATTGCAGCAGTTATGCCAATAGTTAAAGAGTGTTTAGAGCGCGCACAACATGCCCAAAGCACGGTATACAACCGAGCGGCAAAAACACGAGTCTTTCAACCCGGAGACAGGGTGTTGGTATTGGTGCCTACCGTAGAGAATAAATTTCTTGCGAAATGGCAGGGACCACACGAAGTGCTGGAACGAATAGGTGAAGTAAATTATAAGATACACCAACCAGACAAGAGAAAGCCCGAATAAATATACCACATAAACTTGCTTAAGGCCTGGCGGGACAGGGAGAGTCTGGCAGGAGCTGCCCTTGAGGATGGGCCTCGAGGGGCACCACCTTCTGAGGTAAAGGACCCCCAGGTAGCTCCGCCAGAAGTGGGTATTGCAGACACGCTATCCGAAAGCCAAAGACGAGAGACCAGGGAGTTCATACAGAGGAACGCAGATATTTTCTCGGAACTTGCTGGCCGGACTCACCTAATTAAGCATGACATTGTTACTGATCCACATGCGCGGGTACGGCTAAAACCATATAGAATTCCGGAGGCTCGGAGACAAGTCATTGCCCGGGAAGTGAAGAAGATGTTAGAGCTTGGGGTCATTGAGGAGTCCCGGAGTGATTGGGCTAGCCCTATCGTACTGGTGCCCAAACCCGATGGGACTATCCGATTTTGTAACGATTTTCGGAAAGTAAATGAAGTATCGAAATTCGATGCCTACCCGATGCCAAGAGTCGATGAACTGATAGAGAGACTGGGTTCGGCCTGGGTTCGGCCAGGTACATATCCACTATTGACTTAACAAAAGGTTATTGGCAGATTCCCCTCACGGAATCAGCCAAAGAGAAAACTGCCTTTGTTACGCACCAGGGATTATTCCAGTACCGCGATATGCCATTTGGGTTGCATGGTGCCGCAGCCACCTTCCAACGTCTAATGGATATTGTCCTAAAACCCCATGGCCAGTATGCATCCGCGTACTTGGACGACATCATTATCTTTAGCGATGACTGGGACACGCACTTGTCAAAAGTACAAGCCGTCTTAGACTCCCTAAAAACAGCTGGGTTGACTGCCAATCCCAAGAAATGTACGTTGGGATTGGAAGAGGCTCGCTATCTGGGATATAGCATAGGGAGAGGCGTCGTGAAGCCTCAAGCCAATAAAGTGGACGCTATTCAAAATTGGCCACGACCGGTAACCAAAAAACAGGTTGGAGCTTTTTTAGGGATCGTTGGTTATTATAGGCGGTTCATCAAACATTTTGCGACCATCGCAGCTCCTCTCACAGACCTTACTAAGGGGTCGAAATCTGTCACAATAAAGTGGAACGCAGAAGCAGAGGAGGCCTTTCAGCGATTGAAAACAGTCCTCTGTGACCAACCAGTGTTGGTTGCACCAGACTTTAAGCGAGAGTTTATTGTCCAAACGGACGCCTCTGGGGTGGGCCTCGGCGCGGTTTTGTCTCAAGAAGTAAACGGCGAGGAACACCCAGTGGCCTATCTAAGCAGAAAGCTTACGAGAGCAGAAAAGAACTACAGTGTAGTTGAGCGGGAAGCCCTGGCTGTGAAATGGGCCCTGTGCACCTTGCGCTATTATTTACTAGGTCGCCAGTTTAGACTAGTGACGGACCATTCGCCCCTAACGTGGATGTCCCGGGCAAAAGAAGGCAATGCACGGGTGACACGCTGGTTCTTAGCATTACAAGGGTTTAAATTTTCCGTTGAGCACAGGGCGGGCACAGCGCACAGAAATGCAGATGCGTTGTCTAGAACGCACTGCTTGGTAACTCGTCGTGTCCGACCCCACGGGCTCGAACAGAGGAGGGGGGTGTGTGAGGTGCCAAGGGGAGAGGTACTAGAAAACAGGTATATTTCTCCCCGTTTCATTTCATATGTCTCCCTGTACTGATGATGAAGCCAGTTTATTTCACTGTAATCCAGTCCTGGTTTCCTTAGTGATCAGCATGGAAAGGACTGGTAGTTCCCCCTCCACTTATTCAATCCAGGTTTTGGTTTCCTGACTGGTCCAGCTGATATAATCAGGAGGAGCTGGGATCTCTCAGTCTATCTCATCTGCTGAGCTGGGAGCTGACACAGTAAGATTACATGGACTTCTTTGCTGTTATATAGGTTTATTTTGTAGTTAGCCTGCTATTGTTAGTTAGTGGCCAGACGGCCTTAGATGTTTTATTTCATGTTTGGCATGTGTAACATTGAATAACAAGTGTGCACAATAAATATGCCGTGTCCATATTCATGTGGAATTTGCTAGTCTGCTGAAGTGACTTCATAGCCACACGCTTGTGCCAAAGCAAAGATCCCCAGCTGAGCTATCTATTCCCCACAATATATATATATATATATATATATATATATATACACACACAGTTAGGTCCATATATATTTGCACAGAGAGTTTCAGCTCCTTAACATGTGCCACCCTGGTTTGAAAGGGACCAAAAGTAATTGGACAATTACCTCCAAGGCTATTTCATGGACAGGTGTGGGCAATCCCTTCGTTATGTCATTCTCAATTAAGCAGATAAAAGGCCTGGAGTTGATTTGAGGTGTGTTGCTTGCATTTGGAAGGTTTTGCTGTGAAGGAAACATGCGGTCAAAGGAGCTCTCCATGCAGGTGAAACAAGCCATCCTTAAGCTGCAAAAACAGAAAAACCCATCCGAAAAATTGCTACAACATTAGGAGTGGCAAAATCTACAATTTGCTACATCCTGAGAAAGAGAGAAAGCACTGGTGAACTCATCAATGCAAAAAGACCTGGGCGCCCACGGAAGACAACAGTGGTAGATGATCGCAGAATAGTCTCCATGGTGAAGAGAAACCCCAAAGCATACCACATCATCTGTAAAACACGGCGGAGGCAGTGTGATGGCTTGGGCATGCATGGCTGCCAGCGGCACTGGGTCACTAGTGTATATTGATGATGTGACACAGGACAGAAGCAGCCGAATGAATTCTGAGGTATTCAGAGCCATGCTGTGTGCTCAGATCCAGCCAAACTGATTGGTCGTCGTTTCATACTACAGATGGACAATGACCCAAAACATAAAGCCAAAGCAATCCAGGAGTCTATTAAAGCAAAGAAGTGGAATATTCTTGAATGGCCAAGTCAGTCACCTGATCTCAACCCAATTGAGCATGCATTTCACTTGTTAAAGACTAAACTTCAGACAAAAAGGCCCACAAACAAACAGCAACTGAAAACCACCGCAGTGAAGGCCTGGCAGAGCATCAAAAAGGAGGAAACACAGTGTCTGGTGATGTCCATGAGTTCAAGACTTCAGGCAGTCATTGCCAACAAAGGGTTTTCAACCAAGTACTAGAAATGAACATTTTATTTACAATTATTTAATCTGTCCAATTACTTTTGGTCCCTTTAAAAACAGGGTGGCACATGTTAAGGAGCTGAAACTCCTAAACCCTTCATCCAATTTTAATGTGGATACCCTCAAATGAAAGCTGAAAGTCTGAACTTCAACTGCATCTGAATTGTTTTGTTTAAAATTCATTGTGGCAATGTCTAGAACCAAAATTAGAAAAATGTTGTCTCTGTCCAAATATATATGCACCTAACTATATATATATGTATGTGTGTATATATAATAATAAAGAAAAAACTGGAATAGCGGGGGGGCGTGGCTATGGGGCCGAGGACGCACGCTGAGGGAGCTCCTGCATATCCTTGTCATGATCACGTGTGTCCGGACGCAGATGATGTCGCAAGGCGAACCCATAACACACGTGACCCTGGATACACCGCCTCCAGTGGGGCGAATTTAAATAATAAAAATGTGCAGGTGGATACGCCGCCTCCACCTGGCGAATTTAGGTATTACACGTTATACATACAATAATCAAATAATAAAGGGGGAACCTGGGAAACTTTAACAATGGTGGGCCCTGCAATAGGGAAAAGGGAATTGGAGACCTCCTGAGCTCCCCTGAGCCAGTGTCCCTGCACTCCTAACGTTCCCTATGCCGGTTTTGCACCGGGCGCCGCACGCGTACCTCAACGCCCTAGCTCGCCCTGACCCTAAACCCTCACTAGGGAATAGGTCGGTGCGGAAACTAATCCCACCACTGCACTAATAACACACATGAGGAAAGAGACAATACAGGGGAAACACCACTTAGCTTTGCTCTGTTGCGTGCGCTCCTAGCAACAGAGCCCTCCACCTGAGTGCATCTTCTCCTCCACCTGGATCCATCACCATAACAGAGCCGAGTCCACCACCAGTCGCAGCTGCTCAGCAACAGAGTCCCAAGGATGAGTTCAGCCTCTGACACGAAGTCAAGCATGCTTGAGTCCAGCTCAGCGGCCAAGTCCCACATGGTGAGTGCCACTCTCCATAGTAGCCACTCCACCAGCCCATGCAGACACTTCCCGCTGACACCATCACTGCGACTCCACCACGCCATGCCAGCCCTTCGTCCAGACACCATAGCTGAAACACGTCCCCCCTGGCTAAGCTGCGCAGGACTCCTCACCAGCTCCATCCTTCCTCCAGGCTCTCCAACTCAAAGTGAACACAAACTCACAATATCACAGGCAGTGATTGCACACCTCTAGCACACCTTTATAGGGTGTAACACCTGATACATGATTAAGTGCACAAAACCTAAAGTGCAATATCAAAACCACCACCGGGGACAGTCAAGACACCTTGGAACTTTCCAAAGTAAAAAAAGTTCACCCAGTGATTCAAAACTGTCAGATCACTTCAGATCATGACAATCCTGTTTTCATCCTGAACCGAGACCTTCCCACCGCGACACACCCGGTAGCATTCGGGACCCCTGGATACCTGGACCCCCGCGGGAGAATGCAGAGCGGCTCTGGTGAGCTGGTGGCCGGGGAGGCTGGGACGGGCGGCGGGGCCTGCATGAGGCGGCGGCCATCTTAGACATGCGCTCTGTCAGTGAGAGCTGCGGCATCCAGCCCTCACCGCTGCAGCGTTACCGGGCAGTGGCCCATATCCTAAAGACTCAGGTGATACGAGGTGAGTGCCCTGGAAAAATTGGGCCCCTCGTTCCCCCCTTCATTAATATTAATAGACTCACTCGCCTGCTGGCGCCATTACTCTGGGGACCTCTGCTCCCCCAACTGCTGTTGTCTCTGTGGGTGCTGCATGTCTCTCCCCCCCCCCGGCCACAGAAAGCCTCATTGATACAGCACCAGGCACTGCTCTCATTAATCTATGTGACCCCTCTACATGGGAGCTGCTCCTGGGACATAATTATTTAACACTAGCCCTGCTGTGCTTATAATTGGAGGGGAAAATCACTGGATTAGGCCGGTTTCACATTTGCGTTTCAGGGCGCAGCGACGGCCTGCGCACGGCCGCCGCTAAGCCCCGTCCCTGCCGCGCCTCTGCCGGTAGCTCCGCCTCCGGGCACATGACGCTGCATGCGTCCCCTATCTTTATCACTGAGGACGCAGGCCGTGCGCAGTATGCGTTTGGCGGCGCCTGCGTCCTTTTGACGGTGCGCTGAGCGCAACAGGTTGTGTTTGGAGCTGGTCGGCGCACCGTCAAAAGGACGCAGGCGCCGCCTCAGTGATAAAGATAGGGGACGCATGCAGCGTCATGCGCCCAGAGGCGGAGCTACCGGCGGAGGCGCGGCAAGGGGCGGGGCTTAGCGGCAGCCGTGTGCAGGCCGTCGCTGCGCCCTGAAATGCAAATGTGAAACTGGCCTTATACACCTCTAGTCATCCTGTTGTGCCGCATTGCCACTGATCATGAATCGGTCTAAAGGATCAGCAGCAGCAGAAAAATTAAGAGTTTGTCAGACCCCTGACACCTCTGAAAGTGCACGGTCTCTTAGAAACAACCCTCCACAAGCTCAACGTAAAAAACGTCCCTCTGGGGAGGAGGAGGAGAATGAGCAGGAGAAATTGACCCTCAAACAGGCATCTGAACAGCTGATGCAGACCATCTCCCTAACTAGGACATCCCTGACTGGGAAAATAGAGGACGTTTACAGTAAGGTGGGGCGACTTCGACAAGATATGCAAGCCATGATGGGACGTATTACGGAAGTGGAGACTAGAGTGTCCCAGGTAGAGGACACCATCACGCCCAAGGAGGCCAAATTAACAAAGGTGGCAGGCTCTATGAATGCCTGGAAGCAGAAGGCAGACGATCTGTAGAACAGAATGCGCTGGAATAATATTCGTGTCATTGGTCTTCGGGAACGCTCGGAAGGTCAGCATCCTGAGCAATTTCTGGAGGGCTGGCTCAAAACCTCTTTGGGGGATGAATTCTCTCCAGTATTCGCCGTCGAAAGAGCCCATAGGGTTCCTATGAAACCCCTTCCTCTAGGAGCCCCACCTAGACCTTTCCTGGCACGTCTCCTCAACTGTAAAGACAGAGATACCATTCTGCGCCTCGCACAGCAAAAAAGTCCCATCAAGTTTGACAATGCTGTCATCTCGATCTTCCCAGATTTTTCCATGGAACTCCAGAAACAGCGGGCACAATTCATCGAAATCAAGAAGCGGCTCAGAGAGAGAAACATTATGTACTCAATGATCTATCTGGCCCGGCTCCGGGTTGTCCACGGGGGCTCCTCCGTGTTTTTTACGGATCCAGCGGAGGCGACTGAGTGGCTGCGGTCCCATAAGGGATCCCCTGCAAAGGAATCCTAATGCATTTACTGCTAACCTGAATCCTTTTACTAAAGGTCTAATTGGGGCCTTCTCGGCGGGTATCCAGTTACCAACAATACCGGACGCTGAGTTCAGTGATGGTATCCCCTTGCTTGCTTTTTGATAGGAGCATTGGACTTTGCTCCTATATTGTTAGGTTCATGTTGTGAGTTCATTTTTCCCTTCACTGTTGAGGTCTGATGAACTCCCTCCTCTGGTGAAGGAAGGTGGTGAGGCTGATTACCAAACACCTGGGCAGCTAGATGATGACTGGGTGGCTGGAATTGAGGACTGGATATAAGGCAGCCGATGCCCTTCTGCCTTGCTGGTGATCCTGCTGGATTCTTGGAGACCAGTCTGATTCCTGCGTCTCAAAGCTAAGTTTTTCTCTCTGCTTTGTACACTTCAGTTTTGTTTTTGTTTTTGCCTTGTTTTTTGGGAGTTCTGCCATCCCTGGCCGGGGGTGAGCTGAATTCCATTTTTGTCTCTGATCTGTTGATCTTTTGCTCTGTCTTCAGAATATACCTGAGTGCTGATATAGTCTTTTGAAGCCTAGCGACTTCTGGGCCTGTTTTTCCTATCAGTCGGTTGGCACATTTTGGATAGGGTTTTTGCGGATGGCAGACAGCGGCTTTCCTATCCTGTCCTATTTAGTTAGCTTGGGCCCCATCATTTGCTCAACCTATCTTTCTATCTGTGTTAGTGTTTTCATCTTGCTTCACCGTCATTATATGTTGGGGGCTGCCTATTGCTTTGGGGTCTGCTCTGGGGCAGATTAGTTTTTCCCCTTTCTGTCTTTAGGCTATGTAGTTCTCCGGCTGTGATCGAGGGGTCTAGGGCACCGTAGGAACCCCCCACGGCTACTGCTAGTTGTTGTGGATAGGTTCAGGGGTCTGCAATCCGATAGCTGCCAACCTCTCTGGTTTTTCTGGACTTAGCTAGTATTTTGTTTATTCCTCCTTCGGTGACTCATCATAACAGTTCTTATTCTGTTTTCTCTTTTTCAATAGTTTTAATTGTTATTTAGGTAGAAGTCGCAGCCAGTGGCAGTCCTGCTTTCTATGTAATGTCTCTATACGTTGCTCGAGCAACAATATGCACTATATTCAGATAATTAAAAAATGGGGTCTGACATAATATGCATGACCAGGAATGTGAGGGGTACTAAACACCCCCACCCTTCCGGAAGAAGATTAAGGTATTTTCACGATTAGGCAATATCGCCCTCACATTGTGACCTTGGTGGAGACACATCTGACTAGAGACACAGCTCGAAGTGTGCAGAAACCGTGGGCACAATGGTTTATTCATGCATTTCATACTAGCTATTCAAGAGGGGTTTCGTTACTGATACACAAGTATGTTAGGTGGGAGGCCCAGAGAGATCCTGAGGGGTGTTTTGTTTTTGTGCATGCACTAATTAATTCTAAGCAATATGTTATTTTATGTATCTTTAACCCCCCCAGCTAATATGTCAATTCTCCAGAAGGTGATGAGTTTTGCCCTGAACTATCCAGATGCAGATGTCATCTGCATGGGGGATTTCAATTTGGTCATGAATAACCACCTGAATAAACTGAGATTGGGGGATGGGATACAGGAAGAGGCCCCTCTGCCGACTACATCCCATCTATCAATTCATGGAAGGTAGCGGATGGTTAAATTTATGAAGAACGCGACACCCTGAGACGAGGGAGTATACCTGCCAGTCATCCACTAAGGGCTCCTTATCGCGCACAGATTATATATTTGGATCCAGCAGTCTAGCAATGTGGGTGGACAATATAGAACATGGCAGTAGGGGGATTTCAGATCATAGTCCGGTCATTCTTAAACTTAAATACGGACCGCTAAATAACAGGATGGTATGGAAATTGAACCCTTTCTGGTTAAAGTTGGTGGAATCGCCCGATAGAACGATATATCAGTTGCATTGCTTCATCTCGTCCCACCCTGAACCCCGGAATATTAACTTATTTTGGGATGCCCTTAAGGCATATTTGAGGGGTTGCCTATCCTCTACGATCTCTTACATCAAGTGGGTGACATCGAGGGAGGATGATGAGACGGAGCAATGATTGAAAGATTTGGAGGCCGCATACATATCTGATCAAACTAGTAGTAATAGGGTAGAGTGCTTGGCTGCTCAAAGGTTATATACTCAACACATAGACACTAAGTCCAAGTGTAAATTATTTTTTGCCCGTCGATCCTATTTTGAGTTGGTGAACCAAGCAAGCAAATTTTTGGCCTATTTGGTGCATCAACATAATACTTCCAACACAAAATTACAGATTCGCAGCTTGGATGGAACTTTGGTATCCTCAACTGAAGAAATACTGAGCTGCTTTCATGATGATGATGATGATGATTATAGATTATTGTACAACTATAAAAGTGGCGTTGATGGTCAGGGGTGTCTAGGCTACCTGTCAGGTATAACATTTCCCACACTAAGCCCTTGCCAGCGAGCCTTTATGGACGCCGAGTTCACTTTGGAGGAGATAGAGAATGCCATAACGGATATGGCCTCTGGGAAGGCCCCTGGACCAGAAGGGTTTCCCATCTAATTATACAGGAAATATTGGGATATATTAGCGCCACTTTGATGGTGTTTGGGGGGGGGGATCCATGCCGGAGTCCTTCTACGAGGCTAATATAATAGTGCTTAAAAAGGAGGGGAAGGACCCTTTAGACTGTGGATCTTATCGCCCTATATCACTGGTGAATGTGGACTATAAGATCTTTATGAAAATTTTGGCCACCAGGTTGAACTCAATTATACTGTAATTTATACACCCTGACCAGACCGGTTTTATGCCTGGGAAGAGCACTTCCATTAATATTAGACGAGTCCAGTCGGTGGTCCAATATAGCTTTTTGGTACCAGACAAAAAAATGGGCATTGGCATCGCTGGATGCGGCCAAGGCATTTGACTCCCTTGAGTGACCTTTCCTCTGTGCAGGTTTACAGAAATATGGATTTGGTGACAGGTTTCTAAAATGGGTCAATATATTATATATGAAACCCAAAGCCCGTGTCATTGTAAATAGTTCCATATCTGAGTCCTTTTCACTACATAGGGGAACCCGTCAGGGTTGTCCCCTTTCCCCGGCCCTTTTTGCTCTTGCGATTGAGGCATTGGCAATTCGCATAAGATCTTCCCCTAATATTGAGGGTATAGAAATAGCGGGTCTGGTAGATACCATAGGCTTATATGCTGACGATATGGTAATATTTATGGATAGAGCGGAGGAAACACTGACACAGGTAAATGCCACTATAAACAAATTCAGCAAATATTCTGGCTTGTATATAAATTGGGAGAAATCTGCCCTGATGCCCCTCTCTCATACCTCGATGCCACGGCTTGAAACTCTTTCCTCTTTGCCTATTGTACCCAGTTTTAAATACCCAGGTGTCCACATATCTCAAAGCAGCATGCTGGATTTGCGGCTCAACATACACCCACTGCTAGAAATGGTTAAAATAAAATTTACAATTTGGGGTAATCTCCAGTTATCTGTAGCCGGGCGCAAGCTCAGTTATTCTCTTCAGCATAGTGCTGTAATGGTACCCAGGTCGTTCTTTGCAAATTTGAACTCCCAAATTACGTCCTTTATATGGGGGAAAACTAGGCCCAAACTCAGGCTGTCCACCTTGCAAAGACCTAAAAAGGGGGGTGGGGCAGCGTTACCAGACTCTTTTCTATATTATCTGACTGGACAGGCCAGAGCTATAAGCAAGTGGATGCCCGATAATCATCTCTCTAACTCTGAAAACCTCCTGCTCCATGCCGCAGGAGCTAACTGCCCACAGGGCTTTCTGGAACTGGGAAAAATTGTTGTCCCCCATTTTTGCCCCTGCTTCGTCTGGCGTGATCAGTGTGGAGACAGATTAAGAGGGTGATTTGATTTAGAGACATTATAGCTGAAATGCCCTTGTGGAATAATGGTTATCTTCCAGTACTACTTCAACACCCGTCCGCTGAATTTTGGACTCAACATAATGTCTCCTCGATAGGTGATTTGCATGATCATGGAACCCTGTTGTCTTTTGAACAGTTGCAGGTTAAATATGATATCCCGAGATCCCAATTCTTCCGTTATTTGCAATTCAGGTCCGCCTTTCAGTCCCACATGAGATTTGTGGGTGTAAACAATGCTATTACGTCTCTACCCTTGATGGGAATCCTTAATTTGCAGGGTCCCCAGGGTCTCATCTCCTCTTTGTGTACATACATGCTGTCAGTAGGGACGGAATCCGTCATAAACTCGGTTAAAGGGAAATGGGAAAGGCTTATCCCTGATATACAGGGAGAGGAGTGGGAAGAAATTCTGGAGTCTCCGATTGGGGTGTCTGTCTATTAATAACGGAAAGATGTATATCTTTGTACCGTGTTAGCCAGTAGATAGAAAAATATTCAGGATTGAGAGTCCTCAGTAGTTGATACCTTTTAATGGCTAACTGAAAAGATGGTAACACATTGCAAGCTTTCGAGACTACTCAGGTCTCTTCATCAGGCTAGACTAATACAAAATCTGAAGTCACATATTTATGCACAATACAGCCTAGAAAAAATGCAATAGATAAGACAAGTGACGTGAAGCAGAACTATCAATATGGGAGAGGGAGAAACATAAATATAAACATTGGACCAGTTCATAGATAAGGAGTCCAGATGTTTTATGGTCCTCTGATTGGGGTCTAGTTCTGTGTTCTGATGCCCCCACCAGGTTTTAAAAGAAATTCCTTAATTGATGTAAAAATACATAAATCCATGCGACACATTCATTCCAGCACTGAGAGTGTCAAAGGTCGTCATAAATTTGTACTCCCAAACTCGTCTCTCTCTCTGAGAATTGAAGTTACCTTTCAATACCAGTAATTTCATATCCACGTTGCTGTGATCAGGGATACAGAAATGTTTTGCCACAGGTAGATCCATTCTTTTTTCTCTTATTGTGTGACGATGAGCATTCATCCTTGTTCTAAGCTTTTGCCCTGTCTCCCCCACATACAGACCCCCAGTTGGACATTTAGTACAAATAATTAAGTACACCACATTAGATGTAATGCAGGTGAAAGTACCTGGGATCTTGTAGTCCTGATGTGAGTTGGGGATCTTTATCTTGTCCGTGGTCATTATAAATGGACAGGTTTTACATTTTTTCTGGTTGCAAGGAAAGGTTCCTGCAGCTGTTGGAGAGGACAGGGAGCTTCTGACAATGATGCTTCTTAAATTTGGGGGCTGCCTAAAACACAGCAGTGGGGGGTCTGGAAAAATGGATTTTAATCGGGCATCTTTTTGTAGTAAAGGTTGTAATTTCCGTGCAGCTCCCCTTAGCACCTCCAGATTTGGGTTGTAGGTGACTACTAGAGGCACTCGGTTATTTTCTTCTTTAGCTTTGTAATGTAGCAGGTGATTCCTTGACAATCTGGTGGCTCTTGTAATTTGGTTTTCAATTGTTCTTGGATGGTAACCCTGTGTCATGATTCCAGTGCAGGTTTTTGAGCTGCACACCGGGGGTTAATGTCTGGAGCTCTGTGCAGGTTTTGACCTGCACACTTGGGGTTAATGATTGTGGCCTCTTTCTGGTTCTGGGAGAGCTTCATAAACCTCTGGGTAGCTTCAATCCCTGCCAGTTATACTTTTGCCTTTGGCCTAGTGTGCTGACCCCCGTGTGCCTGTATATTGCTATAGCTTGTTTATATGGTTCTGATCCGATTCTGTTTTCCATTGTGAGTTTGCCTGTTGATTTTGTACTGCGTTATTATCTGTGTATGACTCATTGCCTGTGACCTGACTACTCTCTGCTCGCCCCTCTTGTACCTTGCAGCTATCTGTGTATGACTCATTGCCTGTGACCTGACTACTCTCTGCTCGCCCCTCTGGTACCTTGCAGCTATCTCTGTGTGTGACTCATGGGCTACGTCCTGACTATTCTCCCTGTCTATGCCCCTTGGTAACTTTGTCTCGCAGTTAGGCTAGTTTCACACTAGCGTTTTGGAGCGCAGCGACGGCCTGCGCATGGCCGCCGCTAAGCCCCGCCCCCTGCCGCGCCCCACCGGTAGCTCCGCCCACCGGCGCATGACGCTGCATGCGCCCTGTGTCCCCTATCTTTATCACAGGGGGCGCAGGCCGTGCACAGTATGCGTTTGGCGGCGCATGCGTCCTTTTGACGGTGCGCCGACTTGCGCCAAACGCAACCTGCTGCATTTTGGTTGCGTCGGCGCACCGTCAAAAAGGCGCATGCGCCGCCAAACGCATACTGCACACGGCCTGCGCCCCCTGTGATAGGGGACGCAGGGCGCATGCAGCGTCATGCGCCGGTGGGCGGAGCTACCGGCGGGGTCGCGGCAGGGGGCGGGGCTTAGCAGCGGCCGTGCACAGGCCGTCGCTGCGCTCCAAAACGCTAGTGTGAAACTAGCCTTACTCTGCTAGGAATTGTCTTGCAGCTCCTAGCTCTGTGGAGTTTAGGCCACGCCTCTAGCAGTCACGTGCTTCAGGTCCTGCGGCTCTGAAGTACGCATCTACTCGGTTGCTGCCCGCTCCACAGGTATCTTTGAGCACGCTTTCGCTTACTCAGGGCACGCGCACTGGCTCAGTGAGCAAGTTCAGTGCGGTGTCTCTGACATTATAACTGGCCTACAATTTTTTTTTCTCTCCTCACTTCTGCAGCATGGACCC
Organism: Dendrobates tinctorius; assembly: GCF_039654945.1. Lineage (NCBI taxonomy): Eukaryota > Metazoa > Chordata > Amphibia > Anura > Dendrobatidae > Dendrobates > Dendrobates tinctorius. The sequence goes on along the minus strand of NW_027361727.1, from coordinate 13,847,836 downwards.
AATGTGTGCTTTATCTGAGCAGGTGAGAAGCTTGACTCAGTCACTGCAGAAGCTTAGTTTGGAACACCAAGTTCTGGCCCAGTCCCAACGGCGGGTTGAGGACTCAGTTCAGGGGGTACTTTCCTCTGGCTTCCAGCAGGTGGGGAATAGAGATGTCATTTTAGTCCCACCTGAATCCCCGGTTAAATTACCAGATATGTTTTCTGGTAACAAGGATGATTTCAGGGCATTTAAGGAGGGGCTGTAAGCTATTTTTTTCTCTGAGACCCCGCTCCTCTGGGGATGAGAAACAGGGTGGGGGTGGTGATGTCCCTGCTTAGGGGGTCCCCACAAACCTGGGCATTCTCGCTTTCCTCTTCTGCCCCTGAGAGAATGTCTGTGGATGCATTTTTTGAAGCCTTAGGGCTTATTTATGATGAGCCTGATAGAGTGCGGTTGGCTGAGGACAAAGTAATGAGTGTCTGTCAGGGGGAGCACTCGGCCGAATGGTTCTGTACTGAATTCAGACGTTGGGCAGCGGAGATTTCCTGGAGTGACGCCGCCCTGCGGGGGCTGTTCCACAGAGGCCTGTGTGAACGTCTGAAGGATGCTTTGGCACTTCATCCTCCGCCTGACTCCCTGGAGGATGCCATGGTCCAAGCGGTTCGCATGGATCGCAGGCTGCGGGCTAGAGGCATTATGCAACGGGAAACGCCCTTATTCTTCAGTGGAGATGAGACCCAGACTCTTCCTATGGCTATGGAAGTGAACGCTGTCACCTGTGAGGGAAAGGAAAGAAGACGCCGCCGGGAAAAGCAGTTTTGCTTCTATTGTGGGAAATCTGGACATTGGAAGAAGGACTACCCCTCCTGTCCGTCATCCTCCAAGATGGCAGGAAACGACTAGGTCTGGGTAGTAATCGAGGAGGCTACCCAGACCTTCAGGTACAATTTTCCTCATGTGCAAAAATGGTGCTGCAGGTGGAACTGGAACTTGGTTATGGTCCTGTTCAGACTACTGCTTTTATTGACTGCGGTTCGGCTGTGAACCTGATTGATACCAAGGTTATGACTCTTTATAAGATAGGAACAGTCAGGCTTCACGATCCTGTTAAACTTGTGGCAATTGACTCATCTCCTCTTACCCAAGACGGTATCTGTTGCAGGTCTGAACTTTTTTCTCTAAAAGTGGTTTCCACTCATGTGGAGAAACTAAGTTGTCTGGTGGTAGATAACTTGCCTGCAGGACTGGTACTGGGGATGCCTTGGCTTCAATGCCATAATCCTACCATTGATTGGGTTACAGGGGAAATCACTCAATGGGGATGCAATAGTAAATGTGGTAACCGGGGACATCTTGTTAACGCTGTTAAATCAGTGTCTGTGTCGTCTGTCGATCTGGAAGGTATTCCGGAGTACCTGAAAGATTTCGAAGACATTTTTTCCGAAAGTGAGGCTGAGGCGCTGCCACCACATAGACCCTATGATTGTGCCATTGATTTAGTACCCGGAGCCAAGTTACCCAAGGCTCGATTGTTCAATTTGTCTGGGCCTGAGCGCCAAGCCATGAAGGAGTACATAGCTGAGAGTCTCCGCAAAGGGCATATCAGGCCTTCTGTGGCAGCAGGGTTCTTCTTTGTGAAGAAAAAAGATGGTGGTTTGCGGCCGTGCCTCGACTTTCGGGAACTGAACAAGATAACGGTTAGGAACTCTTACCCGCTTCCCCTCATCCCAGACTTATGTAACCAGTTAGCTGGGGCCCAATGGTTCTCCAAGTTGGATCTGCGGGGGGCCTACAATCTGATAAGGGTTTGGGAAGGGGACGAGTGGAAAACGGCATTCCTCACATCAGAAGGACTCTTCGAGAACCTGGTAATGCCATTTGGGTTAACTAATGCACCCTCTATTTTCCAAAATTTCATCAATGTTGTGTTTTCTGATCTGATAGGCCGTTTTGTTATTATTTATTTGGATGATATTTTGGTGTATTCCCCGGACAGTCAATCTCACTTGCAACATCTAAAGACAGTTCTCCAGAGACTCAGGGAGAACCAATTGTTCGCCAAATTGGAAAAATGTTCATTTTTTGTACAGGAGCTGTCTTTTTTGGGGTTGATTGTGTCCTGTGAGGGGTTTCGTATGGATCCTAAGAAGGTGCTGGTGATCGCTGACTGGGTTCAGCCTCGAGATCTCAAGGGGCTCCAGCGCTTCTTAGGATTTGCGAACTATTACCGGAGATTCATTAAAGGTTTCTCACAAGTGGTTAAACCACTCACGGATCTTACCCAGAAGGGAGCTGATGTAAAAAATTGGTCTGTACTCGCTAAGGAATCCTTCTCAGCTATTAAGAAATGTTTTATGTCTGCCCCGGTGTTGGTGCAACCTGACCCGTCCAAACCATTCATTGTGGAGGTGGATGCTTCTGAAGTGGGGGTGGGGGCTGTGCTGTCCCAGGGTCCGGCCACCCTTACCAATCTCAAACCCTGTGCCTTCTTCTCCAAGAAGTTCTCTTCAGCTGAGAAAAACTGTGATGTAGGCAATAGAGAACTTCTTGCGGTCAAGCTGGCATTTGAGGAATGGAGGCACTTTTTGGAAGGGGCGGCTCACCCTATCACGGTTGTCACATATCATAAAAATTTGGCATACCTTGAATCTGCTAAGAGGCTTACTCCTAGACAGGCCCGTTGGTCACTTTTTTTTTCACGATTTCAGTTCTCAATTACTTTTCGACCGGGATCCAAAAATGTTAAAGCGGATGCCCTGTCCAGAAGTTTTGATCCAGTGTCTCCCCCTGAGCCGCCGTCCTCCATTCTTCCCCCAGGGGTGGTAGTGGCGGGGGTCTCAACTGAGTTGGAACAAGAAATCCTAAGGGCTCAGGCCCTAGCTCCGGCAACCAGGCCAAGCGATAAACTGTTTGTTCCAGATTCATTGCGGTCTAGACTTCTGCAGGAGTTTCATGATTCTAGGCTGAGTGCTCATCCAGGTATCACGGCCACTAGAGAGGCAGTAACCAGGGGTTTTTGGTGGCCTTCATTAAGGTCCGATGTCAAGGAATTTGTTTCTGCTTGTGGCATGTGTGCCCGTTCCAAAAGCTCGCATAACCAACCGGCTGGGGAACTCATACCTCTACCGGTTCCTGATAGGCCATGGACTCATCTTTCCATGGATTTTATTACCGGTCTTCCACCTTCCAGGGGCAATACCGTGATCTGGGTGGTGGTGGACAGGTTTTCTAAACAGGCCCATTTCATTCCCTTGGCAGCATTACCTTCAGCAGAAACATTGTCAAGGTTGTTTGTGCAGCATGTGGTCCGATTGCATGGGGTACCCCTGAATGTTGTGTCTGACAGAGGTGTGCAGTTTGTGGCCAAATTTTGGAGGGCGTTCTGTATGAAATTGGGCATCTCACTCTCCTTCTCGTCGGCATATCACCCGGAGAGCAATGGTTAGACCGAACGCACCAATCAATCCCTGGAACAAATTCTCAGGTGTCTGACCTCCTCCAGACAGGAGGATTGGTGTGATGCGTTACCGTTGGCTGAATTCGCTTTTAACAACCGGGTGAGTCAGTCCACCAACATGTCCCCATTCCTGATTAACTACGGCTTTAATCCGCATTTTGGGGAGTTTTCTCGGGTGGATTCCGGTTGTCCAGGAGCAGAGGGGTCCGTTCAGCGGTTAAAAAACCTCTGGGCTGAAGTCCGGCGTAATATCTCTCGGGCCCAGGGGAGATACAAATATTTTGCGGACAAAAAGAGAGCCTCAGGAGACATGTTTCAGGTGGGAGAGAAGGTTTGGCTCTCCACGCGTAACATCAACTTAAAGGTACCATCAGTTAAGTTGGGACCAAAGTTCATTGGTCCGTACGAGATTATGGAGATAGTCAACCCTGTGGCATATAGGTTGCGTCTCCCCGCCTCCTTAAAAATATCTAATGTGTTCCATAAGTCTCTGTTGAAACCAGCAGGATCTGTCAAAGAGAACTCTGAGACTGTTGTTCCTCCAGTGCTGGTGTAGGGTCAATTGGAGTATGAGGTCGGACATATTGTGGACTCTCGGCGGGTGCGCCGCTCTTTGCAGTACCTGGTCCACTGGAAGGGATATGGACCAGAAGAGCGCTCATGGGTCCCTGCTCGTTCGGTACATGCAGATCGCCTGGTTCAGGCGTTCCATGCCAAGTACCCGGGGAAGCCTGGGGGTCCAGAGGCCCCCCTTTGAGAGGGGGTACTGTCATGATTCCAGTGCAGGTTTTTGAGCTGCACACCGGGGGTTAATGTTGAAGCTCTGTGCAGGTTTTGACCTGCACACTTGGGGTTAATGATTGTGGCCTCTTTCTGGTTCTGGGAGAGCTTCATAAACCTCTGGGTAGCTCCAATCCCTGCCAGTTATACTTTTGCCTTTGGCCTAGTGTGCTGACCCCCGTGTGCCTGTATATTGCTGTAGCTTGTTTATATGGTTCTGACCCGATTCTGTTTCCTGTTGTGAGTTTGCCTGTTGATTTTGTACTGCGTTATTATCTGTGTATGACTCATTGCCTGTGACCTGACTACTCTCTGCTCGCCCCTCTTGTACCTTGCAGCTATCTGTGTATGACTCATTGCCTGTGACCTGACTACTCTCTGCTCGCCCCTCTGGTACCTTGCAGCTATCTCTGTGTGTGACTCATGGGCTACGTCCTGACTATTCTCCCTGTCTATGCCCCTTGGTAACTTTGTCTCGCAGTTACTCTGCTAGGAATTGTCTTGCAGCTCCTAGCTCTGTGGAGTTTAGGCCACACCCCCAGCAGTCACGTGCTTCAGGTCCTGCGGCTCTGAAGTGCGCATCTACTCGGTTGCTGCCCGCTCCACAGGTATCTTTGAGCACGCTTTCGCTCACTCAGGGCACGCGCACTGGCTCAGTGAGCAAGTTCAGTGCGGTGTCTCTGACACCCTGATTCAAAAAGGTCTTTTTGAGGCGACCAAGGTGTTTGTCTCTATCCATGGGGTTGGAACATATACGATTGTATCTGATGGCTTGGCTATAGATAATAGAGTTCTTTATGTGTTTTGGATGGAAACTGTCCCATTTAAGGCATGTTGGACGGTCAATTGACTTCTGATACAGGGATGTCTCTATTTCATTGTTTTTTAGCTTAAATAGCTTAGATGGGTAGAGGGTATTCTTAAACCACTCGTGAAGGATACATCCAGCTACATTCAGGACACAACTGACCTATTGAATAAACTAGCAGCAATAGGTCCTCTACCAGAAGGAACCATCCTGGCCACCATGGATGTGGAATCTTTGTACTCTAATATCCCACACCAAGATGGTTTAAATGCCTGCAAATTCTTCATGGAAAACACAGGGACTGATGCTGATGCTGTGGTGAAACTTATAAAATTCATCCTCACCCACAATTACCTTGAATTTGACAACAGGATCTATCTACAGGAGACTGGCACAGCTATGGGAAGTAAAATGGCTCCACAGTATGCAAATCTTTTCATGGCCAAGCTTGAAAGCGACTTTTTGTCCTCATGCCCCATCAGGCCCCTGGCCTACTACCGCTTCATTGACGATATTTTAATCATCTGGACGGAGTCTGAGCAACAGCTAAAGACGTTCCACGAACAGTTTAATCAATTTCATCCCACCATCAATTTAACACTCAACTACTCCAGTACTGAGATTAATTTTTTGGACACCATAATTAAGCTAAAAAACAATGAAATAGAGACATCCCTGTATCAGAAGCAAATCGACCGTCCAACATAACCTTAAATGGGACAGTTTCCATCCAAAACACATAAAGAACTCTATTATTTATAGCCAAGCCATCAGATACAATCGTATATGTTCCAACCCCATGGATAGAGACAAACACCTTGGTCGCCTCAAAAAGACCTTTTTGAATCAGGGTTACCATCCAAGAACAATTGAAAACCAAATTACAAGAGCCACCAGATTGTCAAGGAATCACCTGCTACATTACAAAGCTAAAGAAGAAAATAACCGAGTGCCTCTAGTAGTCACCTACAACCCAAATCTGGAGGTGCTAAGGGGAGCTGCACGGAAATTACAACCTTTACTACAAAAAGATGCCCGATTAAAATCCATTTTTCCAGACCCCCCACTGCTGTGTTTTAGGCAGCCCCCAAATTTAAGAAGCATCATTGTCAGAAGCTCCCTGTCCTCTCCAACAGCTGCAGGAACCCTTCCTTGCAACCAGAAAAAATGTAAAACCTGTCCATTTATAATGACCACGGACAAGATAAAGATCCCCAACTCACATCAGGACTACAAGATCCCAGGTACTTTCACCTGCATTACATCTAATGTGGTGTACTTAATTATTTGTACTAAATGTCCAACTGGGGGTCTGTATGTGGGGGAGACAGGGCAAAAGCTTAGAACAAGGATGAATGCTCATCGTCACACAATAAGAGAAAAAAGAATGGATCTACCTGTGGCAAAACATTTCTGTATCCCTGATCACAGCAACGTGGATATGAAATTACTGGTATTGAAAGGTAACTTCAATTCTCAGAGAGAGAGACGAGTTTGGGAGTACAAATTTATGACGACCTTTGACACTCTCAGTGCTGGAATGAATGTGTCGCATGGATTTATGTCTTTTTACATCAATTAAGGAATTTCCTTTTAAAACCTGGTGGGGGCATCAGAACACAGAACTAGACCCCAATCAGAGGACCATAAAACATCTGGACTCCTTATCTATGAACTGGTCCAATGTTTATATTTATGTTTCTCCCTCTCCCATATTGATAGTTCTGCTTCACATCACTTGTCTTATCTATTGCATTTTTTCTAGGCTGTATTGTGCATAAATATGTGACTTCAGATTTTGTATTAGTCTAGCCTGATGAAGAGACCTGAGTAGTCTCGAAAGCTTGCAATGTGTTACCATCTTTTCAGTTAGCCATTAAAAGGTATCAACTACTGAGGACTCTCAATCCTGAATATTTTTCTGTCTATTAATAACATATTCATACAATTCTATATCATAAACCAATCATGTCTGACGCCGACACGACTCTTTAAGATGGGCCGATTCCAATCATCGGAATGTTTAAGATGTCATTCATTAGATGCAAACTTTATCCACATGATCTTGCAATGTCCTATTATCACATAATATTGGAAAGAAGTGACGTCATTATTAACTTCCCTGGTACAAGCTCCTGTTCCCCTTGAGCCATTGGTTTGTTTGTTTGGGGTGTGGGATGAGGAGACATGGAGTCACTATACTGGGATCTTTTTACGGGAGACGCTATTTATGGCACGAAAGGTACTGGCACTGCGATGGATGGGGGGCTCAAGTCCCTCTCTTAGGATCTGGATCGATTTGGTGAATTCGATTATCCCATATAAACGTACACTGTATCGAAACGGGGGATGCCCGGGTAAATTTGGAAAGATCTGGGAGAGGTGGAATTCCTCTCATTTTACTCTGTAGAGTGGAGACGTCACATGGTGAATAGTTGATTGTGTGAAATCAGGCTGCGAAATAGTAGTTTTTTTTGTAGTTATAGTTGTAGTTTAGGAAGTTAAATAGGTTTTATGACTTGTGCAATAATATGAAGGCTTGTACAATTTAATTGACATTGTTTTATTCCGTATGTAAACCGGAATGTACATTTTGCTTTGCATCTAATACTATGTAGCAATATATATATTCTATACAGTACTTACCATATGCAAGTATGTAAATATTATATATTCTGTTTGTGGTTAATAAACGAATTTAAACAAAAAATTGAACAGCACTACAGCAATACCTTATCGAAGTGCACGTTTCCCCAACCAGTGTTCAATTGTGGCATAGCAGGATAAGTAGCTAAAAACAGGGAAACAGCACATGAAGTAAAAAAAAGTGAACTTTAATGCCCACTGGCGTGGCAGTGCTTCGGATGTGAAATCTTTTTTCAAGCTTACTTGTGTATAAGCCGACCCCCCCCCCCTAATTTTGCCACAAAAAACTGGGAAAACTTATTGACTCGAGTATAAGCAGAGGGTGGGAAATACCGCAGCTACTGGTAAATTTCAAAAATAAAAATGGATATTAATAAAAGTAAACTGGTGGCCCCATCAGATGCTCCATATTAATATATGCCCCATATCATGCTGCTGTGATTTTTAAAAAAAATAAATAAATAAATGACATACTCGCCTCTCGTCGCTGCCCGCTGCTCCTTAGAGTTGCTGGCTCTCTGCAGTGACTGCTCAGGCAGAGGGCATGCACTAAATACGTCATTGCGCCCTCTGACCTCAGCATCACAGCCAGAGGACCCGGGAAACTGAGAGGTGAATATGGCATGGCTGGCTCACCCTCCCCCCAGTCCTACTCACCCTCCTGGCGCCTGCATATCCAGTTCTGCTACACATCTAAGTCCCGGCTGTCTGCATCTCCCTTCCTGTCTTCTTGTGCGGTCACATGGTACCACTCATTAAAGTCATGAATATGCGGCTCCACCCCTATGGGAAGAAGACAGGAAGGGAGATGCAGACAGCCGGGACTGAGATGTAGCAGAGGAGGAGGATGAGTATCATGTCTCCTGCTCCCCCTCCCTCGCCGGCTTTCAGGTGTATGACTCGTGTATAAGCCGAGAGGGTCTTTTTCAGCCAAAAGAACTCGGCTTATACATGAGTATGTATATATATATATATGTGTGTGTGTATGTATATATATATATATATTATATACACACAGTACAGTATATACAGCTCTGGCAAAAATTAAGAGACGAGTTTCAAATGTTCAGTTTGTCTGATTTTTCGCTTTATAGGTATATTTTTGCGTAAAATGTAAATTGTTCATTTAGTCTACAAACTTCTGACAACATGTCTCCGAATTTCCAAGCAATGAATTTTGTAGCTTTTTTTACGAAAAGGATAAATGGTCAAGATTAAGAAAAACAAAATCCAGTGCTTTCAGACCTCAAATAATGCAAAGAAACAAGTTCATAATCAATTAGATCAACAATACTCATGTTTTATCGCAGGAAGAGTTCAGAAATCAATATTTTGTGGAATAACCATGATTTTTAAAAACAGCTTTCATGCGTCTTGGCTGCTTTCCACCAGTCTCTCACACTGCTTCTGATGTAAAAATGTAAGCAGTTCTTCTTTGTTTGAGGCCTTGTGACTATCCATCATCCTCTTGATTACATTCCAGAAGTTATATATACATACTGTGTGTGTGTGTATATATGTATATATATATACACTCACTGGCCACTTTATTAGGTACACCTGTCCAACTGTGTGTTAAGACTTAATTTCTAATCAGCCAATCACATGGCGGCAACTCAGTGCATTTAGGCATGTAGACATGGTCAAGACAATCTCCTGCAGTTCAAACCGAGCATCAGTATGGGGAAGAAAGGTGATTTGAGTGCCTTTGAACGTGGCCTGATTGTTGGTGCCAGAAGGGCTGGTCTGAGAATTTCAGAAACTGCTGATCTACTGGGATTTTCACGCACAACCATCTCTAGGGTTTACAGAGAATGGTCCGAAAAAGAAAAAAAATCCAGTGAGCGGCAGTTCTGTGGCTGGAAATGCCATGTTGATGCCAGAGGTCAGAGGAGAATGGGCAGACTGGTTCGAGCTGATAGAAAGGCAACAGTGACTCAAATTGCCACCCGTTACAACCAAGGTAGGCAGAAGAGCATCTCTGAACGCACAGTGCGTCGAACTTTGAGGCAGATGGGCTACAGCAGCAGAAGACCACACTGGGTACCAATCCTCTCAGCTAGGAACAGGAAACTGAGGCTACAATTTGCACAAGCTCATCGAAATTGGACAGTAGAAGATTGGAAAAACGTTGCCTGGTCTGATGAGTCTCGATTTCTGCTGCGACATTCGGATGGTAGGGTCAGAATTTGACGTAAACAACATGAAAGCATGGATCCATCCTGCCTTGTATCAACGGTTCAGGCTGGTGGTGGTGGTGTCATGGTGTGGGGAATTTTTTCTGGGCACTCTTTGGGCCCCTTGGTACCAATTGAGCATCGTTGCAACGCCACAGCCTACCTGAGTATTGTTGCTGACCATGTCCATCCCTTTATGACCACAATGTACCCAACATCTGATGGCTACTTTCAGCAGGATAATGCGCCATGTCATAAAGCTCGAATCATCTCAGATTGGTTTCTTGAACATGACAATGAGTTTACTGTACTCAAATGGCCTCCTCAGTCACCAGATCTCAATCCAATAGAGCATCTTTGGGATGTGGTGGAACGGGAGATTCGCATCAGGGATGTGCAGCCGACAAATCTGCGCCAACTGTGTGATGCCATCATGTCAATATGGTCCAAAATCTCTGAGGAATGCTTCCAGCACCTTGTTGAATCTCTGCCACGAAGAATTGAGGCAGTTCTGAAGGCAAAAGGGGGTCCAACCCCTTACTAGCATGGTGTACCTAATAAAGTGGCCAGTGAGTGTATATATATATATATATATATATATATATATATTTATAAATTCACACTGCAATCGGATGCTAGGTGTGAAAAAAAAAAAAAAAAAATCGGATTGTACTCGCATGTCACTTCCATTACACTTGTGCGACTCTCGTCATGGAGACTCGGACCAATTTTTTTTTCATACATTTAGTGTGACTCCGGCCTTAAACTAAGAACCGCATGTTCAGTTTTATAAGAGGCATTAGATTTATGTATGATTTTTGGATATGCGCTCCATGTCTTTTTCTACAGTCATAGCATATTTCACTATGACCTTCGGCTGCAGAACCTGTTCTGTTACTGAACTCTAGGTATTTTCTCACTTCTTTCTATTAATTTCATCTCCAGGTAGCTTTAAGGAGGCAGCAGGCACAAGAAGAGGAATTGGGAATAAGCCTTCCAATACTTATACCAAGTGCAGCAGAATTGCTTGTGAAACATGAGGATGTCAGTAATAATTCCTGCCCACCGCTGGAAAATAATTGCCCACAGGTAACAAGTGGATCTGCTGCACAAACATCGACCAGCTCTTCAGGTAAGCACATGTCAAGGAGGAACCTTGGCTAGGTTCACACGCATGCAGTGCTTTTGGCCTCATTCACTTTTCCGTGTTTAGACATGTGAAAAATTGTATCTCTGTTAATCAGTGTTTTGGATCAGTGTGTCAACTATATGTCAGCTGTGTGTCCGTTTTTATCATCCGTGTGTCTGTTTTTATCAGCACTGTGTCAGTGTCTTTCATGGGTGAATAAAGAAATAAATAAATTTCAGTTTCTCCTATACTTTGCAATGTTAAACACGGACAGCACATGGAAGGCACATGGATGCTATCCGTGAGTTGTACGTGTTTTTCACGGACTCAGACTTGTATTTGCTCTTTTCATCTGTGCTGCAGGAGAAAAACGGACATGTCTTCATGAGTTGTATACTGACACATGGTCCATGAAAACCATGGACATGTGAATAGCACCATAGATTTTAATGGTTGTGTTCTGTCCATGAATAAAACAGATACAACACGAACATGTGAATGAGGCCTTACGCCAAGAATTGTCATGGTCTCATTCTTTTCCAGACGTGAATAAAAGCACATTCTACCACGCAGTTATTTACATCTGAAAAAAATTAATCCTGCCATGTAAGAGGCCAGATGGAGTTCAGATTGACTATTGGCCTTGTAATAGTGATTGGCTCTTTCGGTGCTCTCTCAGGGTTTACAATGTAATCCTGTTTTTCTGGGATTTTGATGGAAACCCTAACGCATGAACAGCATCCGATCCCGGTGAAAAAAAAATCCAAAGTTTCTTTATTCTGCCATCAGTACATCAGTACAACATTTCAACCATAGCGTGGTCTTTTTCAAAATGCTGTTCATTCTTTATGTTCATACTTAAGCTTTTGGTCCCGTTGGGTCCCGGGAAGTTAGAGCGTGCATGCTATTGTGAAATCAGTGTGCTGTCGGCTGCATCTACATGTTTGGAAACCCCAACACAGTCCATAGAGTAGGACAAAAATCAGAAAGGCCTCTCTAGGATGCTAACTGGTCAGCTGCTCAAAAAAGGCGAGAGCAGAGCCCAATGTAGCGACAACATGCTGGTGATCAAGTACAAGGACAAGAGAGATGTCCTTTTCTTGACCACCATACATGGTGATGGCAGAACCACCAGAACTTCGCAAGGTACCTTTACACAGGCCCACAAACCACACTGTGTACTGGGGTACAACAATAACATGGGGGTAGTTGGTCTCTCTGATCAAGTCCTCCAGCCATACAGTGCCATGAGAAAAGCCAAAGTGTGGTACAAGAAGTTGGCCGTGCACATGGTACAGATGGTAATGTACAGTGCTTTTGTGCTATCACGATATGTAGAACAGACCAGTATGTCGTACCTTCAGTTCCAGGAAGTAGCAATTAAGGCCCTGATATTTGGCAGTCACAAAGGAGAGGGCCACAGTACTTCCGGAACTGAAGGTGCTCGTATCGTACTAGGCCAACATTTTGTCCCTCAAACCACAAAGAAAGGAAGGTCGCAAAAAAGGTGCCGAGTCTGTTACAAAAGGGGACTATAGAAAGACAAAATTTGGCAATGCGATACCTGCCCCGACAAACTTGGCCTGTGTATAAAAGAATTCTTCAGACTGTACCACACATCCATGGACTACTAAACTTACTAAATTAATTTCTGACTTGCACAACTACCGTATGCCAACCTGACGAACACTACACAACTCACTTATGACAACCTGACGTACACTAGACAACTCAAGTATACTAACCTGATGCACTAAACAATTTATGCATTAGCTAGCACTTTATAAAATTCACATACCAGGAAAACACTAGATCAGTTCCAATACAGGGTCACCTGTGGGGGATTTCTACTGTTTAGGCACATCAGGAGTTCTGCAAACGCAACATGACGCCCCCATACCATTTCATCAAAGTCTGCATTCCAAAACATCACTCCTTACCATCCGAGCCCTGTCGTGCTCCCAAACAGTTTTCTCCCACATATGGGGGTATCAACGTACTCAGGAGAAATTGCACAACAAATTTTGAGGTCTATTTTCTGCTGTTACTCTTGTGAAAAAAAAACAAAAAACGTGTGGTTAAAGTAACATTTCTGTGGCAAAAAATGTCACAACCAAATGTTATACTTTTTTTGTGAAGCACCTGTGAGTTCCAAAATGGCATATTGGTGTGCTCTGGACAAATTGCACAACAAATTTTATGGTCCATTTTCTCCTGTCACCCTTGTGAAAATGAAAAATTTGGAGCTGAAACTACATTTTTGAGGGAAAATGTATTGTTTAATTTTCACGGCTTAACGTTCTAAAATTCTGTGAAGCATCTGGGTGACTACGTCTGACGACGTATTCAGTATGACAGCCTAATGTTATTAAATTCTGTGTTGTAATTGTGGGTTTGAAACGTCCACTATACCACTGGATACAGGAAAGATGTATATCTTTGTACCGTGTTAGCTTAAAAGATGTTTGGGGCTAAAAGATCGTTTTTATGGAAAAAAAGTGATTTTTTATTTTCATGGCTCTACGTTATAAACTTCTGTGAAGCACCTGGGGGGTTCAAAGTGCTCACCACACATCTAGATAATTTCCTTGAGGGGTCTAGTTTCCAAAACGACTGGTTTACACTTCTTAGGCGCATTAAGGCCTCTCCAAATGTGACATGTCGTCTACTAATGATTCCAGCAAATTTTACATTCAAAAAGTCAAATGGTGTTCCTTTCCTTCCTAGCTCTGCCATGCATCTAAACAGTGATTTTTTTTCCCACATATGGAGTATCAGCATGTTCAGGAGAAATTGTACTACAAATTTTTGTGTCCATTTTTTCTTGTTACAATTTTTTTATTTTCAGAAGGGTATCTAAAGTAAAATTTTAATGAAAAAAAGTTACATGTAAATTTTTTGCTTCCACATTGCTTTAGTTTCTGTTAAGCACCTGAAGGGTTAATAAACTTGAATGTGATTTTGAGCACCTTGAGAGTTGCAGTTTTTAGAATGGTGTCACTTTTGGGTACTCTGTCATATAGACCCCTCAAAGTTAAATCAAATGTGATGTAGTCCCTAAAAAATGGTTTTGTAAATTTTGTAAAACTGAGAAATAACTGGTCAATTTTTAACCCTGATAGCGTGCTAACAAAAAATATATTTGTTTCCAAAATTTTGCTGATGTAAAGTAGACATGTGGGAAATGTTATTTATTGACTAATGTATTTTGTGCGACATATCTCTGATTTAAGGGCATAAGAATTAAAGTTAGAAAATTGCAAATTTTTTGCCAAACAGTGACAGTGGTTAGTATTTTAAATTTTGACCTGGTCATGAAGGTGAAAAGAGCCTTGGGGGGGGGGGGGTACGGGATTAAAGGGCCAATCCTGGTCATTCTGGAAATATGAGCCTAAAAAGCTGGGTTTCACAAAAGAAAGCTGTTCACATGGTGGGGCTGCTGATGGTCCTTGTGATCCATAATTAATTTTCTCCTTCCCCCAAGGAAACAGAAGGACAAAAGGTATTTCTTTTATTTCTCACTTTTTATTTTATAACTGGTTTGCATATTTGTGTGTCGTTTTATTTTTATCTTTTATTGTAAGCACTGTATAATTTTAGATTAATTCTTAAAATCTTTAAGTTTCATTCTTGTATGCTCTAAAGAATCCATAGCCATATTTGGGGACTCATCACCCAGTGAGTTTGATGAGTGGTTGGCAGCACATGAATAAATTGGGGTGTAAAGACTGTCAGGGTGGGATTTATACTCCCTTTATAGCCTAGAACAAAGGTTGAGTGTTGAATTGAGTGAGAGGAGATAAATTAATCCTTGCAGGCGCAACCCACATCACATGCTTGAGTAGTGATGAATGAACGGCCACAGGGTCACGCTTAAAGCAGATCATCAATGACAAGCACAGGTGTCTCTTCCAGACACCCAGTTGTTATGCCAACACATCAGCACACCGCGATCATGTGACAAGGGCGCCGATGGGCGAGGTTCATGACATTCTTCCCACTCGTTCATTTCAAATGCTGCTGTCAGAGATTGACAGCGCCATTTAACATGTCTAAGGTGGCTGCCGGACTGGTCCTTGAGGGGAGATATGCATTGTTGAGGTTGGTAGCTTCAGTGATGTAAGCCCAGGACAGCAGGCTCCAGCCCGTATAGTGCTGAGAGAATTAATAGAGCGCATCAATGCCGAATTTTACAAGCAGTCACAAAGATGGGTGTGACTGACGGCTCACATATTACCACCCCGGGATGTGGTTTAGCAGATAAAATGGAGACAAAGTCTCTCATTCAGGGTCTGTGATGTGAAGTCTGGATGCCTGCAGTGGGTTTGCTGAATGACACTGACCTGAGAGGGCGAACCCGCACTACTAAATGGACTGTTTACTTTTCTGTTTTTTCACTTTGATATGGAAAAGGATGTTTTTTGTTTGCTTAAGCTGAGCGGTTTATGAGGTTCTAATAAACCGGCCTGGACATTTTAATGAAACTCTTCCTGTGCCTACCTCAACCGTAGCTGAGTGAGTACAAAATGCTACACATGTTAACAGACACGAGTGGATCGCGAATCCACCCGCTGCTGTTATGGGCACTTTTTTTGTGGGCACACTGGAACTTAACCCCTTAACGACCACCGATACGCCTTTTAGTTAAGGGCACTTTATCCACAGCGCCGTGAATTAACGGCGCTGAGGAAAAAGTATATAGCGCACCCTAGAGTCGGATTTTCTTCGGGGTCTCAGCTACTGAGACCCCAGAGAACATGATTCTGGTAGGTTTTTACCAACCCTGGGGTTGCGATCACCGTTATTAACCGTAGAACGGCAACCACCAAAAAAAAAAAAATAAAAATTTCTCCTATGCCTCTTTGGGGGACACAGGACCATGGAACATGGGTGTTCTGCTGCTTGACACTAGAAGGACACTAAACACAGAGCAAATTAACTCCTCCTCTGCAGTATACACCCTCCCACTGGCTGAGATTTTCCCAGTTCTTGCTTAGTGTCTGTAGGAGGCACTTGGGTCTGGCTTCAGACCCCATCGTTTTTATTTTCAGTTTTTGAATTTTTTTTCTGTAAATTTTTAATTAATGGAATGAAGGGGGCAACGGATGTCTTTCAAGGGTCAGTTCTCCCCCGAACCAACAACAGGCGAGAACGCGGAGTATACCTCCCCGTACCCCCTCCTGCGATGACTGGGGCATACCTAACTCTGAGGCAACGGTTCCTTTACGGTTCTGATCTCTCCATAATGGCTAAAGGCGAGTGCAAGGAGCGTCTCACATACCCTCAGCGGCAGAGACCCCAACTGATGGCCTGCTCCAGCCCCATTGCCTCTCCATCCCCCAGTCTATAGGGTGGATGGATCGAGGTATAAACTTTAAGAACTCCGGCTCTGCTGCATCGCCCGGGAGGATGAGATCTGACATCTAGGTCCCGGACAGCGCGACCCTGCGTGAACCTGCAATAGGAGTATGGGGTCTGGTCCTGGTCCCTGGGGGAAGTGCTGACCTAGTGCCAGCGGCGGTACATCAGTGCCTCATCGCGGTCCCCCGTTTTCTCTTTCAGTCGGCGCTCAGCATCGGCAGGCCCAGAAATTTGGTCCCCGGCTTTTCAGACGGACTAGGCCGCAATTTATATGGTGCCGCCCACGGTTGGGGTCGCCGCCCACGTCCTTGGTGCTTCTCGCTCTGAACGAGAAGCGCCCTGTTAGTCTCGGAGCCATGTGTTTTGTTTTTTTTTCTTCACCAGCCTGCTCTGTGACTGCTGCGGGGGGAGAGCACTGACTGACAGTGCCAAGCGACGCTGCAGGGCCACCGACGTCTCTCCTGGGGACACAGCATCAGGACTTTGGGTAAGCTGCATCTGCCTCAGGAAGAAGCTTAACCCCTTCTCTGCACGCAGCCCAGACTCTGCCTGTAACCCTTTGGGGGCATTATGTCTCAATCTAAGGAAGCCAAAAAGGCTGGATCAGGTATCAGGCTAGCCCTACTGGGTTTCCATCATCTCGCAGGTCACCCCATCAGGATCCAATCCGACAACGCCACGGCTGTGGGGTATGTCAACCGTCGGGGGGTACACGCTACAGGATGGCTATGCACAAAGTGAGTCACATCCTCCGTTGGGCCGAGACCAACCATTCGGTGATCCACATCCCGGGTGTAGAAAATTGGGCAGCGGATTTTCTCAATCGCCAGGGACTCTCCTCGGGAGAGTGGTCTCTTAATCCGGAAGTCTTTCAGCAGATTTGCTGTCGCTGGGGGACTCCGGATGTGGATCTCATTGCCTGAAGACTAAACAACAAGGTTCCCCTGTTCATTGTACGATCCATGCGCCATCGGAGCAGACGCCCTAGTTCTGTCGTGGCAATGGTTTTGACTCCTGTACATTTTTCCCCCTCTTCCCTTGCTTTCAAGGATCATCAAGAAAATCAGAGCAGAGGGGGTATCAGTGATCCTAGTCGCACCAGATTGGCCGCTCCGAGCATGGTACACAGAGCTAGTCCAACTTGCCGCTGACGTTCCCTGGCGACTTCCAGATCGCATGGATCTACTCTCATAGGGCCCAATTTGCCACCAGAACTCCGGGGCACTGTCTTTGTCGGCGTGGCCGTTGAATCCTGGATTTTAGCACAAGCTGGATTCTCTCACTAGGTGATCTCCAACATGATTAGTGCTAGGAAGCCCGCGTTCATGCGCATTTATCACTGCACCTGGAGGACCTTCTTCTCGTGGTGCAAGGACCATGGACAATCTCCTCTGGTGTTTTCCATTCCTTCCATACTGGTATTCCTGCAATCCAGATTAGAGTTGGGGCTCACGCTTGGCTCGCTCAAGGGACAAATTTCAGCTTTGTCAGTTCTGTTCCAATGCAAGATTGCCACCAGATTACAGGTGAAGATGTTCATTCAGGGAGTTTCCCACGTGGTGCCTCTCTATAAAAGGCAATTGGAATCATGGGATCTTAACTTACAGGAAGCCCCTTTCGAACCACTGCAGGAGGTATCTCTAACCTTGCTTTCTTGGAAGGTGGTTTCCTAGTGGCGATTACGTCAATCAGACGAGTTTCGGAGTTGGCGGCCCTGTCCCGCCGACCTCTGTTCCTGAATTTTCATCAGGACAAGGCAGTTTTGAGAATGTCCCTGTCTTTTCTGCCAAAAATTGTATCTTCTGTTCATCTCAATGAGGAAATTGTTTTACCTTCATTCTGTCCAGCACCAGTCCATCGTATCGAGAAGGCCCTCCACACCCTGGATGTGGTTAGGGCTCTTAGATGGTACATCTCATGGACGGCTCCCTTCCGCAAGTCAGATGCCCTGTTCATGCTTCCAGAAGAGTCTAGCCGCCTCAAAGGCCACACTAGCCAAGTGGATTCACTCGGCTATTCAGGTATCCTACCGTGTCAGGGGCACACCTGTCCAAGCAGGGATTAAGGCGCACTCTACTCGGTTAGTGGGTGCCTCTTGGACCATTCGGCACCAAGCATCAGCAGAACAGGGGTCTGCAAGGCTGCAACTTGGTCCAGCTTGCATACTTTTACAAAGCACTACCAAATTCATTCTCGGGCCTCTGCAGATGCAGCACTTGTCAGGCGCATTCTGCAATCGGCAGTAGCACAGCTGTAAGCCAGTGGTACATGGGGTATTAGCAGTTGTGTTGCTCCCCACCCAGGGACTGCTTTAGGACATCCCATGGTCCTGTGTCCCCCAATGAGGCATAGGAGAAATAGGGATTTTTGTGTGTGCTCACCATAAAATCCTTTTCTCCGAGCCAATCATTGGGGGACACAGCACCCACCCTGTTAGCCTATTGGCTTGTTGTCTCATTCTTAGATTTTGGCATAGTTTGTTGTTCTTTGTTTAACCCCTTCCTGACATCAGACGTACTATCCCGTCCATGGGACCCGGGCCCCTATGCCCATGGACGGGATAGTACGTCTACCGCGATCAGCGGCGCCCACGTGGTGAGCGCCGCTAATCGCGGCCGGGTGTCAGCTGATTATCACAGCTGACACCCGGCACAATGTGTCAGGGGCGGTCACGGACCGCCCCCGACACGTTAACCCCTTGCACACCGCGATCAAACATGATCGCGGTGTACCGGGGTTAAAGGGAAGCATTGGCAGGGAGGGGGCTCCCTCCGTGCTTCCCTGAGCCCCCCACGGCAGCGCAATGTGCAGCGCTGCTGCGGGGGGCTCCTTTCCTGCAGGCCCCCGAATCCAAGATGGCGACGGGGGCCTTCAGGGGCCTGCAGGAAGCTGGCTTCCTCAGTGCCTGCAAAGCGCAGGCATGAGGAAGCCTTCGGCACTGCCTGTGACAGATTGCTGATCTGTCACAGTGATCTGTGATGTGACAGATCAGCGATCTGTCACAGGACAGTGATGTCCCACCTGGGACTATTTAATAAAGTTAAAAATAAAATAAAAGTGTTAAAATAATTTTAAAAAAATCGCCAAATAAATTAGAAAAAAAAAAAAAATATTCCCCCAAATAAATCCATTTTTTGGAAATAAAAAAAACCAAAACAATAAAAGTACACATATTAGGTATCGCCGTGTCCGTAACGACCTGCCCTATAAAACTGTCCCATTAGTTAACCCCTTTAGCGAACCCCTTAAAAAATAAAAATAAAAAACGAAGCAAAAAATAATGATTTATTATCTTACCGCCAAACAAAAAGTGTAATAACGTGCGATCAAAAAGACACATATAAATATGCATGGTACCGCTGAAAACGTCATCTTGTCCCGCAAAAAACGAGCCGCCACACAGCATCATCAGCAAAAAAATAAAAAAGTTATAGCTCGCAGAATAAAGCAATGCAAAAATAATTATTTTTTATATAAAATAGTTTTCATTGCATAAAACCGACAAAACATAAAAAAAGACCTAAATGAGGTATCGCTGTAACCGTACTTACCCGAAGAATAAAACCGCTTTATCAATTTTACCGCACGCGGAACGGTGTAAACGCACCCCCCCCCAAAAGAAATTCATGAAACGCTGGTTTTTGTTCATTCTGTGTACCAAAAATCGGAATAAAAAGCGATCAAAAAATGTCACGTGCCCGAAAATGGTACCAATAAAAACGTCAACTCGTCCCGCAAAAAATAAGACCTCACATGACTCGGTGGGTCAAAATACGGAAAAATTATAGCTCTCAATATGTGGTGATGCAAAAACTATTTTTTACAATAAAAAGCGTCTTTTAGCGTGCGACAGCTGCCAAACATAAAAACCGCCATAAATAGTAAATCAAACCCCCCGTTATCACCCCCTTAGTTAGGGAAAAATAATAAAATAAAAAAAATGTATTTATTTCCATTTTTCCATTAGGGCTAGGGTTAGGGTTAGGGCTAGGGCTGAGATTAGGGTTAGGGGTGTGTTGGGGTTCGGGTTGGAGTTAGAATTGGGGGTTTCCACTGTTTGGGCACATCAGGGGCTCTCCAAATGCAACATGGCGTCTGATCTCAATTCCAGCCAATTCTGAGTTGAGAAAGTCAAATGGTGCTCCTTCCCTTCCAAGCTCTGCCATGCGCCCAAACAGTGTTTTACCCCCACATGTAGGGTATCAGCCTACTCAGGACAAATTGCAAAACAATTTTTGGGGTCCAATTTCTCCTGTTACCCTTAGGAAAATAAAAAATTGGGGGCAAAAATATCATTTTTGTGGAAAAAAATGATTTTTTTTATTTTCACGTCCGAGCGTTATAAACTTCTGTGAAGCCCTTGGGGGTTCAAAGTGCTCACCACACATCTAGATAAGTTCCTTAGGGGGTCTCGTTTCCAAAATGGGGTCATTTGTGGGGGTTTCCACTGTTTAGGTACATTAGGGGCTCTCCAAAGGCAACATGACACCCGCAGACCATTCCATCAAAGTCTGCATTCCAAAACGTCACTACTTCCCTTCCGAGCCCTGACGTGTGTCCATACAGTAGTTTTCTCCCACATATGGGGTGTCAGCGTACTCAGGACAAATTGGACAACAACTTTTGGGGTTCAATTTCTCCTGTTACCCTTGGGAAATTAAAAAAATGGGGACTAATTGATCATGTTTGTGGAAAAAATACGATTTTTTTATTTTCATGCCCTGGCATTATAAACTTCTGTGAAGCACTGGCGGGTTCAAAGTGCTCACCACACATCTAGATAAGTTCCTTGGGGGGTCTAGTTTACAAAATGGTGTCATTTGTGGGGGGTTTCCACTGTTTAGGTACATCAGGGGTTTTCCAATCGCGACATGGTGTCCGATCTCAATTCCAGCCAAAAACATCAAATGGCGCTGCTTCCCTTCTGAGCTCTGCCATGCGCCCAAATAGTGGTTTACCCCCACATGTGGGGTATCAGCGTACTCAGGACAAATTGCACAATAACTTTTAGGGTCCTGTTACCCTTGGAAAAATAAGAATTGAGGGTGAAAAGATCATTTTTGTGGAAAAAATATGATTTTTTAATTGTACGGCTGTATGTTATAAACTTCTGTGAAGCCCTTGGGGGTTCAAAGTTCTCACCACACATCTAGATAAATTCCTTAGGGGGTCTAGTTTCCAAAATGGTGTCATTTGTGGGGGGTTTCCACTGTTTTGGTACATCAGGGGTTTTCCAATCGCGACATGGTGTCCGATCTCAATTCCAGCCAAAAACGTCAAATGGCGCTGCTTCCCTTCCGAGCTCTGCCATGCGCCCGAATAGTGGTTTACCCCCACATGTGGGGTATCAGCGTACTCAGGACAAATTGCACAATAGCTTTTAGGGTCCTGTTACCCTTGGGAAAATAAAAATTGGGGTGAAAAGTTCATTTTTGTGGAAAAAATATGATTTTTTAATTGTACCGCTGTACGTTATAAACTTCTGTAAAGCCCTTGTGGGTTCAAAGTTCTCACCACATATCTAGATAAGTTCCTTGGGGGGTCTAGTTTCCAAAATGGGGTCACTTGTAGGGGGTTTCCACTGTTTAGGTACATCAGGGACTCTCCAAACGTGACATGGCGTCCGATCTGAATTCCAGCCAATTTTGCATTGAAAAAGTCAAACGGCGCTCCTTCCATTCTGAGCTCTGCCATGCGCCGAAACAGTCGTTCCCCCCCACATATCAGGTATCAGCGTACTCAGGACAAATTGCACAATAACTTTTGCAGTCCAATTTCTCCTGTTACCCTTGGTAAAATAAAAAAAATTGAACCTGAAGTATTTTTTTTGTGAAAAAAAGTTAGATGTTCATTTTTTTTTAAATATTCAAATTCCTGTGACGCACCTAAAGGGTTAATAAACTTCTTGAATGTGGTTTTGAGCACCTTAAGGTGGGCAGTTTTTAGAATGGTGTCACTTTTGGGTATATTCTATCATATAGACCCCGCAAAGTGGCTTCAAATGTGATGTGGTCCTAAAAATAAAATGGTGTTGTAAAAATGAGAAATTGCTGGTCAACTTTTAACCCTTATAACTTCCTAACAAAAAAAAATTTTGGTTCCAAAATTGTGCTGATGTAAAGTAAACATGTGGGAAATGTTAGTTATCAAGTTTTTTGTGTGCTGTATCTCTGTGATTTAAGGGCATTAAAATTCAAAGTTGGAAAATTGCGAAATTTTCAAAATTTTCGCCAAATTTCCGTTTTTTTCACAAATAAACGCAAGTTATTTGAATGAAATTTTACCACTAACATGAAGTACAATATGTCACGAGAAAACAATGTCAGAATCACCAGGATCCATGGAAGCGTTCCAGAGTTATGACCTCATAAAGGTACAGTGGTCAGAATTGTAAAAATTGGCTCGGTCATGAACGTGCAAACCACCCTTGGGGGTGAAGGGGTTAATACTCCTACTGCTTTTTCACCGAACTGGGTAAATCTCAGCCAGCGAGAGGGTGTATACTGCAGAGGAGGAGTTAGCTTATATACTCGTGTATAAGCCGACCCCCTTAATTTTGCCACAAAAAACTGGGAAAACTTATTGACTCGTGTATAAGCCTAAGATGGAAAATGCAGCAGCTACTGGTAAATTTCAAAAATAAAAATAGATACCAATAAAAGTAAAATTAACCCTCGGACGGGACTAGTGTGCCTGACAGGCGCTTCTCTTTTACTTTCATTTCTCCCTCCTCATCAGATTGTTATGAAATCCCCTCCCTCCTGTTAGCTTCCTGGCTCTAGCTGCTGTGTGAAACCTGATACCACAGTTGGATTGCAGAGCTTCAGGAGGGCAGATATAACTTTATAAGGTTGGTATTTTATGTTTTTAGTCATCACAATTGTTTAGCTTGTTTTATGAATGGATAGTGCAAAGTGTGTGGATATTTCATAGAAATAAGACAGATTACAAATGAAAGTGCGCTTCTCAGGCACATTGTTCCCTAACACATATTCTCTCTCTTGCTTCAAATTATCTGCTGAAATGGAGAGGAAAATGTATAATTTATCAGAACCCCTTCATATTGAGGAAGTGAGAAACATGCTGTTAGATGATGATGATGCAGATCCCACACTGAATGAGGATTTAGGAGAAGAAAGTGAGATTGATTCTCATGATGAGGTGGAAGTATGTGAAATTGATTCTGAAACAGAGCAAGATGGTGACAGTGATGAGGATGAAGATGTAGAATCACATTATATGGGAAAAGATAAAAAAAAACAAATGGAACAAGAATCCACCCATGAAAAAACGTAGGGAACCTCAAAACATTATCACTCCCTTTCACTCCTTTCTGCAGTTATAGGAACAGCAAGTAATGCAAAATCTGCAGCTGAATGCTGAAATAGTTTTTTCACAGATGACATTCTGGACTCTATTGTCACATACATTATAAAGGACAAGTTCATCTGCAACAGAATCATCAAGGCCACAGATGAAATAGAACTGCATGCTTTTTTGGGATTGATATACCTTGCAGGAGCTTATAGGGCAAATCGACAAAGTTTGGAGGAACTTTGGAGTAAAGATGGTGATGGAATTGAAAAATTTGGCCTTGCTATGTCTCTAAAAAGATTCAAGGTTCTAATTCGTTGCCTTCGGTTTGACGACAGAACTACCCGAACCGAACATAAAACATATGACCGACTTGCTCCAATTCGCGATTTATTCCCAAAATTTTTGGAAACTGTAAGAAAAGCTATTGCCCTGGTGTGAATCTCGCCATTGACGAAATGCTCCCTAGTTTTCATGGTAGATGTGCATTTCGTCAATACATTCCATCAAAGCCTAGCAAATACGAAATAAAAATGTATGCCCTTGTTGATGCCAGTAAGACCTACACATTAGAGTTGAGCGAAATGGGTCGAACAATTTCAAAAGTCGCCGACTTTTGGCAAAGTCGGGTTTCATGAAACAAAACCCGACCCTAGGATGAGGTCGGCCACGAGGTCGGCGATTTACGCGCCAAAGTCGCGTTTCCAAAGTTTGTTTAGCGCTCTTTTTCAGCCAATCAGGATCCACGGACACTGTGGGCAACGTGATGACATAGGCAGGGGTCGCCACCATCTTTCAGAAGGGCATGCAAGTGATTGGCTTGCTTTGGTGGGCGTCACAGGGGTTATAAAAGGGCGTGCACGCCGACCGCCATCTTACTTCTGCCGATCTTAGCATAGGGAGAGGTTGCTGATTCTGTAGGGAGAGCGTTAGGCAGGGAAGAAGACAAAAAAACTGCTTCTGCTGCTAGCGATTTTGCCTGTGCAACACACCAGTCACTGTGTGTGCAGTGCAAGGGGAGGCTATATTGTGGTGGATCAGCGGTGTTGGTTGTTAGGCTGCCTTCTAAGGCTTCCTGACAGCTGCATTGCTGTTTCCCCACTGCTCTGCAAACTGCTTTTTTAAAAGCAATCCCAATTTTTTTTTTGTCCTGCAAAGGTACTGAGCGTGCATTTATTCACACCATACAGCGGTGTACGCTCCTCACACAGTACCGTGTAACGGCTGTTATCACAGCCACAGTGAAGCTATCTGTGTGTCACTGTGGAGGACTTGTTCCGTTCTTACAGACCTACACTTTAGGGAGATTCCTATTCTGCCCAATTCTACAATTCACTTTTTTCACACCTGTGCTATCGAGCCTGTGACATAGCGCTCTGATATTCAGTGGGCCTCACACAATCCAAAAGTGTCCAGTGTCCACAAGTGTCTGCAGAAATTCAAAATCTCCCTTATCCTGTAGTCACTTTTTTCACACCTGCTGCATCGAGCCTGTGACATAGTGCTGTGATATTCATTGGGCCTCACACAATCCAAGTGTCCAGTGTCTGCAGAAATTCAAAATCTCCCTTATCCTGTAGTCACTTTTTTCACACCTGCTGCATCGAGCCTGTGACATAGCGCTCTGATATTCATTGGGCCTCACACAATCCAAAAGTGTCCAGTGTCTGCAGAAATTCAAAATCTCCCTTATCCTGTAGTCACTTTTTTCACACCTGTGCCATCGAGCCTGTGACATAGCGCTGTGATATTCAGTGGGCCTCACACAATCCAAGTGTCCAGTGTCCACAAGTGTCTGCAGAAATTCAAAATCTCCCTTATCCTGTAGTCACTTTTTTCACACCTGTGCCATCGAGCCTGTGACATAGCACTGTGATATTCATTGAGCCTCACACAATCCAAGTGTCCAGTGTCCACAAGTGTCTGCAGAAATTCAAAATCTCACAGAAATTCAAAATCTCCCTTATCCTGTAGTCACTTTTTTCACACCTGCTGCATCGAGCCTGTGACATAGCGCTGTGATATTCAGTGGGCCTCACACAATCCAAGTATCCAGTGTCCACAAGTGTCTGCAGAAATTCAAAATCTCCCTTATCCTGTAGTCACTTTTTTCACACCTGCTGCATCGAGCCTGTGACATAGCGCTGTGATATTCAGTGGGCCTCACACAATCCAAGTGTCCAGTGTCCACAAGTGTCTGCAGAAATTCAAAATCTCCCAGAAATTCAAAATCTCCCTTATCCTGTAGTCACTTTTTTCACACCTGGGCCATCGAGCCTGTGACATAGCGCTGTGATATTCAGTGGGCCTCAAACAATCCAAGTGTCCAGTGTCCACAAGTGTCTGCAGAAATTCAAAATCTCCCTTATCCTGTAGTCACTTTTTTCACACCTGTGCCATCGAGCCTGTGACATAGCGCTCTGATATTCAGTGGGCCTCACACAATCCAAAAGTGTCCAGTGTCCACTAGTGTGTGCAGAAAATCTAAATCTCCCCTGTCCTATAGACACCTTGTACCTTGTTTTACATTACTATATAGTTTGTTGGATTTTGTCTACATTTCTACGAAAAATGAGGAAGGCTGGTGGAAGAGGCCGTGGAATTGGGCGGGGGTTGGCAGCTGGTAATGATGGTGTTGGTGGTGGATCTGATGGTAGTGGCAAAAGCAAAATAGGACCGAATGCAGGAGGTGTTGAGCCTGCGTCATCGTCTGGCTCCATAAGGCTTCGAAGGCTTAGTTTTCTAGGAGTTGGCAAACCGCTTTTAACGCCAGAGCATCAGGAAAAAGTTTGGTCTTACATTGCTGACTCAGCCTCCAGCTCTATCGCCTCCTCTTCTGAAGTTGTAAAAAGTAAAAGCACTGAGTCGTCATTGGAGGCTCATGTTCATGAACCACACCTTTCCTTGTGTCCTTCACCACAACCAAGATTGAAGGATGACGCAGGCCATACTACTGATTACTCCATGGAGCTGTTTTCACATACCATGCCTGGATTATCAAGTGAAATGGTGAATTACCCAGGCCAAGATGAATCTGACATGGAGTGCACTGATGCACAGCCGCTGATAGATGATTCTGCTGGTACATTCACTCAGAGCACTACATTGTCCTCGCAGTGTACAGAGCCAGATTCTGACCCTGATGAGACTCAGGTGCCCCTTCCCGCACACTATACCACCATACACGGTGACACAGAGGAAGGTGCACATGACATTGAAGAGGAGGTGATGGATGACCCAGTTGTTGACCCAGATTGGCATCCGTTGGGGGAAGAGGGTGCTGCTTCCAATAGCTCAGATGAGGAGCATCCACAGCAGACATCAACATCGCAACAGCTGTTATCTGGCAGGCCCGGAGCACTCCAAAGACAGGTTCCAAAAATCAAAAGAGTTGCTGGACAGCTTGTCCAGAGGGTCAAAACATCACAGCGTGCTAGGCCGCAAAATGTCTGCCAAAGTAGGAAGAGTGCAGTGTGGCACTTTTTTGACCAAAATCCTCATGATCAGGCCAAGGTTATCTGTAAGAAGTGCGCAAAGACCTTTAGCCAAGGGAAAAATCTGAAAAATTTGAATACCAGTTGCATGCTTAGACATTTGACCAGCATCCACTTGCAAGCATGGACACAACACCAAACCTCAAGTGCCACATGTGCAACTGATCACAAAGAAGGTAGTCAGCAACGCTACATTGTTTCCCCCACTGTAAGCCCACCGGTTAGCACAGCAGCAAATGTTGAGGTGTCGTTGCAAGGCCACAGCAGTCAGGGAATCCCACTGTTATATCAACGAAATACTGAATCTAATCTAGGCCATCAGAAAGAACACCAACTCCATCACCATCATCAACCCTCTCTCAGTCCGCCCTGTCCACCGCTACTTCTACCATATGCAGCTCTCAAGTCCAGCTCACCCTCCCAGACACTATGAGTAGGTCAAGAAAGTACTCAGTCTCTCATCCGCGTACACTGGGTTTGAACGCCCACATTGCCAAACTAATCTCGTTTGAGATGATGCCCTATCGGTTGGTGGAAAGCGCAGCTTTCCGCGAACTCATGGCCTATGCAGTACCACGCTATGACCTACCCAGTCGCCACTTCTTCTCTCGCAAAGCCATCCCAGCCCTCCACCATCATGTGAAAGACCGCATTGTCCATGCACTCAAGCAGTCAGTGAGTGGAAAGGTGCACCTCACAACTGATGCATGGTCCAGTCGGCATGGCCAGGGCCGTTACGTGTCCATCACTGCGCACTGGGTTAATGTGGTGGATGCAGGGTCCCCAGGGGACAGCGGTGGTGGGACAGTGCTGCCTAGCCCACGGTATAGGAAACAGTTGGCTGTAGGCGTTCCACCCTCCTCCTCCTCCTCTTCCAGAAGCGAAAGCTCGTCCACAGAGCGCAGTCGTACAAGCACTCTCATCTGCAGCTGCCACTGTTGCACACGAGGTGTCCCCCTATCGAGCAGCTAGTGGAAAGCGTCAGCAGGCTGTGTTGCAGATGATGTGTTTGGGCGACAGAAACACCGCCGAGGTGCTGGCCGAGTACTTGAAGCGACAAACTGAGTCATGGCTGGGCAGTGTACATCTTGAGGCAGGCAAGGTAGTTAGTGATAACGGCCGTAATTTTGTGGCAGCCATAGCCCTTTCAAAACTCAGCCACATACCTTGCTTGGCTCACACCTTGAACCTGGTGGTGCAGTGCTTCCTCAAAAATTATCCGGAGTTAACAGCCCTGCTCCATAAGGTGTGAAGACTGTGCGCGCACATCCGCCGGTCGCCTGTACACTCCGTTCGTATGCAGAAGCTGCAGCGATTGCTCCACCTTCCCAACCACCACCTCATTATCGACATTGCAACAAGGTGGAACTCCACCCTGCACATGGTGGAGCGGCTGTGCGAGCAGAGGCAGGCCATAATGCATTTGTGGGAGGATACACGGCCAGGCACTTTGAGAGCAGACATGGAGTTGACAGGTGTGCAGTGGTCGAAGCTGAAAGACCTCTGTAAAGTCCTTCAGTGTTTTGAGGAATGCACACGGCTGGTAAGCGCAGACGACGCCATCCTAAGCATGAGCATCCCACTTATGCGTCTGCTCATGCAAACTTTGACGCACCTTAAGGAGCAGGCGTCTGCAGCCAATGTTGACGAGGAGGAAGAGGTGGAGGGAATCCTTGATGACATTCAGCCATTGTCTGCTCAGGGACCTCTCCTGGATGAGTTGGAGGAAGAAGAGGAGGAGGAGGATGATGATGGGGATGATTACTTAGGGGAGGAGGATGCATCTCGTGGGGCAAGTGAAAATGTTGGCGTGGCAAGGTCTGGTACAGGGTTTGTGCGTGACTGGAGGGATGTGGATTTGCCAGAAAGTGCTCCTCCAACCAGCACTCGCAGTGCATCATTGACACCGGGAACATTGGCCCACATGTCAGATTATGCCTTGCGGATCCTAAAAAGGGACCCCCACATTGCCAAAATGATGAACGATGACGACTACTGGTTGGCCAGCATCCTGGATCCACGCTATAAAGGCAAATTACAAAACATCATGCCACAGGAGAACCTTGACCTAATATTGGCTAATAAACAAGCAACTCTGGTAAATCGGTTGCTTGAGGCATTCCCAGCACACAGCAGCGGTGATGGTTCTCACACGAGCCGTACGGGCCGGGGGCAGCTTGGCAGAGGTGTTCATGGTGCACACAGCAGAAGTGGCGTTGGAGACAGGGGTTTCATGACAATGTTGTGGACTGATTTTTCAAGTACCGCTCACACAACTGGTAATACAGCATCGATGGAAAGTGACAGGAGACAGCAGTTGTCAACTATGGTTACAAACTACTTTTCCTCCCATATCGATGTTCTCCCACACAGGTCATTCCCCTTTGACTATTGGGCTGCTAAACTGGACACCTGGCCTGAATTGGCACAATATGCCTTACAGGAGCTCGCTTGCCCAGCTGCAAGTGTGCTATCGGAAAGAGTCTTCAGTGCAGCTGGATCAATCCTGACAGAAAAAAGGACCCGTCTGTCAACCCAAAATGTGGATGATCTAACCTTCATTAAAATGAACCATGCATGGGTTTCCAAGGATTTTATCCCACCTTCCCCTGATGACACATAGGGTGACAGAAAAATGGCTTGCTTTGGTCCACCTCTTCCTGGGACTTGACCTATTTCACCTTTTGCATCAGCTGAATGTCCAACATCAGCATATGCCAATTTCTAAACCTCCCTAACTGTGCTGCCTCCCCCCCCACATGGCCGGGGTCACCACCTAGCGCACGACACCGTGCGAGTGCCGTTGCCCTGGACAGGTGGGTAGGCCGACTCTTGGGTGCGGGCACTGGCACAGGGTCCCTCATAGTGCATTCAAGTGTCTCTGACGGTGGTGGTGCACACCCGCCGTCAGACACACCGCCGTACTATGAGGGGCTCAGTGCCAGTACCGACGCCCACGAGTGGGCCCCCCTTGCTTGGGCAGGGCCCCAGCATTTGCAATCTTTACCTCTCCCTGCTCCTCCGCTGTGTAGTCTGGGCCGTCAAATCCATACTGTGCCTGACACCATCTGAGCCTGCCTCCTGGTGTATTGACATATATTTTGAATGCGTACGCTATCCATACATGTTATCCGGGGATACGGTACCCTTTCTCACCTTTGTGCAATCACGTGCAATCCATACTGGGCCTAACACCGTCTGAGCCTGCCTCCTTATGTATAGACATATCTTTTGAATGTGTACGCTATCCATACATGTTATCCGGGGATACGGTACCCTTTCTCACCTTTGTGCAATCACGTGCAATCCATACTGGGCCTAACACCGTCTGAGCCTGCCTCCTGATGTATAGACATATATTTTGAATGTGTACGCTATCCATACATGTTATCCGGGGATACGGTACCCTTTCTCACCTTTGTGCAATCACTTGCAAGCCATACTGTGCCTGACACCGTCTGAGCCTGCCTCCTGATGTATAGACATATCTTTTGAATGTGTACGCTATCCATACATGTTATCCGGGGATACGGTACCCTTTCTCACCTTTGTGCAATCACGTGCAAGCCATACAGGGCCTAACACCGTCTGAGCCTGCCTCCTGATGTATAGACATATATTTTGAATGTGTACGCTATCCATACATGTTATCCGGGGATACGGTACCCTTTCTCACCTTTGTGCAATCACTTGCAAGCCATACTGTGCCTGACACCGTCTGAGCCTGCCTCCTGATGTATAGACATATCTTTTGAATGTGTACACTATCCATACATGTTATCCGGGGATACGGTACCCTTTCTCACCTTTGTGCAATCACGTGTAACCCATACTGGGCGTGAGAACGGCTGGCGAGCTGTTAAGCAAGCTACAGCACCTGTGGTTTGCACACGTAAGTTTTTCATTTTTTTCAGGAATGACGGTTAGGCCTAATTCCGGAACTGCGGTTGACCTGCACTTACTGGGAAATCATTGTTCGCGAGTAATAATTGTAATCAATGATCCCCATCACTAACGTTGTTCAGCGGGTTATCTGCACCTGTAAGCGACAAACGCTGGCCTTTTCAGTGTAGCGCACATGCAGCCACGGACATGTAAGGGCATGACACACCAGTTATTGGCCAATCTCATGTGCCAGAGCCTCACGTGTCCCTCTAGTAAGCCAGACTCGGACCGCGGGGCATGACGGAGTCTCGTTCGTTAACGGAATTAAGCTTGCAATGTGTGCATCTGTTCTGTAGCTGGCATGGTTGAGGTTGCCCGTGTTGAGTCAAATTACGCCGTAGGCTCCACTCCTGGTGGTGCCCTTCTGGACATTCCTTTAAGGTTCAGCTTTGCAACCATACTGCCCACGTAAAACAAACACTTTGCCTTCATGAACGCTGTTTGGAGGGTCATGACTCGTGGGAATAACGCCGCCCAATCAGTTAACCTGCTAGAGAGATCCTTCGTTGCTCCCAAGCATGACATCACACTCCCTAGGAGGAAGGTAATGCCACTGTGGCGACCGTACTCCTGGGGGCGACACAAGTGCACTGATGCCCAGCCACTGCTCGATGAATCTGCTGGTACATTGACCCAGACCACTACATTCCCCTCGCACGCTACCCGGCCTGAATCTGACCCTGATGAAACTCAGGTTACCCTTCCCATATACAGTTCCATCTTACACGGTGACAAAGAGGAAGCTGCAGATGAAAGTGCAGGTTCGGCCCACCCGCCATCAGACACACCATCGTACTATCAGGGGCCCTGTGCCAGTGCCATCGCCAACGAGTGGGCCCCCCCTGCTTGCTCAGGATCACAGCACTTGCAAGGTTGAAATACTGTGCAGTGAGATGGAAGATGGGGACGACGAGGAGTCCAGACTAGTACAGGGATTCCCTAGCGAGGAGACTTATTTGATTGTTTTCAATGTTGGGACAGCAATTTTCGGGGAGCACTATACTCTGGAGAATGATAGATGGGGCCCACCATACACTGGAACATTCCAAAGGTGGACATCAGACACTGGAGCAGCATTTACAGGGCCCATTATACACTAGAGCATTAGAAATGGGGCCCATTATGTTTGGAGCATTATTTGGGCCCATAAGACAGTGGAGCTTCATCCTTGGGGACCAACATATACTGTAGCATTATGTGGAGCTCATCATATACTGTTTCAAACATTATATGGGACCAATGATTCTGTATGAAGAAATAGATGGGCCTCGTCATGAGATGTAAAAAGTGAAGTATTTTTCATTGTACTATACCGCTATTTCTCTGCCGTATCGGAGCATGATGAGTTGTGGTATGTGTTAAAGGGGTGCTCTTTCGCCCAGGGCACATGAAAACCTGGAGCCAGCCCTACCCCCCACAACTTTAGCCAAATAACCCCCATTTTTCAGTGCGTAACTTGTATTATGAAGTTAATTAAGGTTGACCAGCTTAAGTAAGAAGAATTGATGCTTTTGGCATTCAAATGAGCACTGTAGGTGTGTTTCCTGTCCTCCTCTCACTGCCGACTTTTATTCCCCATTGACTTACATTGGGTTTCGTGTTTCGGGACGACCCCGACTTTTCCCTATAATTGGCCGATCTTGCTCGACCCGACTTTTGGAAAAGTCGGGTTTCACGAAACGAAACTCGACCATAAAAAACCAAAAGTCGCTCAACTCTACTACACATACAACCTTGAAATTTATGCTGGAAAACAACCAGAAGGTCCTTACTGTGTCAGCAACAAACCCAGTGATGTTGTAAAAAGAATGGCTGAGCCCTTATTTGGATCGGGTCGCAATATAACAGCTGACAATTGGCTTTCAAATTGTGATCTAATTGATTATCTGAAAATGCAGAAGCTTTCATATGTCGGAACTGTAAGATAAAATAAAAAAGAATTGCCTACACAGTTTGTAAGTGTGAAAGGGAGAAAACAGTACAGCAGTATGTTTGCATTCCATAATGGAAATGTTTTGGTTTCCTATGTACTGCGCGAAAAGAAAAATGTACTTCTCTCAACACTTCATTAATGATGGTGCCATCGATCCTGGGTGTGAGGCACAAAAAAACTGGAGATTATTACATTTTATAATGAAACCAAAGGGGGTGTTGATACAGCTGATCAGATGTGCTCAACTTTCAGCGTCAGCAGAAACACCAAGCGCTGGCCAATGGTCATATTTTTCACTATGTTGAATTTGGGTGGTATAAATTCACAAGTCATTTACCTTGAAAACCAGTTTGAACCACTCCGTAGACAAGTCTATCTGAAAAATTGGCCCATGAACTAATGCTTGGAGTGCTACGCAGAAGTATGAAAACTATCGGTATCCCCTCTCGCCTTCAAGTTCAGCTCAAAAGATTCCACCCAGAAGATGATAGTGAAAATCCACCAACTGCACCACGGAAAGGGGCAAGAGAAGGCTTTCTAGTTATGAATGTCACAAGTGTCATAATGCAATCTGCCTGACACATGCAAAAATGATGTGTAATTCTTACTCTTTGCTCTGCAAATGTGTTTTTTCTGGGGAAACTTCAGAATCTAATACTGAATGAATGTGTGTACTTTAGGTACCTTAAAATTAAGTTTGTTTCCCTAAATTTTCTTTATAGAGTTATTTGTCACCGTCAAACTGGGGGCTATTTGGAGGGAGTTTTGAAGTGTTTGTATTTCAGAGTTATTAATTTTATGTTAAGTAAATGGTCTTTTTTTGCACCTGATTATGTGTAGTCTTTTATTACATCCCTATGAAGGTCACTGATCACTTTTAGAGCACTGAAATTGCAAAAATTAGATATTATAGGTATTTTTCTAGCCTGCGCCTGACAGGCACATTATTCCCTAAAGGTAAAACAAACAAAAAAAAAATAGCCTCACAGTGTCCTATATTATGATTCAGTTCGTCTTGCAATGTAGTGGGTCTCCAGCCAATAGTCGTGACTTGCGGCTTATCATAGGAAAGAAATTTTGTCGAGTCCCAAAAATAGATAAAATCCTCTCCGATCTCAGTGAATAAGGGCTTTTGCCAGAAACGCGCTGAGATGTATCCCCAACCTGTATGATCTTTTAAAATATTTGAAATAAATTTGAGGATTTTATCTATTTTTGGGACTCGCCAAAATTTCTTTCACATTATTACCTAAGTTGTTAGTAAAGATATTGTTCCTGACGGAGGGTTAATTGAGACATCAGTAGGTTAAATGTTTTTGAATAGCCATATTGAATCAGGAGCCCCATATAATGCTCCATACAGTTCATGATGGGCCCCATATGCTGCCCCCATAAGATGCTCCATAGAATATCCCCCATATGCTGCCCCCATAAGATGCTCGATTGAATATGCCCCCATGAGATGCTCGATTGAATATGCCCCCATATGCTGCCCCCATAAGATGCTCCATTGAATAAGCCCCCATATGCTGACCCCATAAGATGCTCGATTGAATATGCCCCCATAAGATGCTCCATTGAATTAGCCCCCATATGCTGCCCCCCATAAGATGCTCCATTGAATATGCCCCCATATGCTGCCCCCATAAGATGCTCCATTGAATATGCCCCCATATGCTGCCCCCATAAGATGCCCCATTGATTATTGATTATACTTACCTCCCCCTGGTGCATCTCTGCAGCCCCGTTCTCCCACGGTCTCCCTCCCTTCCTTCCTTCAGTGGTCATGTGGTACCGCTCATTAAAGTCATAAATATGCGCATATTCATGACTTTAATGAGCGGTACCATGTGACCACTGTAGGAAGGAAAGGAGACCGTGGGATAAGCAGGGGGGGTGCAGAAACTGTGCCAGGAGGGTGTAAGTATGACATGACACCCCCACTCCCCCTCCTCCGCCAACCCCCCTGGTATATGACTCGCGTATAAGCCGAGAGGGGGACTTTCAGCCCCCCAAAATGGGCTGAAAATCTCAGCTTATACGCGAGTATATACGGTAATTTTTTACTGTGTTTACTTAGTGTCCTCCTAGTGGCAAGCAGCATAACACCCATGGTCCTGTGTCCCCCAATGATTGGCTCAGAGAAAAGGATTTTACGGTGAGTACATACAAAAATCCCTATTTTGCATTTAAGTTCTCTCCTCTGAAGGGATTGCACATCAGAGGGGAGAGAAACAGGGTCCCCTGAGCCCCCCACAGTATCTTATGTACCGGATAAGCTGTCCCTGGCCCCCCTCCTTCCTCCGGCAGAAAGAAAATGGCAAGCGCACACGCAGTGCGCCCGCCAAGATCTGCTGGCCGGCACACGGCACCCAATGGGAATTTTCTCCTTGGCTGCTGGGTTTTGATTACTATAATAGACCCTATCACAGTGATGAAAACCCCCAATATTTGATAAATATGGTAGCACTTGGGTTGTACCTCTCTCTTCTCTCCTTCTAGTTGTTCTGGGAGAGAAGAGAGACTACAGTCGAAGTGCTGCCCTGTCAGAGTTTACAAAACATAATTTCTGCATCCGCAAGCATCCTATTTACCCACCCCCGTTGTCCGTAATCCCCGCATATTCATTGTCAGGGGATTATAAAAAAAAAAAATTTTATTTTGTAATTTTTTTAAAAAAAAATTTGCGATTAGGGCTACGGTTAGGGTTAGCAGGAAATAAAAATACTAGAGTTAGATTAGGGTTAGTTTTTCATTAGGCAGGGAAATAAAAAAAAAAATGGCCTGCAGAATTTCAGCGTGGAGCAAGCTTACAGCCTGCTTTGTTCGGCAGTGAAACAGAATCTGCCTCTGAAGTAGAGCCATTTTCAGACAGTGATGACGACTCTTCCTCCACGGGATCCCCCAGCCCAATGGTAAAGGAGTCCGTCGTCACTACTGAAGCTTCAGAGGCAGGACCAAGTGCCGCAGTCCCCCCACCGCTGTGGTATAATGATGCCTCATTTTCCTCTCAAATGTTCCCCTTTTTTCTGCAGTCTCTAGAATGAGTAGATGTCGCCAGTTTTACCCCCATTGATTTTTTCCAAACTTTCATTAGCCCCGAAGTCTTAGAATTAATTGTCCACCAAACAAACCTATATGCCCGCCAATACATTTCCCAAAAACCCACTGCCTTTCATTCCCGGTTCCTGGATCCCCACAAATGTCCCCGAAATAAAAATTTTTAGGTCTTACCCTGAATATGGGTTTAGCAAAAGAAAAAAAAAAAAAACACTCCGCTTTTACTCGGCAACAAAAGCTGTCCACAGCACCCCTGTATTTACAGTCGTCATGTCCTGAGTCCGTTATGAAGCCCTGATGAGATACCCCCACTTCAGTGACAATTCCCAAGACCCCCCAAGAACTGACCCCAACTATGATCGGCTAAATAAATTGAGACCCCTAATTTTCCTCCTACAAAATTCATTTCTAACTTTATACCCCAGAGAAAAATTTGGCAGTCGACGAGTCCTTGATGAGCTACAAGGGCCGTCTGTCATTCCGCCAATTTATCCCCTCCAAGTGTGCCAAATATGGCATAAAATTATACAAAATGTGTGAGAGTTCATCAGGATACACTTCCACCTTCCTAATTTATGAATGTAGGGATCACCAAATGAAACCGCCAAACTGCCCCCAGACAATTGGCATCCCAGGCAAAATTGTCTGGGAGCTACTTATGCCCTTTCTCCATCAAGAGTACCATGTGTATATGGACAACTATTACACAAGCATCCCTCTATATACAGTAAATCCCTCCACGTTGCAAATACAGGGGCCTGTGGGACAGTCAGGAAAAAGAGTGGGATTTCAGTCACAGTTGGTGAACAGACGTTTGGAGAAGGGGGGGCGTCATTCTCACTCGCAAGATACCAACTTCGTGCAGTGAAGTGGAATGACAGGAAGGATGTCTACATGCTGACCACACTGCATGCGGACATCACTGTGACGATCAGAGAGAGGGGTGCCACCAGGGACAAGGAAAAACCGTCACAGACTATAATATATGGGAGGGGATGACTTGTCAGACCAGGTTTTGCTCACCACACATCTAGATAAGTTCCTTAGTAGGTCTAGTTTCCAAAATGCTGTCACTTGTAGGGGGGTTTCTACTGTTTAGGCACATCACGGGCTTTCCAAACGTGACGTGGCGTCCGATCTCAATTCCAGCCAATTCTGCGTTGAAAAAGTCAAACGGTGCTCCTTCCCTTCCGAGCTCTGCTGTGTACCCAAACAGAGGTTTACCTCCACATATGGGGTATTGGCATATTGAGGAGAAACTGCACAAAGTTTGTGGTTTATTTTCTCTTTTTACACTTGTGAAAATGTTTAAAATAAGTTTTAAAGTTCTTCACCAATCGCTAAGCTAATTTCTTTGTTTTGTTAGGAAGTTAGAAGGGTTAAAAATTGATCAGCAGTTTCTCATTTTTTTTGAGGCCACATCACATTTGAAGTGACTTTGGGGGGCCTATATGACAGAAAATACCCGAGGGAGACACCATGCTAAAATTGCACCCCTTAACATCCTCAAAAATACATTCAAGAAGTTTATTAACCCTTCAGGTGCATCACGAGAACTAAAGCAATGTGGAAGGAAAAAATGAAGATTTTACTTTTTTTCATAAAAATGTAACTTTAGCCCCAATTCTTTTATTTTCACAAGGGTACCAGGAAAATACAGTATGTATCCAAAATTTGTTGTGCAATTTCTCCTCAGTAGGCCGATACCCCAATACCCCATATGTGGGGGAAAACTACTGTTAGGGTGCATGGCACGGCTCGGAAAGGAAGGAACACCGTTGACTTTTTGAACGCAAAATTGGCTGGAATTGAGAGCGGACGCTATGTTGCGTTTGAAAAGGCCTTGATGTGGCAAAACGGTGGAAACCCTCCACAACTTATACCCTTTTGGACACTAGACCCCTTAAGAAATATATCTAGATGTGTGGTGAGCACGTTAAACCCCCAGGTGCTTCACAGAAGTATGTAACATTGAACTGTGAAAATGACAGAAAAAAAAAAAATTCCAGCAAAAATGTTGATCTTTGCCCTTAATTTGGCGTTTTCACAAAGGGTTAGGCTAGTTTCACACTAGCGTTTATGAGCGCAGCGACGGCCTGCACACGGCCGCCGCTAAGCCCCGCCCCCTGCCGCGCCCCGCCGGTAGCTCCGCCCACCGGCGCATGACGCTGCATGCGCCCTGCGTCCCCTATCTTTATCACAGGGGGCGCAGGCCGTGCGCAGTATGCGTTTGGCGGCGCATGCGTCCTTTTGACGGTGCCCCGACCTGCGCCAGACGCAACCTGCTGCAGTTTGGTTGCATCGGCGCACCGTCAAAAAGGTGCATGCGCCGCCAAACGCATACTGCGCACGGCCTGCGCCCCCTGTGATAAAGATAGGGGACACAGGGCGCATGCAGTCATGCGCCGGTGGGCGGAGCTACCGGCGGGGCGCGGCGGGGGGCGGGGCTTAGCGGCGGCCGTGCGCAGGCCGTCGCTGCGCTCATAAACGCTAGTGTGAAACTAGCCTAACAGAAGAAAATGGACCAATTTGTTGTGCAATTTCTCCTGAGTACACAGATACCCCATATGTACTGGAAAACTACTTTTGAGGCACAGTGCAAAGCTCAGAAGTGGAGAAGTGCCATGTTGGAGTTCAGATTTTGCTGGAATGGTTTGAGTGTACCATATGAAATTGGCAGAGACCCTGAGGTGCCAGAACAGCAGAATCCCCCATAAGTTATGTTATTTTACAAATTACACCCCCAATGAATGCATTTAGGGGTGCATGTTATCACAGAAATTTATACCATTGGGCATTGAAGGAATAATACATATTTATTGCTAAAAGTGTTGTTTTGCCCCAAATTTTTTATTTTTCTAAGGGGTTATAGGAAAAATGGACCTTTCAGTACTGACTGCGTTAATACCCTACATGTAATCGGGAACTACTTTTAAAGGCGCAATGCAATCTCAGAAGGGAAAGAGCGCCATATTATAGTGCACATTTTACTGTTATGGTTTGTGGGTGCCATGACTCACTGGAATAGCCGTTGAGGTGGCAGAATGCAGAATTCCCCCATAAGTGACC
Organism: Dendrobates tinctorius; assembly: GCF_039654945.1. Classification (NCBI taxonomy): domain Eukaryota; kingdom Metazoa; phylum Chordata; class Amphibia; order Anura; family Dendrobatidae; genus Dendrobates; species Dendrobates tinctorius. The sequence goes on along the minus strand of NW_027361727.1, from coordinate 13,808,681 downwards.
CCATTTTACATTCTACACCTCTCAATCAATTCATCTAAGGGTGCAGTGATCGTATTGACACCCCAGGTGAGTCACAGAATTTTATACCATTGGACAATTAATAAAAAATTATATTTAACACAAAAATGTTGTTTTAGCCCCAGATTTTACATTTTCACAAAAGGAAATGGGTACAAATGGCACCTAACTTTGGCACACAATTTTTGCTGAATGCAGAAATATCCCATATGTGGTTATACGGTACTGCTTCCATACGGTGAGACTCGGGAGGGAAGGAGCGATATTTGCCTCCTGTAGTGCAGATTTCTCTAGAATAGTTTGCAGATGCCATATACAGAGCCCCTAAGTGCTTGAAGAGCAGAATACCTTCCTTAAGTGGCCCCATTTTGTAATTTAAACACCTTTTTTGATTACTTTACAGATATAGTGATGATTTGACGCCATGGGTGTTAAGAAACAAGCAGCAGTGGATGCTGCTGCGTGCAAATCTGCTATTGCAGTGGCCAGTACTTTATAGTGACCATTAATTTATACCCGACTCATGCTTCTGGAGACATACAAGTGTAGATTAGGCACAGAAATGCCAAACATAAGGATGCTAAGTGTGGTTTAGGCACACTGGGGTTCTCAGAAGAGAGGGGGACATTTTTATTAGGGAGAGCAGAATTTGCTTTATTTCTTTTGGTGAGGGTGAGAAGCCATCACACTTTTCCAGAGGCTTTGTACAGCCACTAATATGGAAGCTTGCTGTTTTTTATGGATTAGGTTGAAGCTTTTATTGGGAACATTTTACATAATATTTGGGATCACGATTATACTGTGTTCTATGCTGAGCACTTACATCGGGGTTTCCATTTAAATCTCCGAATGACGTGATTCAGATGAAACCCCAAAAGGATCCTGTAATGGGCTGATCTGAGTTGGAGTAGTGATATTGCAACCACTAGGTGCAGCACCAGCAGGTAGCTTAGTCTGGAAGTTGCCAGAGGTCAGTACACAGAGCAGCAGTATAGTTGGCAGGATAATGAGGTATTGTAGTCAGGAAATAGCCAGAGGTCGGTACACAGAGCAGCAGTACAGTTGGGAGGATAACCAGGAATCATAGTAAGGAAATAGCCAGTGGTTGGTACATGGAGCACTAGTAGAATCTTGAGGAAAAGCAGCAGATGAAAGGAAGCTAGACTAACGGCTGGGAGATCAATAATCTCGCAAAGAAGGAAGTGCAGTGCCAGGTTTAAGTAGGGTGTTCAATCAGGAGATCACAGGGTTGAGCCACTCAGGTACTAGTATCTGGATTAATAATGAACTGTCCAGCGAGCTCAATAGCTAAGAGGTAAGAGCTGCCACCTGGTGCACAAGAGCTGCTTGGTTCGAGTCCCGACAGTATTCCCCTCCTTTCAGGATGGCCTCTGGACATCTCGGGCTGGCTTCACTGGATGTCTCTAAAGGCTCTCGTAAGCCTGGGTGCATGGACATTACCCTCTTGCTCCCATGAATTATCTTCTGGTCGGTAACCCCTGCATTGCACCAAATATTTAAATCTTCCTCTAAATCTTCTAGAGTTCATAATTTCATCCACAATGTACTCTTCTTCACCTTAGACGTTTTCTGGTGGAGGAGGTGGCTGAGTTGTTCCTGGAAACGTTTTCTCACTGAATGGTTTCAGCAAGGATACAAGGTGTATTTTCAGGCTGTTAGGAAGTTTTAAACGGAAAGCAACTGGGTTAATTTGTGCAGAAATTTGAAAAGATCCTATGAATTTTTGACCCAATTTAGAAAATGGTACATTCGTTTTCAGATTTTTTTTGGCGATAGCTAGACCTTGTCACCAACCTGAAGGGTAGAAGGGGCGTTGCTATGTTTATCCGTTGTTTATTTGTCATCTTCTTGGGCTTTTTGTAACATCTCAATTGGTTCTTCCTGAGCTTTCTGCAACTTTGTAAGTCTGTAAGTAACAGCAAGAACCAAAGTTTTCAATGGAAGATTAGGAATAAATACCGGATGCAAGTCATACTGAGCAAAAAATGGGCTTTGGGATGTAGAACTGTGCTTGCAGTTATTACAGGCAAATTCTGCTATTGGTAACTAGTCCACTTAATCATCCTGTAGGTAAGAAATTAAACAGTGTTGGTATTGTTCGAGAGTTTGGTCAGTTCTTTCAGTCTGGCCATTGGATTATGGGTGGAAGGCAGTAGACAAATTGACAGAAACTCCTAAAGCTGTACAGAAGCATTTCCAAAATTTTGATATAAACTGAACACCTCTATCAGAAATTACATTGTAAGGTATTCCATGCAGCCTAAATATCTCTTTGACCACTAATTCTGCAGTTTGTTCAGCGGTAGGAATCCCTTTAGCTGGAATAAAATGGGCAAATCTTTGTGAGCTGATCCACCACAACAATAAGTCTTTTCCTTAGAGGGAGGTAGGTCCACGATAAAATTCATTGAGACTGATCCCCAAGGCCTGGATGGAACTGGAAGAAGTTGAAGGAGTCCTACAGGTGAAGATTGTGGCGTCTTGTTCCGTGCACATGTTATACAGGAGGAAACATATTTTCTCACATCCTTCCTACAATTAGGTCACCAAAAGGAACAAAGCAGTAGTGGTTGAATTTTCATGACCCCAGCGTGTCCTACAAGTTTGAAATCATGGACAAGTTCGAGGACTTCAGATTCAGGGACATATATTTGGTGCTCCAAAACCCCTCCTTAAAAGAAAGATCAATTGTCTTCATGATGATTAAGAAAAAAGTCAATTTAGTATCCATCTTTAACCCCTTTCTGACATCTGACGTAATATTCCGTCCATGGTCAAATTGGCCCAGGTCACAATATTACATCATCGCGATCGGCTGCTCACACGGCGGAGAGGTGGGGGGGGGTGAGCGGGCAATCGCTGCCGGGTGTCAGCTGTTTCTGACACCCGGCACTAGTTGCCAGGAGCGGTCATGGCACTTTAACCCCCAAAATGCTGCGATCGAACACGATCACATTATTCCGGAAGCCGTCAGAGGGCTGACAGCCCCTCTGCCTTTGGATCAGAGACCCACAGCGTGACGAGGAGTCCCGATCGTTGCCATGGTGACTGTATACTGTATGGACCATTATATGGGGCTCATTATTCTGTAGGAAGCATTATATGGGGATCATTATACTGTATGGAGTATTATATGGGGGCACATTATTTTTTATGGAGCATTATATTGGGTTCATTATACTGTTTAGAGCAGGGGTGGGGATTCTTTTTTCTGCCAAGGGCCATTTGGATATTTATACCATCCTTCGGGGGCCGTACAAACTCCGCCCACAAAGTACATCCTCACTCTGGCACTGGTTTCATGACTTAATCTTTCATTGCATGGCCTTCAATGTTCATTAGTGAACACTGTGTGTGTGCTAACAGAGCAAGAAGAAATTAATGAGATTGTGGCAATCAAAATACAGCTCCCTGCCCAAGAATGCGGTCCCTGAGAATCTGCTCGGGGGCCTGATAAAAGGTCATCGAGGGCCGTAAATGGCCCTGGGGCCTGAGGTTCCCCACCCCTGGTTTAGAGCATTATATGGGGCTCATTATCCTGTATGGAGCAATATATGGGGCTCATTATTCTGTATGGAGCACTATGTGGTGCCCATAGTACTTTATGGAGCAATATATGGGACTCATTATTCTGTATGAAGCACTATGTGGTGCCAGTAGTACTGTATGGAGTACTGTGTAGTGCCAATAATACTGTATGAAGAACTATACTATCCGGTTTCTGAGCTGTTGTAGAATTTACAATAGATATCACTCAAGTAATGTAAGTGAAATCTTTGGCAGTGTACTGTACCTATATTTGCCATATCTGTACATCATGAAATTTGGTATGTGTTAAAGGGGCCCACGGAGAGTCTTCCGTCCGGGGCCCACAAAAACCTGCTACTGGCCTTGATAACGAGGCAGCAAAGTTACTTTGGACTCCGTTTGGCCTCTGTTCAGCAGGATCCATCTTTTCAGAAGTTCACAAAACTGTCGCTGACAACATGTTTATGAATAGTTAAGACAGACATCACCTGTCATGCTCGGACACTGGTATGTCCGGCGGATGACAGCATACAAGTACAACGGGATGGAAAAAAAGGAGAGGAACGGAACGGTTGGGAGCAGAGGATGGAACAGCTCCTGACACCAACCTGTGCCTGTACCTAAGCTTCCCCATCACTATATACGGGTCATTTCCCCTGCCCCCCTCACATGACTAGTCCCTGACTATCACCTCTACTAACCCTGGCTAGTTAACTGGCTGGCAAGGACACTAGCCTTGCCACCGCAGATGTTATAACACAGGGGGATAGACAAAAAAGGGATATACAAGAAAGGGATAGACAAAAAGGATACTACTCAGCTCAGAATCTGCAGTGAAACTCCACAGCAGCAGAGTAAATGGCACCAGGATAACAGAACACCAACAGCGGCAATAACACAGTCACAGGCGAGCTTCACACACCTATCTGGTCTTCATAGAAGAAAACTATAACCGATGATCAGCTGATGGTTCATCTGACTATTTAAAGGGAGGTGGGAGTGGTTACCAACCAACATCAGCTGTCCAGCCAAAAAGAAACTGCCAGCAAGAAACTGACATTAACTCTTGCTGGACCAACAGAAAAAAAAACATTTAAATTGCAGCAGACCCAGAGCTGTCACGAATCCCTTAGGAATTTGTGACAGTACCACCCTTTCTGCGAGGGGTCTCCGGACCCCTAAGACCGGACTTGTCCGGATATGACGTCTGGCAAGGACGCATCAAAACGCTAGCATTCACTTGGTCCCAAGGTCACAGCAAACAGATGGACTGTGATGGTAATAATGTAGGCTCCTGTTGTGAACTCTCTTAATCTGACTTTTGAGACAGGGCTCCCTCTGGTGGATACTGCTGGTAGCGGAGCTGGTCAGGCTGATGGTAATCCAACAGCTGTAGAGGATGATTGGAGGAGTGGGGGTGGTACTGGGAGCATATAAGCGAGCAAGCTTCTCAGTTGCTGCCGGTGATTGACTTTTCTGTGCATTTTTGAGGATATCTGTCTCCTGCCTGATCCTGCATTTTTCAGCTAAGTTCCATTTGCTAAATCCTTTGCATCTGATTTTGCATTGCTGTCAGGGGTCAGCCTGCTCCCCCTGGGGCTGCTGGCTCCTGCCCTGTATGTTTCTCCTTGTGTTTGTTTGTTCAGTCTCCTACTGTATTAGCCTGTTGCTTGCTGCCAGTTCACACCTGAGTGCTGATATAGTGGGGGCGAGGCTGTGTAACCTCAGTATTTTTGTACATCAGATGTGTTTGGAATTTTTAGGGTTTTTGCATGATTGAAGACAGTGCCTTTCCTGTCCTGTCCTATTTAGACAGTCTAGGCCCCATCATTTGCTCAGTCTATTTTCTGTCTGTTTGTACTTCATCTTGTCTCACCGACAATATATGTTGGGGATTATCTAGTCTTTGGGGGTTCTGCTCCGGGGCAGTTTAGATTTCACCTTTCTTACAGGCTTAGTTATCTCTCCGGCTGTGCCGAGGCATCTAGGGCATCGACGGTACGCCCCACGGCTACTGCTAGTTGTGTTGTTAAGATTAGGGGTCTGCAATCTGCTGAGTGACCAACTTCTCTGGTTTTCTGGTGGCATAGCCTATTGCTCCATCCTCCTCGGTGACCCATTCAACAGACTCACCGGCCTAACTAGACTCTAGGGTACTCCTAAAGAAGGAAAGAATTGGAAAAAAAAAGTCAGAATTTTTTATATATTTTTTCCTCTTTTTCTCTGGGGCCATAGGAGGATTTTTTCCTTAATAGAGACTAAGCAATTGTCCGATCGTGTTGAGCAGCTCGTTGCTGAAGTGCGGAGAATTTCTGCTTATCTCGCTCAATCATCTGCTGTAGAACCAAAGATCCCTACTCCTGATGTGTTTTCTGGGGATCGGTCTAAATTTCTGAACTTTAAGAATAATTGTAAACTATTTTTTTGTCTTGAAACCTAACTCCTCTGGGAGCTCGGTGCAGCAGGTTAAAATTATCATCTCCCTGCTGCGTGGCGATCCCCAGTACTGGGCCTTTATTCTGACACCTGGAGATCCTATTCTGGCTAATGTAGATGCATTTTTTTCAATCCCTGGGGTTATTGTATAATGAGCCTAATGCTATTGATCAAGCTGAGAAAACCTTATTGGCATTAAAACAGGGTCAAGATGCTGTTGAATTGTCAAAAATTCCGAAAGTGGGCGGTCCTTACTAGATGGAACGATGATGCCCTAGCAGCTCTCTTTTGGAAAATTCTGGCAGAATCGGTAAAGGATGTTATGGTGGGATTTCCTGTCCCCTCTGGTCTTGACGACTCTGTCATTGGACATTCAAGTTGATCGACGTTTACGAGAACGTAAAACTACGCGAGAGGCGGTGCTGCCTTTCTAACAAACCTCTAAACCCATGCAATGTGATAGGGTTTTGCCTAGGACGCAACGTCAAGAGTTTAGAAGGCGTAATAAGTTATGCTTCTTTTGTGGGGATGCTTCTCATGCTATTTCGGGCTGCCATAAACGAGAGAAACGTTTTGCTCACTCATTTGCGGTGGGCAGTTTGCAGTCTAAGTTCCTTTTGGCAGTTAGCTTGATCTTCTCCTTGTCTACATTTTCCGCTAAGGCATTTGTGGATTCAGCAGCAGCTTTGAATCTGATGGATTTTGACTTCGCCAAGCATTGTGGTTTTCCCATGGTTCCCCTGCGGACCCCTATTCCTTTGTGGGGTATTGATGCTACTCCTTAGGCGGAGAATAAACCCCAGTTTTGGACCCAGGTGATAATGCAGGTCGCCCCGGACCACCAAGAGAATTGTAAATTTTTGGTGTCGCACAATTTACAGTGGGGAAAAAAAGTATTTAGTCAGTCAGCAATAGTGCAAGTTCCACCACTTAAAAAGATGAGAGGCATCTGTAATTTACATCATAGGTAGACCTCAACTATGGGAGACAAACTGAGAAAAAAAAATCCAGAAAATCACATTGTCTGTTTTTTTTTTCATTTTATTTGCATATTATGGTGGAAAATAAGTATTTGGTCAGAAACAAAATTTCATCTCAATACTTTGTGATATATCCTTTGTTGGCAATGACAGAGGTCAAATGTTTTCTGTAAGTCTTCACAAGGTTGCCACACACTGTTGTTGGTATGTTGGCCCATTCCTCCATGCAGATCTCCTCTAGAGCAGTGATGTTTTTGGCTTTTCGCTTGGCAACACGGACTTTCAACTCCCTCCAAAGGTTTTCTATAGGGTTGAGATCTGGAGACTGGCTAGGCCACTCCAGGACCTTGAAATGCTTCTTACGAAGCCACTCCTTCGTTGCCCTGGCGGTGTGCTTTGGATCATTGTCATGTTGAAAGACCCAGCCACGTTTCATCTTCAATGCCCTTGCTGATGGAAGGAGGTTTGCACTCAAAATCTCACGATACATGGCCCCATTCATTCTTTCATGTACCCGGATCAGTCGTCCTGGCCCCTTTGCAGAGAAACAGCCCCAAAGCATGATGTTTCCACCACCATGCTTTATAGTAGGTATGGTGTTTGATGGATGCAACTCAGTATTCTTTTTCCTCCAAACACGACAAGTTGTGTTTCTACCAAACAGTTCCAGTTTGGTTTCATCAGACCATAGGACATTCTCCCAAAACTCCTCTGGATCATCCAAATGCTCTCTAGCAAACTTCAGACGGGCCCGGACATGTACAGGCTTAAGCAGTGGGACACGTCTGGCACTGCAGGATCTGAGTCCATGGTGGCGTAGTGTGTTACTTATGGTAGGCCTTGTTACATTGGTCCCAGCTCTCTGCAGTTCATTCACTAGGTCCCCCCGCGTGGTTCTGGGATTTTTGCTCACCGTTCTTGTGATCATTCTGACCCCACGGGGTGGGATTTTGCGTGGAGCACCAGATCGAGGGAGATTATCAGTGGTCTTGTATGTCTTCCATTTTCTAATTATTGCTCCCACAGTTGATTTCTTCACTCCAAGCTGGTTGGCTATTGCAGATTCAGTCTTCCCAGCCTGGTGCAGGGCTACAATTTTGTTTCTGGTGTCCTTTGACAGCTCTTTGGTCTTCACCATAGTGGAGTTTGGAGTCAGACTGTTTGAGGGTGTGCACAGGTGTCTTTTTATACTGATAACAAGTTAAACAGGTGCCATTACTACAGGTAATGAGTGGAGGAAAGAGGAGACTCTTAAAGAAGAAGTTACAGGTCTGTGAGAGCCAGAAATCTTGATTGCTTGTTTCTGACCAAATACTTATTTTCCACCATAATATGCAAATAAAATGAAAAAAAAACCAGACAATGTGATTTTCTGGATTTTTTTTTCTCAGTTTGTCTCCCATAGTTGAGGTCTACCTATGATGTAAATTACAGACGCCTCTCATCTTTTTAAGTGGTGGAACTTGCACTATTGCTGACTGACTAAATACTTTTTTTCCCCACTGTACATATTATTGTACTGGGTTTTCCCTGGTTACAAACTCATAATCCTGTGTTGGATTGGAAATCTGTGTCTGTGGTGAGTTCGGGTTGTCAATGTGTTCTTGGTGACACTCCTCCTGTTTTCTCCACCTCTCCCCAGTCTCAAGATGTTCCTGACTATTTGGCTGATTTTTCTAATGTATTTAGTGAGAGTAAGTCCACGTCTTTGCCTCCTCATAGGAGTTATGACTGTGCAATTGAGTTGATGCCCGGTTGTAAATTTCCCAAAGGTCGGCTTTTTAACTTATTGGTACCTGAACATGATGCTATGCGTTCTTATATCAAGGAGTCATTAGAGAAGGGTCATATAAGACCATCCTCTTCACCTTCAGGTGCTGTTTTTTTTTTTTTCTTTGTGGCCAAGAAAGATGGCTCATTAAGGCCATGTATTGACTATCGCTCCCTTAATAAGATCACTGTTAAATATCAGTACCCGTTACCCCTGATTTCTGATTTATTTTCCAGAGTCAAAAGTGCTTGTTGGTTTCCCAAACTTGACCTTAGGGGGGCGTATAATCTTATTCGCATCAAGCACGGGGATGAATGGAAGACGGCATTTAATTCTCCGTAGGGACATTTTGAGTACCTGGTGATGCCTTTTGGGCTCACTAATGCCCCTTCCGTCTTCCAGTCTTTTATGAACGATATTTTCTGGGACTTTGTGGATAAGTTTTTGATCTGGATGATATTTTGATCTTTTCCAGTGATTGGGATTCTCATGTGGAACATGTTCAGACTGTGTTCCGGATCTTGAGAGAAAATACTCTGTATGTTAGGGGATAGAAATGTCTCTTTGGTGTACAGAGGATTTCGTTTTTGGGATTCATTTTGTCCCCGTCTGCTAATGAAATGGACCCGGCCAAGGTACAGGTCATCTATGATTGGGTTCAGCCCACTTCTCTGAAGGCTCTTCAGAAGTTTTTGGGTTTTTCTAATTTCTATCGTAAATTTATAAGTAATTTTTCTGGTATTGTTAAACCACTGACGGATTTGACCAAAAAAGGCGCTGATGTGGTGAATTGGCCTCCAGAGGCTGTCTCGGCGTTTCAGGAGCTTAAGCGGAGATTCACTTCTGCTCCGGTTCTGCGGCAACCTGATGTTTCACTCCCATTTCAGGTGGAGGTAGATGCTTCTGAGATTGGTGCAGGAGCCGTCTTGTCTCAAAGGCATCCGGTAACCTATAAGATGAATCCCTGTGCCTTCTTTTCTCGAAAATTTTCCCCATCTGAACGTAACTATGACGTGGGGAATCGGGAGTTGTTGGCCATGAAGTGGGCATTTGAAGAGTGGAGACATTGGTTGGAGGGAGCTAGACATCAAGTTGTGGTCCTTACCGACCACAAGAATTTGATTTATCTTGAATCAGCCAAGCACTTGAATCCTAGACAAGCTATGTGGGCCTTGTTTTTCACGCGTTTTAATTTTGTGGTCACCTTTCTTCCTGGCACTATGAATGTTAAGGCGGGCGCCCTTTCTAGGAGTTTCTTTGCGGATTCTCTTGATGTGACCGAGCCTACCACCATTCTAGGTGAGGGTGTGGTTCTTTCCGCCATTTCACCCGATTTGAGACTTGACCTGGAGGAATTTCAGGAGGACAAACCTGAACGATGCCCTGTGGGGAAATTGTATGTCCCTGACCAGTGGAGGAAAAGAGTGATGGCTGAAATTCATTGCTCCGCGCTGGCTGGTCATCCAGGTATTTTTGGCACCAGAGATTTGGTGAGTCGGTCTTTTTGGTGGCCTGCCTTATCTTGTGATGTCAGGAATTTTGTGCAGTCCTGTGGGACTTGTTCCAGGTCCAAGTCCTGTTCTCGTTCTAGTGGTTTGTTGATGCCCCTGCCGGTGCCCAGCAGGCCATGGACATATATCTCAATGGATTTTATTTCTGATCTCCCTGTCTCTCAGAGAATGACTGACTGACTGACTTATCTGGGTGATTTGTGATAGATTTTCCAAGATGGTCCATCTTGTAACGCTCACGAAGTTGCCATCTTCTTCTGAGTTGGTGCCCCTGTTTTTACAACAGGTGGTTCATTTGCATGGGATTCCTGAGAACATTGTGTCAGACAGAGGAGTCCAGTTTGTTTCCAGATTTTAGAGGGCCTTTTGTTCTAAACTGGGAATTCAGTTATCTTTCTCCTCTGCATTTCATCCTCAGACCAATGGACAAACTGAGAGAACAAACCAGACTTTGGAATCCTATTTGAGATGTTTCATATCTGCTGATCAGGATGACTGGGTCCCATTTCTGCCATTGGCCGAATTCGCTCTAAACAATAGAGCTAGTTCTGCCACTTTGATGTCTCCGTTTTTCTGTAAGTTTGGTTTTCATCCTCGATTTTCTTCGGGGCAGGTGGAGGCATCTGCTTGCCCAAGTGTGGATTCTGTGGTGGATAGAATGCAGCAGATTTGGGACCAAGTAGTGGACAAGTTGTCCCACTCTCAAGAAAAGGCCCAACGGTTTTTCAACTGGCATAGGACCTTTTGGTCCCCGGTTCGAAGTGGGTGATATGGTTTGGTTGTCCTCAAAAAATATTCCGATGAAGGGTGCGTCGCCCAAAATTCAAGCCAAGGTTCATTGGACCTTATAAGATTTTGGAAATCCTTAACCCCGTTTCTTTTCGTTTGGCTCTTCCAGGTATGTTCAAGATTCATAATGGTTTTTCACAAATCATTGTTGAAAAGGTTTGTGGAGCCAGTATTTCCTGTGGCGGCGCCCCCTGACCCTGTATTGGTTGAGGGTAATTTGGAGTATGAGGTAGAGAAAATATTGGACTCTCGTCTGGCTAGACGGAGACTCCAGTACTTGGTCAAGTAGTAAGATTATGGCCAGGAGGATAATTCTTGGGTCTCTGCTTCCGATGTTCATGCCGATCGATTGGTTCGTGCTTTTCACTGGGCCCATCCTGATCGGCCTGGTGGTGTGGATGAGGGTTCGGTGACCTCTCCTCAAGGGGGGGTACTGTTGTGAGCTCTCTTAATCCGACTTTTGAGGCAAGGCTCCCTCTAGTGGATACTGCTGGTAGTGGAGCTGGTGAACATCATGTTAACCTAACAGCTGCAGATGATAATTGGAGGAGTGGGGGTAGTGACTGGGACTACATAAGTGAGCAGACTTCTCTCAGTGACTGCCGGTGATACTCCTTTCTTTGCTTACTGAGGATTTCTGTCTCCTGCCTGAGCCTGCATTTTGTCAGCTAAGTGTCATTTGCTAAACCCTTTGCATCTGATTTTGCCTTGCTGTCAAGGGTAAGCTTGCTCCCCTTGGGGCTGCTGGCTCCTGCCCTGTATTTTTGTATCTTGTGTTTGTTTGCTCAGTCCCCTGCTGTATTAGCCTGTTGCTAGCCGCCAGTTCACACATGAGTGCTGATATAGTGGGGGCGAGGTTGTGCAAACCTCAGTATTTTTGTACATCAGTCGTGTTGGAATGGTTTAGGGTTTTTGCGTGATTGCAGACAGTGCCTTTTCTGTCCTATCTAGTCAGTGTGGGCCCCATCATTTGTTCAGTCTATTTTCTGTCTGTGTTTGTGCTTCATCTTGTCTCACCGACATTATAGGTTTGGGGGCTGTCTATTCCTTTGGGGATCTGCTCCGGGGCAGTTTAGATTTCACCTTTCTGTCTTTAGGCTTAGTTAGTCCTCCGGCTGTGACGAAGCGTCTAGGGCAACGTGGGAACGCTCCACGGCTACTGCTAGTTATGATAATATCTGGGGTCTGCAATCCGCTGAGTGACCAACCTCTCTTGTGTTCTGGTGGCATAGCCTACAGCGCTCTCCTCCTCGGTGACCCATTCATAACAGGCATCAGCCCGGACGTTCTTCTCACCGGACAGATAGTGCAGGGTGAAGCGGAAGCGGGAGAAGAAAAGTGACCACCTGGCATGGCGAGAGTTCAACTGCTGGGCTGTTTGTAAGTACACGAGGTTTTTATTGTCGGTGTACACCTGAAAGGGGAACCGGGCTCCCTCCAGGAGATGTCTCCACTCGGAAAAGGCCAACTTCATTGCCAACAGCTCCCTGTCCCCGATGGAGTAGTTTCTCTTCGCCGGTGAGGTCTTGGAGAAAAAAGGACTGCTCCTGCACTGACGGATGAGGCATCTACCTCTAGGATAAAGGGTTTATCCACATCGGGACGATGGAGGATAGGAGCACCGGCAAAATGGGTCTTGAGACGAGAAGGCCGCGGAGACCTGTTCCGACCAAACCTTAGGATTGGCTCCCTTTTTGGTGAGGACGACCAGAGGAGCCACCAGTGTGAAGTGGGGGGGGATCAACTGGCAGTAGTAATTAACGAACCCAAAAAAAAGCTGCACCGCTTTGAGAGTGGGGCTCCTGCCAGTCCATTACCGCCTGCAATTTGGCAGGATCCATAGCCAACCCCTGGCCCGAGATGATATAGCCCAGGAAAGGCAAAGACTCTTGCTCAAACTGACACTTCTCCAACTTGGAGAAGAGGGAATTCGCCCGCAAGCGGTCGAAGACCCTGCAGACGTCTCTCCGGTGAGAAGCCAAATCTGGAGAGAAGATGAGGATGTCATCCAGATATGCTCTCCATCTCGGTGGTGGTCTATCGTGAAAGACATCATTCACGAAGTCCTGGAAGACAGCTGGTGCGTTACAGAGGCCGAAGGGCATGACCAGATACTCATAGTGGCCATCCCTGGTATTAAAGGTTGTCTTCCACTCATCCCCTTCACGTATACGGATCAGGTTGTAAGCCCCCCGTAGATCTAGCTTAGTGAAGATCCGGGCCCCACGCAACCTGTTGAACAACTCAGATCAGGGGAAGAAGATACTTGTTTTTGACAGTTATGACATTGAGACCTCTGTAATCAATGCACGGACGCAGCTCTCCTCTCTTCTTCTGTACGAAGAAGAACACTGCCCCTACTGGTGACACAGACTTCCTAATAAACCCTCTTGCCAGATTCTCCTGGATGTATTGTGACATGGCCTCCATCTCCGGGAGGGACAGAGGATATATGCGGCCTCGAGGAGGCTCCGCGCCTGGCAAAAGGTCTATAGGACAGTCGCTGGGACGGAAGGGTCTCTGCAGATTTTTTAGAGAACACGTCCGCGTACTGCTGGTAGTGTCTTGGGAGTGCGGAGAGATCCGCGGGACCCTCGGTGGAGGCTACCTGAACGCAGTCCCTCATGCATCTACCCTCGCAGGACTTGCTCCAACCCAGTATTCTCCCCGAGGACCACTCAATATGGGGAGAGTGGCAACGGAGCCAGGGAACTCCCAGGAGAATCTGGTCAATGCACTCGGGCATAATGAGCAGAGACAACGTCTCGTGGTGGGACGGCGAGAGTGAGAGCCCAAGGGGTGCTGTCTGATGTGTGATTTGGGTTGGCAAGGTTGCACCGTTGACCTCCCTGATGGTCACGGGGTGAGGAAGTGGCACCAAGGGAACTGCATGCAGTTGGGCAAAGGCCGAGGACATGAAGTTTCCCTCTGCCCCTGAGTCCACACAGATCTCTACCTCCCAGGTGGAAGCACCGTTCTCTATCGTCCCTCGGAAGGACAGTTTGGAGGAGAAAGTTCCAGTGTCTAGTAGGCCTCCTCCGACTACCACTAGACGTGATCGTTTACTGACCGCTGAGGGCACCTGTTGGCCAGGTGACCAGGCTGTCGACACTGGAAACAGTTTGTGGAGATTTGCACCGGGCGCGATTTGGAGCCGGTGCGAGACACCTCCATGGCCTCCGGGGGGCATGACTCCCAGAGCGGGGGATTCAAGAGGTTTAGAGAAGGCGGGAGTCAACCTAACCCTCGGTCTGGACTGAGAACACTCCAACCCGCGCTCCGTGAAACGGAGATCTATGCGGGTAGAAACAGTAATCAGCTCCTCCAGACTAACGGCAACCTCCCTGGTGGCTAGAGTATCCTTAACGTGCTCAGCCAAACCTCTCCAGAACACAGGCATGAGTGCTTTCTCAGGCCATTCTAGCTCGGAAGCCAGTGTCCGGAAGCAGACGGCATAATGGCTGACCGAGAGGGGTCCTTGTGTTAATGCCAACAGCTGGAGAGAGGTGTCATGTGTGACTCGTGGCCCCAAAAAGACCTGCTTTAGGGACATCAGGAACTGAGCAGCACTCAGAACCACTGGGTCACCACTCTCCCACAGTGGAGTGTCCCATTCCAAAGCCCTGCCCGACAGGAGGGAGATGATAAACTCCACCTTAGCCCGCTCTGAAGGGAATCGCGTGGCCAGTAACTCAAGCTGGATAGAGCACTGGCTCACGAAACCCCTACAGGTGGCGCTGTCACCCGAGAACTTGTCGGGCAACGGGAGATGGGATAATGTCAGAGCAGGAATGGATGTAGAGACGCGGGAGACCGCCTCTGCTACCGCCTGGACCGCGACTGCAGTGACATCCGCAGCTGAGGCTGAGCGCTCAAGAGCGGACAACCTGCCCTCCAGCTGCTGGACATATCGGCGCTGCTCGTCCGTCATTGTTAGCCAGGCCCTGGCGCTATGATAATGTTACGGGCTGGTGGAACGCTCCCAATAAATAAAGATGAAATAATATAAGAGGTGCGTTCGCAGCCCGGACCCACCGTGCAGGGGTGACCAACTGCTGCTGAACAATGAGGGGAAGGCGTGTAGGAGGAAAGCTGGACACTGGTGGGTAACCACTGAGCCGGTGCTAGCAGGCACGAGCTCCGTTACTTCACGTAACACGTACCAGCCGGCGAACAACCGCAACCTGTTAGCGTCACAGGTCACGGTAGTGTGAACCACTGCTTGCAACATGTGCAGTATCCGCCTTGACGGACGCCACTAACCAGCCTAACAACGGTGCTGGAAAGCGCACACACGGCGCTACTGTAGTGGACACTGCGGAAGCCATGGCCAAGGAGGCCTATACTGGCCGACGTCCTAGGCGCTAGCAGTAGATGAGGAGCAACACTGCGGTGCTATGCAGTGTTAGAGCTAATGTGCTGACTCTAATTCCTAACCCTAACACATGCGTAATATCCAAGGAGGGAGGAATTATAATGCGTCAATCACCAGGCTCATTCATCCATCATCATACATACACTAAATACATTAGCCTCAGAGTTTAGCATGGCGGGGCGGCCATGTGAACCTTTTATAGCCGTGCCCTTCCGGGGCCTTCCTGATCCTCCTGATGGACCAATCAGAACTGGAGAAGTACCTGAGCATGTGACTCCTGATCAGCATGCTCAGTGGACTGAAGGAAGGACTTAGACTCGGGAGTCTTTTGCTGCTGGTCAGGCTGCATTGCCATAACTGGACCAGAGGTGGCAGCAGCAACCGAACCCACAATGCTGGTGTGGGCAGAATGCCGGGATCGTGGAGTCTGCTGAGCAGGCTCCACGGCGGGTGGAGGGGAATGGGAGACCGCCGATGGCAAGGCTCGGGATTCCCGCTGTGCAGCGCCCAGAACCCGACGCCTAACACAAAATTATTTCCAAAACTTTAAACATCCCTAGGAGCACTGTGCAAGTGATCATATTGAAATGGAAGGAGTATCATACCACTGCAAATCTACCAAGACCCGGCCGTCCCTCTAAACTTTCATCTCAAACAAGGAGAAGACTGATCAGAGATGCAGCGAAGAGGCCCATGATCACTCTGGATAAACTGCAGAGATCTACAGCTGAGGTGGGACAGTCTGTCCGTAGGACAACAATCAGTCGTACACTGCACAAATCTGGCCTTTATGGAAGAGTGGCAAGAAGAAAGCCATTTCTCAAAGATATCCATAAAAAGTGTTGTTTAAAGTTTGCAACAAGCCACCTGGGAGACACACCAAACATGTGGAAGAAGGTCCTCTTGTCAGATGAAACCAAAATCAAACTTTTTGGCAACAATGCCAAACAATATGTTTGGTGTAAAGGCAACACAGCTCATCACCCTGAACACACCATCCCCACTGTCAAATATGGTGGTGGCAGCATCATGGTTTGGGCCTGCTTTTTTTTCAGCAGGGACAGGGAAGATGGTTAAAATTGATGGGAAGATGGATGGAGCCAAATACAGGACCATTCTTGAAGAAAACCTTTTGGAGTCTGCAAAAGACCTGAGACTGGGACAGAGATTTGTCTTCCAACAAAACAATGATGCCAAACCTAAAGCAAACTCTACAATGGAATGGTTCACAAATAAACGTATCCAGGTGTTAGAATGGCCAAGTCAAAGTCCAGACCTGAATCCAATCAAGAATCTGTGGAAAGAGCTGAAAACTGCTGTTCACAAATGATCTCCATAAAACCACACTGAGCTCGAACTGTTTGCCAAGGAAGAATGGGCAAGAATCTCAGTCTCTCGATGTACAAAACTGATAGAGACATACCCCAAGCAACTTGCAGCTGTAATCGCAGCAAAAGGTGGCGCAACAAATTATTAAGTTAAAGGGGCCAAATAATATTGCACACCTCACTTTTCAGTTTTGAATTTCCACAAAAATTTAAAATGACCAATACATTTTGTTCAACTTCACAATTGTGTCCCACTTGTTGTTGATTCTTCACCAAAAATTTGCATTTGGTATCTTTGTTTGATGCATGATATGTGGGAAAAGGTTGAAAAGTTCCAGGGGGCCGAATACTTTTGCAAGGCACTGTATATGCGAAAAATGAGGTGACAGATTCCCTTTAAAAATATTCAATTTAGATTATACTACTCAAAATTTTGAAAAGTTGTTTTTTTTTTTTTGTTTTTTTTTCTTACAGTGATTGATGAAAATGAAGGTTCTTAGCGCAAAAGTGGCCAATTCATGTATGCCCATCAACCACGGCAAAGTTACCTCCCTCTGATGAGTCCCTACTCTACAGCATAAGCCACTTCTGGGCGACCAGACCGGAGATAATACTCGCATAGTGTAGTTCATCGGAGTTCGTGCTCTCACTTTACGGCACTACCGCTGCGTGAGAATTTTCTCACACTGCGGTGCCGCAAGTGACAGCATGAACTCTGGTGACTTCTAGGCGACGGAGTGATTCACTGCGGGAGGATCACCTTCGGTCACTGTATCACCGGAGCCCTGTAGAACGGTCACATCTCCTGATGTGACAGCTCTACACAGGAGATCGTCGTGGGACACTCGTTAAATAGATTACATTGGAACAGGGAGTATACTGTTGGTTATTATTTTTTTTTTTTGCAGGCGATCAAGGGCGTCGGGGATTAGCTGTATTGTATGTGTACTGTATGTGTGTTTTTTTTTGTTTGTTTGTTTTTATTTACTATTCAACACAGTAGCTGGATGATGGGACTACTATCCCATCATCTGCTAATGCTGTCACTGTTCTATGTGACAGCAGACATAGCCGGATGTTATGAACTCATTTTCTGGTTTACCTCTGGCTTCTGATGAGGGTGGCGGAGCTGGCTGTGTTGACAGAGGAGTCGTGAGTTCTCCATCCGGGCTCCCTCTGGTGGTGACAGTAGGTAATGAAGCTGACCTAAATGGCAGAGACCTGCCACCTGAGGAGGAGGACTGTGAGTGGACATCAGGAGTCTGACTGGATTTAAGACAGCCGACTCCCTAATTTTGTGCTGTGATTTTTCCTGCCCTGAGGTTCTGGTTTCCAGTTCTGTTCCTGCCTTCTCAAGCTAAGTGTGCTCTGCTATTTTTTCACATGAGATTTGGTCTGGCTTAGGCTGGTTTCACATTTGCGTTTTTTAGCGCTGGAAAAAAACGCATACCTGCGCATGCGTTTTTTCCCCTATATTTAACATGGGTGCGCATACCTGCGCGCTGGTTAGCGCATGTATGCGATTTTCATGCGCTGCGTTTTTTTGGGGTGTGCGTTGGTATTTTCCAGACGCAGCATGTTGCATTTTTTGGCCCTGCAAAAAAGCGCATGCGCACATATGCGCACGTTTTGCGCTAAAAATGGCCATTATAGCCTATGGATGCGCATATGTGCGCACTGGCATGCTCATGTATGCGTTTTTTTGCATATGCGTTTTTTTTTTTTAACCATGGAATTTAGGGGTTTGGGTTAGAGTTAGGGTCAGGGTTAGGGTTAGGGTTGGGGTCAGGGTTAGGGTTAGGGTCAGGGTTAGGGTTAAGTATGGTTTTGTTAAGGGTTAGGGTCAGGGTTAGGGTCAAGTATGGTTTTGTTAAGGGTTAGGGTCAGGGTTAGGGTTAGGGTTAGGGTTAGGGTCAGGGTTAGGGTTAGGGTCAGGGTTAGGGTTAGGGTCAGGGTTAGGGTTAAGTATGGTTTGGTTAAGGATTAGGGTCAGGGTTAGGGTCAGGATTAGGGTTAAGTATGGTTTTGTTAAGGGTTAGGGTCAGGGTTAGGGTTAGGGTTAGGGTTAGGGTCAGGGTTAGGGTTAGGGTTAGGGTCAGGGTTAGGGTTAGGGTCAGGGTTAGGGTTAAGTATGGTTTTGTTAAGGATTAGGGTCAGGGTTAGGGTCAGGATTAGGGTTAAGTATGGTTTTGTTAAGGGTTAGGGTCAGGGTTAGGGTTAGGGTCAGGGTTAGGGTTAGGGTCAGGGTTAGGGTTAGGGTTAGGGTCAGGGTTAGGGAGGGTTAGGGTTAGTTAGGGTTTAGGGTTTGGGTTAGGGTTAAGTATGATTTGGTTAAGGGTTAGGGTCAGGGTTAGGGTTAGGGTTAGGGTCAGGGTTAGGGTTAGTAAAGTCATGGTTTGGGTAGTGTGAGGGGCCACCTAAAAATGTTGGAAAAAAATGCAAACGCGGTAAAAACGCACTAAAAACGCATACAAACGCATAAAAACGCTGCGTTTTTTTCATGCATGCTCATAAAAATGCTTGAAAAAAACGCAGCAGTTGTATGCTTATGTATGCGTTTTTTCAATGCGTTTTTTTGCGGGAAAAACGCGCTGCAAAAAAAAGCAAGTGTGAAACTAGCCTTACTCAGTTTTTGTGGTCAGCCAGCCCCTGCTGGGGCTGTGCTGAATTTCCATTGTTATGTCTCTGTTTATGCCAGTTTGCTTTTTGTCCCTGATCAGATTGGTATATTCTGAAGACAGAGCAAAAAGAGACCAGAGTGCTGATATAGGGAATTGAAGTCTAGCGACTTCAGGGTTTTTGTTATCAGAAAGTGTTGGACATTTTTTGGCAGGGTTTTTGTGCGTGATTGCAGACAGCATCTTTCCTTTCCTGTCCTTTCTAGTTAGTTTGGGCCCCATCGTTTGCTCAGTCTATTTTTCTATCTGTGTTTGTGTTTTCATCTTGTCTCACCGACAAAACATGTTTGGGGGCTGTCTATTGCTTTGGGGTCTGCTCTGGGGCAGTTTAGATTTCCCCTTTTCTTGCTTTAGGCTTATTTAGTTCTCCGGCTGTGACGAGGCGTCTAGGATCATCGTAGGTACGCTCCACGGCTACTGCTAGTTGTGTGGATAGGATCAGGGGTCTGCAATCCGCTTAGTTACCAACCTCTCTGGTTTTCTGTGGCTTAGCTTGTTTTTGTTTTTCCTCCTCGGTGACTCACTCATAACAGCCGGATGGGACTAGTAGTCCCATCAGACTATGCCTTCCTACACGCAGACCCACACGCGCACAAACCCGCTGACACACGCACACAGATACACACAGACACCCGCAGACAGACACATCTTCTCCGCCCACACACTCTTCCTCCTCCCTATCTGCAGCGTTTTTTGCATGCAACTACGCAGCAAAACTGCAAATCTTTTTACATCTGCGGTTTTGCTGCAGATTTGAAGGACTCAATGGGAGTCAATGGGTGCAGAAACGCTGCAGATCCGCAAAAAGAATTAACATGCTGCGGAAAATAAAACGCTGCAAATCCGTGCGGATTTTTCTGAAGCATGTGCAAAGCAATTTTGGATTCCCATTGATTAACATTGGCTGTGCACTGCACAGCAGATTTGGTGCAATTCTGCGCATCCAAAAATGCTGCGAATCCGCATCAAAATCCGCAACGTGTGCACATAGCAGAAATCTTCATTTTCTCCTTCCACGTTGCTTCAGCTCCTGTGAAGCACCTGAAGGGTTAATAATCTTCTTGAATGTGGTTTTGAGCACCTCGAGGGGTGCAGCTTTTAGAATGGTGTCACTTTCATATATTTTATGTCATATAGACTCCTCAAAGTGACTTCATTTGTGATGTGGTCCCAAAAAAATGGTTTTGTAAAATTTGTTGAAAAAATGAAAAATCGCTGGTCATATTTTAACCCTTATAACTTCCTAACAAAAAAAAATTTTGGCTCCAAAATTGTGCTGATGTAAAGTAGACATGTGGGAAATGTTATTTAATAAGTATTTTGTGCAATATGACTGATTTTAGGGCACAAAAATTTAAAAGTTTGAAAATTGCGAAATTTCTTTTTTTTTTCGCAAATAAACGCAAGTCTTATCGAAGAAATTTTACTGCTTATCATAAAGTACAATATGTCACGAGAAAACCTTCTCAGATTCTCCGGGATCAGTGGAAGCGTTCCAGAGTTATTACCTCATAAAGGGACAGTGGTCAGAATAGTAAAAATTGGCCCGGTCATTAACGTTAAAACAGGCTTCATCTCAAAGGGGTTAAAAAAAAAATGTTACATGGCTTCACAATACCATACGATAAAATGAGCAAGTGTATGAATAACTGATACATGTTAAATCTTTCATTCAAATTTTGAGAAAAAAAGGATATTTGTATGTCATGCAGGGAAGGTTATCATTTCCATTAGGTTTCGACAGGTTAATGCTTCATGTAAACGGTTTTTACAATAGGTATGTTACATGCTGTCAACATGTAATTGTTTGTTTTTTTTTGGTTTGTTTCAAATATTACAAATGTTTAAAGCATTTTTCTTGTGTCTTCCAGAGAACAAGATTCTTGCTCAAGATATCCCTCCAGTTACCAGCAGAGGTCATGTGGCTAGCACTTCTGATCGTGTTGTGGATCCTCCTTACTACAGTGGCTTCTATCAAACACCACGCCATCCTATCCTCGTCCCAGTGTTGCTGCAGGTGATTGATAGGTCTCTTTTGCGTGTACATAGGGGGAGACCTGTCAACCACATGCTGTGGCGCAGAACTAGTCTTGTCCCACCCTATGATCCCCTTCTGGATCTTTAAAGGGAATCTGTCACCTAGCCTTTGGCGGGCGATGAAAACGAGGTCGGTCCGGTCCGATGGGCGGTGTTCCCGATGTGTGCCGCCTCCCCATCCTTGCCCGCCGTCCGCAGGTTATTGCTGAATTGGAGTAGGTGTACGCCATTTTTTGCGCGTGCGCTAAGCATTCATAGCTATGTTTTGCCCAACTGCGGGCAAAGCCGGACTGCGCATGCGCCGGTTAACTAAGCCCCGGAACACAGCAAAATACTTCCGGGACTTAGTTAACCGGCGCATGCGCAGTCCGGCTTTTCGGCTTTGCCCGCAGATATATATATATATATATATATATATTTGAGAGAGATAGCAGAAAAGCTGTTAATTCATTTGTCAGCTTCTGTAAAATCATTACAGAACCCAACAGGGTATGAGACATGGTTTACATATAGTAAACCATTGCATATTTGGGAGATTTATATGTGTTACTGACTATTAATTTTATTAGTGTGTCTGTGTAAATTTTTGGATCTGTAGGTGTTAAATGAAAGAATATAATCACAGAAAAAAAATTGCGTAGGCTCCCGCACAATTTTCTCCGCCAGAGAGGGAAAGCCAGTGACTGAGGGCATATATTAATAGCCTAGAAAGGGATCTTTGTTTTTGCCCCCTCCCTGGCTAAAAACATCTGCCCCCAGCAACCCCAGAAAAGGCGCATCTGTAAGCTGCGCCAATTCCGGTACTTAGCCTCTTTTCAATAAGACACCTATCCATTATTAATCCAATAATATGAAAGGGTTAAAAAACACATTAAGAATAAAGTCTTTAATGAAATAAACCAATGAGGAATTAATGAAAACCTGCCAGCGCAGCCTCCCCGCCTGACCGGACATGAACTCTGTAGTGTCGGAAAGTTTCTGAACATTTTCCCACACTGCCGAGTTCACCTCAGGTTAGGCAGAGCCTCTGGGCATCCTCAGTGATGTCAGCGGTAGTCACTGAGGCTGCGCAGACTTTCCACATGAACCGCGGTGAACTCTGCAGCGTGGGAAAATGTTCAGAAACTTTCCCACGCTACTCAGTTCAGCTTTTTATTTGTTCTGCAGTGGTTTACAGCTGGGGCGGTAGCATTAGCACCGCTCCCGGTTGTAAACTATTTAACCCCTTGAGATGGATTGCAGCGTGGGACATGACTGTATGGCGGATAGGTATGGGATATAGTTGCTTTTTTATTTTCAATTTTTTTTTTTTTTTTTTTTTTACAGGAGAACAAGGGCTTCGCTTGGATTGGGAGTTTAATAAAGATGGAAAAAAATTGTGTTTAATTATTTCATTAAAAGACTTTATTACTGTCTGAGTTTTTTTTTAACCCTTTCATATTATTGGATTAATAATGTATAAGTGTCTTATTGACACCTTTCCATTATTAACCAGGCTTAATATCACCTTAATTTTACCAAATAGTGGCAACAAATTATTGTAACAACCACAAAAGAAGAGAACCACCTTAATTTTAAAATATTCCTTTTATTGAAACAAAGAATTATTTAAAATGACCACATATATATAGATCTATAGAGTTTATACCCACAAGAGGACAGCAGCAGACCACTTTTAATAATTTGCTCAAAACTATAATTAATTACATCGATACATAATTGGTACATTTGTATCCCATATAAAAAAGAGCATCATGAATCATGTGAACAAACTACACCCTACATAATATTTATAAATTGATGATGTGCCCAACAAAAACTTAATGATCTGCATATTATAGAAGGCCTGTGTGAAATTATACGGGCGGGCAGAATCCTTCTCCTAATCAGACCAACACATTTGTATAGCAAATCATATATGGAAAAAAGCCTGTATAAAATAATGCGGGCGGAAATATTCTGCTCCTAAATTGACCGCTACAGTCTGATAAACAGCTGAATCCAGACAAAAAGAGGGCATGAAAGGTATTTACCTAATAGGGTGCTGACAATGCGTGCTCCGTTGCCGATCCCCGCGCCCCGACGCGCGTTTCACCCTTACTGCTTCTTCCGGGGGCGTGGCTAAGTGTGGTTAGGGGAAGTTCTTTATATATCTAATGAGCCAATCCTTGTCCGCACCTATAATCATGTGACTCGACGTCATAGTCATTATCTATAGTTACCAAATGCTTATCATTAACTGACACGCGAAAAGAGGTGTCTCTCATTGCGCTTGCGCCCGTTAAACCACTCCTCTGTCGCCAAGGATACCAGATACTAAACAAGCGCATAAAAAGAGAAGGGAAAATGCCGATGTTCCAAGAAGGCTCTATGGCACATGCGCCTGTCATACCACTCCCATCTCCTCTTTTTATGCGTTTTTTTATACGTTTGTTTAGTATCTGGTATCCTTAGCAACAAAGGAGTGGTTTAACGGGCGCAAGCGCCATGAGAGAGACCTCTTTTCGTGTGTCAGATAATGATAAGCATTTGGTAACTATAGCTACTGACTATGACGTGGAGTCACATGATTATAGGTGCGGACAGGGATTGGCTCATTAGATATATAAAGAACTTCCCCTAACCACACTTAGCCACGCCCCCAGAAGAAGCAGTAAGGGCGAAACGCGCGTCGGGGCACTGGGATCGGCAACGGAGCACGCATTGTCAGCACCCTATTGGGTAAATACCTTTCATGCCCTCTTTTTGTCTGGATTCAGCTGTTTATCAGACTGTTGTGGTCAGTTTAGGAGCAGAATATTTCCGCCTGCATTATTTTATACAGGCTTTTTTCTATATATGATTTGCTATACAAATGTGTTGGTCTGTTTAGGAACAGGATTTTGCCCGCCCGTATAATTTCACACAGGCCTTCTATAATATGCGGATCATTAAAGTTTTTCTTGGGCACATAATCAATTTGTAAATATTATGTAGGGTGTTTGTTTACATGATTCATGATGCTCTTTTTTTATATGGGATACAAATGTACCAATTATGTATTGATGTAATTAATTATAGTTTTGAGCAAATAATTATTAAAAGTGGTCTGCTGCTGTCCTGTTGTGGGTATAAATTCTACGGATCTATATAGATGTGGTCATTTTAAATAATTCTTTGATTGTTTCAATAAAAGGAATATTTTAAAATGTATTAAGGTGGTTCTCTTCTTTTGTGGTTGATACAATAATCTGTTGCCACTATTTGGTAAAATTCTGTATTGAAGTGCCATATAGCATTATTTGGACATATTGTGTAAATATTAATATCACCTTACAATAGCAAGGTGACATTAACCCTTATTACTCCATATGCCACGCACTACAGGGCAAAGGGAAGAGAGAGGCTAAGTGCTGGAATTGGCGCACCTTACAGATGCGCCTTTTCTGGGGTGGCTGGGGGCAGATTTTTTTAGCCGGGGGGGACAATAACCATGGTTCCTCTCTAGGCTATTAATATCTGCCCTCAGTCACTGGCTTTCCCTCTCTGGCGGAGAAAATTGCACGGGAGCCCACACAATTTTTTTCCGTGAATTTAACACCTACAGCTCCAATATTTTACACCCACACTAATAACATTATTAGTTAGGGACATATATAAATCTAACTTATATGCAATGGTTTATTGTATGTAAACCATATCTCATATCCTGTTGGCTTCTGCAATGATTTTACAAAAGCCGACAAATTAATTACCGGCTATTCTACTATGTATCTGTCTATGATATATATATATATATATATATATATATATACACACACATACACACCCTTTCTATTTGTATACATGTATTCTATCTTTTGTATTATAACATGTCATTGTGATTTTACTGTATAGCCTCCTATGAATTGCCGCTTATTTTTTTCTGTCTGATTTTGGTTGAGAAAAAAAACTAGCAAATGAGATGTTACCTATTGAATAACATTGGTCCGAGTGCAATCCGATTGTTTTATTGGATTGTAGTCGTCCGTATTTTTCGTAAGTGAGTATGAGCCCTAAAACTGGATGTAGGGAACAAATGGTAGTGTGTATAAGTTATCTAGACATATTATATATGGTATTAAAAAGATGTAATTAAATACTGTATGTTCACATTTGCTGCATACAACGCATCAGATTTGATGACAGACCCCATAATGCAGCAGGGTAAGTCAGATGATGACGATGTCCATCTTATGGATTGGGTATTATGTTGTGGTTTTTGTTGTGAAAGAAAACTATGTACACCTAATAGAGTTGAGCGATACCGTCCGATACTTCAAAGTATCGGATCGGAATGGATCGGCCGATCTTAAAAAAAAGTATATGTATCGCCGATTCCGATACCGGAAGTCCCATTCAAGTCTATGGGACTTCCGGTATCGGAATAAGAAAAACCCTGTTTTTCCCTTGTACAGCCTCTCTGGGGTCTGTACGGGCCTTTCGGGGGGCTGTGCCGGCCTGCCAGGGGGTCTGTGCAGGCTCCGGTGGTCTGTGTCGGCCTGCCGGGGGGCTGTGCCGGCCTGCCGGGGGGGCTGTGCAGGCTCCGGTGGGCTGTGCCGGCCTGCCGGGGGGCTGTGCAGGCTCCGGTGGGCTGTGCCGGCCTGCCGGGGGGCTGTGCCGGCCTGCCGGTGGTCTGTGCAGGCTCCGGGGGGCTGTGTCGGCCTGCCGGGGGGCTGTGCCGGCCTGCCGGGGGGCTGTGCAGGCTTCGGGGGTCTGTGCAGGCATCGTCCGATGGGACTACAAGTCCCATCGGGCGATGCCTGCTACCATGACAGTGATTGACACATTAGCCAATGATGGGACAGTAGTAGTCCCATCATCCGGCTAATGTGTTGAATGTAAAAAAAAAAAAAAAAAAAAATTACATGCTACATACATGCTACATTCATACTACATACATGCTACATTCATACTACATATATACTACATGCTACATACATACTACATATATACTACATGCATGCAACATGCATACTACATATATACTACATGCATGCAACATGCATACTACATATATACTACATGCTACATACTACATATATGCTACATATATACTACATGCATGCAACATATATACTACATGCATGCTACATACATACTGCATGCTACATACATACTACATATATACTACATGCATGCTACATACATACTACATATATACTACATACATACTACATGCATGCTACATGCTACATATATACCACATACATACTACATACATACTACATACATACTACATGCTACATACATACTACATATATACTACATGCATGCTACATACATACTACATGCTACATACATACCACATACATACTACATATATACTACATGCATGCTACATACATACTGCA
Organism: Dendrobates tinctorius; assembly: GCF_039654945.1. Lineage (NCBI taxonomy): Eukaryota > Metazoa > Chordata > Amphibia > Anura > Dendrobatidae > Dendrobates > Dendrobates tinctorius. The sequence goes on along the minus strand of NW_027361727.1, from coordinate 13,781,837 downwards.
TGCTACATACATACTACATACATACCACATATATACTACATACATACTACATGCATACTACATACATACTACATGCATGCTACATACATAACACATATACTACATGCATGCTACATACATACTACATGCTACATACATACTACATATATACTACATGCATGCTACATACATACTACATGCTACATACATACTACATACATACTACATGCATGCTACATACATACTACATATATACTACATACATACTACATACATACTACATGCTACATACATACTACATATATACTACATGCATGCTACATACATACTACATGCTACATATATACTACATGCATGCTACATACATACTACATGCTACATACATACCACATACATACTACATATATACTACATGCATGCTACATACATACTGCATGCTACATATATACTACATGCATGCTACATACATACTACATGCTACATACATACCACATACATACTACATATATACTACATGCATGCTACATACATACTGCATGCTACATGCATGCTACATACATACTACATACATACTACATGCTACATACATACCACATATATACTACATACATACTACATACAATACATTCATACAATACATACATAGACATACAGTACATATAACATAGAGTAACATACTTACCAATACTTGTCACATTGTTCCCCGAAGCCATTGTCTTTTAAAGGAATAAATATTAACATAACAAACCACAAAAATACTCACCCACGATCCGAAGCAGTCCACGAGTGTGTCCCACGACGATCTTGGGTAGAGAACTGCAGCATCAGCTGATGCTGCCGTTCTCTACGGGCTGCAGGAATCCAATGACGGAAGGTAGGTATCCTTCCGCACTGTATTTCTCCGCCACTTAAAAAAAAAAAAAGTCCCTAGTCTCACTTTATGCCATTGCTGTGTGGGAATTTCCCACGCAGCAATGGCATAAAGTGAGACTAGGGACTTTTTTTTTTTTTAAGTGGCGGAGGAATACAGTGCGGAAGGATACCTACCTTCCGTCATTGGATTCCTGCAGCCCGTAGAGAACGGCGGCATCAGCTGATGCTGCAGTTCTCTACCCAAGATCGTCGTGGGACACACTCGTGGACTGCTTCGGATCGTGGGTGAGTATTTTTGTGGTTTGTTATGTTAATATTTATTCCTTTAAAAGACAATGGCTTCGGGGAACAATGTGACAAGTATTGGTAAGTATGTTACTCTATGTTATATGTACTGTATGTCTATGTATGTATTGTATGAATGTATTGTATGTAGTATGTATGTAGTATATATGTGGTATGTATGTAGCATGTAGTATGTATGTAGTATGTATGTAGCATGCATGTAGTATATATGTAGTATGTATGTGGTATGTATGTAGCATGTAGTATGTATGTAGCATGCATGTAGTATGTATGTAGTATGTATGTAGCATGCATGTAGTATGTATGTAGCATGTAGTATATATGTAGCATGTAGTATGTATGTAGCATGCATGTAGTATATATGTAGTATGTATGTAGCATGTAGTATGTATGTAGCATGCATGTAGTATGTATGTAGCATGCATGTAGTATGTATGTAGTATGTATGTAGCATGCATGTAGCATGCATGTAGTATGTATGTAGTATGTATGTAGCATGTAGTATGTATGTAGCATGCATGTAGTATATATGTAGTATGTATGTAGCATGCATGTAGTATGTATGTAGTATGTATGTAGTATGTATGTGGTATGTATGTAGCATGTAGTATGTATGTAGCATGCATGTAGTATATGTGTTATGTATGTAGCATGCATGTAGTATGTATGTAGTATGCATGTAGTATGTATGTAGTATGTATGTAGTATGTATGTGGTATGTATGTAGCATGTAGTATGTATGTAGCATGCATGTAGTATATGTGTTATGTATGTAGCATGCATGTAGTATGTATGTAGCATGCATGTAGTATGTATGTAGTATGTATGTAGTATTTTTTTTTTTTTTTTTTTTTTAACATTTAACACATTAGCCGGATGATGGGACTACTACTGTCCCATCATTGGCTAATGTGTCAATCACTGTCATGGTAGCAGGCATCGCCAGATGGGACTTATAGTCCCATCGGACGATGCTTGCACAGACCCCCGGACATCAGCACAGCCCCCCGGCAGGCCGGCACAGCCCCCCGGCAGGCCGGTACAGACCCCCACAGGGTGCACAGACCACCGGCAGGCCGGCACAGCCCCCCGGCAGGCCGGTACAGACCCCCACAGGGTGCACAGACCACCGGCAGGCCGGCACAGCCCCCCGGCAGGCCGGTACAGACCCAGGGCAGTCCACACAGCCCCCCGGCAGGCCGGCACAGCCCCCCGGCAGGCCGGTACAGACCCCGGGCAGTCCACACAGCCCCCCGGCAGGCCGGCAGAGACCCCCGGAAGGCCCGAAATGACGGCGCATCATGATGCGCACACACCGCGCATCATGATGACGTCAGGCTGTCAATCAACTTTGAACTTCCGATTCCGATGCCGACTTCCGATATTGAAAAAATATCGGAAGTCTGTATCGGAATTCCGATACAGCAAGTATCGGCCGATACCCGATACTTGCGGTATCGGAATGCTCAACACTAACACCTAACCTTAGACACATTTCCACACACTGTGGCTAGCCCAGATTTACACCAATAATTTTACATTTTCAATTGGTGTATTTTATTTACATTCTCTCTTTAGCGCTCATTCAGACATCCATTTTTCACAAGTTCTAGCTGTGTTTCACAGATAAAACACGTACCTATGATAGTTTATGGGACAATTTACATAGCTGATTTTTGTGTGGATCAAGTCGTCCTTACAAAGTCACAGAGGCATGTCCGATATTGATCTAAGGGTCTGTGCACACATTGCGGATTCTGCGGATCCGCAGCGGATTTGGCCCTGCAAATCCGCAGCAGATTCTCCTGCGGTGTACAGTACCATTATATTCTCTGTAAAACAAAAAACGCTGTGCACATGCTGCCGAAAAATCCACGCAGACTTGCTGCAGATTTGAATCCGCAGCATGTCAATTCTTTGTGCGGATTCCGCAGAGTTTTTACACCTCTTCCATTATAGGAATCCGCAGGTGTAAAAACGCAGGGGAAATCCGCACAAAATCTGCAGAAAATCCGCACTAAATCCGCAGGTAAAATGCAGGTCATTTTACCTGCGGATTTAGCAAAATCTGCAGCAGAATCCACAACCTGTGCACATACCCTTAGTGTTGGATCAAAATTGGCAATCCAAGTCTATGGATCTGTATAAGAATCGGACAACACTCAAATGCTATCCAAGTGCTGTCCGATTTGAAGGCATAGATAGAATTGTTTTTCTCACCCAAGAAAAAATAATAATTACCGTATATACTCGTGTATAAGCCGAGTTTTTCAGAACTTTTTTTGCTGAAAACACCCCCCTTGGCTTATACACGAGTCATGGTCCCACTTACCTGTTCTCCGATGCAGTACGGAGGTCCCTGGCATCCCTGGATCGTCTGTGCGCTCCCCTGCAGCTTCGGTAGGTATTCCGGTGGCTGCAGACAGGACCGGTGGTCGGCGTTGGCACCGGGACAAGTGCCGGGGTCCTGAACAGGCGGGGACACTGGCACACTATGGGGGCCAGGTGCCAGTGCCAACGCTTGGTCAGGCCCCCGGCATTTGCGATATTCACCTGTCCTTGTTCCACTGCCGCACTGTGTCTTCCGCGTCCTCTGGCTGTAATGTTCAAGTCAGAGGGCGCGATGATGTGATTAGTATGTGCCCTCTGCCTGAACAGTCACTGCAGAGAGCTGGCGACACTGAGGAGCAGCGTTATAGATAATTGGGGTGTTCACTGTTTATTATTTGGTGCTCAGAGGTAAATCCAGTAATGAATATAATGCACAAAACCCCGGCACACAAAATTAAAGTTCAAGTGATCAAAAATCAAAGTTTATTATATTGGTGGCAGCGCACTAACTTCTTTCTTCCAACACTGATTTCGACTTTGATTGAGCTTGGGACCTCTTTGAAAGCAGGCTTACGTCACCTTAGGCTCACTCGGGTGTGTTTTTCGGCTTTTTTCGTAACATTTCGGGGGCGCATGCGCCGTTCACTTTGACAGACGCTGACCCTTACACCGGTAGTTGTTAGCAAACCGGTTATAAGAGAGTCCTGCTCCTTCATGGCGGTCACGGAGCACTCTGCACGGGCAAGTTGTTTGTACTGGCACGCGATTCATGGGTCTTCACTTCACATGTGGTATGTTTTGTTGCAGCACTTTGTTTATGTTGGAGCGCATTATGTAATTTGACACCATTATGGAGCACATTATATCTTAATACAATACCTGAATATAATACCACTATGGTGCGCATTATATATTTTAATATGAATGAAGCATACGGTGTACCTTTATAAGACACTATCATGGTGTCTTTATGGGCGCATTATAACATATTTCTATAATATCATAATAAGGTATTATTGCTGTATTTTTTTTCTCTTTGTATAATGCAATCCACACTTGTGTGGCTTATATGGTGACCCTCATTCTGATGTCTGTGGATCATTATTCCCACAGGTATTGAACTCCAGGCATGTGAGGAGTTTTACATTGATGTACTATATAAGGGATTTATGTGAGGAGTCTCTTCCTCTGACTAAACCTCTTTATGTGAAAAAAATTTTCTCTCCATGTGAACTTTTTTCTTTGTGAATTATTTAGTACCAGTGGTACGCAAATGTATATGTTCATATTTTTTATGATCTGGATAATATGTATGCATTTTTTGTTCTTATGAAAATCTTTGTATGGTCTGATCTCTTTACAGATAAATTCTTGAAAAAGGCGCTATAGCCGAAACGTTGAATTTTTTTCTGTGGATCACGTCATCTGTAATATCCTTGGTCTATCTTTACATGAGATTATTGAATATAATAAACTTTGATTTTTGATCACTTGAACTTTAATTTTGTGTGCCGGGGTTTTGTGCATTATATTCGTTACTGAGGAGCAGCGGTCAGCGACGAGAGGTGACTGTCTTTTGGTTTTTTTTCTATTTTTTGCAGCACCAGCATTATACGGTATATGGGCATCTTATGGGGCCCTTCATGAACTTTATGGAGCATATCGTATGGGGCATATTTTATATGGAGCATCTTATGGGGCCAATAATCAATTTTATGGAACATTATATGGGGCATATTTTGTATGGAGCATCTTATGGGGCCCATAATCAACTTTATGGAGCATTATATGGGGCATATTTTGTATGGAGCATCTGCCGCATTTCCCACCCTAGGCTTATACGAGTGTCAATAAGTTTTCCCAGGTTTTTTTTTTTTGTAAAATTAGGTGTCTCGGTTTATACTCAGGTCAGCTTATACTCGAGTATATACGGTATACTCTGACCAAACTCTGATGACACTTGGACGAAGCGCTGATAAAACATTTTTCTCATACATGAACGATCCCTAACATTTATGTAGACTCTTGAGATATGCGAAAAATCTCTATATATAAAACTGAATGTGTGTGTGTGTGTGTGTGTGTGTGTGTATATCACCAACCAATCACGAAGCATCTTTCATTTCACCAGAGCAGTTCAAAAGAAGCAGAGCTGTGATTGGTTGCTATGAGCTACAGTTTTCTTTGCAACCAATCAATAAGCATCTCTCATTTCACCAGAGCTGGTTAAAAGAAGCTGATCTATGATTGGTTGCTATGGGCAAGTTTCCACACTTGACAACACCTCAGCAGACACTGACATGGTGGGAGAAATCTAGCATCCCTGGGAACATAAGCTCCCAGCCATTGTCTGTCTGCCCCCAGAAAAGAGCAGAGAGCACTTGACAGAAATGAATCACCCCCTTCCTGCCCATATACCCATCACACATCCTCTATCCAATAGGCACATCTTCCCTCTTAAAGGGATCATTGGTATGGAAGTTAGGGCAAATCCACTCTGCGCTTTGGTACTGACCCCAGGCCTTTCTTAAAGGGATCTCCGATAAGGAAGTCAGGGTAAATCCATCCAGCGCTTTGGTTTTGACCCCAGGCCTCTCTTAAAGGGATCTCCTTTGTGGAAGTTAGGGCAAATCCCTCAGTTCTCTGAATCTGACCCCAGGGTTCTATTAAAGGGATCATTGGTATGCAAGTTAGGGCAAATCCACTCTGTGCTCTGGTTCTGATCCCAGGCTCTCTTAAAGGGATCCTCGATATGGAAGTCAGGGCAAATTCCTCAGCGCTCTGATTCTCACTCCAGGCTTCTTTTAAAGGGATCATTGGTATGGAAGTCAGGGCAAATCCACTCAGCGCTCTGGTTCTGACATCAGGCCTCTCTTAAAGAGATCCTCAGTATGGAAGTTAGGACCGATACACTCAGCGCTATGGTTCTGACCCCAGGCTGACGGGATGATGTGGGATATTAGTGGTAGTAGTCCGGTGGCTCTGGCTGACGGGATGATGTGGGATATTAGGGGTAGCAGTCCAGTGGCTCTGGCTGGCGGGATGATGTGGGATATTAGGAGTAGTAGTCCGGTGGCTCTGGCTGATGGGACGATGTGGGATATTAGGGGTAGTAGTCTAGTAGCTCTGGCTGACGGCATGATGTGGGATATTATAATGAATGTGGCTATGAGGAGTGGGCGGGGCTCTAAACTCAGCTATATATATATATATATATATATATAATCATTATAATTTGTTATAACTAACCATAGTTAGTTACTATGCCCGGGCATAGTAACTAACTATGGTTAGTTATAGCAAATTATAATGATTATATCTATATATATAAAGCTGAGTGTATAGCCCCGCCCACTCTTCATAGCCACATTCACTATAATATCCCACATCATCCCGTCAGCCAGAGCCACTGGACTACTACCCCTAATATCCCACATCATCCCGTCACAGCCGCCGGACTACTACCCCTAATATCCCACATCATCCCGTCAGCCAGAGCCACAGGACTACTACCCCTAATATCCCACATCATCCCGTCAAAACCACCTGACTACTACCCCTAATATCCCACATCATCCCGTCAGCCAGAGCCACAGGACTACTACCCCTAATATCCCACATCATCCCGTCAAAACCACCTGACTACTACCCCTAATATCCCACATCATCCCGTCAGCCAGAGCCACAGGACTACTACCCCTAATATCCCACATCATCCCGTCAGCCAGAGCCACAGGACTACTACCCCTAATATCCCACATCATCCCGTCAGCCAGAGCCACAGGACTACTACCACTAATATCCCACATCATCCCGTCAAAACCACCTGACTACTACCCCTAATATCCCACATCATCCCGTCAGCCAGAGCCACAGGACTACTACCCCTAATATCCCACATCATCCCGTCAGCCAGAGCCACAGGACTACTACCCCTAATATCCCACATCATCCCGTCAGCCAGAGCCACAGGACTACTACCTCTAATATCCCATATCATCCCGTCACAGCCGCCAGACTACTACCCCTAATATCCCACATCATCCCGTCAGCCAGAGCCACCGGACTACTACCTCTAATATCCCACATCATTCAGTTAGCCACTGCCACCGGACTACTACCCCTAATATCCCACATCATCCCGTCAGACTGGGGTCAGAACCAGAGCGCTGAGTGGATTTGCCCTGACTTCCATACCGGGGATCCCTTTAAAAGAGAGCCTGGGATCAGAAACAGAGCGCTGAGTGGATTTGCCCTAACTTGCATACTTGCATCCTTTTAATAGAATCCTGGAGTCAGAATCAGAGCGCTGAGGGATTTGCCCTAACTTCCATACAGGAGATCCCTTTAAGAGAGCATGGGGTCAGTACCAGAGCATTTGAAGGCAATTGCCCTGACTCCCATACCGGGGATCCCTTTAAGAGAGGTCTGGGGTCAGAACCAAAGCGCTGGATGGATTTGCCCTAACTTCCATACCAATGATTCCTTTAAGAGGGAAGATTTGCCTATGGGATGGAGGATGTTTGATGGGGATATAGGCACGGAAGGGGGGGGATTCATTTCTGTCATCTGCTCCTTTCTGGCTGGAGCTTATGTTCCCGGGGATGCTCGATTTCTCCCACCATGTCAATGTCTACTAAGGTGTTGTTAAGTGGGAAAACTTGCTCATAGCAACCAATCACAGCTCAGCTTCTTTTAATCAGCTCTGGTGAAATGAGAGATGCTTAGTGATTGGTTGCTATGAGCAACAGTTTTCCTTGCAACCAATCACAGCTCAGCTTCTTTTGAACAGCTCTGGTGAAATGAAAGATGCTTCGAGATTGGTTGGTGATACACACACACACATTCAATTTTATATATAGAGATTGGGATGATATGGACAACAAGGGGAGATGATAACAGATGGCATAGTAGAACACAGTAGTAGATGAGATCAGGCGTTGTTGTACAAAGTTGTAGATTATATCAGAGATTGTTGAACAAAATGTGGATGATTCAGGTAAAAACTATAAGAGACAGATATAATGCAGCATGTCAGTACTGGTAGGTAATATACAGCAATACAAGGTATTATCACAACAGTAACAATGATAGAGGATGCTGTTATCAAGCATTATATAAGAGCTGAGCAACATAACATACACAGCAGCAAAAGGGAAAGAAATATCTAACAACTAATGGCTGCCAGCTTTACACTCACTGAACAGAGGATGCATAACTATCATGCAGTGTACTAGCATTACAGGAGCTGAACATGCACTGCAAACATCATGAGGAATGTATTATGGCCAGCTAACAGATGCATAACTAATAACTGCATTATCCTTTCCGGAATCCGCTTATTATAGGCAATGGTTTTGCAGAGAGCTGAGCAGATGTGTGAGCCACTCAGGAGACGGCTGGAAAATGGTTACATGTTGTTGGCCAAGGCAGGTAGAAGGGTCGGTTCTGAACAGTTAACCATTCAGGGAACAGAAAATTCCAAACACGCGAATAAAAAGAGAAGGGCAACATATGACACCTACTGGCGATAGCTGGAACAGCACTTAAAAATATCTAGCTGCACAGAATGGGCAGAACAGTCACGCTCTGTCGACAAAGGAGCTTGGAAGAGGAAGTGCTGTTCTGTTGAAGTGAAGCAGCTGAATCAATGTCAGGAACGATCTGTGATTAATCTGGCCAGCATCAGGCACAACAGGCAGGTAGTTACCAACTCCCTGCCTGTCAGTTCTTGGCCCAATAAATAAAAATAAAATGATCCAAGACAACCGCTTTTTGAGTCTAATGGCTCTGGTTATAAGAGTAAGACAAGTACAGTCCCCATATTAATAAAAAGCTATTTTATTGAGATTTAAAAAATAGAAAGGCAGTACAACAAGACAAGGTAGCTCTAAAGAAAAGGACTGGCAAGAATCCAGGCAAAATATGACTGCAGCTATAAGTACCAGTGGGTAATACAGTATATGTAATAGTAACAATTTATAGATGGGCTTAAAGCGAACCCGTCAGCTGTTTTGGCCTCTGTAAGATGCGGCCACCGCCTTTCAGGGCTTATCTATGTTAGGGCAAGTTAGGATAGGATATGGGTTGAACTAGATGGCCTTAAAGGGAACCTGTCACCCCCTCCAGGCGTTTTTAAGTAAAAGAGCCGCCTTGTGCAGCACTAATGCTGCATTCTGTCAAGGTGGCTCTGTTACTTAGCATCCCTTCCATCACAGAAATAATCATTTTTAAAATTGTTCAAAAATACCTGAAATTTGACAGGGGGGCAGGTCTTTCCCCCTCTGACAGACACCTCACATACATCAGTCATTTCGTATTTGGCGCCGCCTCCTCAGTGTTCTTTTGAAATCCTGGCGCCTGCGCTGTACTATAGTTTCGTGGGCATGCGCAGTTAGCGCTGCCTGACGTACCCGAGCTCTGAGATCACATCCTGGCCTTCATATCCCGCCCCGCAGTCGCTTATGATTTATTCACACTGCGTGGTTGGTAATCTCGGTGTCACGCGGGGCTTAGTTCAACTAAGGCTGAAATACCCGGGGCCCCTGTGATGTCCCTCTAACTAGGGGAAACCCTGTCTGACCCTCAACCCAGGGTTTTTGCTGATGGTGCAAATGCCTGAGCCTCCGACCTTTCCTTATCTCCTGCTCAGCCCTGCACTTAACCCTCCACCCAGTGAGGAGACACACCACCAAAGCCCCCACACAAATTATGACAGACAGGGAGAACTTAAACTGCACTGCGCCGCACACACACAGGAATATACAGTAATGTGAACAGGGCACAACTAAACACAAATATGGGAAGGAGAAAGGATAACCACGGATCATACGACACCAGATACAAATCTCTCTCTCTTCAACACCTCCACTCCAGACCGGAACCACTTGGTATGAAACACAAGCTATAATCGGCGACACCCATAGGCCAGCACGACTATTTAAAGACCGTGGGCGTGACTAACCATCCAACCTGGTCTCCAGCAAGATTAACCCCCGATAGCCTGAAGATCAAGCCGGCGCCACTGAGGCTATAGTGGATGGAGGTGGAACTACCTCTGCCTGCCGGACGCTGTGGTGTGAACAGCGTCCGACATGACATTCGGGCATGCGCAGTAGTTATCTGCAGCTCTCATGCCCAAGATTCCTAGCCCCGCAGTGTGAATAAATCATAGGCAACTGCGGGGCGGGATCTGTGGCCGCGCGATATGAAGGCCTGGATGTGATCTCAGAGCTCGGGCACGTCAGGCAGCGCTAACTGCGCATGCCCACGAAACTATAGTACAGCGCAGGGGCCAGCATTTCAAAAGAACACTGAGGAGGCGGCGCCAAATACGAAATGACTGATGTATGTGAGGCGTCTGTCAGAGGGGGAAAGACCTGCCCCCCTGTCAGATTTCAGGTATTTTTTAACAATTTTAAAAACGATTATTTCTGCGGTGGAAGGGACGTTAAGTAACAGAGCCACCTTGACAGAATGCAGCATTAGTGCTGCACAAGGCGGCTCTTTTACGTAAAAACGCCTGGAGGGGGGGGGTGACAGGTTCCCTTTAAAGTCTTCCTTCAACCTTAATAACTACAGTGGGGCAAAAAAGTATTTAGTCAGTCAGCAATAGTGCAAGTTCCACCACTTAAAAAGATGAGAGGCGTCTGTAATTTACATCATAGGTAGACCTCAACTATGGGAGACAAACTGAGAAAAAAAAATCCAGAAAATCACATTGTCTGTTTTTTTTTCATTTTATTTGCATATTATGGTGGAAAATAAGTATTTGGTCAGAAACAAGCAATCAAGATTTCTGGCTCTCACAGACCTGTAACTTCTTCTTTAAGAGTCTCCTCTTTCCTCCACTCATTACCTGTAGTAATGGCACCTGTTTAAACTTGTTATCAGTATAAAAAGACACCTGTGCACACCCTCAAACAGTCTGACTCCAAACTCCACTATGGTGAAGACCAAAGAGCTGTCAAAGGACACCAGAAACAAAATTGTAGCCCTGCACCAGGCTGGGAAGACTGAATCTGCAATAGCCAACCAGCTTGGAGTGAAGAAATCAACTGTGGGAGCAATAATTAGAAAATGGAAGACATACAAGACCACTGATAATCTCCCTCGATCTGGTGCTCCACGCAAAATCCCACCCCGTGGGGTCAGAATGATCACAAGAACGGTGAGCAAAAATCCCAGAACCACGCGGGGGGACCTAGTGAATGAACTGCAGAGAGCTGGGACCAATGTAACAAGGAATACCATAAGTAACACACTACGCCACCATGGACTCAGATCCTGCAGTGCCAGACGTGTCCCACTGCTTAAGCCTGTACATGTCCGGGCCCGTCTGAAGTTTGCTAGAGAGCATTTGGATGATCCAGAGGAGTTTTGGGAGAATGTCCTATGGTCTGATGAAACCAAACTGGAACTGTTTGGTAGAAACACAACTTGTCGTGTTTGGAGGAAAAAGAATACTGAGTTGCATCCATCAAACACCATACCTACTGTAAAGCATGATGGTGGAAACATCATGCTTTGGGGCTGTTTCTCTGCAAAGGGGCCAGGACGACTGATCCGGGTACATGAAAGAATGAATGGGGCCATGTATCGTGAGATTTTGAGTGCAAACCTCCTTCCATCAGCAAGGGTATTGCAGATGAAACGTGGCTGGGTCTTTCAACATGACAATGATCCAAAGCACACCGCCAGGGCAACGAAGGAGTGGCTTCGTAAGAAGCATTTCAAGGTCCTGGAGTGGCCTAGCCAGTCTCCAGATCTCAACCCTATAGAAAACCTTTGGAGGGAGTTGAAAGTCCGTGTTGCCAAGCGAAAAGCCAAAAACATCACTGCTCTAGAGGAGATCTGCATGGAGGAATGGGCCAACATACCAACAACAGTGTGTGGCAACCTTGTGAAGACTTACAGAAAACGTTTGACCTCTGTCATTGCCAACAAAGGATATATCACAAAGTATTGAGATGAAATTTTGTTTCTGACCAAATACTTATTTTCCACCATAATATGCAAATAAAATGAAAAAAAACCAGACAATGTGATTTTCTGGATTTTTTTTTCTCAGTTTGTCTCCCATAGTTGAGGTCTACCTATGATGTAAATTACAGACGCCTCTCATCTTTTGAAGTGGTGGAACTTGCACTATTGCTGACTGACTAAATACTTTTTTGCCCCACTGTATGTTACTATGTTACAGCATTATATAATCGATTATAGAATGCTGTAGATAAGCCCTGAAAGGCAGTGGCCACATCTTATAGCGGCCAAAACAGGTGACAGGTTCCCTTTAAATAGATTACGGTGCTTTATATGTGGAATACATATTGTAGTGGATATTGGCAACATTGTTGGTACTAAGCACACAGAGCATATGATTAAATGAGTAGTAAGTTGACCTCACTAAAGATAAAGATACCAGGACACCAGAAGAAGGGGGTCTAATGTTAACAACTCCTTTGCCAGGGGTGGGGGTCTTGTTTTGGGAGGAGGGATGCACTCGTATAATATATAGTTGGAACATCCAATTAACATTGCATAGACATGAAAGACATAGTGATATGATCAGATTCGCACACGCTGAATCGGTGCATGCTGCGCCATCATCACTGGCTGGGGAAACAGGAGTTCTGGTTTTAGTCTGTGGACCACATGCAATGTGCCAGAATAATAATGCCAGAGCATCGGCACATGTGCACACGTCCCCCCGCCACATCGTACGGCCGGAAAGACCAGGATGGGTGGTGATTGTGCACGTGCACCGTGATGTAATACATAGACCAGATAATGAGAGAACATGATAACAATCAGCAGACTTTTTTTTAAAAATCCCAAATATATGGCCTAGAAAAATGGCACTTCCCAAATAACACAACATCCAAAAAGGTATCAGAAGCATATAGCCATAAAATTACATAGCTTTATTAGAATCAATACCAAAGACATAGACAATTGTTAAAATGAGATACATATCCAATATGCAAGAGGTATCATTTCTCCTTGCGGAGAATAACATGCTAAGCATGTCGAGGTGAGGAGACTTAAAGCCGCAATGCTCCTCTGGGAAATATGCTAATTATGCAAATTGTCTCTTCAGAGAGGAAGAGGACTAGAACTCTAGTGCCACCTATTGGAGGTAGCAATCCTAAAAGTCAATGTTGACCCTTTAACGAGCCTAGTTACATGACTTAGGATAAAAGCCAAGCCAGAATCTCCATTTGCAGACACTGTGTTTCAGGGTACTGCCCCTCATCAGTGCAAAGTGGGAGAAGATCTGGTTTGGCTGTGAGAGAGGCATCTGACCGATATCCAAGAAGTATCATTTCTCCTTGCGGAGAATAACATGCTAAGCATGTCGAGGTGAGGAGACTTAAAGCCGCAAAGCTCCTCTGGGAAATATGCTAATTATGCAAATTGTCTCTTCAGAGAGGAAGAGGACTAGAACTCTAGTGCCACCTATTGGAGGTAGCAATCCTAAAAGTCAATGTTGACCCTTTAACGAGCCTAGTTACATGACTTAGGATAAAAGCCAAGCCAGAATCTCCATTTGCAGACACTGTGTTTCGGGCTTCTGCCCCTCATCAGTGCAAAGTGGGAGAAGATCTGGTTTGGCTGTGAGAGAGGCGTCTGACCGATATCCAAGAAGTATCATTTCTCCTTGCGGAGAATAACATGCTAAGCATGTCGAGGTGAGGAGACTTAAAGCCGCAATGCTCCTCTGGGAAATATGCTAATTATGCAAATTGTCTCTTCAGAGAGGAAGAGGACTAGAACTCTAGTGCCACCTATTGGAGGTAGCAATCCTAAAAGTCAATGTTGACCCTTTAACGAGCCTAGTTACATGACTTAGGATAAAAGCCAAGCCAGAATCTCCATTTGCAGACACTGTGTTTCGGGGTACTGCCCCTCATCAGTGCAAAGTGGGAGAAGATCTGGTTTGGCTGTGAGAGATTATGGAGAGGGGTTCAAAAATTTCTTCTGCTATCTCCTTCAGTACTCTGGGGTGTAATTCATCTGGATCTGGAGACTTGAATTCATTTAGGTTAGCTAAGTGTTTCCTCACTATCTTTCTGTTTATAGATATCCTGGATTCTTCTATTCCCTTAATAGGACAGTGAAGAACAGTTGATGTTACATTTCCTTTCTGAGAGAAAACAGATGCAAAATAGGAATTTAAAAGTTCGGCCTTCTCAACATCCTGTCTTATCATTTCATCATTTTCATCCTGTAAAAATCCTATAGCATCTTTGACTTTTCTTTTACTTTTGACATATCACCAAAATCCTTTATTATTGCTTTTGACATCTCTTGCAAGCCTCAATTCATTGTCAGCTTTAGATAATCTGATTTGTGCCCTGCAGGTTCTGCAGACAGCATTATATTCTTCTTTAGATATGCCTCCCTCTTTCCATTTTATAAACATTTTTTTCTTCCTTTTTAGCATGTGCTTAAGTTCTGTGTTCATCCATCCAGGTTTCCTTAAATGCTTCCTATTCTTCCCTCTTTTCGGAATTGTTAACATTTGTGCTTTGAGAATTTCATTTTTTAAGACTTCCCATCCTTTCTGGACATTTTTGTCTTTAAGGATATCCAGCCATTGGATCCCTCCAATTCTCTTTCTGAATCCCTTAAAATCTGCCTTTCTGAAATCTAACCTTGACGTCTGAGTCTTCACAGGTCTTCCTCCTCTAGTTATCCAAAATTCTAAAATAGCATGGTCGCTACCTCCTAGGGTCCCAGCCACTTTTACCTCCTCAACCATTTCCTCCCTGTTTATAAGGATTAGATCCAAGGTAGCAGTTCCCCTTGTTTTCTCCCCTACCTTTTGGAAGATAAAGTTGTCAGCAAGAGAGGATAAGAATTTCCTTGACCTGTTAGTTTTGCCTGAGAGAGATTCCCAACAAATGTCTGGATAGTTAAAATCTCCCATGACAACTATGTCATATTTTTTGGAGAACTTGGCCATTTGATGCATAAAGAGTTCATCCATATCTTCAGCTTGCACAGGCGGCCTGTAGTAAATGCCTACAAAGGTGTCCTTTCCATTGTTCTGTCCTTGTATTCTTACCCAAACAGTTTCCACAGAACTCCCGGTCTCTGAAGTTTCAATCTCTGTGCAGATATACGCGTTTCTAACATACAATGCGACACCTCCTCCTCGTTTATCAAGTCTGTTTCTTGCAAATAAGTTGTATCCTTCTAGTCTTGTATTCCAATCATGTGTATTATCCCACCAAGTTTCAGTGATTCCAATGACATCATATTTCTTTTCCTGTGTTAGTAGTTCCAATTCTCCTTGTTTGTTGCCCATGCTTTGTGCATTAGTATAGAAACATTTTAGTTTGTGATTGGTTTCTCTTTCTCCAATATTTTTATTAATTAGATTCTTTTGTCTTTGTTCTTCCTTTCCACTTCTAATAGCAGAGTTCTCAATACCATTTGTCAGGTGTGTATCAAAGATTATAAACAGCACCAAAAGGACAATCTATGCCATAATACCACTATTCCTAACAGGTACAGATGTATTGTTCCATAAGATGGAAAAGAATCATACAAAACATAAGTGAGTACCTATTAAAAAGCAAGTGGGCCATATAGGTATTTCACAATATCCTGCCCTAAATAGTAGGATAGTGGAAAAATAGCTGATTGCTAGTATAGAAAATGCACAGCTGTGCTCCTTTTATGTCAAGCTAGTAATGCCCACAGCGTGGCAATAGTAAAACATGTAAAAATAGCTAGCAGTGTTCATATTAAACTAATAATGCTTTCAACATGGCAGTAGTGGAACATGCACATCCAGGAGTAGTCAGCAATAATAACGGCATTAGTGCCTGTGTAAATTGTCCATAGGACTCTTACAGTGTACCGCTACTACTCCTTAGTGCATATGAAACCAGTCCCAATAGTAAGATACGACCTTGCAGTATCCCGGTCCCCGACGTGCGTTTCGCGTGAGCTTCGTCTCAGGAGGTAAGTGGCTGTAGCTGTGTGTCTAACGTGACCTTATATATCTGTATACCTCTGATAGATTACCTTTCACATGTGTGGGATCATGCTGCAGCTCCCGGCGTGTGACGTCATCCCAGAGTACATCCGCCCGCGGCTTAGCCACACCCCCATCCGACACGTCAGGACGAGGAAGTAGCCGAGACACGCAAGGCAGAACGCATCTCCAGGGCAACGCACTACATCGTGAAGTGACGTCACCAGCCGCCTAGCCACTCCTCCGTCTGACGTGTTAAGACAGAAGGGCCGCACCAGCAGGCAAGCGAACGTGTCCACCACAATGTCTGCCAGGAAAACATGCGGAGCAAGACTGGGGCAAACAAATTCTAAATCTACATGTTATCAGTGAATATGACCAGCCCAGATTAAATTGGATAAGTGAAATGAGATAAAGTAACAACAAATAAAATAAAAATATGAATATAATAAATGTGACAGGTTGAAGAGTGAATTAATACATATTATCAAAAAGTGCATATAAGGTAATTATATACAGTGGGGCAAAAAAGTATTTAGTCAGTCAGCAATAGTGCAAGTTCCACCACTTAAAAAGATGAGAGGCGTCTGTAATTTACATCTGAAGAGACAATTTGCATAATTAGCATATTTCCCAGAGGAGCTTTGCGGCTTTAAGTCTCCTCACCTCGACATGCTTAGCATGTTATTCTCCGCAAGGAGAAATGATACTTCTTGGATATCGGTCAGATGCCTCTCTCACAGCCAAACCAGATCTTCTCCCACTTTGCACTGATGAGGGGCAGTACCCTGAAACACAGTGTCTGCAAATGGAGATTCTGGCTTGGCTTTTATCCTAAGTCATGTAACTAGGCTCGTTAAAGGGTCAACATTGACTTTTAGGATTGCTACCTCCAATAGGTGGCACTAGAGTTCTAGTCCTCTTCCTCTCTGAAGAGACAATTTGCATAATTAGCATATTTCCCAGAGGAGCATTGCGGCTTTAAGTCTCCTCACCTCGACATGCTTAGCATGTTATTCTCCGCAAGGAGAAATGATACCTCTTGCATATTGGATATGTATCTCATTTTAACAATTGTCTATGTCTTTGGTATTGATTCTAATAAAGCTATGTAATTTTATGGCTATATGCTTCTGATACCTTTTTGGATGTTGTGTTATTTGGGAAGTGCCATTTTTCTAGGCCATATATTTGGGATTTTTAAAAAAAAGTCTGCTGATTGTTATCATGTTCTCTCATTATCTGGTCTATGTATTACATCACGGTGCACGTGCACAATCACCACCCATCCTGGTCTTTCCGGCCGTACGATGTGGCGGGGGGACGTGTGCACATGTGCCGATGCTCTGGCATTATTATTCTGGCACATTGCATGTGGTCCACAGACTAAAACCAGAACTCCTGTTTCCCCAGCCAGTGATGATGGCGCAGCATGCACCGATTCAGCGTGTGCGAATCTGATCATATCACTATGTCTTTCATGTCTATGCAATGTTAATTGGATGTTCCAACTATATATTATACGAGTGCATCCCTCCTCCCAAAACAAGACCCCCACCCCTGGCAAAGGAGTTGTTAACATTAGACCCCCTTCTTCTGGTGTCCTGGTATCTTTATCTTTAGTGAGGTCAACTTACTACTCATTTAATCATATGCTCTGTGTGCTTAGTACCAACAATGTTGCCAATATCCACTACAATATGTATTCCACATATAAAGCACCGTAATCTATTTAAAGGGAACCTGTCACCTGTTTTGGCCGCTATAAGATGTGGCCACTGCCTTTCAGGGCTTATCTACAGCATTCTATAATCGATTATATAATGCTGTAACATAGTAACATACAGTGGGGCAAAAAAGTATTTAGTCAGTCAGCAATAGTGCAAGTTCCACCACTTCAAAAGATGAGAGGCGTCTGTAATTTACATCATAGGTAGACCTCAACTATGGGAGACAAACTGAGAAAAAAAAATCCAGAAAATCACATTGTCTGGTTTTTTTTCATTTTATTTGCATATTATGGTGGAAAATAAGTATTTGGTCAGAAACAAAATTTCATCTCAATACTTTGTGATATATCCTTTGTTGGCAATGACAGAGGTCAAACGTTTTCTGTAAGTCTTCACAAGGTTGCCACACACTGTTGTTGGTATGTTGGCCCATTCCTCCATGCAGATCTCCTCTAGAGCAGTGATGTTTTTGGCTTTTCGCTTGGCAACACGGACTTTCAACTCCCTCCAAAGGTTTTCTATAGGGTTGAGATCTGGAGACTGGCTAGGCCACTCCAGGACCTTGAAATACTTCTTACGAAGCCACTCCTTCGTTGCCCTGGCGGTGTGCTTTGGATCATTGTCATGTTGAAAGACCCAGCCACGTTTCATCTTCAATGCCCTTGCTGATGGAAGGAGGTTTGCACTCAAAATCTCACGATACATGGCCCCATTCATTCTTTCATGTACCCGGATCAGTCGTCCTGGCCCCTTTGCAGAGAAACAGCCCCAAAGCATGATGTTTCCACCACCATGCTTTACAGTAGGTATGGTGTTTGATGGATGCAACTCAGTATTCTTTTTCCTCCAAACACGACAAGTTGTGTTTCTACCAAACAGTTCCAGTTTGGTTTCATCAGACCATAGGACATTCTCCCAAAACTCCTCTGGATCATCCAAATGCTCTCTAGCAAACTTCAGACGGGCCCGGACATGTACAGGCTTAAGCAGTGGGACACGTCTGGCACTGCAGGATCTGAGTCCATGGTGGCGTAGTGTGTTACTTATGGTAGGCCTTGTTACATTGGTCCCAGCTCTCTGCAGTTCATTCACTAGGTCCCCCCGCGTGGTTCTGGGATTTTTGCTCACCGTTCTTGTGATCATTCTGACCCCACGGGGTGGGATTTTGCGTGGAGCACCAGATCAAGGGAGATTATCAGTGGTCTTGTATGTCTTCCATTTTCTAATTATTGCTCCCACAGTTGATTTCTTCACTGGAAGCTGGTTGGCTATTGCAGATTCAGTCTTCCCAGCCTGGTGCAGGGCTACAATTTTGTTTCTGGTGTCCTTTGACAGCTCTTTGGTCTTCACCATAGTGGAGTTTGGAGTCAGACTGTTTGAGGGTGTGCACAGGTGTCTTTTTATACTGATAACAAGTTTAAACAGGTGCCATTACTACAGGTAATGAGTGGAGGAAAGAGGAGACTCTTAAAGAAGAAGTTACAGGTCTGTGAGAGCCAGAAATCTTGATTGCTTGTTTCTGACCAAATACTTATTTTCCACCATAATATGCAAATAAAATGAAAAAAAAAACAGACAATGTGATTTTCTGGATTTTTTTTCTCAGTTTGTCTCCCATAGTTGAGGTCTACCTATGATGTAAATTACAGACGCCTCTCATCTTTTTAAGTGGTGGAACTTGCACTATTGCTGACTGACTAAATACTTTTTTCCCCACTGTATGTATAATATCAATACGTTGTTACAGTAAATATAAATAAAATAAATCAAGTGTTTACCAACTATAGTGAGCCTAATTAATGTGATATCAATGAACATGATGTGGTTCATTCATTTATGAGGAATTTTTATAAAATTGTCTGATCCATTTCACCTCTTTGTATCGTTTAATAAGATATCATCTTTTCTATGTATACTGATCGTTTTGTTATTTAGTATGGTAAGGGTGGTTTGCCCTCCATATTGGGCATCTATTTGATCTCATGAGGGATATCAAGTATGTGGGGATAAATTATTGTGCTATTTTTCTTTTATTCATTATGTGTTATATGGATTTTTTCATATACATGTATTCACTTAGTTATTGATATCACATTAATTAGTCTCACTATAGTTGGTATACACTTGATTTATTTTATTTATATTTACTGTAACACGTAAACATGTAGATTTAGAATTTGTTTGCCCCAGTCTTGCTCCGCATGTTTTCCTGGCAGACATTGTGGTGGACACGTTCGCTTGCCTGCTGGTGCGGCCCTTCTGTCTTAACACATCAGACGGAGGAGTGGCTAGGCGGCTGGTGACGTCACCTCACGATGTAGTGCGTTGCCCTGGAAATGCATTCTGCCTTGCGTGTCTCGGCTACTTCCTCGTCCTGACGTGTCGGATGGGGGTGTGGCTAAGCCGCGGGCGGATGTACTCTGGGATAACGTCACACGCCGGGAGCTGCGGCATGATTCCCACACATGTGAAAGGTAATCTATCGGTGGTATACAGATCAGAGGCGTAGCTAGGGTTTTGGTTCAGGGGGGCGAAACTTCTGAGTGGGCCCCTACCAGAGAACCTCAGGAGATGACCGCGCTGTTGCCAAAAAAAAGTGTGTATATATATATATATATTCCATTATTGCGGCGTCAGTGCGGGCCGCAATAATGGAAGAGAGAGCATCACATGTGTCAGGGTCCTGACAGCGCCGGCGTACAACCTCCGCTAAGCAGGGACTCACCCGCACCGTAAGGACCCCTGGGGACAAGAACAGCCGGAAAATAAAGATGCACAGGACCTGAATGTAGAAGTTTAGCAAGCAGTGAAGGACCCACGGTCATGTGAACGGTCATGTGACTGCAAGGGGCGGGGCTTAGCGTCCTGCTTTCAAAGAAGGTAGAAAACTCAAAGTCGGGCAAAGCGGGGGTCATGCACAGTACAGGCAAGCGAGGTACAGGAGGGATAAACAGACGGGAGGTCAGACAAAGCCAAAGGTCATACACAAGATATCAGTAAAGTACCAGGGATGAGACAGAATGGATAGTCAGGGCCCAGCAGAGATCAAAACCAAACAGACGTAGACGGTACCAGGCAGAATCCAAAGCGATATCCAGGGAACAGACCGAGTCATACACAGAGAATCAAGCAACCAGAACACAGCACAAACACACTCAGGGGTCACCACACAATGTCAAGGGTGAAAGTATAACTGACGGGGGATGGGAGCTTCCTGAGGCTATAAGAAGCCTCCCCAAAACCAATGAGAGGCCACCATAATAGGTCCCAGGTGTGCAGGTGAGAGTGTGCACTGAGGCCAGAACATTAACCCCAGCAGTGCCAGTCACCCAGCACTGGTATCATGACAACATGACGCGCCCTCTCCCATCATTACCCTCTTCCTCTGACACACAGCGGGTGCGCGGTGACGTCACTTCATCGCGTCCCCTCTGTGTGCCGGTCTGACTGAAGCGCAGCTCCTGACATCAGAGCAGAGCCGCCGCCGAAATCAGCGTGGGAGCGAGGAGAGGTGAGTATAGTTTTTTTTTTTAAATTTATATAGTGAGTCCTGGTTGCATGATTATGATCCCCCGTATGGGGGGGCAGCATAATACCTGTATGAGCGGGCACCATGATATACCCCGTATGATGGGGGGCAGCATGATACCCCGTATGAGTGGGGTAGTATGATACCCCGTATGATGGGGGGCAGCATAATACCCCGTATGAGGGGGGTAGTATGATACCCCGCATGAGGGGGGCAGCATGATACCCCGTATAAGGGAGGGCAGCATGATACTCTATGAGGGAGGCTGCATTATATTCTGAAGGGGCTACATTATATTTTCTGGGGGCGCTGTATTATACCATATGAAGGGGGCTACATTATAGCGAAAGAAATAGCAGAAAGAGAGAGAAAGAACAGAGAGAGAAAGAAAGAAGAGAGAGAGAGAAAGAGGAAAGAACAGAGGGAGAAAGAGGAAAGAACAGAGAGAGAAAGAAAGATTAGAGAGAGAAAGAAAGATTAGAAGGAGAAAGAAAGATTAGAGAGAAAGAAAGAGGGGAAAGAAAGAACAGAAAGAAAGAACAGAGAGAGAGAAAGAAAGAAGGGAAAGAAAGAACAGAGAGAGAAAGGAAGAGGGGAAAGAAAGAAAGAAAGAACAGAGAGAGAAAGAACAGAGAGAGAAAGAACAGAGAGAGAGAAAGAAACAGAGAGAGAAAGAAAGATTCTATAAAGATACTATAGCAGCCCGGCTCCCATTGTAGTGCCCACCTGAGCCTCCCAGTGCAGGACATATCATGATCCGCTCACATGGCTGACATCCCCGCGTGTAAGGCAATCCCGCTGTTGTAGGAGACGGTGATGAATCTGAAGCATTCCCAGAGGTGCCTCCATGATTCCATCACAATCTCTCCCGAAATTACCTCATTTCCGGTTAGCTTCCAGCACGTCACTTTCGGTGGAACATCATGTTCAAATTTTAAAGTGCTCCTCGGGGCTCTGCCATGTACTCCTGTGTCCACGGGAAAATTAAGCTCCCGACAGAAAAATCGAGATGGTTGGGAGGTATGAATGCTCCCCACCAGACACCTTGTACACGCATAGCTCCGCACACCTCATACACACACGGTTCCGCTTTCTATGCCTCGTACACACGCGGCTCCTCTCCGTACACCTCGTACATACGTGGCTCTGCTCCGTACACCTCATACACACACAGCTCTGCTACATGCACCCTGTAAACCCCTCCTGACCCCACACAGAAACATCCCTTCATCCAGCACCATGAGATCCAGCACAGCAGAGTCCTGCAGCCACTGAGAGACCCCTGATCATGTAACCCCTTACTCCTCCCCTCCTGTGACCTCATCACAGGTCCTGTGCACCCAGAAGAGATTAGAGCTACCCTACTGCTCCAATCCCAGGGCGCCATGACAACCAGCACAGCAGAGTCCTGCATAGTGCATACAGTCAGTGAGGCCCCTGATCATGTGACCTCGACTCCTCCCCTCCTGTGACCTCATAACAGGTCCTGTGCACCCAGAAGAGATTAGAGCTACGCTACTGCTCCAATCCCAGGGCACCATGACAA
Source organism: Dendrobates tinctorius (assembly GCF_039654945.1). NCBI lineage: Eukaryota > Metazoa > Chordata > Amphibia > Anura > Dendrobatidae > Dendrobates > Dendrobates tinctorius. The sequence goes on along the minus strand of NW_027361727.1, from coordinate 13,758,555 downwards.
CCAGCACAGCAGAGTCCTGCACAGTGCATACAGTCAGTGAGGCCCCTGATCATGTGACCTCGACTCCTCCCCTCCTGTGACCTCATCACAGGTCCTGCGGCAGAGAAGAGAACATAGGGGCAGAGCAGGGAGATGATTGATTCTCCCTCTCTGCTGCAGATACAGTTAAGTGTAAATCCGGGTGGGCCCCCTCAGAGTGCAGGGCCCGGGGCGACCGCCCCCTCTGCCCCCCCCGATAGCTACGCTACTGATACAGATATATAAGGTCATGTTAGACACACAGCTACAGCCACTTACCCCCTGAGACGAAGCTAACGCGAAACGCACGTCGGGGACCGGGATACTGCAAGGTCGTATCTTACTATTGGGACTGGTTTCATATGCACTAAGGAGTGGTAGCGGTACACTGTATGAGTCCTATGGACAATTTACACAGGCACTAATGCCGTTATTATTGCTGACTACTCCTGGATGTGCATGTTCCACTACTGCCATGTTGAAAGCATTATTAGTTTAATATGAAAATATTCAGGATTGAGAGTCCTCAGTAGTTGATACCTTTTAATGGCTAACTGAAAAGATGGTAACACATTGCAAGCTTTCGAGACTACTCGGGTCTCTTCATCAGGCTAGACTAATACAAAATCTGCCTGACCAGTCCATAAGAGCTGGCAATGACCTGATACCAGAGACTCCAAGAATAGGGACATTCTACATGCTTCACAAAATCCACAAATCTGGAAATCCAGGAAGGCCAATTATTTCATGTGTGGGCACCCTCACTGAGCAGGTATCTGGATGGGTAGAGGGTATTCTTAAACCACTGGTGAAGGATACATCCAACTACATTCAGGACACAACTGACCTATTGAATAAACTAGCAGCAATAGGTCCTCTACCAGAAGGAACCATCCTGGCCACCATGGATGTGGAATCTTTGTACTCTAATATCCCACACCAAGATGGTTTAAATGCCTGCAAATTCTTCATGGAAAACACAGGGACTGATGCTGATGCTGTGGTGAAACTTATAAAATTCATCCTCACCCACAATTACTTTGAAGTTAACAACAGGATCTATCTACAGGAGACTGGCACAGCTATGGGAAGTAAAATGGCTCCACAGTATGCAAATCTTTTCATGGCCAAGCTTGAAAGCGACTTTTTGTCCTCATGCCCCATCAGGCCCCTGGCCTACTACCGCTTCATTGATGATATTTTAATCATCTGGACGGAGTCTGAGCAACAGCTAAAGACGTTCCACGAACAGTTTAATCAATTTCATCCCACCATTAATTTAACACTCAACTACTCCAGTACTGAGATTAATTTTTTGGACACCATCATTAAGCTAAAAAACAATGAAATAGAGACATCCCTGTATCAGAAGCCAATCGACCGTCCAACATACCTTAAATGGGACAGTTTCCATCCAAAACACATAAAGAACTCTATTATCTATAGCAAAGCCATCAGATACAATCGTATATATTCCAACCCCATGGATAGAGACAAACACCTTGGTCGCCTCAAAAAGACCTTTTTGAATCAGGGTTACCATCCAAAAACAATTGAAAACCAAATTACAAGAGCCAGCAGATTGTCAAGGAATCACCTGCTACATTACAAAGCTAAAGAAGAAAATAACCGAGTGCCTTTAGTAGTCACCTACAACCCAAATCTGGAGGTGCTAAGGGGAGCTGCACGGAAATTACAACCTTTACTACAAAAAGATGCCCGATTAAAATCCATTTTTCCAGACCCCCCACTGCTGTGTTTTAGGCAACCCCCAAATTTAAGAAGCATCATTGTCAGAAGCTCCCTGTCCTCTCCAACAGCTGCAGGAACCTTTCCTTGCAACCAGAAAAAATGTAAAACCCGTCCATTTATAATGACCACGGACAAGATAAAGATCCCCAACTCACATCAGGACTACAAGATCCCAGGTACTTTCACCTGCATTACATCTAATGTGGTGTACTTAATTATTTGTACTAAATGTCCAACTGGGGGTCTGTATGTGGGGGAGACAGGGCAAAAGCTTAGAACAAGGATGAATGCTCATCGTCACACAATAAGAGAAAAAAGAATGGATCTACCTGTGGCAAAACATTTCTGTATCCCTGATCACAGCAACGTGGATATGAAATTACTGGTATTGAAAGGTAACTTCAATTCTCAGAGAGAGAGACAAGTTTGGGAGTACAAATTTATGACGACCTTTGACACTCTCAGTGCTGGAATGAATGTGTCGCATGGATTTATATCTTTTTACATCAATTAAGGAATTTCCTTTTAAAACCTTGTGGGGGCATCACAACACAGAACTAGACCCCAATCAGAGGACCATAAAACATCCGGACTCCTTATCTATGAACTGGTCCAATGTTTATATTTATGTTTCTCCCTCTCCCATATTGATAGTTCTGCTTCACGTCACTTGTCTTATCTATTGCATTTTTTCTAGGCTGTATTGTGCATAAATATGTGACTTCAGATTTTGTATTAGTCTAGCCTGATGAAGAGACCTGAGTAGTCTGGAAAGCTTGCAATGTGTTGCCATCTTTTCAGTTAGCCATTAAAAGGTATCAACTACTGAGGATTCACAATCCTGAATATTTTTCTATCTACTGGCTAACACGGTACAAAGATATACATCTTTCCTAGTTTAATATGAACACTGCTAGCTATTTTTACATGTTTTACTATTGCCACGCTGTGGGCATTACTAGCTTGATATAAAAGGAGCACAGCTGTGCATTTTCTATACTAGCAATCAGCTATTTTTCCACTATCCTACTATTTAGGGCAGGATATTGTGAAATACCTATATGGCCCACTTGCTTTTTAATAGGTACTCACTTATGTTTTGTATGATTCTTTTCCATCTTATGAACAATACATCTGTACCTGTTAGGAATAGTGGTATTATGGTATAGATTGTCCTTTTGGTGCTGTTTATAATCTTTGGTACACACTACTGTGCATGATTTTTGGTTGAGGTTCTTTGGACTATGTTGCAGCACTAAATATGCTACCATTTTAACCCATGGTGATAGCCCTTTGATTGTAGTACTTAGCATATTATTGCTTGTACTTTTTGATTGACTAAAATATGTACTTTGCATTACGGCACCGCCTGGTCGACCCATAGTATCGGGCAAGGGTAGTCTGTGTGAGATTATATCTAGATACCTTGATTTTTACTTGAAACCCTTGGTTCTTGATCTTGCATCGTACGTGAGAGACACTAGTGACGTTCTCAGAAAAATTGAAGGAATTCCCATGGAAACTGATATGTGGCTAGTGAGCCTAGATGTTGAATCATTATTATACATCCATCCAGCATCGAGATAGTGTACTAGCAGCTAAGACGTATTTAATGATGTCAGATCTGGACAGGGAGCTTATCAATCTGTTGGTGGTATTGCTTGAGTTTGTCTTGGAACATAATTTTTTCATGTTAAAAGAAACTACTTACAAAAACAGGGTACGGCAATGGGGGCGGCGTTTGCTCCCTCATGTGCCAACCTCTTTTTGGGCATGTGGGAATGCAAAATCTTCTATACTAACCCTGTTGCTTTCATTGAGAAGGTCCTGTTCTGGGTCCGGTATATAGATGATATGGCAGGGGACAGAGCAGGACCTTCTCAGTTTTTTAGACGTGCTCAATGACAATTCCATCAATGTTAACTTGACATGTAATTACAGTCAAACCAATATTGATTTCCTTGACACTAAGATCTCTAAAGGAGACAATGGTCTCCTACATACTAATGTACATCGCAAGGAAACAGCGGTAAATTCTATATTGCATGCAACATCTTCACTTCCCAAACCTTTGGTGGAAGGTATCCCTACTGGCCAGTTTCTTAGGGCCAGACGCATATGTTCCAGTGAGGAGGCCTTTCAGGAACAAGCGGAGGACCTCTCACAGAGATTTGCATCCAGAAGCTACTCTAAACGCAGTATAAACAGAGGTTTTAAAAAAGCTAACCAAGCAAAATGGGTAGATCTACTGACTCCTAGACAGAGGTCCATGGATATGCAAAAGGTGAGATTTATCACTACCTTCAACAACAGATGGTAGGAGGTCAAGAAGGCTCTTGAGAAGTATTGGCCTATTCTTATGACAGATAGGACCTTAGAGAGATTTGTTCCCAAATTTCCCTCAATCACGTATAGGAGATCCAGTAACCTTAAGGACCAGATAGTACACAGCTACCATGGAGGTCAGAAACCCGAGAAAGTATTTGGATCGAAAGGCCAAAAGTGGAGATTTTTTCCATGCAAAGAATGTATTTCATGCCCTAATATGGTACAGGCGGTTTCATTCTCCTCGAGTGATGGTAGCAGAATTTTCATTATCACCCAACACATCACGTGTAACTTGGTTGGTGTGATATATTATGCATCCTGCCCCTGTATGAAAATATATGTGGGCATGACCTCGAGACCCTTAAGAATCCGGGTGAGGGAACACTACAGGGACATTAGAAATGCATTGGAGGTTGAAGATAGTACCACTCTCAAACCTGTACCGAAGCATTTTAAAATGTTTCATGAATGTAATCCTAAACTTCTCAAAGTCATAGACAAGATTTTCATCGATCAGAGAGGTGGAAATTGGAGGAAAAGATTAGCCCAAGTGGAGGCTGAGTGGATCTATAAGTTAGGAACCGTACAACCTAGGGGACTCAATGAGGTCTTGAGCTTTGCCCCCTTCCTTTAAATGTTTTTGTCTGTTGTTTGTGTTTTTATGATTTTTAATACGTTTTTTGTTTTTTAGAATAACACATCATTTCACCAACAAATTATTTGTTTCATTCTTGTGTGACCATTACGTCATGGAGGTGTTCAAGCATGAAAGCATGAGTGGATGCTGCAAGATTGGATGTGTTCTGGATCTATACAAGCAGCCCCACATATTCTTTATTCTCTGGAAGAGACAATATGGCTCCTTTATTAATGGGGAACTACCCCTGTAGTGGAGATATCGAAGACCATGAATCAGGATTATTATCTGTTGACCTTGGAAGTCTCCATATCTATCAATGGGATCTATCTATCCAGAATTTTATATTTAATAATATAATATATCTGAACACTTAATAATCTACTAATTCCGATTGTACACTCAGTATGTCTATTGTGTATCAAAACTTTGTAAATATTTATGATGTGGTTCATTCATTTATGAGGAATTTTTATAAAATTGTCTGATCCATTTCACCTCTTTGTATTGTTTAATAAGATATCATCTTTTCTATGTATACTGACCGTTTTGTTATTTAGTATGGTAAGGGTGGTTTGCCCTCCATATTGGGCATCTATTTGATCTCATGAGGGATATCAAGTATGTGGGGATAAATTATTGTGCTATTTTTCTTTTATTCATTATGTGTTATATGGATTTTTTCATATACGTGTATTCACTTAGTTATTGATATCACATTAATTAGTCTCACTATAGTTGGCAAACACTTGATTTATTTTATTTATATTTACTGTAGCAACGTATTGATATTATACATATATAATTACCTTATATGCACTTTTTGATATGTATTAATTCACTCTTCAACCAGTCACATTTATTATATTCATATTTTTATTATATTTGTTGTTACTTTTTCTAATTTCACTTATCCAATTTAATCTGGGCTGGTCATATTCACTGATAACATGTAGATTTAGAATTTGTTTGCCCCAGTCTTGCTCCGCATGTTTTCCTGGCAGACATTGTGGTGGACACGTTCGCTTGCCTGCTAGTGCGGCCCTTCTGTCTTAACACGTCAGACGGGGGAGTGGCTAGGCGGCTGGTGACGTCACCTCACGATGTAGTGCGTTGCCCTGGAGATGCGTTCTGCCTTGCATGTCTCGGCTACTTCCTCGTCCTGACATGTCGGATGGGGGTGTGGCTAAGCCGCAGGCGGATGTACTCTGGGATGACGTCACACGCCGGGAGCTGCAGCATGATTCTGTGACGTCCGCCTGCGGGTCTGGGCTGCAGCCAGGCAACACCCCGAGAAACACTGATACCCTTTACCCCTATACAGGGATCTGGATTTATAGCAGAGCCCAGGAGGCGCTGTCTGAATAGGAGCAGTGACCAGAGCAGGACGGTTGCCAGAAAGGTGTTCCAATACAGGACACAAACGTGGAGATATGCGAGTCTAAACCAGTCGGGCAGCAATGGTACAAAAACGGTAGACAGAAGCAGAGTCAGATTCAGGCCGAGAGTCATAAACCAGGAGAGTAGCAGAGGTACAGAATCGTTAGGCAGAAGCAGAGTCAGATTCAGGCCGAGAGTCATAAACCAGGAGAGTAGCAGAGGTACAGAATCGTTAGGCAGAAGCAGAGTCAGATTCAGGCCGAAAGTCATAAACCAGGAGAGTCGCAGAGGTACAGAATCGTTAGGCAGAAGGAGAGTCAGAAGTCCAGGCCAAAGTCAGTCAGTCAGAAAGCAATTCACACAGTAACACACAGGGGAACCAAGAATATATCCGGCGGCTTGCAAGACCAGTCCCAAGGTATTTCAGGGATCAGGTCACCCCTCATAGGTTCCTGGACTGATGATGTCATCAGTACCGCCCCCAGGACCAGGCCAGATGGAGATGCAGTAACCTCTTGATGACTGACAGAGGGGTGGAGCCTGCGTCCACCAGATGCCTGCGCAGGTGCCCTTACTCTGTCAGCACCATAACTCCCGGGCGAGCCATGGCACCTCCTAGTGACCGCGACAGGAGCAGCAGACCCAGAATTTAACGGCGACGTGACAGACCGGCGCCTCCTAGAGGCTAAAGCTGGGACAGTAGGCTCTGAGCCTGACGTGACAGAACCACGGCCCTGTCCAGTGGCCGAGGCAGGAACAGCCGTCCCTGAGTCTGACGATAAAGTGGCGGTCCGGCGCCTCCTAGAGGCCGCGACCGGAACAGCAGGCCCTAAGTCTGGCGGAAACGTGACAGATTCCCACACATGTGAAAGGTATACAGATATATAAGGTCATGTTAGACACACAGCTACAGCCATTTACTCTTACACTACTGTGCATGATTTTTGGTTAAGGTTCTTTGGACTATGTTGCAGCACTAAATATGCTGCCATTTTAATCCATGGTGATATCCCTTTGATTGTAGTACTTAGCATATTATTGCTTGTACTTTTTGATTGATCAACCTATGTACTTTGCATTATCATATTGGATATGTATCTCATTTTAACAATTGTCTATGTCTTTGGTATTGAGTCTAATAAAGCTATGTAATTTTATGGCTATATGCTTCCTATACTTTTTTGGATGTTGAGACATTTTTTTTAATTGTCAATTTTTATAGAAAATAAACATTTCCAAACTGATTAACATATAGCGTGAATATTGACATTCTCTTATAGAAAACAGTGTCAAACAATAAATTGTCAAATCAATGAGCTAGTAGGATGTTGCCGTCATTATATTAGGTGGCATTATAACAAATGATATGTCAGCAGTATGTTCAACCATTGTATACATGAATCGGTATACTCAAAAGTGGTGTAACAACCCTGCTGGCGTCACTGCATGGCCTCCCATCCCCCGCACATCAACTTACTCACTGCTCCGGGTCATGCTGTGAATTCTGTCTGTTGCCAGTCCTGTTGTCAGGATCCTGACAGCGCCGGCATACAGCCCTCGGTGAGCAGGGACTCACTAGTGCTGTAGGGGTCCCGGGTACAGTAACAGCTGGAAAGTACAGACGCACAGGACCTGAACGCTGAAATATTAGCAAGCAGGCACGGGACCTACGGTCATGTGACCACAAGGGGGCGGGGCTTAGTGTCCTGCTTGCTAAGATGGAAGAACACTCAGAGTCGGGCAAACCAGAGATCATACACAATACGGGCGAACGAGGTGCAGGAGGGACAAGCAGATGGGAGGTCAGACGAAGCCAAAGGTCATACACAAGAGGGCGGTGCGGTACAACAGGGACGAGCAGAGAGCAGTCGAGTCACAAGCAGAGGGTCATACACGAGAGGTAGCGCAGTACAAGAGGGTCAGGCAGAACTCGTAACAGGCACAGAACCAGATCACAACCGAACAAGCAACAAGTTATCAGGCATAAGGCACACGTATACAAGAGGTCACTCAACTCAGCCGAGGGCAGGAGTATAACTGACACCGGACCCAGGTCCAGTGAGCATTAAATAGCCGCCCTCTGCCAGAGAGAGGCAGAAACAATTAACCCCCTGTCTGACCAGGACGGGCCAAAGCGAAACCCCATCCTGGATCATTACACCTGTGCTCTGTGCCTCTGCTCTTCTGTATGTTTCCTGGCTATATGTGTATAGGAGGGCGGCGCCAGAACTCTCTGGTTCTTAAGCAGTCAGGGTGCACCTGTCTAATCTGTCCCTGACCAATCACCTAGAGCCCTTGACTATTTAGTTCCGCCACACCCACTGAAACATTGCCTGTGCAATGTCTAATCTCAGTTAGTATCTTGCTGCTGAGGAAGCCAGGCCCTGTCCTGTGTATTTCCTCCTTCTCTGGAGGAATACTTCTGGTCTTGCTTTGTACCTTGTCTGCCTGCCAGGAGGCTCTGTCTGTGCATCTGCACCCTTGCAGCTCTGTCTGTGCATCTGCACCCTTGCAGCTCTGCCTGCTCGGCTCCCTAGCCGCCCTGCCTGCTCGGCTCCCTAGCCGCTCAGCCTGCATGGCTCCCTAGCCGCTCATCCTGCACGGCTCCCTAGCCGCTCATCCTGCACGACTCCCTAGCCGCTCAGCCTGCACGGCTCCCTAGCCGCTCAGCCTACTCCACACTCCTGAGGCTCTGCCTACTCCCCACTCCTGCCTATATCCATGCCTGCACCTCCTGTGTGAACAGGTCCAAATCCTGTTCCAACATACACCACTCCCTCCTGCCTACACCTGCTGTGTGAACAGGTCCCTACCTGTCCCTTCTCATACCACGCCAGTCTGTCCTGTGTCTCCAAGCCGTGCCCGCCTGCCCGGTGTCTCCAAGCCATGCCCGCCTGCCCGGTGTCTCCAAGCCGTGCCCGCCTGCCCGGTGTCTCCAAGCCGTGCCCGCCTGCCTGGTGTCTCCAAGCCGTGCCCGCCTGCCTGGTGTCTCCAAGCCGTGCCCGCCTGCCCGGTGTCTCAGCCTGCCTGTTAGTCACACCTGTGCAAGTGACTTGTCCCCAAGTGGGATCAGCAGCCACAGCCAGACACCACCCTGGAGTGGCACCCGACAGCTACCTGCCGCACAAGCCTGACCTCACCATCAGAGGCTCCAGTGAAGACCAAAGTAGCTGTCGTAGTCACGCCCCTTCCAGGGTAGTCTGGTTTGTGGCACAGTGGGGCCACAACCCCCACGGCTCGCGCCATTCAGCCAAGGCGCGAGCGTGACAAGTGGAGGACCAACCAAACAGACACAAGACAGGACATTAACAAGGGGGGAGGGCGGTATCTGAAAATCAAAAAAGGGAGACCGGAAGTGGCTATATAGTCTAGAGAATCGGGTTCATGCATTTATTGAGGCCCTAAAAGAGTCCCAAGGAAATCAGATATAGATTTGACTATCAATTGTGTCATTATGCAGGGCTGCGTGGTATTCAAAATTTCTAACATCTTTAATTCTGGAATATAAGTCAAGTGTAGATGGGAAGAAGTTTGCATCCAATGGGACGCCACCAAACATCTGGCAGCCATCAAGATGTGTAAGAGGAGCTTAGTAGTTTTTTTGATAGGGAAGGTGGGAAAATGTTAAGGAGAAAAATCTGGAGGTCCAGAGGCAACTTCAAATCCAAAACCTGGCCTATCAATCACTGCACCTGCTTCCAACATGGGCAAATCAGTGAGCAATCCCAGAATATGTGAAAGATTGATCCTCCCGAAAGGTTGCACCTCCAGCAGAGGGGAGAGATAGATGGGACCAGCCTCTGTAAGAATTCAGGTGCATGATACCAAAAATGAAAGATCTTGTATTGGTTTTCTTTATATGTGACACAAGATGCCGATATAGCTGCTCTCGACCAGACAAGTACCCAATCTACATCAGTCGAGGCTTTTCCCAAATATCTCTCCCATCTAAGCATGTAGGGATGTCTCATCAGCGAGTCTGCATCAGGGTTTTGAATGATGTTCTAAATTGTGGAAATTAATTCCTTTGTTGATTTATTGTTTCTAATCTTTCAAAAGTGGTTGGGAGGGTGAGCTGCAGACCCTGGAAAGTAGTTAAGGCAAAGTGTCTAATTATTATTATTATTATTATTATTATTATTATTATTATTATTATTTATTGTTATAGTGCCATTTATTCCATGGCGCTTTACATGTGAGGAGGGGTATACATAAAAACAAGTACAATAATCTTAAACAATACAAGTCATAACTGGTACAGGAGGAGAGAGGACCCTGCCCACGAGGGCTCACAATCTTCAAGGGATGGGTGATAATACAGTAGGCGAGGGTAGAGCTGGTCGTGCAGCGGTCTAATTTGAATATACAGAAATAGCGAGACACCATGTATGGATAGATTGGATTTTAGTTCTGGGTATGGGAGTATGGATCTTTTTCTATGATCTATAATATCAGCAAAGTTGAACAAATTTGTGTGAGACCACACTCCTGTCATTGGGTGGGTCAAACTATCAGGGAAGGCTGATACAAAAATGAGGTAAGAGGAGAGTTTGTGGACGAAAGTTTAACATTTTTGGGACAAGTTTTCTAAATGCTTTTAGTTAGGGCCATCGAGCCAAGGAGGTCACATGCTGGTGGATTGTAGGAGTTATTCCAGATCAGGGAGTTAGGATGAGCAGGAGCAAGCCACAGTTTTTCAATTTCCATCCATTTTGTACAGGCAGGCTTGGAGGTCCAGTCTGGAATTCTACGCAAGTGAGTTGCCCAGTAGTAGTCAGTAAAGTGTGGTACTCCATGTCCCCCAGTATTCCTACTGTTTAACATAATTAACTTTGGGATCCTGTGACGCTTTCCCGCCCAAACAAAGCTCATAATGCTTGCCTGCATAGATTGTAGATCCCTGAGAGGAACTGGAATGGGGAGGGTTTCAAATAGATAAAGCTGTTTCAGGAGGATAGACATCTTAATCGCAGCAATTTTTTTTTAAATTTATTTATTTTATTTTTTTTAAAGCAGAGATCTGATTTCACGATATAACACTGTGAAATTTTTGTCATATAAGGTTGAAAATGAAGACTTAAAGTTAATCCCCAGGTACTTAACATGGGAATCTTTCCAGTGGTATTTATAATTAGTTCGAAGTAGGCTCAATTGCGAGTCTGATATGTTAATAGATAGGGCTTCTGTTTTATTCTTATTTGTTTTGTATCCTGACAGAGCACCAAAATGGGACAGGGTTGCATGAAGGTTAGGGAGCGATATGTGTGGGCTAGTGAGGGTTAATAAAAAATCGTCTGCGAAAATGGAAAGTTTAAATTCCTTACTATTGACCCGGATTCCTGAAATGTCTGCATTCATTCTAATACTTGCTGAATGTTCCCAGCAAAGAGCAAACAGATGAACGGCATACTAGGGCACACAAATCACCACATTATCAGACGGAGCTCTTTATCTGAAGTATTGCGGTATATGATTCAGTCAAAAAATGGAGGTGCTTGCATGAAAAAACATGAATATTTCAATGTGAAGCAAAAAAAGAAGAAATATGCAGCACTCACCAATGTAGCTGAAAAACTGTGAGTCTTTATTTCACATATTTTCCATCAAATGTGTGGACATGCAGGACGTGGAGGAATGCTAGGGGAGGGAGGTGCCGGACAACGGCCGTTTCGCGATTACTCGCTTCTACGGGTCCAGGGGATAGGCCATCTGGTCCTGGGAATTTCAGGTTGGGCAGTTGTATTATATCTGCAATCTCTTCTTGTGAAATAGAAGCATTTAAGAATGCAGGTTCATCGGCTGTGAGAAAGGGAAAACAGTAAGATGCCAGGAAGGAAGCCATGAGATCTTCCCTTGAGGAAGGGCCAAGGGTGTTGCGTGCCCCGTCTTGTGTTACACGGCCAGGAGGCTGGTAACTAATACAACAGGACGCGGCACGTGTAATTGTCCAGTGTGACGTGGCCCGCAGGCCGGTGACTAATACAACAAGACAAAGGTGGATAGGGAAACATATACAACGGAGGGCCCTGCAATAGGGAACGGGGAACGTAGAGACCTCCTGCACTCCCCTGAGTCAGTGTCCCTAACGCTCCTAACGTTCCCTATGCCGGTTCCGCACCGGGCGCCGCTCAGGAACCTGTAGCCCTGGCACACCCTACACCTATCCCTTGCTAGGGAGCTGGGTGGCGCAGGCACTGGCCCCACCGCTGCACTAACACCAACATGAGGAAAAGTGACAAACAGGGAAACACTTAGTTTTGCTCTGATGCACTTGCTTCTGGCAACAGAGACCAACACCTGAGTGCATCTTCCTCCACCGTGTCCAACACCTGGGTGCAGCTTTACAGCAACAGCGTCCAGCACTGAGTGCCGCCTTGGAGCAACAGAGTCCAGCACCTGAGTGCAGCTGTCCAGCAACCGAGTCCAGCAAACTGAGTGCAGCTCTCAGTAACAGAGTCCAGCAAACTCAGTGCAGCTCTACACCATAGCTGCCACTCCACCAAGCTTTGCAGGAATTCTTCACTGACACCATAGCTGCCACTCCACCATGCTTTACACGAACTCCTCGCTGACACCATGGCTGCGACTCCAGGACTCTGAATGAGCCACCCTGGACTCTCCTCCAGCTCCCCATCCAGCTTCTTCCTTCACCCAGGATGGTTGGAAAGCCCAACAATAATAATATCACCAACGTGAGGGAGCACTACTGACACACCTTTATAGAGCAAACACACCTGTTAGTGATTCCCGTGCAATTACTCTAACCACCACTGGGGGCAAACTATCTCTAAAAACACCAGTGCAATGACCATACTGGCCACCGGGGACAAATCCAACCCTGAGCAAAACAGCTCACAGGAAAAAACAGGTTACTTGTGCATTTAATCTGTCAGATCCACCCTGGATCATGACAAAGGGAGGGTGGAGTAGGAAGAGAATACAGTTGTGAAATGTATTGTTGGAAGATATTAGCAATTTCTTTAGGGTCACGTTATCTGATTATGTTGATTTTGCAAAGCATGAGTATTGGATTGCTCTCTATGATCCCTAAGTTGTTTGGCCAATAGAGTGTGGGGTTTATTAGCTTTTTGGTAGTAGTGCTGAGGAGTAGCTGGTCTACCTGAGTGAAGGCTATACTTTTTAATTGGGCTCTAATCTCTTTAATTTTTTCAGGGTATTTTTAGTAGGGTTAGAAAGCATATGTGATTCTAAAGAGCTTAGTTTGGTTTGTAGAATGTCAAGTTTTAATTTATTGTCTTTTTTCAGTCTAGACCCCATCGTAATACAGTGTCCCCAAAAGACCACCTTATGGGCCCCCCAGAGGATCGCCTCTGAGAAAACTGACCCTTTTTTCAGTTCAAAATTGGCTTTTAGGTGGGGGCGGAGTTCCTCTCTAAGGACTGGCTTACATAAGAAGGTCTCATTGAGTCTCCAATGACAAGAACGGGTGAACAGTTGGGAGTCTTTAATAGTGAGTTCTATCGGAACGTGATAAGAACATGTTATGGGGTTCATTTCAGCGCCTGTCATAATACGCAGAAGAGGTGTGTTTCCAAAAAAAAATAGTCTATACGTGTGTGGGTTCCATGAGGTAGGGAGAAAAAGGAAAAAGATCTATCTCTCGGGTAATTCTCCACAGGTCGTATAAAGAGTGTCTACGGATTAGTCTACGGAATTCTTTCGCTAGATGTGAATGAGCTGGATTTGGGGGTTTGTTGTTAAGTGAGAGCCTTTCCATATTTTCTGAGAATATCATATTAAAGTCACCTCCCAGAATCACAGCTGAGGGTGGAAGGCGTGAAATCATGAGTAATATCTTTTTAAGAAATTTGATTTGTGCTGAGTTGGGGGCGTATATATTACAGAGGGTGATTGGATTGCCTCTAAGGTTACCTTGTAAAATTATATATCTACCATCAGGATCTAGAATAGTAGAAGTTATCTGAATAGGACAGTTTTTAGCTAGAAGTGTGAAGTACATTATTCAGTTGTACAGGACATCTTGTTCTCCAGACCTCCATTTTTGTGCTTGCGACACCATTTTGTTGTTTATGAGTTGTCAGGACTCTAATGTCAGGACCCTGTCAGCGTTGGCAAACTGCCACGCAGAGCAGGGTGACTTACCCACACTATGGGAGAGCACGGGGTCCAACACTGTAGTGATAGTTCAAGCAGACAGGACCTGCGGCACAGAAAATAGTAAGGAGTCCCAGGACCTACGATCATGTGATGCCAGGGGGCGGGGCTTAGCGTCCTACTCTTGCAGATGATGTAATGTACCTACTGCAGGGCAACTGTTGTAGAGGAGAGGAAAACGCAGGTCAGACAAGCAAGGGTCGTACACGGAGAGAGCTGTGCGGTACCAGAGGGACGAGCAGAGGATAGTCAGGTCACAGGCAGAGGGTCATACACAGAGAGGTAGCGCAGTGCAAGAGGGACAGGCAGAACTCGTAACAGGGATAGAACCGAATCAAAACCAAGCAAGCAACAAGTTATCAGGCACAAGGCACACGTACGCACGAGGTCAACTAACTCAGCCGAGGGCAGGAGTAACTGACACCGGACCTAGGTCGAGTGAGCATTAAATAGCCGCCCTCTGCCAGAGAGAGGCAGAAACAATTAACCCCTGTCTGACCAGGACGGGCCAAAGGCAAACCCCATCTTGGATCATGACAGTACCCTCCTCTCAACGGGGGGGCCACTGGACCCCCGGGTTTGTCAGGATACTTGGCGTGAAAGGTTCGGACCAACCGATCCGCATGAACCGATCGAGCAGGAACCCACGACCGGTCTTCAGGACCGTAGCCTTTCCAATGTACAAGATATTGAAGGGCACGACGTACCAACCTAGAGTCAGCAATTCGTTCCACCTCATACTCAGACTGCCCGTCTACCAAAACCGGTGGCGGGGAAGACACTGATCCCTCCCCACAGGACCCCACAGGTTTCAAAAGGGCCCTATGGAAAACATTGGGGATCCGTAGAGATGGAGGGAGACGCAACCGAAAAGCCTTCACTGCTTCGGTAATTTCATAGGGATCAATAAATTTAGGTCCAAGCTTCGCAGAGGGGACCTTGAGCTTTATATTCTTGGTCGATAACTATACCTTATCTCCAACCTGGAACACCGGCCCCACGGACCGTTTTTTGTCTGCAAAAAAATTATATTTATCCTGGGCCTTCGTAATGTTACTCTGGACCTCCCGCCATACCTCCCCCAGCCACTGGATAGTCTCATCCGCCCCAGGACACCCAGAGTCCAAACGGGAAAACTCTCCAAAATGCGGATGAAACCAATAGTTGCAGAAAAAGGGAGATGTACCCGTAGACTGGTTAATGCGGTTGTTAAATGCAAACTCGGCCAAAGGTAACGCAGTACACCAATCATCCTGTCGGGCTGAGGTCAAGCAACGCAGAATTTGCTCCAGAGACTGATTGGTCCGCTCAGTCTGCCCATTAGTCTCTGGATGGTAAGCGGATGAAAAGGACAGACCAATACCCAACCTCTTACAAAATGCCCTCCAAAATCTGGAAACAAATTGTACTCCCCTATCAGACACCACATTCAAGGGTACCCCATGCAACTGCACCACATGCTCAACAAACAATCTGGACAACGTTTCCGCATTAGGTAGAGCCGCCAAGGGTACAAAATGTGCCTGCTTACTAAACCTGTCCACCACAACCCAAACGACGGTGTTACCCTTGGAGGGGGGAAGGTTGGTGATGAAATCCATGGACAAATGGGTCCATGGTCTCTCAGGAATTGGCAGTGGTACCAATTCCCCGGCCGGCCGGTTATGGGGGGTTTTCGCACGGGCACAAACATCACAAGCAGACACATATTCCCCCACATCAGAGGCTAAAGAAGACCACCAGAATATTCTAGCGATGGCCTTCCGGGTAGCCGAGATCCGTGGATGTCCACCCAGAACTGAGTCGTGGAGCTCCCGGAGGACCTTGAGACGAAATTGAGCTGGTGCGAAAAGTTTATCCACCGGCTTAGCCGTAGGTGCAAGAGACTGGACTTCCCGAATCTCCCGTTCCAACACATTAGAAATACCTGCGGGGGGGTGGCTATGTAGCGGCCGTGAGAAGACGCGTTCAGGGAGAGCTCCTCACATCCTGATATTAACCCTGTCAGCGGGCCCGCGGTGCCATGACATACCTGGCGGTACTGGACCCCCTGGACCGTGGAGCACCTCTAGAACCCCTGGGAGGCTAATTTCAGCCACAGACGGTGGTGAAGGCTGGGGCGGCCGGCGGGGCCTGCAGTAGGCGGCGGACATTTTCACAAGCACGCGCTCTGGCTGAGAGACGCGGCGCTGGTTCCCTCCTCACATCGCTGACAGGACGGTGAGCGCCTACTCTGTGGATCTGGCAGGGAGAAGCGGTGAGTGCTCTGGAAAATTGGGCCCCGCACTCCCCTCTGTTAAGTTACCGGCTGGTCGGTGCTATTAGAACTTTAGGTCCTCTGGACTCATCCCGGGCTGCTGTGCCTGTGGGTACTGTGGTCCCTTCCTAGCCATAAGGCCTCTCGGCTACTATACAGAGCCGAATTTTACCCTCCCTGGTGACCCTTCTGATCTGCGTTGCCCCCGAGACACTTGTCATCTTTATATTATAGTACTTCTGCGCTTATAATCTGGACTTGGGAATCTCCTGGATATATCACTTCATTTGCTCGGCTGTGCCATATTGCTATTAGAAATGAATCGCTCCAAGGGGGCAAGCGCAGCCGAAAAATTAAAAGAGTACGCTAGACCTGACCATTCTGATACCACACAGTCCCTCAGAAATAACCCCTCGCAGGTTCAGCGTAAAAACCGCCCCTCTGAGGGTGGAGAGGAGAGTGAGCAGGAGGAATTAACCCTCTGAGCAACTGATGCAGGCCATCTCTTTAACCAGAACATCGCTGACGGGGAAAATAGAGGACGTGTATACCGAGGTGGGGCGTCTTCGCCAAGATATGCAGGCCATGAGAGGGCGCATTACGGAGGTGGACACAAGGGTCTCCAAGGTGGAGGATACCATCGCACCCATGGAAGCCAAGCTTACGAGAGCGGCGGGCTCAATAAACGCATGGAGGCAAAAAGCAGATGACTTGGAGAATAGAATGCGTCGGAATAACATCCGAGTCATTGGTCTGCCGGAACGCACGGAAGGTCAACATCCGGAGCAGTTTCTAGAAGATTGTCTCAAAACCTCTCTGGGAGACGAATTCTCCCCAACATTTGCTGTGGAAAGGGCTCATAGGGTTCCTACAAGACCTCTTCCTGCTGGAGCCCCACCCAGACCTTTTTTGGCGCGTCTCCTCAACTGCAGGGACAGGGATGCGATTCTACGCCTAGCTCGACAAAATAGTCCCATTAAGTTCAACAACGCCACGATCTCAATTTTTCCAGACTTTTCCATGGAAGTTTAGAAACAACGGGCACAATCCATGGAAGTCAAGAAGCGGCTCCGGGAGAGGAATATCGTGTATTCAATGATTTATCCGGCCAGACTCCGGGTGGTTCACGGGGGTTCTTCCCTACTCTTTGCGGATCCGGCGGAGGTGGCTGAGTGGCTGCGGTCCCGCAAGGGGTCTGCTGAGAAGGCATCCTAATGTTTCTACTGTTAATCAGAAAAAGTTTTTTCTTTTCCATTGATGGTTTGAATGGAGCTTTTTCCACGGACGCCCGGATTACCAACAATACCGGACACTGAGCTCAGTGATGGTATCCCCGTGTTTATTCCGTGATGGGAGAGCAGGACTTTGCTCTCGTATTGTTTGTTTCTCTACTTTGATGTTTTTTCATAGTGGTTTTGGTTTTATTTATTTTTTTCAGGTATAATTCGCAGCCAGCAGCAGTTTCAATGTACGTGTGGTGTCTCTAAACTTTCCCCGGGTACTGATGTAGGCCATATCCAGCGGAGTAAAGATGGGGTCTGAGATGATATGTATGACATGGAATGTGAGAGGTATAAAAACTCCCCGGAAAAAGATCAAGGTCTTCTTGCAGATTAGACATTACCGCCCTCACATTGTGGCCTTGGTGGAGACACACCTGACCAGGGATACAGCTCGATGCGTGCAGAAGCCCTGGGTACAATGGTCTGTTCACGCATTCCATACTAGTTACTCGAGGGGGGTCTCCCTGTTGGTGCATAGAGATGTTAGATGGGAGGTCAGGGAGACCCGGAGGGATCCTGAGGGTCGTTTTGTCTTTGTCTATGCATTAATAAATACCAGGAAATATGTGATTTTATGTGTGTATAATCCACCTCCGGCCAATATGTCCATTCTACAGAAGGCGTTGAGCTTCGCCCTAAATTATCCGGATGCGGATGTTATTTGTATGGGGGACTTCAATATGGTTATGAACATTCACCTTGACAAATTGAAACTGGAGGATGGCATGGATGGGGGGGTTCCTTCGCCGACGGCAACCCAACTGTCGCTATTTATGGGGGGTAGCGGGTGGCTGGATTTGTGGAGAGTGCGGCATCCTGAGCTGAGAGAGTATACCTGCCACTCATCCACTAGGCGCTCCCTGTCGCGCATAGATTACATATTCGGAACCAGTGGTCTGGCAATGTGGGTGGATAGTATGGAGCAGGGTAGTAGAGGGATCTCAGACCACATCCCGGTCATCCTCAAACTTAAGTATGGGCAATTGAATAACAGGATAATTTGGAAGTTGAACCCTTTTTGGCTGAAACTAATAGTAACCCCTGATAGAACAATCGACCAACTGCATTGTTTCATTTTGTCCCATCAGGAACCTCAGGATATTAATTTATTTTGGGATGCCCTTAAGGCATATCTGAGGGGTTGCCTGTCCTCCACAATTTCTTATATTAAACGGGTAACCTCCAGAGAGGATGATGTGATGGAACGGCGATTGAAGGATTCAGAGGCTGCGTACATATCTAACCAAACTAATGGCAATAGAATTGAGTGGTTGGCTGTCCAGCGATTATATACCCAGCATATAGACACTAAGTATAAGAGCAAATTATTCTTTGCTCGCCAGTCTTATTTTGAACTGGGGAACCATGCAAGTAAGCTATTGGCCTATCTGGTGCACCAACATAATACTTCTAATACTATATTACAGATCCGAAAGCCGGATGATTCGTTGGTGTGTTCAACTGAGGAGATTCTTGGCTGCTTCTGTGATTATTATAAGTCGTTATATGAATCTAAAAGTGGCTTTGATAATCTGGAGTGTTTGGATTACTTGTCAGATGTAATATTCCCTACCTTAGATCCTGATCAGCAAGCCTTTATGGACGCTGAATTTACCGTGGAGGAGATAGAGAATGCTATAGCGGACATGGCCTCTGGGAAGGCCCCTGGGCCGGACGGGTTCCTTATTGAATTGTATAGGAAATCCCGAGATATATTAACGCCACTTCTGATAAAGGTGTTTCGGGGAGTATGGGAGGGGGAATCTATGCCTGAATCCTTTTATGAGGCTAATATCATAGTACTTAGGAAGGAAGGGAAGGACCCTTTGGAATGTGGCTCCTATCGTCCTATATCATTAGTAAATGTGGACTATAAAATCTTTACTAAAATTCTTGCCA
Organism: Dendrobates tinctorius; assembly: GCF_039654945.1. Lineage (NCBI taxonomy): Eukaryota > Metazoa > Chordata > Amphibia > Anura > Dendrobatidae > Dendrobates > Dendrobates tinctorius. The sequence goes on along the minus strand of NW_027361727.1, from coordinate 13,738,865 downwards.
CCAGATTAAATTCGATTATACTGAACCCTATACATCCTGACCAGACAGGCTTTATGCCTGGTAAGAGCACTTCAATTAATATCAGACGGGTCCAGTCAATAGTCCAATATAGTTCTCTAATGCCAGATAACAAATGGGCACTGGCATCATTAGATGCCGCCAAGGCTTTTGACTCTCTTGAGTGGCCTTTCCTCTCCGCATGCCTACAGAGGTATGGCTTTGGTGATAAGTTCATAAAATGGGTTAAACTATTATATATGAAACCTAAGGCCCATATTATTGTGAATAATTCCATGTCTGAGTCCTTTTCATTACATAGGGGGACCCGTCAGGGGTGCCCCCTTTCCCCGGCCCTCTTTGCCCTTGCGATTGAGGCACTGTCAATACGCATAAGGTCTTCCCCTGGCATTAAAGGTATAGATATAGCGGGTTGGGTAGATACCATAGGTTTATACGCAGATGATATGGTGATATTTATGGATGAGGCGGAGGAAACTTTGCCTCAAGTGATTGCCGCCATAGATAGATTCAGTACATATTCGGGCTTATATATATATATATATATATATATATATATTATTGGGAAAAGTCTGCCTTGTTACCCATGCCCCGATGTCCTGACTAGAGGCTCTCTCTTCGTTGCCTATTGTATCTAGCTGTAAATACCTGGGGGTTCATGTATCCCAAAACAGCACGCTCGATTTACAACTTAATATTTTCCCACTGTTGGAACTGGTCAAAGTTAAATTTGCAACCTGGAGCAAATTACCGCTGTCTGTGGCCGGACGCATCAACCTGATTAAAATGATATTACTTCCCAAACTTAGCTATTCCCTTCAGCACAGTGCCGTAACGGTACCCAAGTCCTTTTTTGTGAACCTTAATTCCCAGGTCACGTCATTTATATGGGGGAAAAGTAGGCCTAAACTTAAGTTGTCCACTCTGCAGAGGCCTAAAAAGGGAGGTGGGGCGGCGCTGCCAGATTTCTTATTATTTGGCTGGGCAAGCTAGAGCCTTAAGTAAATGGATGCCGGGTAATTATCTTCCTAATTCTGAAAGTCACTTGCTTCACGCTGCAAGAACTGATTGTCCACTGGGTTTCCTGGAGTTGGAGAGGCCTGGTGTCCCTCGTTTACTGCCCCTGCTCCGTCTGGCACGATTAGTATGGAGGCAAATTAAGAAAGTGATTGTGTATAGGGACATTATAGCTGAAATGCCCCTATGGGAAAATGCATATTTTTCAGCATTACTAAGTCACCCATCCACTGATTTTTGGACTCAACATAATGTCTCCTTGATAGGAGACTTGTATGATCATGGGGCCTTAATGTCTTTTGAGCAGATACAGGCTAGACATGAGGTTCCGAGATCTCAATTTTTCCGCTATTTGCAACTAAGATCTGCTCTCCAGTCGCACATAAGGAGTACAGGTGGGGGCCGTGCCATTTCGTCCCTACCATTGATAGGAATCCTTAACTCACAGGGTCCCCAGGGCCTTATCTCCTTGTTATATACGTACATGCTGTCGGTGGGAGCGGAATCTGCCATAAGTTCTGTTAAAGGGAAGTGGGAACGACTCATCCCTAATACTCAGGGAGAGGAGTGGGAAGAGATTCTGGAGTCTCCGATCGGAGTATCACCATCTGCTAATAGAATGATACAGTTGTATATAATAAACCAATCATACTTGACTCCGATACGACTTTTCAGGATGGGTCGATTCCAATCATCAGAATGCTTGCGATGTCACTCACCAGATGCAGATTTTATTCACATGATATGGCAATGTCCCACTATCCTACAGTACTGGAAAGAGGTGACGTTATTCTTGTCACCACTCGTGCAAACTCCTGTCCCTCTTGAACCACTGGTCTGCTTATTTGGGGTATGGGAGGAAGAGATTTGGGGTCACCATGTTGGGATCTTTCTACGTGAGACACTGTTTCTGGCACGGAAAGTATTGGCATTACGGTGGATGGGTAATTCATGTCCTTCTCTTAGAACTTGGATTGATTTGGTAAATACGATTGTCCCATACGAGCGCACATTGTATCAGAACAGGGGATGCCCGGGTAAATTTGAAAAAATCTGGGAGAAGTGGAATTCTTCCCATCTCACTTTGTGAAATGGAGTCATAGCATGTGAGACTATATAGTGCAAGGTAGTAGGCTGCGAATTAATAGATAGTTGACGTAGTTGTAGTTTAGTTCAGAAACCCATAATTAATCAATCTATGTTATATGAATGATACAATAAAGGCCTGTGAGATATGATTGATGGACATGCTCATAATGTATAGCCTAGTGTTCATTATATATGCTTGTTGGATTATGGATAGATCACTCATATATTAATAAGAGTGTGTAATCCTTGTTTAGTATTCAGCAAAGAGACGGTAATACAGTATGTATGCTCTGTACAATGTTCGCAACCACAGGCAAATATGTATGTTGTACATTATATCCTTTTCTTATTTGAAGTTTAATAAACGAATTAAAAAAAAAAAAAAAAAGAAATACCTGCCACCACCACCCCGGGCTGAAGAATGGAGGATGGAGGTTCGGGGGGGGGGGGACGCCGGATCTAGACTGCGTGACAAGGCATCAGCTCTGACATTTTTGGATCCTGGCCGAAAAGTGATAGAGAAGTGGAATCGGGAAAAAAAAAGTGACCATCTAGCTTGTCTAGGAGTCAACCTTTTAGCTGATTCAATGTAAGCTAGGTTCTTGTGGTCCATAATTACGGTTATAGGATGGACAGCCCCCTCCAAAAAATGCCTCCATTCTTCAAAGGCCAACTTCACGGCCAGAAGTTCTCGATTCCCAACATCATAGTTTCTCTCCGCAGGGGAGAATTTCTTCGAGAAAAACGCGCAGGGTCTCAAATTAGTCAAAGTGGCGGGTCCCTGGGACAATACTGCCCCCACCCCCACCTCTGAGGCGTCCACCTCAACAATAAATGGTTCAGACGGGTCCGGTTCAATAAGAACCTGAGCAGACTGAAACATTTTTTTAAAAACTGAAACGCCGCTATTGCTGCGGCTGACCAATTCTTGATATCATAAGTTGAGGATCCAAGAAAAGCACTTCTGAGCATCCGCGCTGCTTTAGTGATAAGAATTCTTCAGAAATCCATATAAATCTTTCAAGTTCTTTATTATATGTACTACATAAACTACGCGTTTCGAGGTGACAAACCGCACCTCTTCTTCAGGTTACAGTACAGAGCTGTCTCTGTTTGTCACCTCGAAACGCGTAGTTTCTGTAGTACATATAATAAAGAACTTGAAAGATTTATATGGATTTCTGAAGAATTCTTATCACTAAAGCAGCGCGGATGCTCAGAAGTGCTTTTCTTGGATCCTCAACTTAAGATACCTAGTGGACGCTGTCCACCTGCACGAGCTCTGCAGCAGCTATATGACTGCAACAAACGTTGAGAGTGGTTGTGTCTGAACACAACCCATAAAGGGTGAGTACTCCAGAGTACTTTTATATTTTAATTGATTTATACCAGGTGAAGCCCTATGTCTGCGCCCCCGCCCTTGTTTTCTCTTATACAATTCTTGATATCGACCCCCTTTTGAGTCATGTCTGTGAGGGGTTTAACCACCTGTGAGAACCCCCTTATAAATTTGCGATAATAATTGGTGAATCCTAGGAAATGCTGCAGAGCCTTCAAATCACAAGGTTGAACCCAATCGACAATGGCTTGCACCTTATTAGGATTCATGCGATACCCCTCAGCAGACACAATGAATCCCAAAAAAGACAGTTCCTGAACAAAAAATAAACATTTCTCTAGTTTAGCAAAGAGACAGTTCTCCCGAAGCCTTTGGAGAACTGCCCGAACATGAGCAATGTGAGTCTGTTTATCTGGTGAGTAGATCAGTATGTCATCCAAATACACAACCATAAAACGTTCAATAAAATCAGAGAACACGTGATTGATGAAATTTTGGAAGACCGCTGGAGCATTGGTCAGACCGAAAGGCATGACCAAATTCTCAAACAACCCTTCAGTAGTGAGAAAAGCAGTTTTCCACTCATCTCCTTCCCGGACTCGGATAAGGTTATACGCTCCCCGTAGATCTAATTTCAAAAACCACTTAGCTCCGGACAACTGGTTGTACAAATCAGGAATAAGTGGGAGGGGATATGTATTTCTCACAGTTATCTTATTTAACTCTCGGAAATCGAGGCATGGGCGCAAACCACCGTCTTTTTTCTTTACGAAAAAGAACCCCGCCGCCACGAGAGAGACAGTAGGACAAATGTGTCCCTTACGGAGACTCTCAGAAATGTATTCCTTCATAGCAGCCCGCTCGGGACCCGAAAGGTTATACAAGCGGGCCTTGGGCAATTTAGCACCTGGAACCAGGTCAATGGCACAAGCAAATGGGCGGCGTGGTGGTAAAACTTCAGCCTATTTTTCGGAGAAAACGTCCGTATAGTCCTTTAGGTACTCCGGAATACCATCCAGACCAACGGACGACACAGACACAGTAGTAAGACATCTTTCAGAACAATAGGGACCCCATTTAACAATGTCCCGAGATTCCCAATTAATCACAGGATTATGTAATTGTAACCAGGGGAACCCCAACACCAGTCCCGCAGGCAGGTTGTCCATAACAAAGCATGAAATATGTTCCTGGTGCAAGGAACTCACTTTAAGGAGAAACTCCTCTGTAAGAAATATGATGTCATTCTTAGCCAGTGGTGTTTTGTCAATGGCAAAAACATGGATGGGAGTCTCCAGCCTAACTGTCCCTAACTTACACCTGGACACCAAGTCAGAGTCAATAAAGTTCAACGACGATCCACAATCCATGAAGGCAGAAGTGGATGTGGAGACACTCCCACAACAAAGTTCCACTTGCAACAACATTTTTGAAAATGGAGAAAAAGGTACCTGAGAGCCTGGGTGACCTCCATGACAATCACCCGGGCTCAGCCGCTTGTTGGTCAGTGGACAGGAGGGGCAGTCCTTTTTCCAATGTCCAGAATCACCACAGTGAAAACAGCATTTTCCCAAGCGCCGTTGTCTCCTTTCTTTCTCCTTGAAGTTGATGGTTCCCATCTCCGTTGTGAGTTCATTTTCCCCTTCCCCGTCGATGTCTGATGAACTCCCTCTTCTGGTGAAGGAAGGTAGTGAGGCTGATTACCAAACACCTGATCTGGTTGATGATGACTGGGTAACAGGAAATTCTGACTGGATATAAGGCAGCCGACGCCCTTCTGAGTCTGGTGATTTCTCTGCTGGATTCTTGGAGACCAGTCTTGTTATGAATGAGTCACCGTAGGAGGCAAAAACAGAAATGCTAGCTAAGTCCAGAAAACCAGAGAAGTTGGCAGCTATCGGATTGCAGACCCCTGAACCTATCAACAACAACTAGCAGTAGCCGTGGGGGGTTCCTACGATGCCCTAGACCCCTCGATCACAGCCGGAGAACTGCCTAGCCTAAAGACAGAAAGGGAAATCTAACCTGCCCCAGAGCAGACCCCAAAGCAATAGGCAGCCCCCAACATATAATAACGGTGAAGCAAGATGAAAAAACACTAACACAAATAGAAAGATAGACTGAGCAAATGATGGGGCCCAAGCTAACTAGATAGGACAGGATAGTAAAGCTGCTGTCTGCAATCCGTGAAAAACCCTATCAAAATAAGAGCCAACAGACTGACAGGGAAAAAGGCCCTGAAGACGCTAGGCTTCAAAAAGACTATGTCAGTACTCAGGTATTTTCTGAAGACAGAGCAAACCGACAAAAAAGGAATAAAGCTCACCCCAGCAGGGAATGGCAGAATCCAGAAAAGCAAGGCAAACTAAAACCAAAACACAAATGCAAAAAGGCAAAGCAGAAAACTTAGCTTTTGAGGAGCAGGAATCAGACTGGTCTCCTAGAATTCCACAGAGAAATCACCAGTGAGGCAGAAGGGCGTCGGCTGCCTTATATCCAGTCAGAGATCCCCGTCGCTCAGTCATCCTCTCCCAGCTCAGATGCTTGGTAATCAGCCTCACTACCTTCCTTCACCAGAAGAGGGAGTTCATCAGACCTCAATGGTGAAGGGGAAAATGAACTCATAACAGTACCTCCCCCTTGAGGAGGGGTCACCGAACCCTCATCCACGCCACCAGGGCAATCAGGGTGAGCCCGATGAAAGGCACGCACCAATCTTTTGGCATGAATATCAGAGGCAGAGACCCAGGAATTATCCTCCTGACCATAACCCTTCCACTTAACCAAATACTGGAGTCTCCGTCTAGCCAGACGGGAATCCAGTATCTTCTCTACCTCATATTCCATGTTACCTTCAACCAATACAGGGTCCGGAGGTGCCACCCCAGGAACTACTGGTTCAACAAACTTCTTCAACAAGGACTTATGAAACACATTATGGATTTTAAATGTGACAGGAAGAGCCAACCGAAAAGAGACCGGATTAATGATCTCCAAAATCTTGTAAGGCCCAATAAATCTAGGCTTAAACTTAGGAGAAGCTACCTTCATAGCGATATTTTTTGATGATAACCAAACCATATCACCCACCTTAAACTGGGGACCAACGGTCCTATGTCGGTTGGAAAACCGCTGGGCCTTTTCCTGGGAGAGAGATAACTTATCCACCACTTGGTCCCAGATCTGGTGCATTCTCTCCACCACAGTGTCAACACCTGGGCAGGCAGAAGGCTCCACCTGCCCTGAAGAAAATCGAGGATGAAACCCAAAGTTACAAAAAAAAGGTGACATCAAAGTGGCAGAACTAGCTCTAATTATTTAAAGCAAATTCGGCCAAGGGCAAAAATGAAACCCAATCATCCTGATCAGCGGAAATAAAACATCTCAAATACGACTCCAAGGTCTGGTTTGTTCTCTCTGTCTGCCCATTGGTCTGAGGGTGAAAAGCAGAGGAGAAGGACAACTGAATTCCTAGCTTGGAACAGAAAGTCCTCCAAAATCTAGACACAAACTGAACTCCTCTGTCAGATACAATGTTCTCAGGAATCCCGTGCAAGCGAACCACCTGTTGCAAAAACAGGGGCACCAACTCAGAGGAAGATGGCAACTTAGGGAGTGGTACAAGATGAACCATCTTAGAGAACCTATCACAAATCACCCAAATAACAGTCATTCTCTGAGAGACAGGCATATCAGAGATGAAATCCATTGAAATATGGGTCCATGGCCTCCTGGGGACCGGCAAAGGCATCAACAACCCACTAGAGCGAGAACAAGGTTTAGACCGGGAGCAAGTCCTACAGGACTGCACAAAATTCCTGACATCATGAGACAAGGCGGGCCACCAAAAAGACCGACTCACCAGATCTCTAGTACCAAAAATACCTGGATGACCAGCCAATGCAGAGCAATGAACTTCAGACATCACTCTCTTCCTCCACTGGTCAGGAACATACAATTTTCCAATGGGACAACGCTCAGGTTTGTCCTCCTGAAACTCTTCCAGAACACGTCTCAAATCAGGCGAGATGGCAGAAAGAACTACCCCCTCACCTAAGATGGTAGCAGGCTTGGTCACAATAGGAGAATCAGCAAAGAAATTCCTAGAGAGGGCGTCTGCCTTGACATTCTTAGTGCCCGGAAGAAAAGAGACCACAAAATCAAAACGTGTGAAAAACAAGGCCCACCTAGCCTGTCTAGGATTCAAGCGTTTGGCCGACTCCAGGTAAATCAAATTCTTGTGGTCAGTAAGGACCACGACTTGATGTTTAGCTCCCTCCAACCAATGTCTCCACTCCTCAAATGCCCATTTCATGGCTAACAGTTCCCGATTCCCCACATCATAGTTACGTTCGGATGGGGAGAACTTTCGGGAAAAGAAAGCACAGGGATTCATTTTAGATGTTACAGGATCTTTTTGGGACAAAACAGCTCCTGCACCAATCTCAGAAGCGTCCACCTCTACCTGAAACGGGAGTGAGACATCAGGTTGCCGCAAAACCGGAGCAGAAGTGAACCTTCGCTTCAGCTCCTGAAAAGAAGAAACAGCCTCCGGAGACCAATTCAGCACATCAGCCCCCTTCTTAGTCAAATCAGTCAATGGTTTGGCAATACCAGAAAAATTAGCTATAAATTTACGATAAAAATTAGCAAAACCCAAAAACTTCTGGAGGGCCTTCAAAGAAGTGGGCTGAACCCAATCATAAATGGCCTGTACCTTGGCCGGGTCCATTTCAATAGTTGACGGAGACAAAATAAATCCCAAAAATGAAATCCTCTGTACACCAAAAAGGCATTTCGATCCCTTGACATACAGGGAATTCTCCCTCAAAATCCGGAACACAGTCCGAACATGTTCCACATGAGAGTCCCAATCCCTGGAAAAGATCAAAATATCATCCAGATAGATGATCAAAAATGTATCCACAAAGTCTTGGAAAATATCATTCATGAAGCACTGGAAGACAGAAGGGGCATTAGTGAGCCCAAAAGGCATCACCAGGTACTCAAAATGTCCCTCTGGAGTATTAAACGCCATCTTCCATTCATCCCCATGCTTAATGCGAATAAGATTATACGCCCCCTGAGGTCAAGCAGCAAGCACCTTTAACTCTGGAGAATAGATCAGAAATCAGGGGTAACGGATACTGATATTTAACAGTAATTTTGTTGAGGGAACGATAGTCAATACAAGGCCTTAATGAACCATCTTTCTTGGCCACAAAAAAAACAGCACCTAAGGGTGAAGAGGATGGTCTAATATGACCCTTCTCCAACGACTCCTTAATATAGGATCGCATAGCCTCGTGCTCGGGTACAGATAAATTGAAAAGTCGACCCTTGGGAAATTTACACCCAGGGCTCAGCTCAATTGCACAGTCATAAATCCTATGAGGAGGCAAAGACGCAGACTCATTCTCACTAAATACATCATAAAAATCAGCCAAATAGTCAGGAACATCATGCGACTGGGGAGAGGTGGAGAAAATAGGAGCGTCACTAAGGGCACACCGACAACCCCAACTCACCACAGACACAGATTTCCAATCCAAAACTGGATTATGGATTTGCAACCAGGGAAACCCCAGAACGATGGTATCATGCAAATTATGCAACACCAAAAATCTGCAATTTTCTTGATGGTCTGGGGCGACCCGCATTACCACCTGGGTCCAAAACTGAGGTTTATTCTTCGCCAAAGGAGTAGCATCAATACCCCTCAAAGGGATAGGCGTCCGCAGAGGTGTCATAGGAAACCCACAACGTTTAGCAAAATCCAAGTCCATGAGGTTCAGAGCTGCTCCTGAATCCACAAAAGCCTTGGCGGAAAATGTGGACAGGGAGCAGATCAGAGTAATTGCCAGAAGAAACTTAGGTTGAACACCACCCACAGCAAATGTGTGTGCAAAACGTTTCTCTCGTTTAGGGCAGACAGAAATAATATGAGAGGCATCTCCACAGAAAAAACACAGCTTATTACGCCTTCTGAACTCCTGACGTTGCATAGGTTCAGACATTTGTTCAACAGATGGCAACACCTCTCGTGCAGTTTTGCGTTCACGTAAACGCCGATCAACTTGAATGGCTAATGACATAGAATTGTCCAGACCAGAGGGAACAGGAAATCCCACCATAGTAACTTTTACGGTTTCTGACAAACCCTTCCGAAAGAGAGCTGCCAAGGCACCATCATTCCAGGTAGTAAGGACCGCCCACTTTCAGAATTTTTGACAGTACAACTCTGCAGAATCCTGACCCTGGCTCAATGCCAACAGGGCCTTTTCAGCCTGATCAATAGCATTAGGTTCATCATACAACAACCCCAAGGCCTGAAAAAATGCGTTCACATCAGTCAGAATAGGATCATCAGGTTTCAAAGAAAACGCCCAATCCCGGGGATTGCCGCGCAGCAAAGAGATGACAATTTAAACCTGCTGCACAGAGCTCCCTGATGAGTTAGGCTTCAAGGCAAAAAATAATTTACAATTATTCTTAAAATTCAGAAATTTAGACCGATCCCCAAAAAACACATCAGGAGTAGGGACCTTTGGTTCAGCAGCATGTGAATGAGCAAGATAGGCGGAAATTTCCCGCACTTCAGCAGTAAGCTGCTCCACACGATCAAACAATTGCTTAATCTCCATTGAGAAAAAATTCCCCCTACGGCCTCAGAGAAATAGAGGAAAAAATATACACCCAAAAAAAAAAAAATTCTGACACTTTTTTTTTTTTTTTTTTTAACAATTCTTTCCTGCTATTGAGCACCCTAGAATCTGCGGTATGGCTGGTGATTCTGTTATGAATGAGTCACCGGAGGAGGAGAAAACAAAAATACAAGCTAAGTCCAGAAAACCGGAGAAGTTGGTAGCTATCGGATTGCAGACCCCTGATCCTATACACCACAACTAACAGTAGCCGTGGGGGGTTCCTACGGTGCCCTAGACCCCTCGTCACAGCCGGAGAACTACATAAGCCTAAAGGAGGAAAGGGGAAATCTAAACTGCCCCAGAGCAGACCCCAAAGCATTAGACAGCCCCCAACATGTATTGTCGGTGAAAAACAGATGAAAACACAAACACAGACAGAAAGACAGGCTGAGCAAACGATGGGGCCCAACTACCTAGATAGGACAGGACAGAAAAGATGCTGGCTGCAATCCGCAAAAAACCCTACCAAAAATGTCCCAACCGTCTGATAGGGAAAAAGGCCCTGAAGTCGCTAGACTTCAAAATCACTATATCAGCACTCAGGTATATTCTGAAAACAGAGCAAAGAGATCAACTGATCAGAGACAAAAATGGAATTCAGCCAGTCCCAACCAGGACTGGCTGAATGCAAACACTAAGGAAACCAGACAAAATCTCATGGAATAATAGCAGGGCAAAAGCTTAGCTTTTAGTAGACAGGAACTAAGCTGGATGCAAGAGCTCAGAGCAGAAAGGATCACCAGCAGCCCTGCAGGGCGTCGGCTGCCTTATATCCACTCAGAAATTCCAGATGTCCAATCACACTCCGCCTGTTCAGATGACAGGTTCTTCCCATCCCAATCAATTTCACTACCTCTCTTCACCAGCAGAGGGAGTTCATCAGACATCAAATGTGAAGGGGAGAATAAACTCACAACACCCTGCAGCTGAGACCCCGTGAGAAAATCCGACACTGGGGGGTGCTATTTACTTACTCCACAGCGCCGTGAATTCACTGCGCTGTGGTTTAAGTACCCTTAATTACCGCCGTTAAAAGGTGTATCGGTGGTCGTTAAGGGGTTAAAGGACAGGTGCAGAAAACATTGCATGACCTTACATTTGAACACCTAGTGTGACTTATTGTTTCTTAGCAATGAATTGCATACAATTTCCAAGCGTACCACTTGCTTCTTGAGTATATTTCATTTGCCTTCTTTCCTTTCCTAGAAAAAAAAGAGATGAAGTTACTGCTCTTTAATGTCAAAAAGACAATTCTGTTATGTATGCTCACTAAAATGAGATTGATAATCCTGAAATGATTTATTGCACACGCCTGTCCAAAACACACTTCATTGCAGGGAATTTAGAAGACAAACCATTTGTGATAATGTTTATTCCAAATCCATGGTCAGAAATATAACACTATATTACTCCCTGTCTTCAGGGTTTGATAAAATGGTTTTTAGTTGAGCGTGCCACCAATGTTGAATTTGCATGATATTTCTCATTAGAATCTTGACCTTTTCTGCTTTTTTTTCTGTAAATGTTATTGCATGATACAAGTAATTTCTGTTGGAGTTTAGAGGTGTTCTCCGTGAAATATATTGTGCTCGCAGTTTGGAGGTTAATGAAAGAGTAAAAATAAGAAGGCTAATATGACCAAAATTAATAAATCAAAGTAGAAGAGCAATGATGACAAAAGGGAGCCAGAAATGTTGGGATTCATTATTAACTGGGTGTCACCATTCTCAAAGTGGTGTGTCCTTATACATTCTAAGGCACACATGTCAAGCTCTGGCCTGCAGGCCAAGTCTAGTGTGCAGGGTGATTATTTTCGGCCTGTGAGCCCCTTGCCCTTCATGCTGATACAGTTGAATGCAGTGACGGAAGAGAGAGCCATCAGGTGACGCTCCCTCCGCAATAAAAGTCTGAGTCCATGAAAAACACGGATGGCATATGCAGAGAAGCTTTGCAATTTCTTTTTTTTTTTATCCATACTGGAAAAAACACTGATGACAAACACGGCCACACTGATGGAAAACACTGATGACACCCGTTTTTCACATACATATTTTGTGCGGATGTGGGAAGGAGGCCTAAGGCTATGTGCACACGCTGTGGATTCTGCTGCGGTTCCGCAGCGGATTTGGCCCTGCAGAACCGCAGCAGTTTCCGCAGCGGTGTACAGTACCATTAAAGTCAATGCAAAATAAAAACCGCCGGGCACATGGTGCGGAAAAAAATGAGCGGTTTCGCTGCAGGTTCATTTCCGCAGCATCTCAATTCTTTTGGCGATTCTGCAGCGGTTCTGCACCCATTGACTTGTATAGAGTCTTTAAAATTTGTTTGATTTTTTTTTTTGCGCTGCAAATTGCCAGCAAAACTCGATAACTGCCACCGGACAGGCAGTCTCTTTTCATGAGTATGGTCCAGATGTCCCTAACAGCTCTCGAGGACCCTGCTCCAATCTACAACTATGAACAGATTTGGATGGGGCTTTTTGGCCTATTCAGGCCCAGACAACAAGGCCAGCAGCCGACAGCCCCTGTGCGCCAAGAGAGTCAACACACCAGCTTCACCCAGGCAGCAACAAATGAAAGGGTGGGAGACTCTGCATCAGATTGCAGTACTGGGTATGGATATTACCCCCAGTACTATAATTTAAATTAAAGTTAGCTTTTTCTTATCATTTTTTGTTAATTTAAGAGGAAATGGACTAATATGCGTCCATAATGTTCTTTCACATTGAAAATAAAAAGGTTGACATGTTTGTCATATAAATTTTATTGTTCACAAAATAAATTTCTAGTTTTCAAAAATATTTTTTGGTTCTGCTTGGTACTTCCTATGTTCTCTGTCTTTGCTTGTCTCTAGGCTCTAGCTTACGTTCCGCTTCTTTCTTTTTGACTCGGCTCTGTTCTTCAGCCTACGTTCTGCTCTCTACCTCTTGTACCTTGCCTTTGTTCCTAGCGGAATTTGTTGGGGTTTTTTTTGGCACATGCAGTTTCACATTCACCTTTTGTCCCAGGCTTTGCCGTGACGTCTTGCACGCATCTTCTGTACCTTTGCCTAGCCCTGCCTTGTGGCTGCGTGCCCATTGCACGCGCCTGGTCGTACCCGTGCCCGCCTCTCTGTGCCTCAGCCGTGTTTTACATGCTCTCTTGCACTCACACTGTTTCTCTCACTGTGCGTTTCATGCTTCTTTAGCACAAGTCTTTTGCTCTGTCCTGAACCTTGTATCTCTGTCGTGTTCTGATTTCTATGAGCTGTGTTGAAACTTTATGTCTTGTCCGTACCCAGCTCTCTGCTACTGCCTATGTTCTGCTCTTTGTCTTGAACCCTGCAACCTGGCAAGTCTCTCTGCACGCGCAGGACCATGTCTTGAACCCTGCCTTGGACCATGTCTTGAACTCTGACACACCTCCTTGCCTGAACCCTTGAACCCTGGCTTGCCTGCCGGATGCCCATAGTCTGCCGATGGCTGACATAGGTCCGGAGGATGATGTCCGCAGCCTGATGTCCGGAGCATTTTGATCGTTGCCAGATGTCAGGAGTCAGATGCCACCTAACCCTTGCCTGAACCCAGGCGTGCCACCTAGCACATAACATGCCTTGGAGGTTGGCGTGCACTCGCACGCACCTTGCTGTGTTTCACTTGGTCCTCATACTTATGTCTTGAACCGGTTGTTACCCTGAAACCACGCTTTAATGAAGATATTCTGTGACCACGCTTTGTCTTGTCTTGTATCCTGCACGTACCCTGTTGTCAGACACACTTGTGTCTTCCTTGAGCCGGCCGTCTAGTTCCAGCAGTCGTAGTGGCTCACACCCTTTTTCTTGCCCCTGACACTTCCTGTATAGGTGGTGGTTCCTCACGGGGTCAGCTCTCTCTGGTTGGGTGGGTGCCACAACACAGAGTCCACAGCAGAATCTGACTCCGTCACATTACCTGACCGCAGGACTATGGGTTCGAGGATAACTATGATGGATATATAACCGCAGGACTATGGGATGCGTCTGTGTATGTGAGTGTGTGTGTGTCTGTGAGTACATATGTGTATGTGAGTACATGTGTGTGTGTGTGGCTATATTTGTCAAAGCAACATGGAAAAGAAAAAGGGTTGGACAAGGAAATGACTTTTTTTTTTTTCCAAGAGTCTATTTTGTCCAACCTTATTTATATGTGAAGCTGTGAAAAACGCATACAATTCCGCAGTCCAAAACCGCCCTTAAAAACCGCATGAAATCCGCAGCAAAATGCACCAAAAACAGCACCTGCGTTTTCTGCTAAGAGCTGCGGTTTTTGTGCAGAAAAATCCGCAGGAGAATCTGCAACGTGTGCACATAGCCTAACACGGAGCCCACAGAATGCATTTTCTTGGTGACGGGTTCCCTTAAATGGCTTATTATAATGTCTATCAGCACTTGTTTAACAATTTTTTTTTTTTTTTTTTTTTTGGAGAACCTTACCTGCTCTCCAGCTATGCTTTCAGTAAATACTTGTGTTTCTCATAATTCTATCATGTTTTCATAGTTCTCTGCGTTGTTTCCCTCTTGTATTCCACCTAAAAGTTGACAATTACGTGTCATTTCTCCCCTTGTCAAAGATGTTGACGGTTGGTTTGATACAGCCTGCACTGATTGGACAGTAGGGACACACCTTCACCTGGTAACTCCCAGTTGTTAATTTATTGATACATTTCTAGGTAGAATTACAGAGGAACGAAACAACAGAGTTCTAATGACAGTTGTGCCAGGAGTGCTCTCGTGGGAAATACTGAGCAGGCATATTAAGGTCCCGTTACATTTAGCGATGCATCAGTGATCCCGACCACGATACGACCCGGTCAGGATCGCTGGTGCAACGCTAAATGGTCGCTAGTGAGCTGCCAAACAGGCAGATCTCACAGCAATGCAGCAGCAGTCGTTACTTACCTGTCACACGCAGCGATGATTACGTCCTCCCGCCCGCGTCCACGCCAGCAGGAAGCCGCCGACGATAAATGGTCCAGGACGTTCTCGCGCGATCAGCAATAGCCAGTGGGGGAGCCGGTCGGAGGTAAGTATCACACATAGCGATATCTCTGCTGCGTCACCAAATCGGTGATGTTTTAGCGATATCACTATGTGTAAAGTTCCCTTTAGAGCACGCATGCCTGGAGAGGAAACAGGCCCTCTTTAACACCTACTCGCATAGATTTCTCAGTAAGGTTGCAGGGTAATCATTGTATGAGCTGTGAATTTATCAGAATGGTGCTTTTGTTATTTTCCGATGCAATACATTGGACTCTTTTCTTTACCTGCTTTGTGCACCAAAAATGTAATTCCTTTGGCTAACCACCAACTTTACTCATCAACATCTTTCAGAACTTTTGTGCTAGGTGTAAAGATGTCTAAAACACATAATACATTTTGTGCATTATGCTTGGTGAATATCCCCCATTGTTCCACACTCTGCAAGCTTCCTGAAGAGTGGATTGTGGTATGCTGCTAGAAGTGCAGGTGCTTACCTTTCTACGTTCTCCCAGTGAACTGATACACGTAATCCTTTTTGGATGTCTCACTGTTAAGTGATAATAGGGCTTTTTTGTAGCTCAATCGAGTTTCTTTCCTTTGCCCTTTAATGTAGAAGAACAACCTCTTACTGTTTTCTTATCCAGCACTAATGTTGTGGTTTTACTTTAGAAGATACTCGGTTCAGCTACAACTTAGCATGAAGCCAAAACTTAATGGGGTTTTCTGGTTTCAGAAAAAGTCTGTGCCCCCACTTCAGTTTGTTTTTTTGTTTTTTTTTAAAAAAAAAAAAAAAGCATACTTTACTCACCCTCCCCGGGTTGAGCGTTGAATCTCCTCCTCTGCTACTGGTAACTGTCCACAGCACTGCAGCCAAGCAGTGAGCTCAGCGATTCTACCCAAGTTGACTGTATGAGCCGCTCTGAGTCTTTGAACTCGCTAACTGGCTGCCGTGCTGCTGACAATAATGGACAGCAGTAGCAACATTGGAGACTCAGCACTGAACATGGGAAGGGTAAGTATAGAACAGTTTAACTGCAGCCAAGTAACAGGATTTGTGAAACTGGAAACCCTTTCAGCAAAGCATTAACTCTTTACTTATTTATCCTTACAGAAGTTAATACACAGCCTAAAAGGGTGAGTATATTTTGAAATTCTTCAACTTTAAAAATGTGAGAGAAAGAAATACCCCCAGTTTTATATTGTATGTAAACATGTCACCCCTTGAAGAATAATAGTGATATAGAAGGGTCAATGGTTTGCCTTTAACTGCCTTTAATTCTTTAATTGCCTTTTGCCTTTCATTGCTAGAATTTATTCTCAAGACACAGCAGTCTGTCAGTCTCCTCCTCAAGGAGACTATAGTTCTTATCATATGTGCAGGGTCGGTTTTAGGCAAAGTGGGGTGTCATGGTGTGATGTTATGTGGATGTCATTTTTTGTATATTCCTATTTTTAACAATTCCAGTTATTTTCATAGCGTTATTCTTATTACATTGTAAGTCTACAGCCTGACTGTATCTGTCTCTTGATGACCCCCTGTAGTGCATTAATCCTTAAGGCCTTTTGTTCTCCTCTGGGAGGCAACTTGTTTGACTACCCCTGGGAAGGAAGGGGGTGGGGGAAGAACGGCAGCTGGACAAGTCTGTTCCGGTAGAGACAAGATGGTGAAAAGGCTGCATATCAGAGAGAAGGACCCATTTTTATCTTCTGGTGCTAGAGTGTTTTGGAATCTCGTTTCCCTGGACATTTTATCCTGATACTGGACTGCATTCTTATTCTGGACTATCTTATCCTTTGTGTGGTGGACTGAATATGGACCTTTTCGTAGTTTTGCCTGAATAAAGGTCTTGGAATTGTTCACTCTTCGCTTGCTCTGTTGATTGTGTGATACCAGAGAAGGACCCCGTGTCAACTGGTGGCAGCGGTGGGATCAACAGAGCGTCACCCAATGGAGAACCACCCACAGAGTGAGTACAGAAATTGGACTGTATGCAGTTTATAGGAGAGAGACAGAGACCTGGGCCTGAACTACCAGGGACTGACTAAAGAGGCCTTAAATCGATCTACTGGTGGGCGCTAGCCCGGCCACCTCCTCCCAGATGTCTGAAGGACGAGCACTGGAGACAGGGTGTTATGATTCCACCACACGGCAAGGGAAGAGGGTGCCACTGAGCTCCACCCACCACTGACCCTACCTACTTGCCGGTCCCACCCTAGCCGGTGGGCGACGGTCCCTACCTTGGCGTAAGTGGTGGGGCCTACAGTGAGGGAAAACCGAGGGTGGAATGAGTGCAGGACAACCTAAGGGAGACAAGCAGCAGCAGGGAGGACTCCTAGAGTGAAACTAGAGAGTGAATGAACCTGAGGGTAAAACCACGAAAACCCCAAGCTAACACAAAAAATACTAAGATTTCAGCAAAGACCAAAGCGGAAAGCTGGGGTTCCAGAGGTACAAAACGAAAGAGAGGCCGGGAGGCTGTCAGAGGTTGTACCGGACAGTGCTGTAGGGAAGACAGGAATCCGTACCACAGAAGAGTCACCGGCAGGGAGTGAGAACCCTGTGGAGTGCTAAATAGAAAAAAGGCTGGACATAAGCACAGGAAACAGTGAAGCAGCCAATCACCAGAACAGAGGAAGAACAATGAACGAAAAAGAACTAGTTGATCAGAAACTGTATATTACGAATGGTTGTGTGGCACAGAAAGTAAGGCAGCGAGACCTGCTGTGGAACACAGACTAGACCCCGGTACGAATCCTGACATTACCCCCTCCGTTATGAGGGGCCCCCGGACCCTCACACAGGGAAGGCTTCTCAGGAAAATTGATATGGAACCTCTTACATAACCTGGGAGCATGAACCTCAGAATGAGACACCCACGACCTCTCCTCAGGGCCATAACCCTTCCAGTCCACCAGGTACTGCAGGACCCCACGAACTTTCCTGGAATCCAAGATCTTTTTTACCTCAAACTCGGGGTGACCAAGTACAACGACAGGAGCAGGAGGTGTGTCTGCCGGACAAACTGGAGGTACATAAGGTTTTAGGAGAGCGACATGGAATACCTTATGCACTCTCATCGCCTGGGGGAGATCCAATTTGACAGAAACAGAGTTGATTATCTGAGATATTTTAAAAGGACCAATGTACCGGGGAGCCAGTTTACCAGAGGGGACTCTTAGTTTCAAATTTTTAGTAGAAAGCCACACTTTCTGCCCAACTTCAAAGGAAGGACTTCTCCTTTTCCTATTAGCAAAGTGGCATTGTGACTCCTGGGCCTTTTTGATGTTGCTTTGAACTTGCTCCCAGACTGACCGCAGATCAGAGGACACAATCTCTACCTCAGGATTGTCCGAGGGGTCCTCAGAGAAAGAGCTGGATTTAGGGTGAAATCCCATGTTGCAGAAGAAGGGAGATATCCCTGTGGAAGAGTTTACCCTATTATTTATGGCAAACTCTGCCAGGGCAATAAAAGATGCCCAGGTCTCTTGCTTATCAGCCACATAGCAACGTAAGAATTGTTCGAGGGCTTGATTGGCCCGTTCTGTCTGCCCATTGGTCTCCGGGTGAAAGGCCGATGAGAAAGCAAGGGAAACGCCAATTTTACTACAGAAAGCTCTCCAGAATTTGGAGACAAATTGGGTACCCCTATCTGACACAATATTAGAAGGAATTCCATGCAGCCGCACCACATGATTTAGAAACAAGGGGACCAATTGCTTGGCGGATGGCAATTTGGGTAAAGGAATAAAGTGTGCCATCTTACTAAAGCGATCCACCACCACCCACAAGGTAGTCATTCCCAGGGAGGAAGGTAAATCAGTAACAAAGTCCATGGAAAGATGGGTCCATGGCTTGGAGGGCACAGGTAGAGGACATAGTTCACCCAAAGGCCGTGAGCGGTTAACCTTAGACCGGGCACAAATGTCACAGGCCTTGACATAGGCAGTGGCATCCCGGCGTAAAGTCGGCCACCAAAAATTTCTGGAGATTGACTCCATCGTACCAGAGATACCAGGGTGACCTGAAAGAGGAGAGTTGTGGTGTTCATTCAGCAGTCTCAAACGCAAATGACAGGGAACGAACCATTTATTATCAGGAGAGCCGGACGGAGACAAATGTTGAAATTGCTTAACTTCAGCAAACAAATCAGAGGAATTAGCAGCCAAAAATACTTTATCAGGTAAAATGGGAACAGGTGGGATGTTTGACGGTTGTTCAGGCAAGAAGCTTCTAGATAGCGCGTCTGCTCTGGCGTTTTTGCAGCCGGGTCTGAAAGAAATCACAAAATTAAAACGTGAAAAGAACAACGCCCACCTTGCCTGTCTTGGATTAAGCCGTTTGGCCGTTTTGAGATATTCAAGATTTTTATGGTCGGTGAGGACAGTAACAGGATGTTTGGCCCCCTCCAGGAAATGTCGCCATTCCTCAAAGGCCAATTTTATAGCGAGCAGTTCCCTATTCCCAATATCATAATTTTCTTCAGCTGGGGAAAACTTCCTTGAGAAGAACGCACAGGGTTTCAAACGGGTCAAAGACGAAGTCCCCTGTGAAAGTACTGCCCCCACCCCTGCCTCCGAGGCGTCAACCTCAACAATAAAAGGTCTCTCCTGATCGGGTTGGGTAAGAACAGGAGCAGTGGCAAAGCTCTCCTTAAGAAACGTGAAGGCATCCACTGCATCCTTACTCCAGTTTACCAAGTCGGAACCTTTCACAGTAAGATCTGTGAGAGGTTTCACCACAATGGAGAAGTTCTTTATAAACTTGCGGTAAAAATTGGCAAACCCCAGAAATCTTTGAAGAGCTTTCAAAGATGCAGGACGAGCCCAATTAAGAACCGCTTTTACCTTCTCCGGCTCCATTGTGATGGCCTGGGGTGTCAAAATATGACCCAAAAAAGATAGACTTTGGACCCCGAAAATACACTTTTCTTGCTTGGCGAAAAGTTGGTTATTGCATAGTACCTGGAGAACTTCCCTTACATGATTTAAATGTGAGTCCCAGTCAGGAGAGAACACTAAAATATCATCCAGATAGACAATTACATAGCGGCCAATAGCATGTTGGAAAATATCATTGGTGAAATTTTGAAAAATCGCCGGAGCATTGCACAGCCCAAAGGGCATAACCAGACACTCGAAGTGGCCCTCGGGGGTATTGAAGGCGGTCTTCCACTCGTCGCCAGCCTTTACACAAATGAGATTATACGCCCCCCTCAGGTCCAACTTCGAGAACCATCGAGCCCCCTGAACCTGGTTGAACAGGTCCGGAATCAACGGTAGAGGATATTGGTTACGGACAGTTATTTCATTAAGACCTCGGTAGTCTACACACGGCCTAAGTCCTCCATCCTTTTTACTGACAAAAAAGAAACCTGCGGCCAGAGGTGAGGTGGACGGACGGATATGCCCCTTTCTTAGAGCCTCTTGTACATATTCACGTAAAGCTTCTCTTTCAGGAGGTGATAAATTATACAGGCGTCCCTTAGGGAATTTACAATTGGGAACCAAATTGATAGTACAGTTATAGGAGCGATGAGGTGGCAACCGCTCAAACTCCTTCAAAGAAAAGACATCTGCGAATTGGCCCAAAAGATTCGGAAGAGAAGCTTGTGCGGAGACGAAACCACAAACGTGTGTTAACAAGCATTTCTGTGAACAATCTGCACCCCACTTCTCCAATTCACCAGAAACCCAGTTAATGTTGGGGTTATGGAGCTGGAGCCATGGAAGCCCCAGTATGACACTAGTTGGGAGGTCATGCATAACCAAAAATGACAGCTGTTCCACATGCAGTACACCAACCTGAAATGATAGCAGTGGAGTACAGAGACTAATCTCCCCATTTGCTAGTGGGGTGTTATCAATACCAACTAATTTAGTGGGGTGAGCGAGTGGAATTAAAGAAATACCCAATGAGACAGCAAACTCATAACACATAAAATTAGCAGTAGCCCCTGAATCAATCCTTCTCCCTTAGAGGAGGTGAAAGCAATAGAAATTGGCACTAAGAGTCTCTTAGAACTTAAAGGAATTACCTGTCCACCCACAGGCCTAGGTGGTGTATTCCGAGAAGATTCCTGTGGAGTGCCAGGGCGCCGCGGGCAATCCTTTATCCAGTGCCGAGGATCTCCGCAGTAAAAACAGGTTCCAAGTGCGTGGCGTGGACGGCAAGGACCTGGATCTGTGGTAGCTTGCATGGCTCCCAATTCCATAGGTTCGGCAGCTGGCAGATTCGGAACAGCCGGAGTGACCCTAGAGAAAACAGGAACTTGTGCTGCTGCCTGCTCCGATCTCCTCGCCCTTAACCTGCGATCTATTCTGACCATTAAAGCCATCAGCTCCTCCAGAGACTGAGGCAGAGTGTAGTGTACCAATTCATCCTTTAGGGCTGGTGAAAGGCCCCGCTGAAATTGATTCCGAAGTGCGGGATCATTCCAACGGGTAGCTAAGCTCCATCTACGAAACTGGGTGCAGTAAACCTCTACCTCCTGATCACCCTGGGTCAGGGAGGTAAGGTTTGCCTCAGCCAGAGCGACTTGGTCAGGCTCATCGTAGATATTCCCTAAGGCTTGAAAGAAGTTGTCTACAGAATCACGGAGATTTGAATCTGGCGGCAGAGAGAAGGCCCACTCTTGGGGTCCCTCCCGTAAGCGAGAGATTATGATACGGACTCTTTGAGCTGGGGGGCCAGAAGAAATAGGACGTAATTGAAAATATAATTTACAATTTTCTCTAAAAGAAGCAAATTGGCTTCTATCTCCGAAAAATGGCTCGGGTAAGTTAACTCTAGGCTCAGAATTAGTTGTCCCTGCAACGGCAGCTGCTTGAATTTGCTCCTGACGCTGGACCTGCGCAGCAAGATCTTGCACCAGCTGAGTAAGACCCTGCATTTGATTGACTAAAGAGGTCATAGCGTCCATAGGGAAGGCCGGTGATTATGTTATGATTCCACCACACGGCAGGGGAAGAGGGTGCCACTGAGCTCCACCCACCACTGACCCTACCTACTTGCCGGTCCCACCCTAGCCGGTGGGCGACAACTGGGCGGCGGTCCCTACCTCGGCGTAAGTGCTGGGGCCTACAGTGAGGGAAAACCGAGGGTGGAATGAGTGCAGGACAACCTAAGGGAGACAAGCAGCAGCAGGGAGGACTCCTAGAGTGAAACTAGAGAGTGAATGAACCTGAGGGTAAAACCACGAAAACCCCAAGCTAACACAAAAAATACTAAGATTTCAGCAAAGACCAAAGCGGAAAGCTGGGGTCCCAGAGGTACAAAACGAAAGAGAGGCCGGGAGGCTGTCAGAGGTTGTACCGGACAGTGCTGTAGGGAAGACAGGAATCCGTACCACAGAAGAGTCACCGGCAGGGAGTGAGAACCCTGTGGAGTGCTAAATAGAAAAAAGGCTGGACATAAGCACAGGAAACAGTGAAGCAGCCAATCACCAGAACAGAGGAAGAACAATGAACGAAAAAGAACTAGTTGATCAGAAACTGTGTATTACGAATGGTTGTGTGGCACAGCAAGTAAGGCAGCGAGACCTGCTGTGGAACACAGACTAGACCCCGGTACGAATCCTGACACAGGGATCCCCATCCAGAAAAGCCAGTGGTTGGTGTGGTATGAAAAGAGATGGTGGTTCTGGGCCCCGGCGTCTCTCAGGAGTACAAGGAGGAGGCTGCCCGCCGGGCACAGCGGAGACAGGAAGCAATGGAGCTTGAAAAAGGGAGTAACGCAATGTGGAGTGTAACCCCCAACAATCCGGGAGCCTGTACGGATCACCCGGACAGAGTTTAAGCCATTTGATGAGGTTTCTGGAGATGTGGAGGGGTTCTTCAAAGACTTTGAGCAGCAGTGTGCTGTGATGGAGGTGCCCCACTCTAGCTGGATGCGTTTGTTAGTGGAGCTCCTGAACGGAAGCTTGGAGGCTTACCGAACCATTGATGCACTGCGGAATCGGGATTATAACATTGTAAAGCGGACTATCCTGGATTACCATGCTATCACCCCAGACTCATATAGGGCCAAGTTCCGAGACCTCCCATGCACCACGGGGGGGGGATAGTTTAGGATGTATGCACATAAGATGTCCGAGGCATGTCGGAGATGGCTGGAAGCAGAAAACGCCTTTACTGTGGAAGATGTTATACAGGCGTTCCTTATAGAACAATTTCTTGCCAAGTGCCCTGCAGAGGTACGGGAATGGGTCCGGGAGCGCATGCCGTGTACCGTGGATAGAGCTGCAGCCCTGGCCGATGAAGCCCTTACTATCCGGCCGCAATGGAGGAGGCTTCTGGACAATGAACCACGGCCTGCTCCTGCGCCCCGTCCCCCTCCAATTATATCTGCCCTTCCACCTAGCCGCAAGCCGATGACAATCACGCCTCA
The DNA here is from genome assembly GCF_039654945.1 of Dendrobates tinctorius. NCBI lineage: Eukaryota > Metazoa > Chordata > Amphibia > Anura > Dendrobatidae > Dendrobates > Dendrobates tinctorius. The sequence continues at coordinate 13,715,314 of NW_027361727.1, read as the reverse complement.
CAATCCTAGGCCCCAACAGTTCCGACCACGACCTGGGGGTATCACAGAGAGGAGGTGTTATGGGTGTGGGCAACCTGGACATTTGCAGTCTGGCTGTCCCTCCAGGATTCGGAGGGAGCCCCACGCAGCCCCACCTCGTCCAGTGCATCTTGTACATTCCAACACACCTGAGGAAGAGCTACCACCACCCCCACCCACGGCACCATAGATACCCCTCCTGGAGTGTAAGGACTCCGGCCTCTGTCCTTTAGCTACTCAGAGCAATGGCAACGCCACCTGCAGGATGTCTTTATTGATGGATACAAAGTGTCAGGATTTAGAGACACGGGGGCATTCTTGACTATCGCTGACCCCCGTGTGGTTCGACCCGAGGCAATTTACCAGGGTCCAGGAATTCCCATTGTCCTGGCGGGCGGTGCCCGCAAATATATACAGCGAGCTTCTGTGCGTTTGGATTATGGTTGTGGAGAAAAACCTGTGTTGGATTGGAGTTATGGGAGGACTTCCTGCAGATATCCTCCTTGGGAACGACATTGGGGAGTTACAGTGCCAATTTGTGGGAGAAGTCACCCGACTACAGGCCCTTCAAGCACTACGTTATCCGGACCCCACCGGGGAGCAACCACCACGAACCGCATCAGAGTCGGTAAGCAATAAGCTCGCTGTTACTACATTGGGAGAGTCTTGGGACAGAGAGGAGTTTAGGAGAGAAATAGAGGGTGACACTACCTTAGCAGCCCTTAGGCGAAAGGCAGAAACTGGGCACATGGGAGATAATGGGGATGGCTTCACTCGAGAAAACAGACTGTATTATCGTGTAACAAAGGGCAGTGACCAGGGCAACCCTGACGCAACGACCAGGCAACTCATTGTCCCTCAGAAGTATAGGGCACAGCTACTTCAACTGGCCCATGACATCCCCTTGGCTGGGCATCAAGGGAGAAAAAGGACTGAAAAGAGACTCACCCAAAGTTTTTACTGGCCGGGCGTCTCGCAGTCGGTAGCCCATTATTGCCGCACCTGTGATGTGTGCCAGCGAATGCGGCATCCAGGAGCTCGACAAAAGGTACCCCTGCAATCCCTGCCCATAATTGAGGAACCATTTCAACGTGTAGCCGTCGACATCATAGGTCCTCTGGCCCACCCCAGCAGGTCAGGGAAAAAATATATCCTGACCGTGGTGGATTATGCCACTAGGTATCCTGAAGCTGTGGCCCTGTCCAGTATTACAGCAGTAAAGGTAGCCGAGGCCCTTGTTACCATCTTTACCCGGGTAGGGTTTCCTAGTGAAATATTGTCGGATCAAGGCACTTCGTTCATGTCAGATGTGGTCCAGTCCCTATGGCATACCTGTGGTGTTCAAGCCATTCGCACCACCCCATACCACCCGCAGACCAACGGACTATGTGAACGCTTTAATGGAACCCTAAAAAATATGCTGAGGGCTTTTGTTGACGTTGAAAAAGACTGGGAAAAGTACCTGCCACATCTCCTCTTCGCCTATTGGGAGGTTCCCCCAAGAGTCCACAGGGTTCTCTCCCTTCGAACTACTGTTTAGCCGGAAGGTCCGTGGGTCTCTCACTCTTCTGAAAGAAAATTTAGAGGGAGACATCTCCGATACCGGAATGCCCATCGTTCCCCATGTTCTAGAGCTCAGAGATAGTCTCGCCCAGCTAGCTACCTTCGCTAAAGAACATCAGCGAATGGCCCAGTCCAGACAAAAAACCTGGTATGACCGTAATGCCAGGAACCGGGAATTTATGGAAGGACAGCAAGTGCTCATGATTACTGCTTCCCCTGCCAACAAGCTTCAAGCAGTGTGGGAAGGCCCTTATCAGGTTGTCAAGAAAATTAATGACACTATGTTATTGCCCTGGACTCTAGTGGTCGACGACAGAAAACCGTCCACATTAACATGCTGAAAGACTACCACGACCGATCTCTGCCTGTTCTAGCTGTCTGCCACCCCCCTAGTGATACCGCCGACGACGAGTATCTCCCAGATCTCCTCCAGGTTGCCCAAGCGGGAGGATCAGTGGAACAAGTGCCCCTGGGCTCCCATTTATCGGATATACAAAAGGACGATATTGTCGCCGTACTAAGGCCGAGGGCTGCTGCTTTCTCCTCAAAGCCGGGGAAGACTACTCTTACCAGTCACCATGTGGAAACCCCCGGACAACGCCCCATCCAGCAGGCTGCCTACCGGGTTCCAGAGGCTGTTCAAGGCATGATAAAGAACGAACTGGAGGAGATGAAACAACTGGGAGTTATTCAGCCATCTCACAGTTCTTGGGCCTCTCCTGTCGTCCTGGTCCCCAAGAAGGATGGTACAACACGATTCTGCGTTGATTACAGACGACTAAATGATGCCACCAAGAGTGATGCTTATCCCATGCCCAGGATTGATGATCTATTGGATCGTCTGGCCAGTGCCCAATTTGTGACCACGTTAGACTTGAGCAAGGGGTACTGGCAGATACCCCTAACGGAGGACGCTCGGGAGCGCTCAGCCTTCATTACTCCATTTGGGCTTTGTGAGTTCCTGGGAATGCCCTTTGGGATGAAAACTGCCCCTGCTACTTTCCAGAGACTGGTGGATCGACTGTTACAACAATGTCAGGACTTTGCCTGTGCTTACTTAGACGACATCGCCATTTTTAGCACAACCTGGGAGGAACATCTTAAACACTTGGGCATAGTGCTGGACTGTATCCTTACTGCAGCACTGACCATTCACCCTGATAAGTGCCAAATAGGGATGGCTGAGGTGCAGAACCTCGGGCATAGAGTAGGGGGTGGGACACTAAGGCCTGAGCCTGCCAAGGTGGAAGCCATTAGCAACTGGTGTAGACCCCAGACTAAAAAGCAGGTACTTGCGTTTTTAGGAACTGCTGGTTACTATCGCAAATTTGTTTCTAATTTCAGCACCTTGGCCAAGCCCCTAACCGACCTGACCCGCAAGAACATGCCTAGGAATGTGACGTGGACGACGGCATGAGAGGATGCCTTTTCAGCGTTAAAGACTGCCCTCGTCACTGCTCCTGTCTTGGCTGCCCCGGATTATAAACGCAGGTTCCTCGTGCAGACAGATGCATCCACCTTTGGGATTGGGGCAGTACTTAGCCAAGTGAACGCCGCCGGAGAAGAACATCCTGTTGCTTTTGCCAGTCGGAAACTACTGGATCGGGAAGTTGCCTATGCCACTATTGAAAAGGAGTGCCTTGCCATCGTATGGGCGCTAAAAAAATTGCAGCCCTACTTGTATGGCAGAGACTTTACAATTGTTACAGACCACAACCCCCTCACATGGCTGAATCGCGTGTCAGGGGACAATGGAAGATTGCTGCGGTGGAGCTTGTCCTTACAACCCTACAGCTTCTCCATCCAATACAAGCGGGGAAGCCAACACCAGAATGCCGATGGACTGTCTCGACAAGAAGAACCATAGGCTCCCCAGGCCGACCTACCCCTGCCACTGTACAAGGAACTGCAAATAACTGAGCAATGTGGACTAAAGTGAGCAGGCCAGAGGTCTGTGTAGACCTCATGGCGTGCTCACTTATTATGGGGGGGGGAGAGGTTGTGATGGTGTGATATGTTATGTGGATGTCATTTTTTGTATATTCCTATTTTTAACAATTCCAGTTATTTTCATAGTGTTTCTTATTACATTGTAAGTCTACAGCCTCACTGTATCTGTCTCTTGATGACCCCCTGTAGTGCATTAAACCCTAAGGCCTTTTGTTCTCCTCTGGGAGGCAACTTGTTGAACTACCCCTGGGAAGGAGGGGGGTGGGGGGGGGAGAACGGCAGCTGGACAAGTCTGTTCCGGTAGAGACAAGATGGTGAAAAGGCTGCATTTCAGAGAGAAGGACCCATTTTTATCCTCTGGTGCTAGAGTTTGGAATCTCGTTTCCCTGGACATATTATCCTGATACTGGACTGCATTCTTATTCTGGACTATCTTATCCTTTGTGTGGTGGACTGAATATGGACCTTTTCGTAGTTTTGCCTGAATAAAGGTCTTGGAATTGTTCACTCTTCGCTTGCTCTGTTGATTGTGTGATACCAGAGAAGGACCCCGTGACAACAGTTTAACTGCAGCCAAGTAACAGGATTTGTGAAACTGGAAACCCTTTCAGCAAAGCATTAACCCTTTACTTATTTATCCTTACAGAAGTTAATACACAGCCTAAAAGGGTGAGTATATTTTGAAATTCTTCAACTTTAAAAATGTGATAGAGAAAGAAATACCCCCAGTTTTATATTGTATGTAAACATGTCACCCCTTGAAGAATAATAGTGATATAGAAGGGTTAATTGTTTGCCTTTAACTGCTTTTAATTCTTTAATTGCCTTTTGCCTTTCATTGCTAGAATTTATTCTCATGACACAGCAGTCTGTCAGTCTCCTCCTCAAGGAGACTATACTTCTTATCATATGTGCAGGGCCGGTTTTAGGCAAAGTGGGGCCCTAGGCAAAGTTTAAAATGGGGCCCCAAATGCTAACATATTGCACATCACACAGAAGCATTTCAGTTGTAGTTACATGCGCCGAGTTCAGGCTTAAATGAGTGTGATCGACAATATTGAAGTTGTTCAACACTTGTTTCCCGGCCTCTTTCCACCGTCTGAGAAAGAATGATGGGAACAGAACGATCACTAATGGATCACTAAGGGTGTGTGCACATGTTGCGGTTTTTGCTGCGGATCCGCAGCGGATTTGGTCCTGCGGATCCACAGCAGTTTCCATGCGGTTTACAGTACCATGTAAACTATGGAAAACTAAATCCGCCGTGCACATGCTGCGGAAAATTCTGTTTAGATTTGCTGCGGTTTATTTTCCGCAGCATGTTATTTCTTTTTTGCGGAACAGCAGCTGCAGTGTACGTTCCGCGACATACAAATCAATCAATCTCTCTCATCCGCACTGCCAAACCTCACTAGAACCTGCATCAAATCCACTGTACACATGCTAGGAATCCACAGGAAAAATGCATGTGTCTTACCCTGTGGTTCCTGCCAAGAGATATGGATTCTTTGCAGAAAAAGCCGCAGACTAATCCGCAACATGTGCACACACCCTAACAGATCACCATACAGTATCATGTTATCAGCAGCACAGCTACAGTTTACACCCCATAGTCCTCCATATAATATAATCTGCCCCATAGTCCTCCATATAGTATAATACACTCCTCATAGTTCTCCATATAGTATAATGCACCGCCATAGTCACCCATGTAGTACAATTCACTTCCCATAGCATAATGCACCCCATAGTTCTTCATATAATGTATTCCCCATAGTCCTCGATACAGTATAATGCAGCCACCCCACAGAGTATAATGCAGCCCCGCCATACAATATAATGTAACCCCCATAGAATATAATGCAGCCCCTTCTTAGAGAATAATGCAGCTACCCCAGAGTATAATGCAGCCACTCCACAGAATATAACGTAACCCCCCCATAGAATATAATGCAGCCCCACCCCCCCATATAGTATAATGCAGCCCCTCCATAGAATATATGGCAACCCCCTCATAGGATATAATGCAGCCCCTTATATAGTATAATGTAGCCCCTCCATAGAATACAATGTAGCCCTCCTCATATAGTATAATGCAGTCCCCATTGAATATAATAAATATAATACAGCCCCCCATAGAATATAATGTAGCCCCAAATAGAATCTAATACAGCCCACCTCCCCATAGACTATAATGTAGCCTCGCATATTATGTAACACAGTCTCCCCTATAGAATATAATGTAAAATGTACCCCCATGGTATATAACTCAGCCACATGGTATATACCCCAGCACCACATGGTATACAGCCCAGCCCACCATGGTATATAGCCCACCATGGTATAATACAGCCCACCATGGTATAAAGGCTGTATACTATGGTGGGCTGTATAATACAGCCCCCCCAGAATGGTATAATACAGCCCCCCCAGAATGGTATAATATAGCCCACCCAGAATGGTATAATACAGCCCAGTATGCTATAATACAGCCCAGCATGGTATATAACCCCCCCAGCATGGTATAATACAGCCCAGCATGGTATATAGGCCCCCCAGAATGGTATAATACAGCCCAGCATGGTATATAGCCCCCCAGAATGAAATAATACAGCTCAGTATGGTATATAGCCCCCCCAGCATGGTATAATACAGCCCAGCATGGTATAATACAGCCCAGCATGGTATATAGCCCCCCCAGAATCGTGTAATACGGCCCAGCATGGTATATAGCCCCCCCAGCATGGTTTAATACAGCCCCCTCAGCATGGTATAATACGGCCCAGCATGGTATATAGCCCCCCCAGCATGGTGTAATACAGCCCCCTCAGCATGGTATAATACAGCCCAGCATGATATATAGCCCCCCCCAGAATGGTGTAATACAGCCCAGCATGGTATAATACGGCCCAGCATGGTATATAGCACCCCCAGCATGGTATAATACAGCCCAGTATGGTATATAGCCCCCCCAGAATGGTATGATACAGCCCAGCATGGTATATAGCCCACCCAGAATGGTGTAATACGGCCCAGCATGGTATAATACGACCCAGCATGGTATAATACGGCCCAGCATGGTATATAGCCCCCCAGCATGGTATATAGCCCCCCCAGAATGGTGTAATACAGCCCAGCATGGTATATAGCCCCCCCAGAATGGTGTAATACAGCCCAGCATGGTATATAGCCCCCCAGTATGGTATATAGCCCCCCAGAATGGTGTAATACAGCCCAGCATGGTATATAGCCCCCCCAGCATGGTATATAGCCCCCCAGAATGGTGTAATACAGCCCAGCATGGTATATAGCCCCCCCCAGCATGGTATGATACAGCCGAGCATGGTATATAGCCCCCCAGTATGGTATATAGCCCCCCAGAATGGTGTAATACAGCCCAGCATGGTATATAGCCCCCCAGCATGGTATATAGCTCCCCAGAATGGTGTAATACAGCCCATCATGGTATATAGCCCCTCCAGCATGGTATGATACAGCTCAGCATGGTATATAGCCCCCTCAGCATGGTATGATACAGCCGAGCATGATATATAGCCTGTGGCGTCCGTCTGCGGTCTGGGCTGCAGCCAGCCAACACCCCGAGAAACACTGATACCCTTTACCCCTATACAGGGATCTGGATTTATAGCAGAGCCCAGGAGGCGCTGTCTGAATAGGAGCAGTGGCCAGAGCAGGACGGTCGCCAGAAAGGTGTTCCAAAACAGGACAAAAACGTAGTGGTATCCGGGTCTAAACCAGTCGGGCAGCAAGGTACAAAAACAG